>NC_138941.1:79784467-80471967 GCF_965226115.1 Aulonocara stuartgranti
CTGGGAGCTCCGCTCATGCTGATTGGAAATCAGGTAAAGACTATTCAGCAACACAACACACGTACCTTAGCAGCCAGACATAAGAGACATGTTTTGGTAAAAAGAGGGACCCAGGGTATACATGCATATGACCCCCGGTTAAACTGTCCGACTAGGATAGACTCCATAGGAGTGCCCAGGGGAGTTCCAAACGAGTATAAGCTGGCAGACCCACTAGCTTCAGGGTTTGAAAGTATATTCCTTTGGATAACGCCTAATAAGAATGATGACCGCATTAACTACGTTCATTACAACTTGCTGAGACTCTCTAGCCTTACCAGGGACGCAATGGAACAACAATACTGCCCCAGATGGCTCAGTAACCCGAGCTCTGGAGGGCCGGAAAATTTGTCTAAAACCATGCATGAGCACTCAGGTATTGAAAACCCGCTGGCATCGTGGATGACATCCGTGTTTGGACAATGGAAAGGTGTGGCTATATCAGTGATGTGCTCATTGGCTGTATTTTTGGGAATATTGGTCATCGCTGGTTGTTGTATCATTCCTTGTGTCAGAGGATTGTTGGTAAAGATAGTGGCGAAGGTTACGAACCCTGGCTGGGTTGAGGGCATCTACCAGATGAACCTGGAACCCATAGAGTGGGGCAGGGAGTGATACAATAGGAAGTATGGTGACATTCCTGTTGGAATGTCAAAAGAGGGAATGTTGAGATTCAGAGATTCTTTTATTGATACCATATAATTTGCCTTATGAAGAATGTATTAATAACATGTTTTACAGTACATATAATCTAGGAATAGGCCTGAGCAGAGGCCCCAAGGTTTCCAGCTTCTTGTTGCAAACCTGTTGCATTTTATTCTACTTGGTAACAGATGAGCAGAGTCAATAATTAGCCTCAGAGACCCTGAGGGCTTAAGATTATTACCTTGTATGGAAGGTGTTATAGAAAAGAGAAGTTCTATGTCTGCTTATAGCTATTAAAAGATGTACAAGATGTACGAGTAACTGTGACTAATGTCTGGAACATATTTTAATCTGTCATTGACGCCATGGGGGGGCGTGTACCCCACTGCTTTATAAGTATTCACAACATGTATTTTGGTCAGAAGACATATGTTGATGTTTTCTCCTGTGACAATAAAACTCATCGTTTGATTGCACTTTTCCAGAGCCTCCGTAGTTTGTCGTCTGGTCTAAAGTTGATCGATCTCGCAGCACTTACAATATAAAGCACCTTGAGGCGACTGCTGTTTTGATTTGGTGCTATATAAGTAACATTGAATTGAAATTATTTTTTCTTTTTTATTTATTTGCTAGTTTACATGAGCCAGCGTGTCTCAGGGAAACAATATTTAGACCTTTGTTATTTGAAGCCAAGCCTCGCTTATTATTTAGTTATTATTCTCCCTCTCTTAACCACGCTCTCTTACAGTATCCTCACCATTTACCCATCTTACCACGAGGTAAGCATGATTCTTTATCTGGACCAATAAGAGTGTGTGACAGTGTGCAGGTTACAGATGGTGAACACTGATTTTCACTCATTTGGATTCATTAACATGCATCAAGGAAAGAACAAAACAGGTTGGAGCACATTTTATAAATCTGACAATAATTTTCATGTTGCAGTTATTTCCCAAATTTCCCACGTGTGGGACTAATAAAGGTTAAAGGTTATCTTATTTGCTGCAGCCCGATGTCCCCAGCAGGTCCCCGAGGTCCTCTGATCAGGGCTTACTTGCTGTAAAACAGACTAAGATGAGAACTAATGGTGACAGAGCTTTTGCCACTGTGGCCCCGACACTGTGGACTCTCTCCCTGAGATATTAAGAACTGCGGACTCGGTTGTTGTTTTTGAAAAAACAACTCAAAACTCACCTTTTTAAACTGTTTTTGGTTCAATTTCTGCCTGTTTTATATTGTCTGTTTTACCCTTTATTATTTGTTATCTCATGTGCAGCACTTTGTGATTCTGTCTAGAAAGGTGCTACATAAATACAAGTTATTTATTATTTATTTGTTTGTTGTTTTTGTTGCACACATTAAAACATGTCTTTGTACATAGGAGTAAATGATGCCCAAGGAGTCTTCTCATATCTGCCACAAGATTTTATGACTCCACTTACATTAGAAAAATAATGGAAGTGAGGAGAGGTAAGTAACGGGAAAAGGTAAGCGACCCATGTTGTAGGTGACGTCAGACACCGGAGATTTGGCGGGAAAAAAAAGCGAATGGTAGCGTAGAATTTAACAAAGTTTCTTTAAGCTTCAGTATTGCCAAATAAACTAACCAACTGTCATATAACTAACAACATCTGTGCTATCATCTCTAACACCCTGGAGGACAACGAGGAGAGTTTAGACGCTCTCCAAGATTACATCGACCGGTGCTTCGAAGATTTAGTAATGAAGAAGGCCCAGAGCGCGTCTTCCCCGGCCAAAGCTGAGACGCCGTCATCTAAAAGATACCGCCCGGCAGACTCCCCCGGAACAACATCGCCTGCCGGCAAAGATATCGTCGACATCCTGGAGTCAATCGATAAGCAATTGTCCAGTTTTGATGCGAGGCTGTCCCTGGTGGAGATCTTACACCGGGAATTTAAATCTCTGAAAGAATCCCTGGAGTTCAGCCAGCAGCAGGTGGAAACACTTTCTGTGGAAAACGCCACGCTACGGGACTCGGTCAAATCTCTGACCGAAAATGTGACCCAATTAAACATAGAAAATAAAAAAATAAAAGAGACCGTTATAGATTTACAAGCCCGTAGCATGAGAGATAATCTGGTGTTTTCTGGTATTCCAGAGTCTGCCGGAGAGGACCCGGAAACGACCGTGAGAAGCTTCATTAAAATCCACCTGAAGCTGCCGGAGGACACGGTGAAAAACATAGGGTTCGATAGAGTGCATCGCATAGGGGCTCCGAAGACAGGAAGCGGGAGACCACGTCCTATTGTAGCCAAATTCGGCCACTTCAAGCAAATTCAAATTCAAATTCAAATTTTTATTTGTCACGTACACAGTCATACACAGTACGATATGTAGTGAAATGCTTGGACAACTGCTCGTGACCTAAAGAAAACAAAAAAGGAAAAGGCTATGAATAAGATAGGAAATAAATATGAAAAATTAAAAAGGGTAAATTTAACTATGAAGGAATAAAATATAAATTAAGGTTAAAAATGAAATAACTGTACAACACACTGGGAAAGAATAAGATAAAATATATAAATTAAATTGAAAATAAAATAACTGTACAACAAAATACACAATATAGAACTATATAAGAATGTCTGAACAAAATACACAAGAAGTATAAATAAATATATACACAATAACAACAGCAGTGATTTAAGTGATGAAGTGAAAACAATGTCCAGAAAGTCCAGTGTGTGTGTAAGAACTGTATGTGTGGGTCAGTACTGTGTGGTGGTGTGATTGAGAGACCGTATCGCCTGCGGGAAGAAGCTCCTCCTCAGTCTCTCTGTGTTGGTCTTCAGGGAGTGGAATCGCTTTCCTGACCTCAACAGAGAGAACAGTCTGTTGTTGGGATGGCTGAGGTCCTTCACCATCTTCCTGGCCTTGGTCCAGCACCGCCTGCTGTAGATTGAGTGCAGGTCAGGGAGCTCGGAGCGGATGGTGCGCTCAGCTGACCGCACAACCCTCTGTAGAGCTCGTCTGTCCTGCATGGTGCTGTTCCCGAACCAGGTTAAGATGTTTCCCGTCAGGATGCTCTCTATGGTGCACGAGTAAAAGTTCCTGAGCACCTTGGAGGGCAGTTGGAAGTCTCTCAAGCGTCTGAGGTGGTAGAGACGCTGTCGGGCCTTTTTCACCACGGTGTTGATGTGACAGGACCATGACAGGTCCTGCGTGATGTGAACTCCGAGGTATTTGAAGCTGTCCACTCTCTCCACTGGGCACTCGTTGATGACGGGGGTCTGGTAGTTCCTCTCCTGCTTAGTGCTGAAGTCCACTATCAGCTCCTTTGTCTTACTGACGTTTAGAAGGAGGTTGTTCCTCTTGCACCAGTTCTCCAGATTCCTAATCTCCTTCAGGTAGGCCGTCTCGTTGTTATCAGAGATCAGGCCCACCACGACGGTGTCGTCAGCAAACTTGATGATGGTGGTGGAGCTGGTAGTGGCCACGCAGTCATATGTGTACAAAGAGTACAGCAGGGGGCTCAGAACACACCCCTGGGGGGCTCCAGTGCTGAGAGTGGTGGAGGCTGAGACATGTCCGCCCATCCTTACTGCCTGTGGTCTGCCAGTTAGGAAGTTGGAGATCCACTGACACATAGATGAGCTGAGTCCCAGATGCTCCAGCTTGATGGTGAGTGTGGAGGGAATTATGGTGTTAAATGCAGAGCTGTAGTCTATGAAGAGCATTTTAACATAATTCCCCCTTCTAGTGTCCAAGTGAGTGAGTGATGTGTGGAGGAGATGAGAGATGGCATCGTCTGTGGAACGATTTGGACGGTAAGCGAACTGTAGTGGGTCCAGTGTGTCTGGTAGTGAAGAAATGATGAAGTCTCTGACCAGGCGTTCAAAGCACTTCATCACTACTGAGGTGAGGGCTACAGGGCGATAGTCATTGAGAGAAGCAGGGTGGGGTTTCTTCGGGACAGGAACAATGATGGACTCTTTGAAGCATGTGGGGATCACCGACTGAGATAAAGAGATGTTGAATATCTCAGTGAACACAGGAGCTAGCTGGTATGCGCAGTCTCTTAGGATACGACCTGGGATGCCGTCTGGTCCTGCTGCTTTCCTGGTGTTCACTCTCTTGAAGGCTCTCCTTACTTCATGCTCGGAGATGACGAGCACGTTTCCGGTGCTGGCAGTATAGGGTTAGGGTTACGTCAGACACATCTGCAGGGTGTGACGCGCAAAAAGACGTAAACACAGCGCGGACCGCACGCATCAGGATCGCTAAGCTCCGACAGCGTGTCCGTCTGCGGGCCGTCGGGTGAGAAAGCCGAGAAAGACAAAGCTGATTCTGATGCGTCGGCTCTGTGTTTACGTCTTTGTGTGGAGTCCGTGTACCTGCTCTCATCTGCTGTTTGGTTGTTGTTGAAATGGTTTTGTGAGCTTTAATCTGAGAATCTGGCGTTTCTGGCAAAACACAGTTAGATTTAAAAGTCGATTCAGGATTTAACCCTTTAAGACCTACCATAGAACCAAGTCCGCCAGAGCTTACATTATATTTTTACATGCTGTGGAGCCATTTTTTGGAGCATTTCAAGTTGCTATACATCAATACAACCATTATAGCCCAAACTTTAATAATATGTCTGCATTAGGTGCATAGTAATTACATAAATTGCAAAAAAGTGCAATAAACTACAAAAAAATTGAAAATCGTTTTTGTTTTTTTAACATATATTTCTAGTTAGAGAAATTTAAGAGGCTTATCCCTCAAAACTGTAAATACAAAAAAGTTGCACAAACTAGTTTCCCACCACAGGAAATTTATTTTAAGTGTCTTCACAGTTTTATTTTTGAAATACACCAATTTTTATATACTGCAGGAAAAACGGAAATAAATATTATAGTGCAAATTTGCAAAATAACAGCATGTGCATCAAAATAAACTATTTCCAGCAGTGCAATATGAGTCCTCAGCATCCCAGAAACGACACAGAAAGTCATGAAGTCAAGGATAACTTATAAGCTCTTGAGGCCACGATGGTAAAAAAACTACATTTGACGTCACAAATGACGTCACTTCCGGTTTCGGGCAGGTCATGCGGTCATGTGATAGTTCGCGCTGATGGACGTAGGAAGTTTTACAAACAGCTGATCGGATCGGCGAAGCGTGTTTCTGGAATATCATGTTTTTGTTGCTGCAAGTGATTTTTATGCAGCTTTTGCAAAGCTATATGTGGAAGGAAACTGTGACCTAGGACAAGCTGATGGCATAAGATGTAAGTACAACTCCTCCAGTTTCATATGCAAAAAAAATGATTGCGCTAGCTTATGTGGTTGCAGAGCTACCGGGATTTAAAAATAGTTACGCAAAACAGAGCGTGCCCGCTCCGACCGGCTGTAAAGGGTTAATGAATTGATATCGCTTTGTTCAAGCTACTCACCTCCCACTTCCACCTGCACTTTCAACTGGACCACGGCCAATCAGAGAGGTCCCGCCCCTGACTATCTCTGATTGGTTTAGTCCACGATAGGGGCAAAATGTGTGTCTGTTGTTGACCACAGGGAAGGTTGCAGAGTTTGTTTGTTTTTTTGCTACCCGAACAGTTGGTCGCACAGGTGCAACCAAATATTTTTTTTAGTCGCACCACTGAAAAATTTGGTCGCATTTGAGACCAAATTGGTCGCACTCTAGAGGCCTGAGTCAATGAATGCTGTCGGTGTTTACTGAAAGAAAACTGTGGTACAGAGACGACTCTTTATAATATTTCTAGTGATACTCAGAAGCTCTCATCAAGTCCCGATTTAATTCGATTTATGCTGTTATCAGTGTTTGAATGATAGCATGGCTGTGGTGTCACATCAATGTATGCGCTCGGTGTTTGCTGATATCAAACTGTAGCATTAGGACCACTGAGTTAACCTTGTAGTGATACTCACTCCTTTTTATTTAGACCTGGTTTGATTCTGGGATAGTTGAGTATTTGTATATAATCCCTGCAGCTGTCAGACTCTATAGCAGGGGTCACAGCCTTTATTAAAACAGAGTTAGATAAAACTGAACAGTTTGGTTCATCTTTAGTTACATGGTTCTATCTTGATAAGCTGTCTTATCACAGATTAATTTTTCAAAAATATTAATGATTTAAGCAAGGAAAGGGCTACATGTCAACACACAACTCTTTATTTCTATTAATGTCTCACTTCATTCCTACCTGATTGACATGTTTAGGAATTATGAGTGATTGGCTCACTGTAGTTGTGAAAGTTGCTACCAATCAAATTATGATATGTTAAAGTTAAAACAAAACACAACTGTTTTAGATATTATCTAATATACATTTTGTAATTATCCTTATAATTACAAAATGTTTTATGTAAGATTCATGTTTTGTGATTTAAATCTGACATCACAAAAGTATTTTGGAATTTGAATAATGTATTTTGTAACTGCAGTACTCATAATACTGATTTTGAACAATTTTGTCCAGGTTCCTTGTCACCGCGGACTCCTTCAGGACCATCGCGTTCAGTTACAGAGTCGGTGTGTCAGATCACCCCCCAGGCAGCGACGTCCATCTGGGACTGTCTAGTGGACGACTTCATGGCTGTGCCTTCACCTGGAGACTGGCGCTCCATCACAGAGGGACTCCAGGAGCGCTGGAACTTTCCTCTGTGCTGTGCAGCTCTGGATGGGAAGCACGTCCACACAAAGGCACCCCATATATCATATAGGAGACACACACATTGATATACACTAAATATTTATTTCATTTCTTTTTTGTGGTGCCCAAATTGATGCACCTGCTTGATTTTGTTTAAACAATTATTGCACACTTTCTGTAAATCCAGTGAACTTCTTTTCACTTCTCAAATATCACTGTGTGTGTCTCCTGTATGATATTTAACTGACATTTTTTTATTGTAACAACCAACAATTTATACAGGAAAATAATGTCTATTAACAAGGTTGCCCAAACTTCTGCATCCCACTGTATCAGTATATTTTGTCATTAGTATAATATGAAATAAATTCTACATGTGTCAAGTTGTGTGCCAACATTTGCTGTGTAGTAGAACTGAGACATTAGTCATTATAAACATTTATTTGAAATAATATTAAAATTCTCAAACAGAAAAACATTAAACATAAATATATAAAATATAAGAATTTACAGAGAGACAGGAATAAAAAGGACCAGCTGCTCTCCAGAGCAGGAACAAGGCTGAGGAGGAAATGCTCCATTGGAGACTGGTGTGGCCTCTTCAGGGACTCCAGGATGGCCAGCTCCACCACCGATGGACCGTCCTGGGACCCGTCCCTCATCTGCCTCGGAGCCGTCCTCCCCTGTGGGCCTGTAAAACAGCACAAAACACAAAGACATGAGAAGGCTGCTACTAGATTTTAATTTCAACATCGAAAAAAAACAGGATATAATCAGATTGGTTGTAGATATTTAGTAAAGGTGATCACAGGCAATCCCACCGACTAAAAATGTATCAGTGCTTGCTGTACATATCTGTGGGTGCAGCAGCAGGAGCTCAGGGACTGGGGAGCCAGGAGAAGCAACAGGGGATGCTCTGCTGCAGAACCAGTTGGTTCTATCAATACAGTATTAAATGTTAACATGTTTTAAACAATAATCATAGAAAAAGTATATACAGTGGTCCCTCATTTATTGCAGGGGTTCTCAGAATAACTAGCCCCTGGTCACGCACTTTCTACACTGTTTTCGCCATGAACATTAGTCACAGTTCTCACAACTGATTCTCAAAGTGCAAACCTTTGTAGATAACAAATCATAAAAGTATTATTATGCTGCGTTTTGTCTTCATCTGCCCGCCACTTTTGTGCACCTTTTCCCCTCCCGGTGCAGGTGTGTATTTCCAAATGAAGGTCCTAGTTATGGGTGTTTTTGTGCTGTTTTTTCTATTGGACGTGATGGTTATCAAAACCAAACATGATAAATTTGGCAAGCGCAGGAGATTTGTCAATCAGGCTGCAGAATGCAATGATGTACGGTGCAATAAAAAAATCAGTGAAAAAGCAAAGCAGTGACAGACAGTGTTGAGTAAGTTACTTTTAAAAAGTAATCAATTACTAATTACTTAGTCAATATTGTATTTAAAATACTTATCTAATTACTGTGTCAGAAAAGTAACTTAATTACTCAATAAGTAATTTAACTAAATACTTTATAAATTCCATATAAACCTTGAGTGGACAAACAATAGAAATTCTTTAAATAATAAATATTTTTTAAAGACGGAGACTACAGTACGCAGCGGTAGCATCTCTTCCACAGCCTGCAATCATTCTTTAAGCTCACCTTCAGGTGCTTTCTGTGCTGCTGAAGTAAAACCAGGTTTTGCTGCTTAGCAGGAGCTGCCGCGGTGTTATGGATGATGAACAAGGATCGCTCAGAAGTGTTCGTCTATGCTCCGTGTCAGGCGCTTCAGTAGATTACTATTAACAGCGGCCGATAGTTTTTACATATTACTGTAATGTTCTTGTCTGCTTGTTTCAGAAGAGTGAAGAGACGGGAATATGTCCATGTCATGAAACAGCCACTCGCTTCAGCCGAGTCAGACAGCTTCTGCTTTAGAATACGACTGTGCAGCAAACTGGCGTGAAATGACGCGCAGCTGCACTACAGCCATGTTAAAGAGCAGAGTTTACTTCTACGTTTAGAAGATAAATTAATGAAATTAAATAATGATATTCAGCAAGTTTAATTACTTTACAATGTAACGCAAGTACATTGTAAGTAACTGTGATTAAAATACCTAAAAATGAACAGTAATCAGTTACTCTACTTTTTCAGTGGAAAAGTAATTTAATTAGAGCGTTACTTTGTTCTGTGTCTGGTAAGTAAGTTACACCCAACACTGGTGACGGATGAGCGGGACCACTGTGTGCTGTTTAGTAATAAACAAAATATATTCCTAAATGACAACATGCCTAAAAGCAGAACAGTATTTGTACGTCAGTGGGAAAATAGCGGTGGCTTGCTAGCTTTTGTGCGGCTTCCTAGTGTAACCCCGGTAACTTCTGACCCCACTTCCGCCAGTCCCTTTATTGTGGCGGGAATGAACCCTGTATAAGTTCCGGGTCAATCAGCTGCATGTCCCTGCGCCTGCTGTTGTCCCTGGGGTTGGCGTACTTGTCAGACAAATTTTACACTACAGACCAGTTGACAGCGTGCAGTAACCCGGCCGATTTATTCATCTTTACACCACCTCACAATCGACTCAACGGTGAGTTGTTTGTTTTGTCACAATTAATGAAAATGCGGAGCCGCGATCGCACATCCTAAAACGCCGGAAAGCTAATGCTAGGCTAGCGACAGCAAGTGCAATTACTAGCTTTATTTATTGAATATTGTTGTTTTTGTTTATTCCATTATGGCCGAATGTTGACTTAACGTATCTAGAGTTGAACGAGTGATTAGATTTTTGTAGTTTTGTCCGTTTTGGATGTTTTTTGTTACTTTTCTGATGAAATGTCTAAACGGCCTATGAGATTTTGCATTGAGTTAAATTCCATTGAGCTTATTGAATCTGTTGCGCAACACCTGTGGTTAAATGAGTTTTGTAAATATATTTGATTAAGTTTGGATAATGTTTATTAGCTTTATTGCTGATATACTTTGATGGGAGCCATGAGAATGTTTTTCTATAATAGTGCTGTACTGCCAGATTGTGTTGCACATTCACATTATTGACATTGTTAAATAAATGGATGAATATATCGTTGCATTCTCAGCTGCTCATGTGTCTGACTGTTGTGAACCAATCACAGATCAGTTCAGTGTTCTGACAGTGTGTGCTTGCACGCACAATTATTGTGTTGTTTTTACCTGCTCATCCATGTGCAGCCTTTTGTCATGGTTGGCTGTGTGGCAGGCAAGCAGAAGTGGTGGACCCAAAATTGCCGGACTCTTGGAGACGGGAATAAACTGAAAACTAGTGATGGCCCGCTTGAAGCTGGCGCTCCGGAGCGTGTGTCGAAAAAAACAACACACTGGTTCAGAAGCACTGTGTCGAGGCTTGCTTCGTTTGGCAAAAGTCACGTGACCAGTGACGTCCGAAGCTTCATTACGCACGTAACTGCTTCGGTACCTGATTCAAACGGATATAAGGAAGTGAATCATCCACGGGATTCGTGGAGTGTGCTGATGGTGACAGATAGCGACGAGGTGATCATTCCACTGACAGATATGGAGCCAGCGAGGAAGAGAGGATGTTCTGGCGTGTGGGAATATTTTGAGTTGATTTTGCTCAATTCATTTTATCTGCCGAAGTGAAAAACTTGAAATATCCAAAATCATGTTTTCATAATGGAAATATCATTACAGCATATGACTTTAGGAACACTTCCATGTGAATTAAAGCTAATGAAGACTACAACAATGTATTTGACACTATACGTACATTACATTGCTACAGTTCAGAAAATCATTTTGTTTATTGTCAGATTTTGGTGCGTCGTCGGGTCCGCGCTGTGTTTGCCTCTTTTTTTCCCGCTGGCTTCTGCAGCTGCAGGTTTCATAACTCTCTGTTTACATCTCTAATTAAGTCTCACATGTGTCAGCTTTCTTTTAATAGATACGAAATTATGGATATATACTGTTAAATGATCAGAATTGTAATATTTCTGACTGAGGCAAAACTTTCCAGATTCCAATCAAATTGAATCGGATCCTGTATCGAATCAAAATGATTCTACAAATCAGTGACGATGCAGCCGTACTCAGCTTCCTAAGCATTTTCCCTTTCCAGTTCACAATCAATCCCACCCCTAGGTCAAAAATATGTATAGGACAATTGGCCTAATCTAATATTTTGTATGAACCTGTCCAGCTGTCCAGTGATTAAACGACAAGTAGATGGAGGCAGGACTCCACAGCAGGGGCATACTCATATGTATATTATATATATTGCTCACTTATTGTATTTACCAACATCAAGGAGTTATGAGCAGAGAAAGGCCACCATAGTGCATGTTTAAATAGGGAAAGTTTATTGATCAAAATGTATTACGCAAATACGCATTACATTTTTTCAGCCCCCCAATCGAGTAAACAAAACCAATTACATGTTCAAAGCAACGGAACGGTGGCCCAATATCAGAGAGAACTCCACTCTTGAGTGAGCAGTGATGATTGAGCAGTCCGTTTTATTTTGCAGATTCAAGCTGCTCTTCTAAATATTCGCCACCAGATGTCACCAGAGAGGACTGTGTTGAAAAGCTTCGAGTAATGAACCGTTTTTCAATACAAGCTTCGGAAAGCTTCATTTGGCCATCACTACTGAAAACGCAGCTTTATTGCTGGAGGAATGATTCACACAACTCTAAACCGAGGTGCTGGAGGCCAGGACATTACAAACACACAGCAAGTCGAGGGTACAACGCGACACTGAGAAACACAGGGCTTAAATACACAGACGGCAGTAATCAAGGGATGAGAGACAGGAGGGGAACACACCTGGGAGAAATCACAGCTGACGAGACAGGGGAAACATAAACTCAGCACACTCACATACGACACAGACCTTCACAATAAAACAGGAAACTCAGACACAGGGAACCAGACGTTGAACTAAACAGACTCACAAACAGACGGGGGGCCACCATAGACAGACGGATATACAGACTCAGACGCAGACCGAATATAAGACGTAGAACTCAAACAATAATAATCATCATGATAATAAACTGGAAAATGATACTAATGAACTTAAAGCGCTGGACCGACCCAGGACCATGACACCTTTCTCTCTGTGCTCATCTGACCCACTGTCACCTCCTCCTGTCTCCTGCCCAAGCTCTGCACGTCCTGTCTCCACCTTCACTCTCCTCTGCACCTCCTGTCTCCTGCCCAAGCTCTGCACCTCCTGTCTCCACCTTCACTCTCCTCTGCACCTCCTGTCTCCACCTTCACTCTCCTCTGCACCTCCTGTCACCACCTTCACTCTCCTCTGCACCTCCTCCGTCACCACCTTCACTCTCCTCTGCACCTCCTGTCTCCACCTTCACTCTCCTCTGCACCTCCTGTCACCACCTTCACTCTCCTCTGCACCTCCTCCGTCACCACCTTCACTCTCCTCTGCACCTCCTGTCACCACCTTCACTCTCCTCTGCACCTCCTCCGCCACCACCTTCACTCTCCTCTGCACCTCCTGTCACCACCTTCACTCTCCTCTGCACCTCCTCCGTCACCACCTTCACTCTCCTCTGCACCTCCTGTCACCACCTTCGCTCTCCTCTGCACCTCCTCCGTCACCACCTTCACTCTCCTCTGCACCTCCTGTCACCACCTTCACTCTCCTCTGCACCTCCTCCGCCACCACCTTCACTCTCCTCTGCACCTCCTCTGTCACCACCTTCGCTCTCCTCTGCACCTCCTGTCACCACCTTCACTCTCCTCTGTACCTCCTCTGTCACCACCTTCACTCTCCTCTGTACCTCCTCTGTCACCACCTTCACTCTCCTCTGCACCTCCTGTCACCACCTTCACTCTCCTCTGCACCTCCTCCGTCTCCACCTTCACTCTCCTCTGCACCTCCTGTCACCACCTTCACTCTCCTCTGTACCTCCTCTGTCACCACCTTCACTCTCCTCTGCACCTCCTCTGTCTCCACCTTCACTCTCCTCTGCACCTCCTGTCACCACCTTCACTCTCCTCTGCACCTCCTCTGTCGCCACCTTCACTCTCCTCTGCACCTCCTCTGTCGCCACCTTCACTCTCCTCTGCACCTCCTCTGTCGCCACCTTCACTCTCCTCTGCACCTCCTGTCACCACCTTCACTCTCCTCTGCACCTCCTCTGTCACCACCTTCGCTCTCCTCTGCACCTCCTCTGTCACCACCTTCGCTCTCCTCTGCACCTCCTCTGTCACCACCTTCACTCTCCTCTGTACCTCCTCTGTCACCACCTTCACTCTCCTCTGCACCTCCTGTCACCACCTTCACTCTCCTCTGCACCTCCTCTGTCACCACCTTCACTCTCCTCTGTACCTCCTCTGTCACCACCTTCACTCTCCTCTGCACCTCCTCCGCCACCACCTTCACTCTCCTCTGTACCTCCTCTGTCACCACCTTCACTCTCCTCTGTACCTCCTCTGTCACCACCTTCACTCTCCTCTGTACCTCCTCTGTCACCACCTTCACTCTCCTCTGCACCTCCTCCGCCACCACCTTCACTCTCCTCTGTACCTCCTCCGCCACCACCTTCACTCTCCTCTGTACCTCCTGTCACCACCTTCACTCTCCTCTGCACCTCCTCCGTCTCCACCTTCACTCTCCTCTGCACCTCCTGTCACCACCTTCACTCTCCTCTGTACCTCCTCTGTCACCACCTTCACTCTCCTCTGCACCTCCTCCGTCTCCACCTTCACTCTCCTCTGCACCTCCTGTCACCACCTTCACTCTCCTCTGCACCTCCTCCGCCACCACCTTCACTCTCCTCTGCACCTCCTCTGTCACCACCTTCACTCTCCTCTGTACCTCCTCTGTCACCACCTTCACTCTCCTCTGTACCTCCTCCGTCTCCACCTTCACTCTCCTCTGCACCTCCTGTCACCACCTTCACTCTCCTCTGTACCTCCTCTGTCACCACCTTCACTCTCCTCTGTACCTCCTCTGTCTCCACCTTCACTCTCCTCTGCACCTCCTGTCACCACCTTCACTCTGCTCTGCACCTCCTGTCACCACCTTCACTCTGCTCTGCACCTCCTGTCACCACCTTCACTCTGCTCTGCACCTCCTGTCACCACCTTCACTCTCCTCTGCACCTCCTCCGTCTCCACCTTCACTCTCCTCTGCACCTCTGTCACCACCTTCACTCTCCTCTGCACCTCCTCTGTCACCACCTTCACTCTCCTCTGCACCTCCTCCGTCTCCACCTTCACTCTCCTCTGCACCTCTGTCACCACCTTCACTCTCCTCTGCACCTCCTCTGTCACCACCTTCACTCTCCTCTGCACCTCCTGTCTCCTGCCCAAGCTCTGCACCTCCTGTCTCCACCTTCACTCTCCTCTGCACCTCCTGTCACCACCTTCACTCTCCTCTGCACCTCCTCCGTCTCCACCTTCACTCTCCTCTGCACCTCTGTCACCACCTTCACTCTCCTCTGCACCTCCTCTGTCACCACCTTCACTCTCCTCTGCACCTCCTCCGTCTCCACCTTCACTCTCCTCTGCACCTCTGTCACCACCTTCACTCTCCTCTGCACCTCCTCTGTCACCACCTTCACTCTCCTCTGCACCTCCTGTCTCCTGCCCAAGCTCTGCACCTCCTGTCTCCACCTTCACTCTCCTCTGCACCTCCTCTTTTGCCTCCTCTCTCCTCCTCTCTGCTTCCTTGTTTCCCTCTTCGATCAGCTGCTCTGCAAACCTCTTGTACCTGGTATAAAAGCTCAGTTCCTGTCTAACTGTTTGACAGGTGTGATAGTCACATGGTTTTGGAGAATGCATGTTCCCTCGGTGCGCAAAAGCAGAGTAGTGACAGAATTGATGCACATTATTGATATTTGAAGCACGTGTACCTGCACATTAACACACGGGTACTGTGGGATATATTTTTAAAGCGCTCGTGCTCTCGTCCACTCCCCGCAAAAAAATAGCAGCTGTGCGGCGTCTGTGGCGTCGGTGCTCTCATCGCCTGCGATGGAGTAAACATCAAAAGCACAGCTTTATCAGACAGGTGCAGTTTAATGTTGGCCGACGAGTCTTCAGTGCGTCGCACGACTGGATTTCTGGACACGCTGACGTTGTTGAAGTCCTGCACTTTTTCCACATTATTTCGGTGACTTTAACGAGGCCGTGTTTTATGAGGTCTCCATCTGAAAAAGGCTCGCCATGTCTTGTGATGAGTTGGGCGACCTCGTAGCGGCTATCGGAGCCTTTTCCTGGACCTTTTGAGCATGAAATAAATACTGTTGCTGTGACCCTGCAGGAGAGCTACCCTTTGCTTTCTGCTCTGGCTCAGCACCAGTGTCGGATGCACAGGCCTGATGTTTGGTTTCATGATGACGTCGTACATTATCCTCTTTCATAACTGCCACAGTCTCAGTGCAGATCAAACAGACACACTTGAATTCTTTGAAGAAATATTCACTCTCCCACCGTGTCTGAAATTTTCTGCACTCACCATCTACCTTTCGCTTCTTTGGTTTTGACCTGTTTAGTAACTTGGGGTAAATTTCTTCTGTGATTGTCCTTTTTGGTGGAGCAACTGCCTTGATCACCAGTAGCTCCCCCTGGTGTTAAAACTAAGAAGTGCAATACAATCAAGCAAAAGTTGAAGTGCGGGCCATATGTTATTCTATTTATAAAATTACTTGCGGGCCAATTAAAAATGGACCGCGGGCCGCAGTTGGCCCACGGGCCAGAGTTTGGACCCCCCTGGTTTAAAGGATTAAATTCAGCGTCTCTGCCGTTCTCTTTACCACTACACTCTCTGTCTCGCCAGTGTCTTATTCTAAGTGGGCGAGGAACGAGACATGTTCACTTACCTGTGTGTGAGAGAACTCCCTCAGTGTCCGTGTAGCACTGGTGTAGCACAAGTAGTGGCCTTGTTAGACCTGCTAGTGCTACTTCCTGCCTTCTTTGCATGTGGTATAGGCAGTGTAGTTACCTTTAACCACAGTCTGAGGACAGATGGGAAATATACAAAAAATTCCACCACAAAAGAAGATTTCAAAGGTTTTTCAAAGGAAACATTTATTTGTACAAAAGTATCACTTAAGAACATAACTGCATGCCTCTGTTTAGTTTGGATTTCATGGTTTAAACATATAAGGAAGTAATAGTAACACAAGTCTGAGTTCACTGTCTGTTTTCAAATGCATTTCAGAAGCAGGAAAAGTCCTTATGTCTCCCTCCTGTCCCGCATCCTCAGGCCGCTCACCCCGACTTCCTTGGGTGTGTCTGCAGAGATTCGACCCTCCCCCTCCACGTTTGCTGACATTAAAATATTGCCTTCTATATCCTCCTCTGCTTCCTCCTCTGGATTTGAACTGCCATCACAGCTGAACTGCAGGCTCTCTGCCTCCATCACTGGGTCATCTTCATCAGCTTCCTCCTCTTCTTCCACTTCTGTGTCCTCCTCCTCCATCTGATCTTCCTTGTCCTCTTGCCCATCCTCGTAAGTGTCCTCTTTAGGGTAGTGGAAGACATCCTTGTGCTCGCTGAAGCTGACTTGCTTCTTCCTGCTATTGTTACACTGCAGCTCTTTCTTCACCTCCAAACCAACTCTTGTTGTCGTTCTTTCAGGACCTGGCTGGGATGATGGAGGACGGAGCAAGTGCCTTTTCTCTGCCTCCTCCTCACCATCCTCTTCCTCATCTATGTCTTCCTCTACTCCCATAGCTTCTTCTATTCCCTCCTCTTCTTCCTCTTCATCCTCATCATCTTTTGCTTCTGTGTCCTCCTCATCTTCTTCCTCTTCCTCTCGCACTATGGAAAGTTTCCTTGCCATGACCTCTTCCTCCTCTTGCTCCATCCTCTCTGCTAGGGCCCCAGCGGTGGGCTGTGTGGGGGGTTCCTCTAGTTTAACCGTCTTAAACCCACGTCTGAGGCAGGGTTCATCATACTCTGGGTAGGTCTCCTCTGGGTAACCTTCCCAGTCTGCACCGTATGGGACCTCCTCGGCCTCCATCTCTGGGGAGGCTCCCTCCAATCTGCTCTCTTGAATAGGCTGTGTGATCTGTCTCAGCTGCCTGAGTAATTTCTCCTCCTTTTTTGACGTGGTGGTTTTACTCCTCCTTCGTCTACCACTCCCAGAACTATTGTTCCTCCTGGACACAATCCTCTCCATCATCTCTTCAGGTTGGAGAAGTCTCTCCTGCAGCCTGGCAAGCTCATTAGCAATGATTGTGTTCGTCCTGGTTCCCACGGTTACTGCAGAGTTCTTCCCTGGTTTATTAGCCTTCCCCCTACAGGTCAGCTTATGTATGATGTAAAGGATGTAAAGAAGGATCCCAAAGCCATATAAGGGTATCACTTGAGTCATCAGGTTGTACTTTTTGCCTCGTCTTGTTTTTTATTTTTTTATTTATTTTATTTTTTTATTTTCAGTTGTTACAGACGGGACAGACATGAGTGAGGGATAGGAAAGGGAGAGAGAAAGAGGAAGGAAAAGAACAACAGAAGGGGAGAGGGACAGTGAGAAAGGGGGAGAAAAAAAATCTCCTGGATCACCTGTTGAGAGGAGAAGAATAGAAAACAAGCAAAAAAAACAAAGCAACATACTAGACACAACACCATCGCATTAATCTAGCTAAGTGTAAACAGCAGTAAATACTAAATATTCAATGTTGTTGTGCAGCAAGCAGGACAGACAGCGCACAATGTGCTTCGAAGTAGCAGCCAAGAGAGGTGTGATTTAAGTCTACGAGCAGTGAACACCCGTGTGCACACCTGTGTGGATCAGCGCGCTTGTATTCAAAAGGTTTCCCCATGTAATGGTCTGCAAGAGGATGTAGAGAGCCATAGCCCCGCCCCCAGGGCATGAAGCAGGCATGGAGGAGATCCAGGCCCCAGACATCCAGAGGCCCCAGAGTGCGAGAGCCCAAGGAGGACCACCGGAGGGGCATCGGTGCCACCTTCATGGGAAGGGCTGAGGATCCCCAGACGAGGCGTCACCCAGTAGCCACCGAGCAGAAGCTAGAGGGGGCTGCACCGGCGTGTCCGCTGGCTCTGCCGGCAGCCAGCTGTGCCAGAGTGAACCAAACCGCAGGCCCAGAGGCCGGAGGCCCGAGGGCCCCCCGCACCCCGGAGGAGGCCTGACCGAGCAACAGGCGCCAGGCCCCGCCAGGTAGCCACCGGGAGTGAGCCGGTACATACCTGAGCGCCCAGCCCCGGACACCAAGAACCACCAATGCACCGACCCCTGAGGGCATCAGTCACCGGCAGGGAGTGTGGTGAGGGGAGACAGGCCTTGGAGGGCCTGGGAGTTCCCAGAGAGGTGGAGTCTAAGACCCGACCTGACATATACACACAGACACAAAGGATTTCAAAAGATTTTAATAGGTTAGTTTAAGATTTTGAGCAAACAACAGAAATAAGTGTGTGATAACAACATCTCACTGCTCAGAATTATGTAAGAAGGCTTCATTTCATAATGACAGTAAAGCAAATACAGACAGATGTGTAGAGAAAATAATCACATAAAAATAATAACTGTGCTAATAAGAAAACCCTCCTGATGTCCATAAATACGGTGGAATCAAAGGTTCCTAAAGTTATAAAGTAACATGTCAGGTAAAGTTCTTCATGTTTGTACTTGAACTTGAGTAAATGTGTTGATCTAGTTTCCAACAGTTGCAGCAAACACATGGAGCAACACAACGAGAACACACAGTGAGGTGAAGTGAGTGAAGTGGATCAGGTTTTCACCACTGCAAAACACACCCACACATGTCGGGGAAGTGGGAGGAGCGGTGGGAGGAGCGGTGGGAGGAGCAGTGGGAGCAGCGGTGGGAGGGGAGGTGGGAGGGGAAGTGGGAGGAGTGGTGGGAGGAGCGGTGGGAGGAGCGGTGGGAGGGGAAGTGGGAGGAGCAGTGGGAGGAGTGGTGGGAGGAGGAGAGGTTTGTAATGAACTGTCTGGGGAGGGGAAGGTAACAAAGCCTGGTGGTGTCCCTGTAACTGTGTCGCTGATCCATTGCTGGTACTGGGACACAGGAGTGTAGGTTGTAGGAGTTACAGAGCATCCAAGCACAATGAGAAGTCCACTCTGCAGCCAGACGGATCCACTCTGAGTCATCAGTGGTGCCCCAAAACTAGTCTGTGGAAAGACAGTGATGAAAGTTATCAGGACAGATGTGTAACTGTTAGAGGTCGACCTTTGTCACCCACTAAAGTTTGAACTTTGTTGGTAGTTTTGTTACAAACTGCTTAAATAAATTAAGTAGTAAATAAATTGATCGTCCCAGTATAACACAGTCAGTAACACTTCATGGATATCAGTCTGTCCACTTAGGAAACATGAACCACTGTGAATCCACTTCAGCTGCTTTGGTGCAATGAAAGTGACGATTCCACAGACAGAAAGTTTCAGGCAGCTCGTTTAAAGGAATCAGTTTCATCAAATAAATTAGAGGCTTTAGAAAAAACAACCTTTGATAAACATGAATATGAATATTTATGGTCAATTACAGCAAAACAAGTAAACCAAAGTGTGACTAAAGGTGAGATTATCTCAGTGACTGTCAACAACAGATTATAAGAAATAAACTTGTGCTCACCAAACATGAATCTATCCTTCCAGTACAGATGATGCTGTCTGGGACCCGTGGATTGCTGGCTTTGCACTCACTGTTTCCCACTATTGGTACGTTTGCCTCCTGCAGGTTATTGCTGATTACTAGTTGGAGAGAATTTAAACATCAGGCTGTTCTAAAGACTCCAACACAATGCTGTAAAATACAATAAATATTTTATGATTTACCAAAGAAATTAAAGCCGATGGTCCAGCTGCTGGTCTCATTGTTGAAGGTGCTGTTTTGTGAGGCTAAGCAGATCGGCCGAATGTAGTCTGTGAAATTGACAGGAGCCGACAGCTTCAGAAGACAAATGTCGTTCTCACGAGTCGACGAGTTGAAGCCAGGATGGCAGGTGATGTTTACCACTGTGCGATTCACTTCATTTGGGTTTGGACCTGAGCGGCTGTTGCGGCCCAGATAGACCACCCTGCTACTGAAATCCCTTCACACACAACAGATATTTTTATTGTGCCTCATGCTGATCATCAGCACAGGGCAAAGCAGTCGATGCCACGAGTTTCCTTTGTTGTGTGTGTGTTTCTGTGTGTGTGCGTGCACAGGTGGTTGAACCTGCTGGCTCGTTACATGAATAAGTAATTAACACTGATGGTCAGATTCATCCACAGCACTGAGTGCGTTCATGTTTCAGGTGCTGCATGGAGATCTAGTGTTTGAGAAGAGGAGCGAGCTCAACAAGCATCAGCAAACACACAAACTGTGCGTGTGCAGTTTGTGTCTCTGTGGGTGAGTGTACAGCTGGAGTATTCACCAGGAAGACACAAAATATTATCAGACATCAAAGTCAACTTCTGCTGATCCTGAAGGTCTCTTTGAATGCCAGCATTACAGAGTGCAGGGTGTGGATATCAGCCACAGAGCTCATGTAACATCTGTTTACATGTTGTTGAACTGAGCAGTGAGGTCAGCTGATCACAGCTGCACACAAACAAAACACATGACTGTGACTTTTCCTCACTTTTCTCTCCAGTCTCAGTTTCCCAGCATGTGTTCATTAACGAGCCTCACAGAGGTGTGTAGTTGTTTGTAATAGCAGCAGCTTTATGCTAAGCTAACCATCTTCTGTCATCAGTGGACAGAAAAATCAATGCTTCTCAAATACAAGGACATCTATGAAATGACTTTATAGTTTAGATTAAACTAATGTGGCGTCTGGTTTGATTGTTGTGCAGACAACTTTGCAGTTCAGCACTTTGGGCAGCAGCTGCTGTTTTTAAATGTTAGAAGAAGTGAGGAAATATTAAAAATATCTCTAGTGCACATGAATGCTACACTTCACCTTCATCATCATATTCAACAAAGTGTAAACTGGCAGCACTGACTCACAGTGACATGGTGGATGCAGCTGTCAGCACCCACTGGTCGTTGATCAGAGACCCTCCAAACCCAAAACTGGTAGGCAGAACTAGAAATCCAGCATTAATGAATGAAGGCCCTCCATCAACTCTTATATGAGCGAACCAGGGCCAACTTCCTGCTGCAGCGTCACCAACTCCTGTGAAGCTGCTGTTCACAGCCCTGCTGCCACATGCTGACAAAGCAGAGAGAGCACAGCTAAACATTAAAACCACTGAGAGAGAAAACACTGATCAACGCTCTGCTGGGAGATCCTGAGCTCTGACATTCATGTGGAAGTTACTCTAACATCAGACTGTGCTTTACATGTGATCCACAGACGTCCCTCCTCTGTGTCAGAACAAAAATCATTTCAGTTTTCTATGTGCTCATTGCTGTCCAGCTGACAGAAGGAAGACGGGTTAAATGTCTTTGGATGCTTACCGGGCTGCTGTGAGTCACAACCTGAAAATGAGAAAACACAGACAAACCTGTGAAAGTGAGCAGTGATGGTTTTCTTCAACTCGAAGAACCGATCACACTAAACACAACACTTTAATGCTGACTGCAGTTACAACCTTGATGAAGGTCAGAGTCGCCTGTGTCGTTACTCTGGCATCAAAGCTCTGGCATCGGTGTTCCTCACCAAATACATGTTCTCAGTTTACTCAAACATCAGTAACTGTAATATAAAGTTACTCTCTGCTGAATATCATCAACTGTTAGAAATCCAACACAACAAAGTAAACTAACGAACGCAACAACACGTCTGTAAAAGAAGCTGTTGATATCAAATAAAGAGTGAAGACGTCCGGTGACTGTGACTTCATTACATTATCATATTAAATACGATGCTGAATGACATTAATGCTAAATGGACTCCTTCCTTGTATCCAGCAGCAACATTTCGTTTAGAAACATTCGTACCTGTAATTAATCTCGTTCTTCTTCCAGCCCTGATAAAACCTCAGCAATGAGAGGAAGGAAATTCAAACAGTTTCTCACCTTTGCAGAAGAAAATGATCAGCACAGTGACGCAGCACACAAACTGCTGCAGAGCCATGGTTAACTGCAGCTGTTTCAGCTCACCTTAGACTTTAAATATGTCAGATGTATGTTCAGCTCCACCTGTTTCCAGAAGTCATCAGGGCCCCACCAAAGAATCGGTCAGACTCGTTGGTCTTTGTGCTGTTTGGACTGCAGTTAAGCTCGAGGCACTGAAAGTTGGAGCAGGTTTTTCAATCACAGCAACAGTCAGCTGGTGCTGCTTTATGCTGTAAGGTAGACCCTACAGTAGCAGGTAAAGTCTGCAGACTGCAATCAGCCCTGATCAGTTTGTTACTGCCGTCATGTTTTTGGGATTTGTTACGCACACTTTGGGGCAAACATGACACTTTGTAGGTTACAAATAATCCTGTTAAATTAACACCACAGGAGAGAGAGGGGGGGCAGTGTGTGTACATGGGTCTTTATGTCTTTGTGTGGGTCACTAGTGGGTGGGTGGATCAGGGGCTGGCTGGCCCTTGGCCCCAGTGGGACATGGTCACCTCTCCCCTCTGGACACTTCAGCCCCTCCCTGGGATGCGGGGGCTGGATTGTCCCCGGGGTCTCCCTCCATCTCCTGCTGGGTATCCGTCCCAGGTGTCGTATCTTTGTTTTGGTTTTCGGTCTCTTACGGGTGCAGCAGCTGGCGACACATTTTATTTGTTTCTATCAGAAAGCCCTGAGACAGGTTTCCTTTTTGTTTTTGCTCTGCAATGTCTGCGCTCTCTGTTCATACTAAATCATTTAAAGAACATTTTAACGTCGCACTCAACAACAAACAAAAAGTCTCTTCAACGGCTAAACTGCTTTATATTTCTTCACGCCAATATACGAGCCACCAGTAGGAGTGACGGGGCTGCGAGTTTGAGACTCTAGAAAGTGCTACTCAAAGCAGGAAGGTGCTCAAAAAGCCATATTTAGTTTACTGTAATGTCATCAAATGTCAGTTTTGTACCAAGACAGAGTAGAAAGCACTGACCACGGCACTCTTTTCATGGAAGTTCAACACTGACCCAAACACTGCCAGCACCCAGCATCACACACCAAAGGACACACTGAGCAGGTCCACCAGAGCTCCCACAGCTTTGCTCTCATGGGGTTTGTGCTGGTTTTGAAGCAAAACACAAAGTGTGACGAGGAGACGTCCAGGTTACTCAACAACAGCCACTTCTAGAGGGAGGTAGGCAGAGTTTGTGGACACACAGGTCTTTTTAAAGGAAAACAGCCACGATTAAGCTAGAGATTAATAATATTTTTCAAAGTGGACTGTCAGGGTAACATAACAGATGGATGAGCTTACAGATGACCGTGTTGCTTTGGTATTTAGTTTGTTACCAAGCTAATATGCAAATGAACGACTCTTCGCATGTGCTGCCAAACACACCTGTGACAAACATCTGGAGTATCTGGTTCTGCACGTATAGTGAGATGTTCTGGCATCCTTTTAATGAATTCTCTGAAGTCTTAAACAGATGACGCATGCTTCTCATCTGGGAGGTTCAGAGAGGCTTTGGAGCCCTGAGTTTTGTTCAGGTTTTGAGGAGACGGTGGTGGAGGGAGGACAGTGGGGAGGACACGTCATCTCGGGAAAATCTCCAACCACAGGCTCATGCTGTTCAGCATTAACTTTATTTACACGCACAGTTGTTGTTCTAACACACAGCTGCAGCTCTCCAGCTACCAGCTCCACATAGCAACAACATGACAGGACCCAATTCAGTCTTTGTGACCTGCAGGTGCGTTTGCCTACCCTGCAGCCGCACCGTCGACCACGCCTCGCCACAGATACACTGCTAATTTTCTGGGGTTTTTGTAGGGACTTTCTTTGTTATGAGTGTATTTCAGCAAATAGAGACCTTGGATTATTTTTGTCATCGAATGACGGCCTGTTCCGGCCCATCGGTGGGGTCCTACACGAGTGACGACAAGGAGTTAGGAGGAACAATGTGTCAATGCTCCTTTGTTAACAACTGGACAATAAAGCCCCACCCCCAAAAATCAGGCCTCTAATAAATCGTCCATAAAGTTGTATTTTAATACAAACTTATAACACATGGCATCAAATATAATTACTATATACAGAGACAAGTTTGAAGGATAATAAATCCAGGCAATACAAGCTCGCCTCACATGTTATGTGTGACTGTAAATAAAGTGAGAAACTCTGATTGAGAGGTGGAATTGTTTCATTTGAGGTGATATTCTAACAATTTCATGGTCTGAGAATATAGTCTCCCTTTGGAAAAGGATAAAAACAAAAATGAAAAATTACTCTTCTGCTGAGACAGACAGAGAGACGTGTTTGAAATTGGTTCTTTCTCCTTTTTAGATTAATTCCTAAAGTTTACAGCACAGCCGACTTAGAGTCAGAACAAATTCAATGAGAAACCAGGTAAACTGAGCCATGCTGTTTTAAATTCCTAACCATAACCCAACTGTAACTCTGACCCTAAAACAAAAATTTTGAGTTTCAAAATGTCCCCATGAGGGCTGTTGGTCCCCACAGAGACATGTAAACATGTACACATGTACACACACACACAGAAGCAGGAGGGAGGCAGATGAGTAAGAGAACAGCTGCTATAAATGAGAAATGTTAGAGAGAGGCGTTCGTCACACCATAAAACTCTAGATCTGCTGTTCAGAATGTCGTTCTTATGCTTGTTCACAGCACGAGGTGCTAACAGAGCTTCAGCTTTTGGTCGACTGTGTGACTGATTTAAATTCAGTGCCACACAGACATCCACACAGGGAAAAGCAGGTGGTGGGTCACATCTGCACAGCATTATGTTGTAATCACTTCAAATTCATCAACAGAAATTTGTATTTTAAAGCACGAATTCTGGGAACTTTGTCTGAAATACAGCCGGCTGTGTGCTTCAACACAAAGTCGGTCTTATCAGTGTTACTGCGGGTTATGTTGAGGCACACCAGTGGTTTTCATCAAAATCCCTCTCAAAGTATAACAAATGCACATTTTTCTGCAGTCGACCTCACCTGATGCTTATCACAGCCATATTGTGTTAGTCAGTTCTCTTCTTTCATGTGTCATTATCACCTGTGTCCACCATGTTTCTGCAGAGTTAGTCGGTTTCTCCTCCAACACTCTGACAACAATGACACGTACTGTCAGTGAGCAGTGTTCTTTGGATGAACTCTGGACTTTGTGTTTTAAAACACTTATTCTGCAAAAAGTAAAACAAAAATCTTGTGTTCAGCTTCTCAGAAACACACAGACATCCCACCGTCAGGCCAATAAAACAGGTCTAACAGCATCACTCGTTGTTGACGATGTTCACACAGGACAGATTGTGTCATGTGACGGCTGTGTGCAGGCAGGAAAAGGACCCAAATGCAGACTCAACTGGGAGCGAAAAAGCAGCTTTATTGCTGGACAGAAAAACCACACAAGACCTAAACTGGGCAAAATCTAACAAAAACACACAGGACCAGACACACAGCATGAGGGGCGTCCCAACACTGACACAGAGAAACACAGGGCTATTTTATTTTTTACATACAGGTGTACGAAGGAGGGAAGATAGTATAGCCCTTGGGAGATTTTAACACCACATGTAAACCTGTGGCGGTCCAGTGGTGCCTAAACAATAGGTGGCGTTAGGCATTGAGAAGGAGCAGTGTTTGTCCTTCTCATTCAAACAAACTGTAATCATTTGTCACCAGAAAAACAATCAGCTATTTTCAGTGGTGGAAATAAAGGTTTTAATTTATTTTATAGTTTTAACATTTAATTAAAAATAAAAAAGAAATATTATATTAACATCGGATGGACTAGACAGCTTCCTCTGACACCGACTGCATGTACACTTCAGAGACTGTAAATATGTGTGTCACTTTTAAAACTAACAAAGATTTGTGTGGCTATTTATTGCTAACAATGAATGACCTCACAGTTTATCTTAGGAGCACAAAAAGCACTCAGTGTCTCGTGGAGGCCAAATCCCCTCCAGATGTTAATGAGGAATCTGTCTGCCACTCTGGTTTTAATATAATGTGCTTAGTTAATTTTTTAGTTAATTTATTGGCATTTTTATTATATATTGTTTTTCAGATTAATTTATATCTCCCACTCTTCCCGCAAAGCTCAGAAGCTGAATATTTCACATTCATTTAATACAAGAACTCGTCAGTCACAGGGATCGGATACAGTATATGAGGAGAGGACCATGGAGGAAGAGGAGAAGAGGAGCAGATAAGTTCAACAGGAAGTTCAAAGGAGAAATCTGGACGGTCCAGCGGCCCCGAGGACCGTGCGATAAAAACTTTTATAAAGTCAATTAGATGAAACTTTCTTTTATACCTAACCATAACCTAACTGTAACCCTGACACTAACACCACATTTTGAGCCTTAAAAAGCTTACAGATGACGGTGTTGCTTTGGTATTTAGTTTGTTACCAAGCTAATATGCAAATGAACGACTCTTCACATGTGCTGCCAAACACACCTGTGACAAACATCTGGAGTATCTGGTTCTGCACGTATAGTGAGATGTTCTGGCATCCTTTTAATGAATTCCCTGAAGTCTTAAACAGATGACGCATGCTTCTCATCTGGGAGGTTCAGAGAGGCTTTGGAGCAGTGGCGTGTCTAGAAAATCTTTGTTGGGGGGGCCAGGTAGGGGCACAGATTTGGAGAAGGGTGGCAGATGTAATTGGCAGATAATGTTAAAAACAAATCTACCAACCGTTAACCATAATTCAATAATCCTGTAAACCTAATAACCAAATGCACTTTTAACTCTTATTAGAATGAGATTTTAACCACTACGGTGCAAAGTTTTTAGATACTGCGTTGATAAAGTACAAGAGATACAATCAGTCAGTGCTTACTCAGCATTCAAGGACAGCAATATTTTCATAGTATTTTTACTGACATGTAGTGCACATATGTTTTGGGCAAAAACAGTTTTGAATATTAAAATATGAACATTTGTAACAAACAATTGACAAATTAGCCAATGCAAAACTTTATCTGCCTGTTAAAAAAAGAAGATAATCTTCTCACAAACTGGTGTTTGATTTTGAAACAGGAAAAAAGTGGGGAAACAACTGAAAAGACGAACATTTGAATAAAACCTACTAGAAATTAATATTAAATACATTCTAACAACAGCTGATCAAGCTTAAACGTGCTGCTGTTGTTTAGCGTGACATCCGCTGGTTTCCTCTTTCTGGCACAAAGTGGGCGATAAACAAACAAGAGAGTCGATCAGCTGATCACTGATCAGTTTCATGATTGAAGTAGCAACAGGAGAGGGAGGGGGGAGAATGAGAGAAGAAGAGGCAGCTGTGCAGCAAAGACACAGAATAAATCCAGCTTTGTGTCTTTTTCCATTCTAGCTAAAGTCCGGGACAAACTGCGTCTCTTCTCAGCTCAATACGAAACGTGTAATATTTTCTCTGAATGAGGGACGATTCCGTTTTTTACGGGACAGTTGGCAACTCTACTAACTAACCTTATGAATAAAATAAAGTTCACTATCAGTAACATCATAGCACCCACAGCTGTATAGAAACTCCGTCATGCTAGCTAGTACACAGTACGAGTTATTGCAACTGACGGTAAAAAGTCAGCACAAGGAAAATAAACTGCACCTAAACTTGGTTTATATCTGATCCAGACAGACTGCAGATCATAACTTCTTACCTGAAGTTCAGTTCACCTGACACTCGGACTGGCGGCTGCCTCGGGTCTCTGCTCCTCCTGCCTTCCCTTCCCTCATCCACCTGTTGCCTCTGTGGAAGCCCCGTCATAGCCACCACCAAACAACTGAGTTATTTTTACACATCTGCCTGCATCTGGCCAATCCACCACCTCTCATTGTTCATGCCCTTACAAAGAAAAGTCATCAGCACACCGGGAAAGTGGCCAGTCCAGCTATGTTAACCTGTTAATCTTTCGCTGAAAAACTGTTTTCTGCGGTGCCTCTTTCGTGCTTGGCTCTCCTACCTTTGCTAACGTGATGCTCATAGTGTAGAAGCCGGTGCTGCATTCACTTACCCTCGGATATCTGAGCTTCACTGTGAAAACATAATCGTACATTTGCTATTTGATTGACTGTTATTGTTTTAGCTTCGGGGTAGCACCTGGGGTGGCCAGTCTGGTTGGGGGGGCAGGCCACCCCACTGGACACGCCACTGCTTTGGAGCCCTGAGTTTTGTTCAGGTTTTGAGGAGAGGGTGGTGGGGGGAGGACACATCATCTCGGGAAATTTCAGCCATAAGCCTGCGGTTGGTGACCCTGCTTTTCAGCATTAACTTTATTTACACGCACAGTTGTTGTTCTAACACAGCTGCAGCTCTCCAGCTACCAGCTCCACATACCAACAACAGCCCAACAGGACCCAGTTCATATCAAACGTTCCCTGAACGGCAGGTGCCCCCTCCGATAAAATCAGACACATTATTATCAGAGACGTGACGGCTGCTGGCAGAAGGACTTGAATCAAAGTGACGTCCTCTTTCTGAGTCAAACAGAGCTGAATGTGCTGCTTTCACTTCTTTATTCAGTCGTTCAGGTTTGAACTCAGCAGGTGTTTCTAACGCTGACCTGGACGACTGAGAACTTCACAGACACGTCCACCATAATATCCCATTAGAACCATCAGAGCCTGCTGGATGTTACAGGTCCTCCAGCCTCACTCACAGCCACTCAGGGTGCTCAGCAGCCCCTGTGCTGGCCTCACTGGCTGCCTGTGTCTTTAAATTTCTTATGTTTGTTTTTAAATGCCTTCACGTGTAAACGTTATAAAAACGCACTTTTGGGTCCACGTACACGTACTGGCCTCCGGGCTCGACGAGCTGCAGAGAGGCGTGTAGGACTGCAACTCTTCTTCACCATCACAGCTTTGCTTGTAAGTCACGAAGGAGCCAGAAGATGCAGCGCTGCTGTCAGCTAATACAGCTGCACATCACTGACAACACACAGATGCTCAGGCAAGACGTTTATTGGTTGATTGGACTCAACGAGGACACACATGTTATTGCAGTGATTCATTATTCACTGGATCAGAGACTTTCTTACTGATCGTCCACAGAAAGTTTGTGTGAATGTTTGATCTGATGAAATCATTGTTAGTCCTGCAGTGTGTGTCAAGGCTGTGTCTGAGTAACAAGCTGAGCTTTATTAAAACTCGAGGGGAGTAACAAAGATCACAGGAGGAAGCAAGAAGTTATCTATAAGTTTTCAATTACATTTGCTACACAGATCAGCAAAAGCACCACTGTGTGTTGGAACAGGAAGTGATGCCACAGAGAGAGCCAACACCAACTGACAGCACCGTCCACTTTGTCCATGTGCTCTGCTGAAATACTGACCCAATGAGGTCAGACTGGACTTCCTTTCACCAGCTGACTCTCCACGCAGGAAGCCCCTCAAACCAATCTTTGTGTCATTGTGGGATTGTTGTGTTTCCACATGTGACACACGTCTAAAACATGTGTTGAGAAGAGATTCCTTGATACAGATCAGAGTTAAAGAGAATACAGTTTGCTTGCAACATTCTCATATTGCAGTTAATGGGTGTAAGAATACAAAATAGAAAAAAGGCTGGGATGGGAACAAAGAACTGAGGTGCAGGCAGGAGGACAATCAACCCCCAGGACAGTAGCAGGAGTTACTGAGGGTGAGGAGCAGACAAAGGGCAAACGGACACTACCTTAAAAGGAGATGGGGTCAGGGTGTCACTGTACTAGTCCATTGTGGGGGTGTTTACTGTAGAGGGGAGGAGACCAGAGGTTATAACTGTAACTGTGGAGTTCTTTAGATCAGCCTTCAGCCCAGGACTGCAGTGTGCTGATCTCCAGATGCATCTGTAAGAATAATAAAAGGATTGTGTAAAACATGGGAACATCTCAGCGTGATCTCTACCAGGACCAAAAGAATCACAGAGACCGGCGTTGTCTCAACACATGCACATGTATGTTTAGCTGGACGCTGTTTGATCCTCGACATGTTTAAAGGTGTCCAGTCCTGAGACACTGGGGCTGGAAACAGCTGTGATGTCATTGGACTGTCACACAGACAGAAGTGCATGAAGTGAGCAGCCGAGGAGCCGCTGATGTTTTGGATTCAACAGCATTTGAAAGGTCGACACAGACACGTTTGCACACAGAAAGCTGAATCTGTCATATGCCACAGTGAACTCACTGTTCAGTGTTTTTCAGGAAGCTTCTTAACTGCCTCTGCTGCCAAACAAGCAGCTGATGTCCTTGAGAAGAAGCTGAAGAAGTCTTCATGCTTTTATATTGAGGAGACTTTTCACTGCTTTTATTCCATCAGCAGCTCAACATCATGAGCAGCTTTGACATAAAGACATCAAACTCAAGCTGACTTTAAACTACTTTTAATACAGGGGCTCAAAAACAACAACATCTTTATTATAGCGCTCGGAGTCTGATGTTGGCTCATGTGCTGTCACCAACATGACGTTCTACTAGTCACGGCCTCACCTTAACCCACTGATGCTGATCACACAGACCCACTAAAAGCAGCAACTTTCAAATCTCTGGATTCTTCTTGGTGGCTTTCAGATGAGCTCGTGTTACAATCAGCTGCTGTGTGTGTTGTTGTTGTGTAGCTGAAGCTCTGACTCACATTTCACATGTGACCAAAGGAAACTTGGTGCTGTGTGACACACTTTAGATTCTCTGCTGCTGCTTTGAACTCTCCAAACCAAAGAGCCAAACTGATGACTGACTGTGCAGCTCTGACATGGCACCAAATGTCCCTGTTCTCAGCTGCTGGATGGACGTTATCAGAGCTTTTTAGTCCCACACGGATCACCAGGAGCTCCTCCTCGGTCTGCAAACAGGCTCAGCAGCTCTGATCGTTCATTGGAGTCAGCACAGAGTGTGGAGACATCTAGTGGTCGTGGAGAGTAGCGCCATCAAAGCTCTGCTGGTGAATGTAGTTACTGTAAGGTCTCTGATGGAGCTCTGTGATTGGTGGATCGTCCAAACTAAATCAAGTTATCAAGTTTCTTTGTCCTCTGATAAACCATGAAAGGACGATCAGCTGATCAGCAGTCAGGACATCAGTGTTGTGACATGAGTACTGGATCAAATTTGACCCTGAGCTTTGTTTTGACCTACAAAGTTCACATCCTGCTTCTTCTTCCAGTTCAAAACATGCAAAAGTTCATTGGTTTCCACAGCAGAGCCTGACACAGCGCTCCACGCCTTCTCCTCATCACATTTGTGCTTCCTGACGTGCAGCTGCTTCCTAAACTTCCACACTTCTAACTTCATTCATAGGGAGGAGATCACTCCACTGCACTGCAGACAGACTTCAGACTCTCATGAGTCCTTCTGAGGCTGATGTGGCTTTACTTCCTGCTACATGACCATTTATTCACACCTTATGAACCAATCAGGAGCCTCCTACCTGTTCCCACAGCCGCCTCATTAATAACAGGAAGTCAGTGTTTCTGTGAGCCGACGAGCTGAACTCAGACGTCTTATTTCTTTCTTTATTGTATTTATTTATTTGACCTGCACAGTGATTTTATTTCTATATGTGGATATTTGATATTGTGTAACTGAAGCTGTGTCCACGTTTGACCTCAAAGTGACACATGGACTCTGTCTGTGTCCTCAGTTTCCCAGCATGCCTCTGCTGTGGAGCTGTATGAGGGAGAGCTGTTTGTCCTGCTGCCCTGTGAGTTTCCCACTTTTGAACTGGACGGCCCCACAGTGGTGTGGAGTCGCTCCGACCTCAGTCCTCCAACCGTCCACCAGCTTCAAGGAGACGAACCGAAAGATCCAAACCAGCGTTACAGCGGTCGAACATCCATGAAGACTGACGCTCTGGAAACTGGAGACCTCAGACTGAGCCTGACCAACCTCCACCTGTCTGACAGCGCCACCTACACCTGCTCCGTGTAGAGGTGAAGGGAGCCACCAGGCTGAAGAAGGAGGCCTATCGGGCTTGGTTAGCCTGTGGGACTCCGGAGGCAGCCGACAGGTATCTACAGGCCAAGCAGAATGCGGCTCCGCCATCATTTCTTTGCTCATCATCATTCACTTAATTGCTTAGATTGGTTTAAATCAAACTCCATTACAGGTTCATCTCCATCATATAACAGCATGTTGACTTTGGATCTGGTGTGCAGTGCCACCTTAAAAGATGAGGAAACTAAGAGATTACAAAAAAGAAGTGGAGGAGTTAAAGAGCTGCAGCAGATTAACAGTTTCTGACAGTCATGTGTTAGAAATAGGACGATTAGATGAGCTGAGGGATCCATCTACTGCTCAGTGAAGCCTCATCAGAAACAGTCTCAGTGGAAGGATGGCTCTATTGTTAAGGAAGGACACAGGCAGAAAGACTGGCGTCTGTCACACAGGAACTGGACTGAAAATCAGCTGCACATATTCATCAGTACGTGCAAACATATTATAGGTGTGGAATTCAGGACAGTACCATCAGAAGTTGATCCACTGTGCAAATGTCTGATTGGCAGTGGCTTCATTTTTCACTATGAACAAACTGCTAATGCAGCATCACAGGACGTCAGCCATGGATTGGCCTCCCCAGACCTCAACATTACTGAAACATCTTAACAGAGGATGGAAACAAAGGGAACCAACATCCAAGAAAAGAGCTGCTGCTGAAAACTTCCTCACAGAAAACACAAACAAGCTTGACTAAGAGACTCCAGGCTGTGCTGAATTATAAAGGTGGACTGACCTCCAGGGTCCTTAGTATCATATAAGCTCAGTTTGTGTCTTATATACTTTCCATTTATATAACAAAATATATAGAAAGGAGGGTGGTTTAAGATGTGTGTAGAGTTTTATTCATTATCTTTAGACAAACAAAGAAAGCACCATCCATTCGTCTCCAGTCTGTATGAAAAACAGGGGAAAGGTCAAATTAAAACTTATAAATTCCTTTCACAATAAATCCATAAATAAACAAAATCAAACACAGAAAAGTGTTTAAACCCACTTTTCCATAAAGCTGTCAATAGGAAATGTTCCAGTAAACATGTCTGTGTTTCTGCTGTTTTCCTTTCATGCGTCCACAGCTGACAGGTAACCCTATTGGAGTCGCCATAGTGACGGGTGGCGTCTCAGCTTCAGCGTGTTGATGGGCACAGCCATGGTTACCACAGCTGGAGTTGGTGTACGGCGAGCTGTGAGAGGACAGAGATGGAGAACGCACATTTAACTCTTTAACAGGAGATACGTTACGACTAACAGACGACTGCTGTCTACATGATGTCTTTGCAGCCCTTATGCTACATGTTACACAACTTTTCTTCATGCCAACAAGACTGAGGTGCCACATAGTCGACACATACAGCTGATTATGATGCATGTTTTACTATTGCTATGTTCACATCATCTGCTTGGCTTTATTACTGAGAGCCTGGAGATCCTCTGACGTGTGCATGGCTGATGTGAAGTATGATTAGTCCTACATGACATCAACAGCAGAGGCAATGAAAGCTTTGTTGTTAACAGGTTGTAGGTAAAGTCAAATGTCTACTTCTACACTTGTGTTGGGTAAAGTTCTTCTCACTGCAGCAGATTTATATCTGTGCTTTCACAGGGCGTGATGTGGAGCTCAGCGCTGAGGTGCAGGAGAGTTTCATTCAGTTCTCCCTGCTTCTCCATTACTTTACGGAAACTTGGGCCTGCTTGTGTTTAAACCCGTACGCCGCTGCGAAGTCTTCAAAGGTTTGACCTGGATACTGTGGCCCATTATCAGACATGAGGACCTCTGGGATGCCATGACGGGCAAAGAAAGATTTCAGGTGGGTAATGATATCGTTTGATTTTGTTCTATTTAACAAAGCAATCTCAACGAATCTAGAGTGATAGTCAACCGCGAGAAGGTAAGTTTTTTCCTTAGACTCTGCAGGGATTCTGCCAGTAGCCCTTGGTCAAATCCAGTGTCGTAAAGAAATGAGCAGTGCCCAACCGGTCCAGGAGTTCGTAGACCCGGGGCATCGGGTACGCATCAAACTGTGACACCTCATTCACCTTGCAGTGGTCCACACAGAACCGTACAGACCCATCTTTCTTCACTACAAGAACTATGGGGCTACACCAAGCACTGTGCGACTCTTCTATTATTCTATTATGCATTAAATGCATAGTAATTACATAAATTGCAGAAAAGTGCAATAAACTACAAAACATTGAAAATCATTTTAGTTTTTTAACATATATTTCTAGATAGAGAAATTTAAGCCGCAAACGCGCTACTGTTCGCGCTGATAACTGAAGAACCTTTGTAACTCAAGTAACAACGTAACTGTAACTGTAATGTGATTACTGAATTTAGTGCAGTAACACATTGCTGTGAACGTTACTGCATTACTGAAAAATGTAATGTGATTACTGTAACGCGTTATGTAGCTGTCTCTGGTGGATGTGATGTTACATGCCCGTGTAGAAAGGACGGCACTGGGCTTGCTCTTCTGGGTTGCCTCTTTATTCTGGTACAAAGATGACAGCACACTGTCGTCAACAGTGTTGGTCAAGTTACTTGAAAAAAGTAATCAGTAACTAATTACTGATTACCTCCCCCCAAAAGTAATCCCGTTACTTTACTGATTACTTATTTTCAAAAGTAATTAATTACTTAGTTACTTAGTTACTTTTTAAAAACCCGATTTACAACCTGAAGAGGTGATAAAGCGATAGATCTTTCAGCCCAATTCTACTTTTTCTGCATAATCCATCATACAAAATGTAATCAAATGGAAAAGTCTCTTTTTAACTTGTTTTATCAGTTTTAATCTTTTAACTTTATGCATCAAGCAAAAATTTAATTATCTGCAACATTCTCTGACTGGAAGAAATTAGTTTAACATTTAAACCTATTTTCTGCACATTCCAGCACATAAAATAAAATATTTTGTGTGTTTACACTCAGTCTTTCAAATAGATGCAAGTAAAACACAGCAGAAAATAAATAAAGTCAAAGACTCAGCGGTCCTGTTGCTCTATTTTCACCTGTAAAGCAGGAGTGGGGCAGGCGGAGGTTTACCCTGGTGCAGGTGTGCCGCGGTCAGTGGAAGAATCCGCGAGTTTCTCTGTGAGTTTCCCATTACGTCGTAGCTACTCGGTGCTTGTTGGAAGTTTAGGGTTTTTTCGCTGTAAAAAGAAGTTTTCTTCCCACGCACAGCGGACACTAATGTTTTTGTCACTTTTATGGAATCAAACTCAAAGTAAGGTCAGTACTTCCACGCTTTAAACGCTGCACGCTCATACTCTCTCTGCACTCGATATGTGATCCATTGTTGATCTGCACACAGCTGGTAATTGTATTTTCTTATAAGTAGTACTAGCATGTACCCTGAAAGTTACAGGCATTTTGGTGCATTAACAGTAACTTTATTCACAAGTAGCATTGTTGGTTAGCACGCTAAGCTAATATTAGTTAGCTAGTCAGGCAGGTGCTTTCTGGCTCACCCCTAGCTCTAAAGTTTGTATGCGATTGTAACTGTTGTCACAAACGGCGCACTCGCTTATGTCACTGTCGTGAGACATTCTCGCAAAAGATTCACGGTTTTAGTAACGCAGTAACGCAGCGTTCCTACGGGAAAGTAAAGGTAATCTAATTACCATTTTTGCAATAGTAATCCCTTACTTTACTCGTTACTTGAAAAAAGTAATCGGATTACAGTAACGCGTTACAAATAACGCGTTACTGCCCATCTCTGGTCGGCAACAACAGTGTGTTGGCACAAGAAAGCATGAGACAAGGCTAATAAAGAAGGGATTTGCTGAGGCATGTACTGTGCAGCAATGGGGAACATGAACAGTGCAGTTGCAGTATTTGTCCACCAGGTGGCTCCAGCTATTCACAAAGTGCATCAATGATTGAGGAAATTCATTATTATGCTCTTTTAATTAACTGTTACAGTTACAGAGTAACAAGGCTATTCTGTTTAACACGCTTCAGTCTGATCTCTGTTAGACTGACATGCTGAAACATCCTGCTTCATTTTAACCCTTCAAATAAAAATAAAGAGTGTATTTATGTCCAAAGACATGCAGCTTGTGGGGACAGGTTAATTGGATAATCCAAATTGCCACTATGTGTGAATGTGCGAGTGAATGGTTGTCTGTCCCTGTGTGTTGGCCCTGCGACAGACTGGCGACCTGTCCAGGGTGTACCCCGCCTTTCGCCCTATGACAGCTGGGATAGGCTCCAGCGCCCCCCGCGACCCTGAAAAGGATAAGCGGAAGCGAATGGATGGATGGATGGATGTTTATTTCATTTTATTTGTCAGTATAAAGCAGCTCACAGCTCAGCAATAATGACGTAATTCTTATTTTCAGAACGTGTGATAACAGACGTGACACTTTAATGATCATCTATATTCACACCTTGAAGAATTCAAAGTGTCACCTGACCCATATCTAATCTGAGACGTTTTGCTTTCATCAGTTTTGACTTCATCCTTAATATTTACTCTGATCTGTCATATAAATCTGATCTCAGGCGTGTGTGTCAGTGTAGAGTTTTCTCAGCTGAAGGATCGATGCCTCAGTGATGCGTCTGTCTGTGTCTGTCATGGACTCTGAGCTTGACCCACACGTCTCAACACTTAATTACATTCATTTAAATGTTTTCCTTCATCAGCTCAGTTTAAACCACGGTGACTCTCACTGAGACGGACAGCATCGTCCAATCCCGTGAACTGGAGATGGGCGGAGCCTCAGTAAAGAGGGATTAGGACTCTGTTACCCAGAGTGCACTGCGAGTGTAAAATCTCCAAAGAGGATTAGTGAGGATCAGAGAGACGACATGCCGCTGAAGAGAGAAGGTGAGACGCTTTTTCCACATCAGCGTTCTGTTTGTTTGTTTGTTTGTTTGTTTGTTTGTTTGTTTTGTTTTAGGTGTGTGTGTGTGTGTGTGTGTGTATGTGTGTGTGTGTGTTTCACTCCTGTGGTTCGTCCTCAGCCTCTTCTTCTTCTACTTCTTCTTGTCTTTCACTTCCTGTTCTCCTCACTGGTATATATAAAAATCTACTGTCTGCGTGACCTTTAACCTCTGTCAGTCACCATGGTTACACTGGGGTTCATCTTGTTTCGACTGGTTTTCCTGGTCTGACCTCAGAGTGGGTCATACAGGAAGCCTGGGCATCATGTGACCTGAGCTCCTGACACGAGCTGCTGGATTCAAAGTGAAACTTTATTTGAGGCTGACGGACGGACGGACGGACCAGCTGATCAGAGCTCAGGGCCAAAGCAGGTTTCATGGTTTCTGTGGGTGCAGGAGCTGACAGGATCCTCAGGGACGGAGCTCTGAGGAGGCTGAGGACACCACCTGTTGGAGGAGCGTCAGGTGTGTCCTGCTGGGAGGAGGCGGGTCATCACTCTGGGTTACGGTTTGTAAACCCCTCAGAGGAGCTGAGGAGGCAGGGGGAGGTCTGCTGTCCTCATGACCCGACGGACTCCGACACACACGATTAAATCTCAGTCTGCATGAGCAGGTGACGGGCTCACAGGTGAGAGGCAGGCCTGCTGTCACATGACCTGCTCATACAGAGCTCTGTGTACAGAGCTCAGTCTGCTCAGCTTATCACAGATGGAGCAGCTGCAGCTGGTTTCTGACTCCACCCCTCCTCCATCTGAGGTTCTCTCAGGTTTGATGCTGATGGGGTCCACACATGACTGAGTGGGTGGGTGTGGAAGCTGTTCTCTAAGTCTTAGTGGACCTGCATTGTGCACAGCTGATGGAGGTGGGTGTGTCTCATGATGACCTCACAGACACCTCAGACAGTGTGGAGGACACAGGGAGCTCCACCTGACTCTAAACTTTTATTTTGGTAGTCAGTCAGAAGTAGAGTTCCTCCTTTCCTCTGACAGACACTCGGGGATCAGGTCCTGGAGCTGGAGGCTTTTCCTGGAAGCGTCCCTGCTGCAGGTCGGTGTGAGAGAGACTCCAACAGCTGCTCCATCTGTGAGGGGCAGAGCAGGAACAACACCTACCCATCACAGCGCTCTGCACATGTGGACAGATGTTCACACACAGCAGACACAGCTGATCTGAGCTTCATGGATCAGGCAGGTGTGGCCGTCCCTCCTCCAGATGCAGCGCCTCCTCCCAAGGCCCTGCATGAGTCATGTGGACGTCTCTGCTGTGGAATAAAACTGAGGCACAGGTGGAGGGGCCAGAGGGGGAATGCCCCCCTGCACCTCAGTGACACACCTGTACCCCGAGGCCCTGCATGTGTGGGGGTGTGATGGAGCGGGAGGAGGGAGACAGATGGGGAGGAAAGGATTGGGGGGTGGGAAAGTACTCCCTCCCTGGAGGGGCTGCACCTTCCACAGAGGTCCACCTGACCCCACCACAGAGGAAAAACTACACCCACCCCAAACTTCACTCAACTCCCAGACTACATAAGAAGCAAGACACCCAGGCTGAGCTCCTCCCCCACCTGCGGAGTGGACTCCTCAAGAGCAGAGACGCCCTGCAAAGGATGGTAACAACCTCCCCACCAGCTGAAGGTTCCACCAATGCACCACAGCCCCCCACGAGGTGATGGAGCCGATGGATGTAGCAGTGTTGGTTCATGTTCCTTTCATGGTGAGCTGTGAGAGCTGATCTCTGGCAGAGGTTTGTTATTACAGCAAACACGTTAATATTGTTCTATTTCATTTCTTTGATGATGTTTCCTGAACACGTAATGATTGATTCAGACAGTTTGATAATAACGAGGAATTCCTTCATTTCCATCTCACCTGTTCTTAAATATATTTCTTTCACACTTCATTTGTGCTCAGAGTTTCCAGATGTCACACAGCTGCTGTTGATGCTGGTAGTGTGAGAGGTCCGACCTGTGAAAACACACAGGTGTGCAGTGTGGGGGCGGGGCTCCTCATGTGTACAGGTGGAGTGTCCTCGTGCCCCTGGTATCCCGACTGTTAAAGTGCTCTTCCACATGTTTCCTGGAGACGTCTTTGAGCTTCTTTACACCTTCAAAGTGTGACCAGGCTGCAGTGTGGGCGATCGTGGCTCAAGAGTTGGGAGTTCGTCTTGTAATCGGAAGGTTGCCGGTTCGAGCCCTGGCTTGGACAGTCTCGGTCGTTGTGTCCTTGGGCGAGACACTTCACCCGTTGCCTACTGGTGGTGGTCAGAGGGCCCGGTGGCGCCAGCGTCCGCCAGCCTCGCCTCTGTCAGTGCGCCCCAGGGTGGCTGTGGCTACAATGTAGCTGCCATCACCAGTGTGTGAATGTGTGTGTGTGAATGTGTGGATGACTGGATGTGTAAAGCGCTTTGGGGTCCTTAGGGACTAGTAAAGCGCTATATAAATACAGGCCATTTACCATTTACCATTTACTACCGTGTTATTAAGTAACGCGTTACAGTAACTACGTTATTATTGTGGTAACGAGCACGGTAACTAGTTATTATGCCAAAACCAGGAACGCGTTAGTCGTTACTGGGATTTAGAGAGGCTCGTTACTCGTTACTTCGTGTGGTGGCTATGGTGGAGCTTCCACAGATTCAGTAACATTAGCAAGTGGTGGAGGTTTGTTTATCGCCCACTTTGCGCCAGAAAGAGGAAACCAGCGGATGTCGCGCAGTAATCTTCACATGTCTGGTCAGGTTGTCAACATAGAACATGTTTGCAAAAGTGCTCAGATGTTTTCAGAGATTTCACTAGCTCTGCTAACAGTTAGCATGCAGAGTGCACCGAGGGGGTTACGTTAACCGGTTTGTTTACATATTCCACTCTCCGTGTTCCACATGTTGCATTCGCAGATTCTCATTTTCACCGAACGATCGTCTCTTTCCGCCTGGTCTTGTGTCTCTGTGCTTCTGTAACATAAAGAACGAGCTGACATTTTCCTCACGACACCAGCCATGAGCTCGACGGAGCCTCACTTTACCTGCAGATATGCTGCTCACCTGTCCGCTGTTTAACACCTGCTGCTGATTCAGGAACACGCCCACGTTACCTGGTGATGTCACAGTCTTTAACTGTGAGTGGACGTTAAACATTGGACTTTATTCAATCAGGTTCCCGGGTCACGTAAAGGTCATTGCTTTATTTACAACTCAGCAAATCAGTTCAGATAGTTTGATAACTGTCTCTGTGAACACATTTCTTTATCACTAACATCATTTACTGATAAAACTATCCAATGTAAAAGATGGTGCAGTGAAAGCTCAGCTCAGCTCTCAGTGGTTCAACGCTGGACTTCATTCACTCAGGTTCTGTCTGTCGGCTCACGTTTACTGTTTTATTTACAACTGAGCAAATCGGTTTGGCTGAGGTTACAGTTACGTCTCATAACTGCATAGTTTCACAGACGTTTAATGGTTCAGTGGCACATGTGTTAGACTGAACTATCATCTAAATATCATCTGTTTTTTAATAGTTATTCAACTGTATTCTAAGCACCAGCTGTCTGTTAGAATGTGATTTTTTTTCTCTCTCTGTTGGCAGAGGTATAAAAATGCGCAGGAAAATCTGACGTGCATGGCGAACTTCACCGACGATATTTAGGGAGGAATAAACACACATCAAACATAAATGAACCATTTGTCTGTCTCCATAATTGAGAGAATTTTCTCTTCTTATGTCAACACTCTCTCTCTCTTTTTTTTTCTTTTTTTTGCTTTTTCGGTCATGTTATGTTTACCTGTCAAAGGCTTGTTACAAACTATGAAACACATCGTGCAGACTTCTGGATGTTAGAAGAAACTAATACTGCTCATGAATGAGACTAAAGGCAGGAAGGTGTCCTTTAAAACTAAACATGTTAGTTCCCTGTTTATATCATAGTTTATGATATAGCACGTGTATTTCAGTAATAGCCTGCTGATTTCAGTGGTGAACAGTCGCACAGCTCACGTGGGCGTTATCTGTGATACTCCTTAACTATAATTGATCCAAGTTAACTTCAGTTAACCATTCAGACGGTTCTTTTGCAATGACAAACATAAACACCCATGCTGCTGGTAGGTTTCCTCAGTGCCAGCTGTTAACATTATAGCTGCTTATGCAGTAACCATGGTAACCACGGACTCTGAGCGGCTGGATCGACGGAGGTCAGACAACAATTTTACACGTATGATCTTAAAACAGGACACAGCCACTATACGTGCTGGCCTCATATCAAATGTGAAGGCAGACTGAGTCTATGTTTGACGTTTTTTATATCTAATCTTGCTTTTCAAACATTTAAACAGCAGCGAGTCTGCAGCTGAGGGAATACAAACTCAAACTGTCCGAACAGGTTTGTTAATTTGGTGATTTATTAAATGTATAACTGTTATTCTAATCTGCTGCTGAGTCTCTTACACTTTTCTTTATGCTGTATATTTTCACGTCTCTGGAATAGTTGGCAGTTAGATAGTCAGCTGGGAAACTTTGTGTTAACTCATGGAGCTGAGGATATCGTGGATATGCTGACCTCGCTGCGTGGTGTACAGAGCGAGGTCAGCATGATTAATATTCACAATAAAAATATTAGCCGAACATCATGAAGTCTGTATGTGTTTCATAGTGTGGAACAACCTTTGTACAGTTAAAGCCAGCAGTTACTACATGACGGAAACACCAACGTTATCTCTTTTATGCGTTTATACACAGGTCACGCTGATTACTGAACAAAAACCCAAAGATCAGATGTTAAACAGATTTATTTGCTCTCTCTCCTCCTTAAACATGTTTTTGATGTTAGTTATAATTCAGACTGAAACACGTAGGACACATAAGAACATCAGGAAATAAAACACAGATAAATATAACCTCAGTAAAAGAAGTCAGCGGGGGTTACTACAGCTGTGTACCCGGGCCTGCGCTTTGTCGGTGGGATTGCTTGCGAGGCGAGCGGGTCTATCCCACGCTTTGCCGTGAGACTGGGCAGACATCTCCGACATCATCGAAGCACTTTTGCAAAGAGGCTGTATCTTGACAAACCGACCAGACACATGAAGATTAAACCACTACATTCTCGGCTAAAAAATATTAAAACGGTATTTGGTGACACACAAACAGGGTTTTTCAAAGCTCAGTTCTGTTAGCTTCCACATGCCGGTTGTTGTGTGCTAGAAACAATGGCCACCAGGCCAAAGCAATGGTTTTGACTCGATCAGCGTTAACCCCGCCCCCTGAGTTTGATGGGTGAGGCTGACAGATAAAATTATTTCATGATGAAAGCCAGGTGCCAGGACTGCCAAAATGAAATAAATAAATATATCATTAAATAATTAATTAAATGTGTCAATAATTAATTAAAATGTGAAATACATAAATAATTAATTACATGTGTCATAACTATTTATTTAATTAATTAATTCCAATTTTAATTAATTATTTAATGGTGTATTTAATTAATTGATTATGGCAGTCCTGGCGTTCCATATACATGACTCACAACAGGGTTTGGACCACAGTAGAGTCCAGTAGAGTCCAGTAAAGCGTGTGCTGTGCTGTCTCCTCAGATACTGAGCGCGCTCTGCAGGTGATGGAGGCCTGTCAGGCTGGAGCTGCCGACGGGGTCAAAGGTCGAGCAGAGAAGCTGCTCAACATCTTCCAGAGTGACCTGTTCCAGGCCCTGCTGGGTAACAACACACACACACTGTCACAGTAACACACAGGAACACACACACACACACAAACACACACACACACAGGAACACACACACAAACACACAAACACAGGAACACACACACACACACACACACACACACACAGGAACACAGAGTAATACACACACATTCTCGTTCAGCTATCTTAGTGAGGACTTTCATTGACATAATGGTTTCCCTAGCCCAGGGGTCGGCAGCCTGCGGCTCCGGAGCAGGATGCGGCTCTTTAGTCCTTACACTGCAGCTCCGCGCGGTTTGGGAAAATAAATTAAAGTATTTAGCTGAAGTGTAATTTGTTTATGTCAGTTCTTTTTTAACTTGTAGTTCTAAATTGTTAGATTATTGTGATATTGAAATATAAAAATACAATTATATCTTATTATTTTTTTCATCGCTCAAAATAAGCGTCACATCGCAGAAGCCGGTGTAGCCGCCGAAACGCCTGCATTTATGGAGACTTTCAGCCCCAGGTAGGCCAGTTATGGATCTTCTGATCCACATTATGTCAGCAGCTCTGAACTGTGTTAAAGCAAACACGCTCACGCCTCACAGACGGCAGCTTACAGTCCTGTAGAGATAAAGTGACTTCACTGTGCGCAGAGCTTCAGGACCATAAGTCTTATTGTAAACATATCACGACAGACCCGACGATGTTTGCATGAACACGCTTTTCAGCATCTCTTTATTGACCACTTTACACACACGGTTGCTGTACGCACACAGCCGGCTGTAGCTTTGCAGCGCACAGCCCGACACACACCAACACAACAGCATAGAGAGCACAGACGTTAAGGCCTGATTGCGGGTGCCGCTCAGGTGCGGCCGCCTCCCCTGCAGCGGCGCTGCAGACCACGCCCGCCACACACAGTAACCAGGTAAAATACATACTTAGGCAGAATTTTGCAAACATCTATTTTTTAGCAGCATCGAGCTTTTTTCCAATTATTTTTTTTTAAGTCAGGTCAAGGCTCCAAAAGCCCAAAGGAGATATGAGGGTGGCTCACAGCAGTTTCTGTTTGCTGGATCACTTTAGTTCAGCTGCGTGTCTTTGCTTTTGTTATACTTCTTCAAAATGTGTTGATTACATAAATAAAATGTAATTTTCTCTGCAGCACTTCATGGATTTCATAAGCAACACACTGTAGTTGCTCTGTGGATTCTTTTAAAAAGCAGTTAAAAACTCTTCTGCTCAAACAAGCCTTGTGTTGATCTACGTATTTTATATTCTTTACATTATTTGATCTTTTACATTGTGTATAATGTCTGTTGATTGTTGTCATGGTCCTGGGTCTTCTGACCCAGCCCTTTAAGTTTGAGTTCATTAGGTTATCTAAGTTCATTTGGTTATTAGACTCCTTGTGTTTTCTTCCCCTGTATTTAAGTTTCCCCTCACCCTTCGTGTTTCATGCTGCGTGTCTTATGTTATCAAGTTTGCATTATCATGTCTGTCTCATGTTTCCTGTTTTATTTTGAAGGAGTCGTGTGTTCTTTGTTCATTGTATTTAGTTTCACTTCCCTTGTCCCTTCATTAGGCTCATGTCAGTCAGCTGTTCCTCCGTGTGTTCCCACTCCCCCTAATCACCTGCTGTGTATTTAAGTCCTCTGTTTCCAGTGTGTGATTGTCAGGTCGTCTGTTGTCCACGCCATGTTTCCAAGTTCCTTGTCTAGGTGTGTCTTATTGTCTGTTTAGATTCCCCAGTTTAGGTTTGTGTTCATTTTGCTTCAGGTTGCCTTGCCCTTTGTTTGTACCTTTTCTACCAGCCATATTAAACGGCTCGCTTTTTGTTAACATTCAAGTTTTCTTCCTGTTCCTTGGAGTCTGCATGTTGGGTCCTTTTGTCAACCCCTACAGTCTGCCCTCGCCAGACTGTGACAGATTGTATTGTTTATTTTAATATTTGTGTACAGCGCTTTGTGACTGCCTGTCTGTGAAAAGCCTGACCCTAAACCTAACCGTAACCTAATTGTAACCTTGACACTAAAACCACGTTTTGAGCCTGAAAAATGCCTTTAAATGTCTTCAAACCTGCGAGGACCGTTGTGCGTGTCTCCTCACAATGCAGATTTTGGTCCTCACAAAGATAGCTAGACAGGAACACACACACACACACAGATGTCACAGGTGTGACTCTCAGTGTGACCTGATGGTGGCGCTGCTTCAGGATCAGAGCAGGAGGGGGCGGGGCTTTGTCAGCTCTAAGTAAAGTGATCCTGATGATCGGCTGAGCTCATTACAGACGCTCAGAGAGGTCACATGATCACGTCAGGTGACTCAGCTGGTTACAGGTGAGGATACAGACACATCAGAGAGTTTCACCTGTAATCACCTGTTTCTGTGTCGGCCTATCAGGTTTGTGTTACTGTGTATGTATTTAACATACCAGGACTCTTTCTGCATATTTATAAATACTTTTTCTAAAATTTAACATTTTAATACTCTTGTTTCCTGACAGTTTATAATTTAAGACATATTTAACTTCTTTTAGAATGATTATTATTTAGTTATTACTTTAGATTACTGTAATGAGCTGTTCTCTCACTAAATCTGAATATTCAACGTTTGTTTCCTCACAATGAAATGTAATTATTCAGCTCTTTAGAAAACTTTCAGAGCGTGTTTCAGGCGTTTGGATTTTTCAGAAATAATTATTTTTCTGCAGTTTTCTGTAATTTTATTCTTAGAAACATAACATCAACATAACGAGCTTGTTCTCCTATAGCGAGTCACAGATGTGTGTGTTCATTATATTTATCATTTATAATAATTGTAGAACATTTAGAAACAGTTCATAATTCACTTTAAATTTGACTCCTTCATCCATATTTTTAGTTAAAATAAAACGTTTTAATGAGATTTTTCCTGATGCTTATTTCATATTTTGGGGATGTTTTCGCAGAAATATGTTCTTTGAATGTATCACTAGTTTTATTTATTTATTTATTATAATTGTGACAGTTTTTATGGTTCTCAGTCATCTGAAGGAGATTTTTTCTGATCTTTTCTAAATATTTTTGTAGAATATTGTGATTTGAGTTGTTTTATCATGAAATCCTGTTTCATAATTAACGTGATTATTTAAAATCACAGTTATGATGCTGTTTCCATCAGACTGTGAGTCTGTGCTGTTTATAGTGCAGTGATTGGCTGAGACAGTCGGGGTTTACTGAGTCACCATTGGCTGCTGCAGGTGCGAGCTCACGTGTTCATGCAGCAGTTGTGATGAAGGTTCAGACGATGATGTTTCTGTGATGGGTTAATGGCAGAGCCGTTTTTAAAGCACTGTTTCACTTTATGCGAGCCTGCAGGGTCTCTGAGCGATCTGATTGGCTCTATGAGGTTGCACTAACTCAGCCTGAACACTAACCAGCAGACCAGACTAATGGAAACAGAGCAGAACTTTAACTGTGGGACAGGCGGGGGTTCATGATGATGCATTCAGGTTTAATCTGATTTTAGAGTGTCAGAATACGCTGTGTGGCTGGCACACCAGGGGGCGCTGCTGCACAGGGAGCGCTGATCATGGGCCCATTTTCTTCTTCTGTTTGTTTGTTTATACTATTCTGTCCAATCACAGCCAAGAAATGCTGCTGGTTAGTTGTTCCTGTGAGCCAATCACAGCCTGTTTGTCCATCATGTCTTTTTCTCTCATAGTCTTACTTTAAAATCTGAACATTTCCATCTTTTTCCTCAAAATTCAGACGCCTCTCTGTCATTTACATGACTTTGGCTCCGTAAGTCAAAGATTTAAACTTTTTCATGTTATTAATGCTCCAACAGCACAAACTCGGTACAGAGGTTCAGTTCAGGTGAAGCTAGCGAACAGCTAGCAGCTACAGTCACTATTATCAACATCCACCTGTCAGTCAAAGAGGCCACGCCCCTAATGATGCGAACTTTAAATTATCCACAGAGACTGAAACATCTGTGTATCCAGCTGTAAACATGTTTAACATGAGGACTGACTCACTGCTGCCTCTGCTGGACACCAGAGGAACTGCACGTGACACACTCAGACGTGTGTGTGTGTGTGTGTGTGTGTGTGTGTGTGTGTGTGTGTGTGTGTGTGTGTGTTTGCGCGCGCAGACATCCAGGAGTTTTACGAGCTGACGGTGTGTGAGAACCAGACGACGGACCAACCACACACACCTGTACAGGTACGAATACACACACACACACACACACACACTCACACACCTAAAACAAAACAAACTTATAATCCACATAGAAACACCCGTTGCTGTTACTTAGCAACAGCTGCAGCAGCATTGCCGGGGCAACAGCTGCATAACACCATGGCAACAGGAGCCCAGCCCCCACCACCCCCTCCCCTCACTCTTCCTCTGTGTCTCTCACCCTCGCTCTCTCTCTTCATGTCTTCCTTCTGTCGAGTGACTCAAGGTGCGCACACACACACACACACACACACACACCCCAGTCTTCCTCATCTTCATCTCTCGCTCTCTCCTGCACTGCTCGCTCGCCCCCTTCTCTCTCTCTCTCGCTCAGTGCTGTCAGACGGAGGATAGAGGAGCTGAGAGAGCGGGCGAGCGAGGGAGGATAGACAGAAGAACGAGGAGAGAGAGAGAGGGAGAGCGAGCATGAGTGTATGAGTGTGTGTGGAAATGTGTGTGTGTGAGTGTGTGTGTGTGTGTGGATATGGACTGCCTCTGCATTGTCACCACCAAGGTAAGAGCAGACCGCCCGCACGCATCCGCCACAACACACACACACACACACGGTTTATGAGGACACACATACATGTCCTCGTGTGTGTCCTCATGAAGCATCAAAGCCAGTGTTTTGTGTGTGTGTGTTTGTGTGTGTTCAGATTTCATGTTTTCATTCAACACCACTGTCTCTCGCTCTCTCGCTCTTTCTGCCCGTGTGTGTGTGTGTGTGTGTGTGTGTGTGTGTGTGTGTGTGTGTGTTAGCATAGCCACATTAGCACGTATGTTAGCTGATGCTAGCCGCAGCCAGCTGTGAGCAGGAGGGCCGTGCGCTGGATGCTGAGCACATGTGGAATCGGCGCGTCACATGTCGAGGCTCACATGTGCTTGTTGTCACGGAGACGGTCATGTTTCCCTCCAAACTGAAGCTGGGTTCAGGACGTGGTGGCGGGCTGCAACAGGTCGTGTGTTAAACTGCACTGTCACCCTGACCTGTGGCGCTCGGCGGCGCGCTCGTCACAGGAAACTGAAGGAAAGTACCGAGTGTTAGAGACACTGTTGACGCCACGGGACGGTTCAGGGTGATCACCTGTTGTATCACAGGATGAACCTGAGTGGCATCATTAGCGTGGAAACTTGGTCTCAGAGGTGTGCAGTAACCACACGTGTGGGTACGACTGTGACGACGAGGTCACGTCTGTGGAGGGTCCTAATAATCTTAGAGGCATCATCCAACCTCCCCAGCAGGAGATCATGTGATCGGTCGTACAGCAATGATTCACCAAGGGTGTGCAGGTGTGACAGATGTGCAGGTGTGACAGATGTGCAGGTGTGACAGATGTGCAGGTGTGACATGCGTGACAGACGTGCAGGTGTGACAGATGTGCAGGTGTGACACGTGCAGGTGTGACAGATGTGCAGGCGTGACAGATGTGCAGGCTTGACAGATGTGCAGGTGTGACAGATGTGCAGGCGTGACAGATGTGCAGGTGTGACAGATGTGCAGGTGTGACATGCGTGACAGACGTGCAGGCTTGACAGGCGTGCAGGTGTGACAGATGTGCAGGTGTGACAGATGTGCAGGTGTGACAGACGTGCAGGTGTGACACGTGCAGGTGTGACACGTGCAGGTGTGACAGATGTGCAGGTGTGACACGTGCAGGTGTGACAGACGTGCAGGTGTGACACGTGCAGGTGTGACACGTGCAGGTGTGACACGTGTGCAGGTGTGACAGATGTGCAGGTGTGACAGACGTGCAGGTGTGACACGTGCAGGTGTGACAGGCGTGCAGGTGTGACAGATGTGCAGGTGTGACAGGCGTGCAGGTGTGACTGATGGCCCAGGAGCAGTCAGGAGCATTTCAGCTCAAACAGCAGCAGTTGGAGGAGAAAGAGCAGGAATGCAACAAAGCTGTGGGATGTTTTTAAATTTTCTGATCCTGAGCTGCTCCATGGTGGAGAGGATGCTGTCAGGTGGAGGAAGGAAGACCGTTAGTGGACACATATAAATATGAAGAGATGTGAATGAGCTGGTGGAAACACAGAGAACACTTGTCTCAGTCTGTGTGGATCAGAGCTGTGATTGGAGGTTCATGTCTGAGACATGTCGTGTTACAGTGCATGTCAGTCATGTCGTTACTCTGTAGTGTACCACAGTGTAATTATCATTTACTTTGTTCATCACAGAAGTGTGAAATGATGTCAGTGACAGAGTGACACAGAGTGACACAGAGTGACACAGAGCTCAGTGAGTTTTATGACTAACAGCTCTTCACACACCAGCTCTGTGATATTTTCATGCATTACAAATGCTGTCCAGACTAACCTGTGGGGAAACTCACCTGTTCTGAACACAGCCGTTCACACTGATACATAAAACACTTGATTTGACTATCTTGTTGGCTCCTGGGATGTGTTACAGAGGCTTTATCCCAGCAACAGGATACCGGCTGTAACAGGAAACACTGGGGCGGTGCTGTGGTGTCGTCCTTACAGACACATCCAGGCCGGTGCTGGTCACTGGGTTCAAGCCTAAAACACTCTGTGAGTGACAGAAAGCGTCGATGTTTGACTGCAGCTCGGAGAGGAAACCATGTCACACATGAACACGTGTTTCTGACCGTGGGCCTGAACAACCAGCAACGTGGACTGGTTTATGATCCTGGTAACACAGATCTGTGAGGGAGTCCGCCCAAACATGCAGCACAAACTGTGTTTCATCAACGTGAGAAGCCAGTGTGAGTAACGTTCGTGTTGTTGGAGCAACAGATGGAGCAAAATGTGCTTAAGGATGGAGGCCTGTAGGAGGCCATGAAGAGGAATGTAGCGTCTGGGCTGATGTTTGCTTTCTCACTCTGTTCTTTGTGTTCGTCCTCTGTAGTAACTCCTGACAGTCGTTGTTGGTTTATAATGTTGGCATCCTATTAAAGAGTATTAATCATTTTAAAGGCACATTCATCCCTCTGTGTTCTCTGATACTTCCTGTTTCCTCTCCTCCATCACTGCTGGAATATTCTTCTATTTCCTGCTCACAGAGATGGATGTGTTGGATCAGAAATAGCTTCGTCTATCTTTAGCTGCATCAGTGCTGCTAATGGACCCACACACACACACTGAGGTCTTGTGTATTCAAACAGACTCTTCTGCTGTGCTCGCTCCTGATTGGGCAGCAGTTTGTTTGAATGGACCAATCCAGTCCAGTGACATCATGTGAGAACTGGCTCAGACCGGACTGATTCCTGCAGCACGTTAAAGAGTTAAATGCTTTGCTGGTTCTTCTACACGTGTATGTTTGCATGAGCTGAACTGGTTCCAGTCTTTGAGACCATAAAGACTCTTTTTCATTAGCACCTACTCTGGAAGTTCGCCATGGTTTTCAGGGTTTTCCATTAGTGGTAGCTCCTGGTACCAGGTACGTTTTTAGTGCCCGCTATGCCGGGGTTCCAAAGTGACCTGAGGTGATCTGGAAATGTGACATCAACAGATTGCATACCACTGCAGGTGGTACTCGATTGTAATGGAAAGAATTGACTGTCATAGTATGTCATGGCTCTAGAGTGCAACCCATTTGGTCGCAAATGAGACCTAATTTCTCAAAGGTGCGACTAAAAAAAATCGACCAGCCGTTTGAGCAAAAAACCCCAAAAAAGAGTCTCTGCAACTCTGAAAGTCTCTGTGTGGTCAACAATAGATACACATTTCGTCGATATCGTGATCTAAACCAATCAGACATAGTCAGGGGCGGGACCTCTCAGGTTCCCATGCACAAGTAAGATGTTCAGATGTTCAGTTTGAAGCCTCCGAGACTTTTTTTAACTCAGATTTTGTTTTTATTTAACATATCTTGAGATGTTTTAAGTTTAAATTTCAGCTCAGTGAAGCAGTTTAAGCACAAGAACTTCATCAGTACCGTATTTTTTGGACTATAAGGCGCACCTAAAATCCTTTAATTTTCTCAAAAGTGCGCCTTATGTATGAGTTCTGGTTGTGTTTACTGAGCTCGAGCTGATTTCATGTAGTACATGGCGCTCAAAAATCTATCACAAATGTTTTAGTACGACTTTGGTAACCTATGAAGCTGCACGGCTGCATAGATTGTCGGAGCATTACGGCTACCGTGGTCTGGAGCCTCGCGGAGTGATACGTACTGTGCGTCAACGCAATATTACTGTATTGTGTGTACAAGGAGCCCAAAATGGCTCCTGATAAGAGACATGCTTATGAAGCGGATTTCAAGTAAAGTCTGACTTATCTATTTGTCTCGCTTAATGCGCCTTAAAATCCAAAAAATACGGTAACTTGTGTTTTTTGTAGAAATGAGCTCCAAATAAAGAACTTTGTGTTGACAAGACTGATAGGTAATCATTTACAAATCAATGTTGTCTGTATGGACGGTCATGTTTAGAAAGTGAACGTGTAAAGTGTTGGGCACCGCGGTTGAAACATTTGGGTGCGCCTAACTGTGGTGCTGGTGCACCTAATAAAAAAAGTTAGGCGCACCAGTGCAACCATGGCAACAAGTTAGTCTAGAGCCCTGGATTGGGTACTACTGGAACATGCTGCTGACACATGACCTCGTGATGTCATTGTGACGTGGAAATACAGGCTTTCAGGATGATGGAGGTATTAAACTGAAGATGAACCTTTATTGTGGCGAGCTGAAAACGATGCCCATAACACAGGGAAACACGGTTTAACAAACACATTATCCTCGAGGCTTGAGCGGCTGTTTTTGTCTCCATCTCAGTGGTTTAATGAGGTTCTCTTCTGCCTCTGAAGGACTGACGATGGCTCAGGTCCGTTTGTTTTTAGAAACAGTGATCACTGCAAAGGTTTCATCCTGTCAGGTAGTTTTCACTGGAGACCACACAGCTGCAGAGCTCTGAGCGGCATCAAAATAAAGTGCTTTTCACTGGTTTTACTGGAGCTGGAGCTCACCACTGGTTCTTCTGTTACAGCCTTGATGTAGTCCAGCAGGTGCAGCTGTTGGCTCTACTCTATAACACGACTAAGGGCGTAAGTCCCCTGTTAGCAAACAGTTTCAGTCTGTTTGATTAGAAATGAATCGTATTTACCTACACATACTGTCTGCTTTCTACAGGAAAACAAGTAAATGTAGGGACTGTAAAACAAATGTTTACAGGAAACAGATCATATTTCCCCGTCTTATATCACGAGTACGCTGTAGTTTATTACAGAGCCTTTTCACATCCCTGTGTTTTATATCTGTATCTTATACTCACTATGTTCATGCACATGAAATATGTTATTTTCATTCCCTCCCTTTACAGATTTAAAGCACAGTAACGGTGAAAGGAAAATAAAAAGTTTCCACCGTCATCATGAGCTCACATGTGTCTGCAAATTATGACAGTAGTTTTGTTCTTGTTACAAAGACAGAGACGTCTTTATCTGTGTTCATTTAAGAATAATAGAGCATGTTTCGAGCACATTAACGACTGAATATTAAATGAAGACATAAAAAGTCGAGATCAATCCACCCCATCATACGGGACGGGGAAATGTCAGCACAATTACAACCACATCACAAACTGTCCTCAACATGAAGAAGAAGGCTTTCAGGAGCAAAGTGAAGGAGGAGATGAAAGCAGCACAGCAGGAGGTGAAACGCTGCCTGAGGGAAGCAAAGGACACCTACAGGAGGAAGGTGGAGCAGAAGTTGGAGAGGAACAATATGAGGGAGGTCTGGAATGGTGTGAAAACCATCACAGGCCACAACACCAAGAAAAGCACAGTGGGGGGGACTGTGGAGAAGGCAAACGAACTCAACAACTTCTTCAACAGGTTTGACCAGCCCACAACCCCCCCACCCTCACCCTCACCTTCACTACAGAGCCCTCTCCCCACCCTACCTACCTCGCTTCCCCCCCTCCCTGACACTATGACACCCCCCCCCCTCCTCCTTCTCCAACCCCTCTCTAAACAGCACGACAGCCTCCCCCCCTTCCAATCATCTGCCAGTGTCACAGTGGATCAGGTCAGGAGACAACTGAGGAAGCTTCGCCCCAGAAAGGCAGCAGGCCCAGACAAGGTGTGTCCTAGGATGCTAAAGGCGTGTGCTGCTGAACTTGGGGAGCCGCTACAACGAGTCTTCAACCTCAGTCTGCGACTGGGGAGAGTGCCCGCCCTATGGAAGACATCCTGCATCGTCCCGGTCCCTAAAAGGAACCGGCCCAATGAGCTGAATGACTTCCGACCGGTGGCACTGACGTCACATCGTATGAAGACTCTAGAGCGGCTCTTCCTCAACCTCCTCCGACCACAGGTACAACATGCCCAGGACCCACTACAGTTTGCATACAAGGCGGGTGTCGGAGTGGAGGATGCCATCCTGTACCTCCTGCACAGAGCCCACTCACACCTGGATGGGGGATAGGCACGGTCAGGATCCTGTTTCTTGACTTTTCCAGTGCCTTTAATACCATCCGGCCCTGTATGCTTCAAGAAAAACTGAACAGGATGGAGGTGGACCCCTGCCTGGTGGCTTGGATCTCCGACTACCTCACCGACAGACCACAGTACGTCAGGCTGAAGGACATCACGTCTGACACAGTGGTCAGCAGCACAGGAGCACCACAGGGAACTGTGCTGTCCCCTCTTCTCTTCACCCTGTACACCTCTGACTTCTGCTACAACTCTGAATTATGCCACATTCAGAAGTTTGCAGACGACACAGCCATCATGGGGTGTATCTGGGATGATCAGGAAGAGGAGTACAGAAGTCTGGTGAGGAACTTTGTCGCATGGAGTCACACAAACCACCTGCAACTCAACACCTCAAAGACTAAGGAACTGGTTGTGGACTTCGGGAGGTCCAGAGAAGGTCCACTGCCGGTTCAGATAGAGGGGGAGGAGGTGGAGGTGGTCAACAAGTACAAGTACCTCGGGCTGTGGGTGGACAATAAACTGGACTGGTCATGCAACACAGAGCACCTGTATAAAAAAGCCCAAAGCCGACTGTACTTCCTCAGGAGGCTGAGGTCTTTTAACATCTGCAGGAAGCTCCCGAGGATGTTTTACCAGTCGGTGGTTGCTGGAGTACTTTTCTATGCTGTGGTGTGCTGGGGGAGCAGCACAGCAAAGAGGGACTCATCCAGGCTGGAGAAACTGATCAGGAGGGCTAGCTCTGTGGTCGGCATGAAGCTGGACACTCTGGTGACAGTGGCAGAGAAAAGGACATTAAAGAAACTGCTGGACATTATGAACAATGCTGGGCATCCTCTGCACACGGCCATAAACAATCAGAAGAGTCTGTTCAGTGACAGGTTGCTTCTCCCCAAGACAAGAACTAACAGACTTAAAAACTCCTTTGTCCCACACGCCATCAGACTGTTTAACTCCTCTCTGGAGGGGAGAGGGAGGGGAAACAGGAGGACAAAGGAGGGGGGAACAACTGAGCTGTAGGTGCTTTTCTACACGGTGCAATATTTGCAATATTTGTTTTTTGTTTTGTCTTTTTTCTTATATTTGACTGTGCAATAATCACTGTGCAATATACTCACTCAAATGAGCAATCCTATTTATCCATATTGTATATTCTGTATCTATATATGTGTATATATGGTGTATTTATGCTTATATCCTTACTCTCATTGCCCTTAATGTATCTGTAACATGCAACTTCTTTCGGTGCTTTGCTACTGGAAACTGAATTTCCCGGAGGAACCCACCCGAGGGATTAATAAAGTTTCATCTAATCTAATCTAACTGCTCACGCTGTACTTACACTTCCATTTACCTGTCCAGGAGTTACACCTTCACTTATAAAGTGTCACCCAGGTGTGTCTGTACCATCAGGATCTGCAGCTTTTATTCGTACCCGTCTGGTGATTTTCAGGTGTGAATGTGGTCACATGACGTGCATGCAGTTTGTTTCCTGTTTAGTTGTGAGTAGACGGTCTGAAGGATTCCATCTGGCTTTGAGTCTTTATCTGTGTGTGTGTTGTGGCGCCTCCTGCAGGCCCGTGGGTCACCTGTCACACACAGGTGTGTAAACACAGCAGCTCGTCAGCGCTTTAACCAGACGTTAAATCACCGCCGCTCACATCATCGTGTCAGCTCGCCTGAGGTCAGGGGTCACCACTTCCTGCCTTTAATTAGAGTCCTTTGAGCTTCACACACACTTCACACAGTGAGGATCAGAGATGTTAAACCCACAGACACACAGACAGGTGAGCATGGCGCCGCCGAGGCTGATGGGTAAGAGCAGGTTACAAATGCTGCGCCGCCGCTCCGTGTGTCTGTCTCCATCTTTATGAATCGAACATGGCTCCTCCCCCTCTGTTTGGTGATGTCAGCTGCCAGGCAACGGAAGCTCTCAAGGGTCTTCTTGTTACTATGGCAACCGCATCATCTTTGCCTCTCATTCTCTACTTTCCCAACAGCTACCTCGTTTCCTCGCTCTCTGCCGAATGCTTCCCTTCGCTCCTTAAACTCCTCCCTTCCTTCCCTTCCTTCCTTTCCTTCTTCCCTGACCTCCCATGCCAGACTCTGATCTGTGATCTGGAGGAGGTTAGACATGAATAATTAATGTTATTGCTATTTTGTGGATTATAGATATTTGATGTGAGGATGAGTCATTGATGTAACCCCTCATCGATGGTGACATCATGGTAATAAAGAGGTAATAAACACAAATATAATGATCTATGACAGACAACCTGTGTGATCGATGCATTGGTAAACCTGTTTAACAGGATTATGAGGACGGTGTCAGAGCTCCTCAGGGGGTCTGGATGATCCACAGAAACCCACAGAGCTCCGTGTGGAGGCTGATGGAGCCCTGTGGGCTTTCAGGGGTTGTTGAGGAGGTTCCAGAGGGCCTCCAAGTTTTTGCGAGGCGGCCTGAGCAGATAGAAACAGGGTTAGAGGAGGTTTCAGGAGTTCGCCTGGAGTTTGGAGTTCCTCCCTGTTCCTCAGATGGACTGCAGGGAGTCCTGGTGATGTGTCGGAGCTCCCCGAGGAGGTCCAGGAACAGGGACAGTGGAGGTGTCTCAGCTGTGGGGACAGGGTCCTCATGCTAACAGCTAATGCTAACCCCGATATGTTTCACTGCAGAAGTACCGTTACCAAGACGATGAGACTCCACCTGTTGATCCCAGCCCCGGTCACATGACCCAAGGACGCAGCGTTGAGCTGAGCCACACACACCTGGACGGATACACACACCCCGCTGCAATCACAGTACGTGCACACACACACACACACACTCATATGCACACTGAGTCTAGTGTGTTTTAACCATCTAGTATCAGTTGTGTCAGTTTTTTCATTGGTCAGGTTTTTTCTGACAAGCTAAAATAAATTGGTCTGCACAAATAATTCCAGATGTACAAATATGACACAAATGATAACTCATGTAAATGAATATTTAATTCATTGTTTCTGGTTTTGTGTCAGTGTGGATGCAGTTCTTCATCTGACCAACAGGGGGCAGCATCAGCCCGCCTGCAGCTGTGACTGAGCAGGCGTGTGGTGTGTGGTGCTGTGATGTAGCTCGGTACAAGTGTAATAATAGAACACCATCAGCAGCAGAGTGACGGGGTCACAGGGTGTGGAGCTGACTCATCCTGATGTCACACGGTCAGAATCCCTGGAAAGGTCCTTGAGGAGGCTGGAGGGGGTCAGGGTGACTGTGCTCAGAGGTCCTTGTCCAGGTTTTAGGTCCTGGAGGAGCTTGTTAGGGGCAGGTGAGGGTCTCTGTGGGGGCTCTGAGGTGTTTCATGTGTCCTCAGGTCTCTGAACATGTTCCAGTGATGTCTGGGGTTTGATCTGAAGGTTTTAGGGCCCTGGGATCACTGATGAGAGATTCCAGGTGTTTAGGAGGACCGTTGTGTGTCAGAGGACGTGCTGGATGATGCTTAACAGGGTTTAAGCGGTTTTATCAGGTTTTGAGGGTCTGAACTTAAAGGTCCTTGGAAGCTCAAAAAAAGAGTGCAGGGGCTCACCACAGGGAGGCTCCAAAAGGTTGGAGGGCTCTCAAGGAGCTCTGTGGAGAAGTGAGGAGGTCTGTGGGAGGTCCTGTCACATCCTCAGGTCTCTGATCAGAGCTCCGCTGTTGAAACACTTCCAAAGAGCTGTTCCCAGGTCAGATCTGTGCACTGGGGTCGCTGTGATGTCACAGGCAGCAGGTGAGGTCAGCCCCAGTCCCCCGTCCCTCATTTACCCCATCATTAATATTCACAGAGAGAGAGAGTGAGGTGGTGGGGGTCAGGCCCACAGCCACAGGGACCTCTCCTTGCTTAATTACTGACACACACACACAGTGTGGGCCGCTCGTGCCCACTCTGAATCTGATGCTCTGCCTCTCTCTCTCTCTCTCTGTCGCTCGTCACCATGGCAACGGCAAGAATGGCAGAAAAGGGAGAGATGAGAAGAAGGGGATGTGGGGGTGGTGTTGCCATGGCAACAGCATTAGCCTGAGTATGTGTGTGTGTTTGCTGAATTACCCCCCCAAATTTCTCTATGCCCCCCTCCTCCTCTTCGTCTTCATCTTTTATCTCTCTCTCTCTCTCTCTTGGCGATGGTGACATCACAGAGGGGAGGGGATTCCTTCAGAGAGCGAGGGGCGGTGGTGGTAGAGAGACACAGACACAGAGAGAGAGGGAGAGAGGTGTGCAGTGAAGCATGAGGAGGGTCGAGCGAGGAGAGAGAGAGAGCGGAGGAGTGATGAACAGCCTCTCTCTCTCTTCAGTTTTCCTCGCTCGTCCCTCCGTCTCATTTCTCTCCATCAGGAGCAGGATGCTCGCTCGCTCTCTGTGAGCTGTCGGCCATGTCTCTGCGCTCCGTTAACGGGATCCGACGCCTCGCAGGGTTAGCGGGTTTGTGCTGAGCGCGACCTTCCTCCTCTCTCCTTCTTCTTGGTTAATTATTCATCCGTCTCTACGCCGCCGCTCTTTATGTAACCGCTTGCTGAGGAGAGAGACAGGAAGTGATGTTCGTGTCCGTGTGGTACGCCAAGAAGATGGGACGACGATTCATCAACAACGTACGGAAAGCCAAGAGGCACAGGCAGAGGATGATGGTAGGACACCTTCATTTTATAGCCCTCATTAGCACGCCATTGGCTCCACAGGCCAGGGGGCGGGGCCTCCGGCCAGGCCAATCGTGTGGTAACCGAGGTGAAGTTTGAGTGAGTGTAATGGCCGTCTGTGTGAGGTGGAGGGTAAAATGTGTAGCTGTGGGCAGGTTTCAGGTTCATGGATCCATCCAGATGTCAGACACAGTGACATCACCACAGCTGGATCCTGTTTAAATGACATGTGTAAGTACCGATGAATATCACGGCGACGGTTCACACCGATCCAGCTGTCATCATCATCGGCATCATCAAGCCCCAGAGGCCTGAAGTCCTTACCTCTGCTGACCGGCACTGTGAACGCAACGCGATGCGTTTGAGGGACCGAGTGCATCTGCCTCCAGCTGTGGGAACCGCTGCATGCTGCATGCATGTGTGAACTCCATTTACCATCGTCATCAGATCTGTAGTTAAACGGGGTGTTAAATGTGTGTGTGTGTGTGTGTGTGTGTGTGTGTGTGTAAAGCTTAATGAAGAGGATGTCCCGGTGGTGTTTGCCTGCTGTCCTGGTTTCATCACTATAATGTTTAAATACAGCTCATTGAAGTGTGATCACATGACCACAGGCTGTATGGCATCACAACCTGCTGGTCTGTGTGTGAAGCTCAGGCCTCTAACTCGGTGGATGTTTCTCCTCCTGCTGTTCCCATAGTGACTGCAGATTCTCGTAACTACAAAATTCAATTCATCAATATTTGTATTTTAACCTTTGAGAAACAAAGATCAAGAAACTGAAAAAAATCCATCAATGCAGAGAGGTCTGTTAACACATAGTGAGTGAGAAAGGTGACTGGAAAGGAAAAACTCAATGCATCATGGGAATCCCCCGGCAGCCTACATCTATTGCAGCATAACTAAGGGAGGATTCAGGGTCACCTGGTCCAGCCCTAACTATATGCTTTAGCAAAAAGGAAAGTTTGAAGCCTAATCTTGAAAGTAGAGATAGTGTCTGTCTCCTGAATCCAAACTGGAAGCTGGTTCCACAGAAGAGGGGCCTGAAAACTGAAGGCTCTGCCTCCCATTCTACTTTTAAATACTCTAGGAACAACAAGTAGGCCTGCAGAGCGAGAGCAAAGTGCTCTAATAGGGTGATATGGTACTACAAGGTCATTAAGATAAGATGGGGCCTGATTATTTAAGACCTTGTATGTGAGGAGCAGGATTTTGAATCCTGGATTTAACAGGAAGCCAATGAAGGGAAGCCAAAACAGGAGAAATATGCTCTCTCTGATTGTGCATGCAATGCATAATAAGAAACAGAAAGTTAGCGGCCATCCAGGTCTTTATGTCTTTAAGACATTCCTGCAGTTTAACTCATTGGTGTGTGTTATCTGGCTTCATGGACAGATAGAGCTGGGTGTCATCTGCATAGCAGTGTAAATGTATGCTATGTCTTCTAATGATGCTGCCTAAGGGAAGCATGTATAATGTAAACAGAATTGGTCCTAGCACTGAACCCTGTGGAACTCCATAATTAACCTCAGTGTGTGAAGAGGACTCTCCATTTACATCAGGGGTCCCCAATCTCAGTCCACGAGGGCTCACCCTGGGTCAACACACCTGAATCACATGATTGGTTCATTACCAGGCCTCTGGAGAACTTCAAGACAGGTTGAGAAGGTAATTTATCTATTTAAATCAGCTGTGATGGATCAAGGACACATCTAAAACTTGCAGGGACACCTACCCTCGTGGATTGGGATTGGGGACCCCTGATTTACATGCACAAATTGGAGTCTATTAGATAGATATGATACAAACCACTGCAGCACAGTACCTGTAATACCTACAGCATGTTCTAATCGCTCTAATAGGATATTATGGTCAACAGTATCGAACGCTGCACTAAGGTCTAGCAGGACAAGCACAGAGATGAGTCCACTGTCAGAGGCCATAAGAAGATCATTTGTAACCTTCACTAAAGCTGTTTCTGTGCTGTGATGAGCTCTGAAACCTGACTGAAACTCTTCAAATAAACCTCTGCAGATGATCTGTTAGCTGTTTGACAACTACTCTTTCAAGGATGTTTGATATAAAGGAAGGTTGGAGATTGGCCTATAATTAGCTAAGACTGCTGGGTCTAGAGATGCTTTTTGAGTAAAGGTTTAACTACAGCCAGCTTGAAGGGCTGTGGTACATAGCTGATTATTAGAGATAGGTTGATCATATTTAAGATGGAAGAATTAATTAATGGCAGGACTTCTTTGAGCAGTTTTGTAGGAATGGGGTCTAAAAGACACGTTGATGGTTTGGAGGCAAATGGCAAGCAGGTCTGGCCTGGATCTGGTATCAAGCCGGCACTGCTGGCATGGTAAGATGTATGTCATCCAGATATGGGTCAGTCCTGGCATAGATTGTAGTGTTTATGTGATGGCATGCCATATCTGGTTTGATTGTGGTTTGGTGTATGTGGCCCAGGCTCATAGAAAACAGGTCTTCCCTGGATCCGGCATCAAGCTGGCACTTCTGACTGACCGGTGTTATGGCAGAGTGTATGTCAACCACATGTGGGCCAGGTCTGGCAATGATGGCACTATTTATGTTCCTATTTTTTCCTATTTTAGTTAGAAAACCCAAATGCCATGTTGCAGTGCTATACTGCTATGGTAGCCAACGTAGTAATTATTGAAGTTAACTCAGAAAGATCAATTGGAGAAAAAGAGTCTAACTTAACATCAATGGTACTAAGAGTAGCTGTAGATAATATTACATCTGTGGGATGATTTTGAGTAAACTGCATTAAGAAGTTCATGGAGTCATTACTGGTTACCTGGACTGGATCAGCTGGGTCTCCAAACCTGCAGCAGGTTTAATGTCTCTGATGGATCCTGACCTTCAGCGTTCCTCAGCTCAGCTTCATTCATTCAGGAAACGAAGCAGGTCTGAAGGATGTGATGGTGATGAAGATGAAGGGCTCCTCATCTTCAGCGTGTATACCAGATCAGTAACAGCTCAGCTTGTGAGGACTCTGCACAGCTGCTCACTCACAGAGCTGTGATGGATGTGAGAACCTCAGATGGTCCTAAACTCTGAGAGCAGCACAGTCACTGTGAGGCCGAGAGACATAGACTCACAGTAAGAGAGAGAGAGCGCTGTCAGGGGTAACGAGGAAGAGATTTAGTTGATTCACACAGATTAAACCTCTCTGTCAGTCTACCTCTCTCACCCTCTCTCTGTTTATAGTTTGTGGTGTGTTTTCTGGTGTGTGGTGTGGTGTGGCATTGAGGGTTTGTTGGAGGTTCTGGAGGGAGTGCTCTCAGCTCTGAAGTTCAGCCTGGTGGTGGTTCTGGTGTGAGCTGCCAGGTGAAGGAGGTTTTATAAAAGTCCAAAAACTCCAGTCCAGCTTTCTGATCACTCTCAGAGTTTTTAAGTGTGCCAGTGACATTTTATTACTGCACTTTTCTCAGATTACAGGCTTAAACAGGACTCCAGGATCTCCTGTATGGAGACGCTGAGAGCTTGAAATGATCGCTGGTTTGGGTTGTTTGTGCTCCTTAGAAAGCAGAGAGGGTTCGGGCTTTCTCCTCTCTGTTGTGGTCCCACAAATGTCAGCTCAGTTTTATTTAATAGCCCAGAATCACAAATCAAAGAGATGCCACACGAGATGGAACAATTCAGCATCATATACGTGGTTATTACTGAGCTCTGGGAGCCCCTCCTCCTAAACTCAGGTCTGGTTTGAACGTTCTGGTCTCAGACTCTCAGCGTATGCAGATGATGCTGTTGTAACTAAACCAAGTGATGAAACGTTTCTGAAACACAGTATGAAACATTTGGAGAAACCTCCTCGGCCAGAATAAACTGGGTCAGGTTTATGGTGAGGCTGTGATGGTGGGGAGAGGACTGCAGAGGACTGTGTTACTGTGGACTCACCTGGAAACAAGGATGGTGCTTTATTAGGGAGTCATGTTTTGGAAACGGTAGAAGCCAGACTGAAACAGAAATGGATCTTACCTGAGCTGTCATTCATGAATAATCTTGCTGCATCTGTGCTGTGGCATCGTCTGTCTCCCGTGGACCCTCCTGTCGACCTTTATTTGCCAAACTTCAGTCAGTAATCGTAGACTTTTTTGGACCTTCTTCACTGGGTCCCACAGAATCTTCTGTTTTTACCCAAGAAACAGGATGGAGGTGAAGGACTTATTCACCTGGCCAGCAGAGGGCTCTGCTCTCTGTACAGAGATGGTGAGTGGCCCTGAGGACTGTGTGGAGGCCGGTCACAGGGATGGTTCAGACTGGCTGTGGGGGGTCTGGGCCAGGCTGAAGGACTCAGTGCTGAAGGAGTGTTTCTAATGACTTTTCATCTAAGACTTTTACTAAGAGCTGGTCACATGTGTGACTCTCACGTCTGGGTTTCTAAGAACTCGTTATGTTTGGGACTCGTTTTAATGTGAAAATTCTCATGTGGTAAAGTGTGTGGACCAACCGTAGACCAACCGTGGACCAACCGTAGACCAATCGTAGACCAATCGTAGACCAATCGTAGACCAACCGTGGAACAACCGTGGACCAACCGTGGACCATGCTCCTGCTCTGTCTGCTGCACTCTGTGTCTTCCTGCCTCTCTCGCCCTCTCCCTCTCTCTCTCTCCTGCTGTCAATCTGCCTCTCTCGCCCGCTCTCTCTCTCTCTCGCCCTCTCTATCTCTCTCTCTCCTGCTGTCAGCCTGCCTATCTCGCCCTCTCTCTCTCTCCTGCTGTCAGCCTGCCTCTCTCGCCCTCTCTCTCTCTCCTGCTGTCAGCCTGCCTATCTCGCCCTCTCTCTCTCTCCTGCTGTCAGCCTGCCTCTCTCGCCCTCTCTCTCTCTCCTGCTGTCAGCCTGCCACTCTCGCCCTCTCTCTCTCTCCTGCTGTCAATCTGCCTGTCTCGCCCGCTCTCTCTCTCTCTCGCCCTCTCTATCTCTCTCTCTCCTGCTGTCAGCCTGCCTCTCTCGCCCTCTCTCTCTCTCTCTCTCTCTCCTGCTGTCAGCCTGCCTCTCTCGCCCTCTCTCTCTCTCTCTCTCTCTCTCCTGCTGTCAGCCTGCCTCTCTCGCCCTCTCTCTCTCTCCTGCTGTCAGCCTGCCTCTCTCGCCCTCTCTCTCTCTCCTGCTGTCAGCCTGCCTCTCTCGCCCTCTCTCTCTCTCCTGCTGTCAGCCTGCCTCTCTCGCCCTCTCTCTCTCTCCTGCTGTCAGCCTGCCTCTCTCGCCCTCTCTCTCTCTCTCTCTCTCTCTCCTGCTGTCAGCCTGCCTCTCTCGCCCTCTCTCTCTCTCCCTCTCTCTCTCTCCTGTTGTCAGCCTGCCTCTCTCGCCCTCTCTCTCTCTCTCTCCTGCTGTCAGCCTGCCTCTCTCGCCCTCTCTCTCTCTCTCTCTCTCTCTCTCCTGTTGTCAGCCTGCCTCTCTCGCCCTCTCTCTCTCTCCCTCTCTCTCTCTCTCTCTCTCTCTCCTGCTGTCAGCCTGCCTCTCTCGCCCTCTCTCTCTCTCCCTCTCTCTCTCTCCTGTTGTCAGCCTGCCTCTCTCGCCCTCTCTCTCTCCCTCTCTCTCTCTCCTGTTGTCAGCCTGCCTCTCTCTCCCTCTCTCTCTCTCTCTCTCTCTCTCCTGCTGTCAGCCTGCCTCTCTCGCCCTCTCTCTCTCTCTCTCTCTCCTGTTGTCAGCCTGCCTCTCTCGCCCTCTCTCTCTCGCCCTCTCTCTCTCTCTCTCTCTCTCTCCTGCTGTCAGCCTGCCTCTCTCGCCCTCTCTCTCTCTCCCTCTCTCTCTCTCCTGTTGTCAGCCTGCCTCTCTCGCCCTCTCTCTCTCTCTCTCCTGTTGTCAGCCTGCCTCTCTCGCCCTCTCTCTCTCTCTCTCCTGCTGTCAGCCTGCCTCTCTCGCCCTCTCTCTCTCTCTCTCTCTCTCTCCTGCTGTCAGCCTGCCACTCTCGCCCTCTCTCTCTCTCTCTCTCTCCTGCTGTCAGCCTGCCTCTCTCGCCCTCTCTCTCTCTCCTGCTGTCAGCCTGCCTCTCTCGCCCTCTCTCTCTCTCCTGCTGTCAGCCTGCCACTCTCGCCCTCTCTCTCTCTCCTGCTGTCAATCTGCCTCTCTCGCCCGCTCTCTCTCTCTCTCGCCCTCTCTATCTCTCTCTCTCCTGCTGTCAGCCTGCCTATCTCGCCCTCTCTCTCTCTCTCTCTCTCTCTCTCCTGCTGTCAGCCTGCCTCTCTCGCCCTCTCTCTCTCTCTCTCTCTCTCTCTCTCTCTCTCTCTCTCTCCTGCTGTCAGCCTGCCTCTCTCGCCCTCTCTCTCTCTCCTGCTGTCAGCCTGCCTCTCTCGCCCTCTCTCTCTCTCCTGCTGTCAGCCTGCCTCTCTCGCCCTCTCTCTCTCTCTCTCTCTCCTGCTGTCAGCCTGCCTATCTCGCCCTCTCTCTCTCTCCTGCTGTCAGCCTGCCTCTCTCGCCCTCTCTCTCTCTCCTGCTGTCAGCCTGCCTCTCTCGCCCTCTCTCTCTCTCCTGCTGTCAGCCTGCCTCTCTCGCCCTCTCTCTCTCTCTCTCTCTCTCTCTCCTGCTGTCAGCCTGCCTCTCTCGCCCTCTCTCTCTCTCTCTCTCTCTCTCCTGCTGTCAGCCTGCCTCTCTCGCCCTCTCTCTCTCTCCTGCTGTCAGCCTGCCTCTCTCGCCCTCTCTCTCTCTCCTGCTGTCAGCCTGCCTCTCTCTCTCTCTCTCTCTCTCCTGCTGTCAGCCTGCCTCTCTCGCCCTCTCTCTCTCTCTCTCTCTCTCTCCTGCTGTCAGCCTGCCTCTCTCGCCCTCTCTCTCTCTCTCTCTCTCTCTCTCTCTCTCTCTCCTGCTGTCAGCCTGCCTCTCTCGCCCTCTCTCTCTCTCCTGCTGTCAGCCTGCCTCTCTCGCCCTCTCTCTCTCTCCTGCTGTCAGCCTGCCTCTCTCGCCCTCTCTCTCTCTCCTGCTGTCAGCCTGCCTCTCTCGCCCTCTCTCTCTCTCCTGCTGTCAGCCTGCCTCTCTCGCCCTCTCTCTCTCTCTCTCTCCTGCTGTCAGCCTGCCTCTCTCGCCCTCTCTCTCTCTCCTGCTGTCAGCCTGCCTCTCTCGCCCTCTCCCTCTCTCTCTCTCCTGCTGTCAGCCTGCCTCTCTCGCCCTCTCTCTCTCTCCTGCTGTCAGCCTGCCTCTCTCGCCCTCTCTCTCTCTCTCTCTCCTGCTGTCAGCCTGCCTCTCTCGCCCTCTCTCTCTCTCCTGCTGTCAGCCTGCCTCTCTCGCCCTCTCCCTCTCTCTCTCTCCTGCTGTCAGCCTGCCTCTCTCGCCCTCTCTCTCTGTTATATAAGTGTATTGGAGCTGCAGCGTCTCCAGAGATGAGCTGAATGAAGTGAACTGTGTGTTTTAGTGTTGATGCTCGAGCCTTCAGGGACTGAAGCAGAGTTCACTGTGTTACTGACACACACACACTCACACACACACACACACACAGACACACACACACACACAGAGACACACACACACACACAGGTTTACCCTCATCGTGGGCATCCTGCTGTATCTGGCCCGTTGGTCGTCGCCTGTTTCTGCCTGATTTTAAATCTTTGATGCTTGATAACTTCTCATGTGAGCGTCACACAGACACGGCTGATGAATGCATGAACTATTAACAGATTCATATCGCACAGCGAGCGCCTCTAAAACAACAGACAGAGGCACTCTTTAACAGAGCCTGCTAACTAAATTACATCACTGTGTTTCCACGGAAACGACCCACAGCTCAGGATAATGTGATTTCCACACTGAGCTGTGATAAGAACACAATATTCTTTATTAATCATATAAACTGCAGTCATGAATGTGTGAACTCACACCTGTAAGCTGCTGAAACGCTCACCTGTGCCAGGCCCGTGATGTCACATGTTACCATGGTGACTGTGGAGGTTACAGGTGTGTGTTTGTACATAGTGGGGGTGTCCAAATTCATGGACTGCATCCTCCTAAGGACGTGTTTATAGAGCGATTAAGGCACAGCGACGCGACGAAGGCTGTCCAAATTCGTAGACTCCTCCGAATGCAGCCGACAAATGCGTCCTCCTTTTCCCCGAATTTGAAGGATGGGTCGGGTGAGTCCTTCGTGGCCCACCATATCCCAGAATTCATAGCTCGGCCCAGCCAAACTCCAGTTTCCAACAATGGCGGCCGCTGCTAAGTTTTAATATTACTCTTGTTACTCTTTCTGGGTCACAAAATAAACTTTTAACATATTTTCAGGCGAGAAAGTAGCTGTGTAAACCTCAAATGTCTGCTCGGTTTATCAAGATATCGCATATTTGCAAAAGTGCTTCGATGTTTTCAGAGACGTCTGTTACCCACCAGCTCGATAGGAAGCCGGGAGCTCGAGGGTCACTAGAGCTGCCGAGAACGGCACAACTCCCGACACATCATTTTCAGATCCCCGTGGACTTTTGCTACTCAGGTTAAACGTGAAATATAAGTCACTTAGACAACCTAAAAATGTTATTGTTGGGCTTTTTTCAGTGTTTTGTTTGTTCGTGAGTAAATCGGTTTGGCTGAGATCAAAGTTATTAGATTAGATTAAATAAAACTTTATTAATCCCCCAGGTGTTTTCCTCCTTGGTTTTCACACAGCTGACTAAACGTCAAACAGAAAACTGATTAAACAGAAGTATGAGACAGTCGAGAGTTTACGCCAGTGTCCTGTTATATTTTGTCCCACGTAGACTTCGAAGGCCGGGTCCTCAGGAGGATGCAGCCCATGAATTTGGACACCTCTAGTGACTCTGACTACATGAATTTAAACGTGCATAGTTCAGACACCTGATAGGGTCTTTGTCTGTGAACAACAGCACGATGAAAACCGTCTGCAGGCTGGGACTGGTGGTTCCGTCATGTTGGTTTAATGTAATGTAAGGAAAACAGGGGCCTGGGGCCCCCTGAAAACAGACTGCAGCCGAGGCCCTGAAGCACCCACCTACATTAGAGCCTCAGTTCCACTGGGATCTACTGGACAGCGTGCACACGTCTACCACTGTTTAACACATCAAGTTCTCCATTGTTGTGTTTGTGTCACACACATGACATCACAGGACTCGTGCCGTGTTGCTATAGCGACCCCGACGTTGGGTTTGTTTGTTGTATGACAAACATTTTAAATAGTGACATAAACAGACTTTCAAAGAAGTGACTGAGGTGGGACTCATCTGTAACAAAAACCAGCCGTAACCAAGTAAAGTCAAGTAGAACCGAGTAGAGTACAGTAGAGCAGGTGCTAGTTAGCTAGCTAGCTTAGGTGGTGGGTTCATGGAGGTCCTGATCCCTTCACTCTGGTCCTTCTCAGGCTCCAGCTGTGTTAAAGACCTCCATCAGTGTGACATGGGTGGAGGTTAGGTGGAAGTTGCAGATCAGTGGGTGAAGATGCTTCAGCTCTCTGAGCTGTCAGGATACAGATGTTGTGCTCCTGTATCCAGGTGTGTCAGCAGGAAACAGCGAGTGTTATATGAAGGTTTAACAAAATGTGGGCCATTTATTTGGCTGATGGGAAAAAAAACACAAAACAAAGACAAAGCAAACTGGGACAAAACTAAAGTGGGAGCACCTAAGACTAACCATGAAAACTATGACACAAGAACATGAGCATGAATCTGAGCAGGAGCACAAAAAAACCCAAGACCTGAGTGACCTGAAGCAACACAAACAGATGACCCGACACTGAACGACTTAAATATACAGCAGGGTAATGAGGGAAGTGGAAACAGCTGACACAAATGAACATCACGCCACATGGGAAGCAAAGCTAAACACACTGAACATGGAACATCAGTTTTCCTGTAGACTCCTGGTGGAGCAGAGGTCTGCAACAACACCACGCCAACGGACTTTCAAAATAAAACAGGAAGCATGGAGAGACATGAACTCGGACACGAAAGCTTGACACAAGAGAGAGGGAGCGAGAGAGGGACACAGAGGAGAGACACAAGGGGACACGGGTGATAACACAAACTGGACTAAAACTCAACTAAGTCCTAACTAATAATAACAACACAAGAACATATTTCCAAGAAATCACAAACCCCGCCCCCTGACAGGGAGGCCATGTTGGCTCAGTGATGGTGTGATGAGCTCCAAATACAGTACAGCTGATAAATTTACCAGCTGCTGCCTGTGGAGCTTTGATCAAGCATCAAACATCCTGCAGTTATTTCTATCTGCTTTAAAGCTTTTATTAGCTCCTATTTTTATTACAGTGTGCGGATTAAAGGACGTCCAACCCTCAGACACGTTTTCTAACGAGCACACAGTTTACTGTCAGAGAAGCTGCTCCAGCTGTTTCCTGTTTGGATCATCTGAACGTGTCACAAACAGAGACGCTGTTACAGTGTATCTGTCTCTGCTCCAGCTGTTAGCAGCTGTTTCAGTAACCGCTTTGCATTTCATGAAGAATGACTGAAAACTAACAGCTCACCTGTACACACACCTGCAGGAGCTCTGACCCCTGTTTACAGCTCTGTGTATGTGTTGATGGTCAGAGCTGTGTGTGGGCGGGTCTAGGATCAGGTGACCCTGAACCCTCCCTCATATCTGCAGCACATGTCCCCCCCTCACTGAGCCTGGCCCTTCTGGATGTGTTTGGCTGGGTGTAGAGCAGCCTGATGGAGGCTTTGAATACATCAGGTGTAGCTAGCACAGCGCCTGCTGACAGCTTTAAATGGCACTGATGGAGCTGCACATCTGTGGCTGTCAGTGATGTCATGATGATGTCATGAGAATCATGATGTCAGGTGTGCTTCAGGACATGAAGGACAGAGGACATGCTGGGCGGTGTGTGTGTGTCCTCCTGTGATAAACTGTGTAAGGGTGAGGTAGAGTGTGTGTACAGCGTGAACAGCTGGCATGGACTGATAGGCTCCGCCCCCAGCTACCCTCACCTGGACAAACGAAGAAGGCGGGTGGATGATGATGGACGAGCTGTGAAGGGTTTGGTCACATGACTCAGTGAGGTGTGTGGTTAATGAGTGGAGAGAGCGCCACAGCAGGAAGTGATGTAATAACCGTGTCTCCAAGCTCTCATGAGTGCTTGGAGCAGATGATATGAGAGTTGGTTGCTATAGCTACGGCTACAGTTGCCCAGGTAACCGGGCCCCTTGAGGGCTCAACAGCTGTTACCATGGAGTTGCCGTGGCGATGAGCAGAGATATTCTGGGATGTGATTTAACTCTTCATGTGTTTATTTTTTTTACAGATGAACGGGTCAGAGGGAGAGCTGGAGTACGAGGAGATCACACTGGAGAGGGTGAGCGCACACACACAGACGCACACAGACACACACACACACAGACACACACAGACACACACACACACACACGTGTAGTGGTGAGAAACACTCGGTCCTCGCGCTCCTTCCAGCTCGTCTCCGCTCTGTTTTTAGACGCATCACTCTGATTTAAAAGCCGCCGTCACCCTCTGAATGTAAGCCACGCCCCCCTGACATCAGCGGGTTATTTTTAGCTCCTTTTACAAATCAAACCAGTGAACCTGACGTTTAATCAGCTGGTCTCAGATCTGCTCACAGAGGCACAGCTGTCAGCACACACAGGAGTGATTTAATGAGTCACCTCCCATCAGCCCTTCATGCACTCTGTGAGGATGATGATGAGGAGGAGGAGGATGGTGAGGATGAGTGTGGAGGTGTGTCAGAGACAGCGGGTGGACAGAGACACTAACATCTGTCCTCAGTGAGTGAGAAGTCTGCAGACACATCTGCATAATTCATGCACAGCTGATCATTGAATACGAGCTGCAGGCAGAAACACCACAGAAGAAGAAAACAGGAAGTAAATGAGATGTTCCTGTCAGGGCTTATGATGATGATGATGAAGGTTTAGCTCTGCTGTGAAGACACATTAGTGAAAGGGCTGCTGGGTAATATCAGGCAGGACTGACCTCCATCAGGCAGATGGTCCAGAGAGCTGCAGGAGCAGGAGGAGGATTAGATTCAGCCTTGTTAGAGGACAGGAAGGTGAAGCTCGTCTTTGTGGATGTCTTCAGCCAACAGCTCGCAGCTTCCTGCGGTCATGTGGACAGCAGCTATCATGGTGACACCATCACAGGAAGTGGAGCAGAAACATCTCCTCTGCTCCGTCAGTGAAGCTCTGACTGAAACAGCTGACTAACTGCTGTCATGGTAACCTGCTGCTGAGGCTGAACTCAGTTCACACTAGGGCTGGGCGATATGACCCAAAATTCATATCTCGATACGTTTTAGCTGGATGGCGATATACGATATATATCTCGATATTTTTTAAAAGCCATAAAGTAAGAACGAACAGAGAGTTCTTAGTCAAAGCTGTGTCCCAGATGTCACACAGGCACTTTTATTAACATACAGCACAGATGTACATGAAGAAATTACTCAAAAATAAATGATCAGCATCTATTAAATAATAATGCTCTATAAATAAAAGAAAACTGTTGTTTTTGTGCATAACAAAAAGCTCACAATTGTGCAGTCAAAATGTAAGCTAACAGACGCTGAGCATAATAACAAGCAGCTGCTCTGTTCCCAACTTCTACTGCGTGACTGACAGCCTGCAGTTTGAAATCCTCTTTGTAACCGTGTCTCTTACAGGTGCCATTTATGGTCCTTATACACACACAGTACAGTAATATTACGTTGAAGCACAGTGTGTATCACTCCGCGAGGCTCCTCGGTAGCCGTAATGCTCTGGCAATACATCAAGCGCTGCAGCTTCGTAGCTTACCAAAGTCGTACTAAAAGATTTATTGACAGATTGCTGAGCGCTGTGTTCCACAGAAAATTGGTTCGTGGTCATCAAGCACAAGCAGAATTCATACATAAGGCGAGCTGTCAACTTTTGAGAAAATGAAAGGATTCTAGGCTGTGCAGCACCTCTGGGCTGCATGGCGTTAGCGTGGTTAGCTCGTTAGCGTGGTTAGCTCGCTAACACGTTGACGCCGTCCAGCCCCACGCACGGGGCGATGCGCGGTAACTCGTTAACAGAGATTTGCCGTGTCCATGTTGTCGCTGCCTGCAGGTGAAGCTATGGGGGAGGAGGGGGAGTTGTGTTCAGTGAAGGAGAGGCGAGGCCGAGTAAAGTTGCGTAAAGACAAAAGTGGACGAAAGAGAGGCAAACTTATGGCTCCACAACTATAATTATAACGTAACATAGACTATATCGATATAAAGGATATTGTCACATCTTATATCTCGTATGAAAATATATCGATATTTTTAAAAAACTCGATATATCGCCCAGCTCTAGTTCACACCATGAGGCCTCTCAGCCCAGTGACAGGTGTCAGCTCCTCAGGACGTCCTCATCGGGGTCCTTTCAAAGTGAAGGAGCAGCAGCTCCACTTACTGGATGTCCGACTTACTCCCCCTGTCTCTAACAGAGACCATGAGCAGAGGAACACTGGGTCTGCTGGACCAATGAACCTTCAGCTTGTCTTTCTTCACCTCGTTGCTCCATCATGAAGGGAACTAACAGCACAGAAAGCAGGATCCATAGAAAACAGAATATAACATTATGACCAGAAGAATAAATAATACAGAACATATAAACCAAAATTCAAGATTATCAAAAATACAAAACCAGAAAACACCAAATGTCTCTTCAGCCTCTCTCCTCTTTCTCCCCTCTGAGAGCTGAAGATCCAAAAGTCAGCTGGTTTGGACATCAGTCTGAGTCTGATAAAAACGCCAACATCTGCAGAGCTCCAGGTTATCCAGCTGTGCAGGAAGCTAACCTGACAGCTGCATAACTCTCCTGGGCCTGGGCTGGCTGTTTGTCTTAGATTCACTCCCAGATTTGATTTATGAGCTCACTGAGCTCATGGGCCAGGTGCTGGTGTAAGTGGGGGCTCATCCAGGATCCACATACAGGAAGACCCAGGTCTGCATCAGGTACAGTGTGTTCATGTGTGTGTTCACGTGTGTGTGTTCAGGGTAACTCTGGTCTGGGCTTCAGCATCGCGGGAGGAACCGACAATCCTCACATCGGAGACGACCCCTCCATCTTCATCACCAAGATCATCCCCGGAGGAGCCGCTGCCCAGGACGGACGCCTCAGGTGCACACACACAGAAACACAAACACACACACAAACAGACACACACAGAAACACACACAGACTGCTTGTGCTTGTGTTCTCTGAGGACATGAAGCTGAGCCTCTCACCTTTAAAGGACCTGATCACCCCTGAGCCTTCAAACAGCTGTTTGAGGAGGTGACAATGACTCTCCCTCTCTCTTCATCTCCAGGGTGAACGACAGCATCGTATTCGTCAACGATGTGGACGTCCGGGAGGTCACTCACTCCATCGCTGTGGAGGCGCTGAAGGAGGCGGGGCCTGTTGTCAGGCTGTACGTGCTGCGGAGACGCCCACCGAGCGAACGCATCACACAGATCAAACTGATGAAAGGACCCAAAGGTGAGACAGGAGAGCAGCTCTTATGTAACTGTGATTCCAGCTGCTCTGCCGCCCTCTGCTGGACTGTTAGAGTCATTACAGTTCTTAAATACTTTATGTTTTATGTCAGCAAAAGAAGAATTAGAGACATGACAGAGGCTTCATACACGAGATTCACCTTTATAACCCTTTATACTCTGATTCCTCAGCAGGACACTGTAGTAATGTTTAATAAACCTGTTATAAATACAGTTTGGTCACACAGGAAGCAGAAACACACCTGAACGTGTCACCTCACCTGGAGCCAGTCACACCTGGAGATTTATTACTTTATATATTTTTAACATTTTGTGACGCACTGATTACGTCAGTAACATATTTTAGTTCATCACCTTTTTAATCTGTAAACGTTGTTTGCCATGAGTCAGTTTGATCTTCATCACTCGCTGTGTTCTGGGTTTTGTTAATCTAACCCCGCCCCCCGGTGCAGGTCTGGGCTTCAGTATAGCGGGCGGCGTGGGGAACCAGCACGTCCCTGGAGACAACAGCATCTACGTCACCAAGATCATCGAGGGCGGGGCGGCACACCGTGACGGGCGGCTGCAGATCGGAGACAAAATCCTGGCGGTACGTGACATCACACGTGTTCTCTCTGACACGCTAAACTGATGTGACTGTGGTCTAACATGAGGCTCCGCCCCCCGGCAGGTCAACCACATGTCTCTGGAGGACGTCCTGCACGAAGACGCCGTGTCAGCCCTGAAGAATACAGGAGAGGTGGTCTACCTGAAGGTGGCCACGCCCACCTCGCAGTACATCCACCCAATTGATCGATACAGCCCCCCCGACCTGACCAGCTGTAAGTACACCTGTACAGCATCACACTGACTAGACCTGCTCACAGGTTGATTACAGTGATAATACTACAGTAATATTGTAAATAATACTGCATATCAGTCATCTGTACAGATGTGAGTTCACTCTGAATGATGACTTTAGTTTCCCTGCAGCGCCACCTAGAGGACAGATGTGCACTTTCAGCTCAGACTAATTCTAAACTCCTCAGAAGATGAAACCAGGACACAGTCAGGCTTTAAAATGAGTTTAATGAGGTTTTCCTTCAAGAAGCTCCAGGAATGTTTGATCCTATCAGGCTTTGATCCTGATGCAGGTGAACTCAAGACTCAGACTCAGAGGAAGGTCCAGGATGTTTTCTTTACTATGGATAAGATTATCATTCATAACAGATTAATCCAGAATACTGTGTCAAACACACAGTCAGCAACCAGTTAAACCTGTGATCCAGATGTTAGACCTGTCCCTGATCCAGATGTTACTCCCGTGTCCCTGATCCAGATGTTACTCCCGTGTCCCTGATCCAGATGTTAGACCCGTGTCTCTGATCCAGATGTTAGACCTGTCCCTGATCCAGATGTTAGACCCGTGACCCTGATCCAGATGTTAGACCCGTGACCCTGATCCAGATGTTAGACCCGTGACCCTGATCCAGATGTTATACCCGTGACCCTGATCCAGATGTTAGACCCGTGACCCTGATCCAGATGTTAGACCCGTGACCCTGATCCAGATGTCAGACCTGTGACCCTGATCCAGATGTTAGACCTGTGACCCTGATCCAGATGTTAGACCCGTGACCCTGATCCAGATGTTACACCCGTGTCACTTATCCAGATGTTAGACCCGTGTCCCTGATCCAGATGTTAGACCCGTGTCCCTTATCTAGATGTTAGACCCGTGTCCCTGATCCAGATGTTACACCCGTGTCCCTGATCCAGATGTTAGACCTGTCCCTGATCCAGATGTTATACCCGTGACCCTGATCCAGATGTTATACCCGTGACCCTGATCCAGATGTTAGACCTGTCCCTGATCCAGATGTTAGACCCGTGACCCTGATCCAGATGTGTACACCCGTGACCCTGATCCAGATGTCAGACCTGTCCCTGATCCAGATGTTAGACCTGTGACCCTGATCCAGATGTTAGACCTGTCACTTATCCAGATGTTAGACCCGTGTCCCTGATCCAGATGTTAGACCTGTCCCTTATCTAGATGTTAGACCTGTCCCTGATCCAGATGTTAGACCCGTGTCCCTGATCCAGATGTTAGACCTGTGACCCTGATCCAGATGTTAGACCTGTCCCTTTTCTAGATGTTAGACCTGTCCCTGATCCAGATGTTAGACCTGTCCCTTATCTAGATGTTAGACCTGTGACCCTGATCCAGATGTTAGACCTGTCCCTTATCCAGATGTTAGACCCGTGTCCCTGATCCAGATGTTAGACCTGTCCCTTATTCAGATGTTAGACCCGTGTCCCTGATCCAGATGTTAGACCTGTCCCTTATTCAGATGTTAGACCCGTGTCCCTGATCTAGATGTCAGAGATCAGCTGCTGAATCTTCTGTCCTCGCTGCAGCCTACATGGAGCCGGACTATATGTGCGATTACCCACAAGCCCTCCCTCCTCCGTCACCGCGGCGATACTCCCCGATCCCCCGCGGCATGATGGGAGAGGACGAGTACTCGAGGGAGCCTCGCAGGGTTTGCGTGCAGCGCGGCTCCACCGGCCTGGGCTTCAACATCGTGGGCGGAGAGGACGGAGAGGGCATCTTCATCTCCTTCATCCTCGCAGGAGGCCCAGCAGACCTGAGCGGGGAGCTCCGCAAGGGAGACCAGATCCTCAGTGTAATACACACAAACACACACACAGATCCTCAGTGTAATACACACAAACACACACACAGATCCTCAGTGTAATACACACACACACACACACAGATCCTCAGTGTAATACACACAAACACACACAGATCCTCAGTGTAATACACACAAACACACACACAGATCCTCAGTGTAATACACACACACACACACACAGATCCTCAGTGTAATACACACACACACACACACAGATCCTCAGTGTAATACACACAAACACACACAGATCCTCAGTGTAATGCACACAAACACACACAGATCCTCAGTGTAATACACACAAACACACACAGATCCTCAGTGTAATACACACAAACACACACAGATCCTCAGTGTAATGCACACAAACACACACAGATCCTCAGTGTAATACACACAAACACACACAGATCCTCAGTGTAATGCACACAAACACACACAGATCCTCAGTGTAATACACACAAACACACACACAGATCCTCAGTGTAATACACACAAACACACACAGATCCTCAGTGTAATGCACACAAACACACACAGATCCTCAGTGTAATACACACAAACACACACAGATCCTCAGTGTAATGCACACAAACACACACAGATCCTCAGTGTAATACACACAAACACACACAGATCCTCAGTGTAATACACACAAACACACACAGATCCTCAGTGTAATGCACACAAACACACACAGATCCTCAGTGTAATGCACACAAACACACACAGATCCTCAGTGTAATGCACACAAACACACACAGATCCTCAGTGTAATACACACAAACACACACAGATCCTCAGTGTAATACACACAAACACACACAGATCCTCAGTGTAATACACACAAACACACACAGATCCTCAGTGTAATACACACAAACACACACACAGCAGGTCTTCAGAGCAGGTGAGTTATTTAGAGATAAATGTGATCAATAACTCCAACAACTAACACCTGTTGGAGTTATTGATCTCATGAAGACATGAAGTCCAAAATAATAGGAGTACTTTAGAGCAGGGGTGTCAAACTCAACGCTCACTTTAGGTCGCGGGCCAAACGAGATAAACATTTATTGAACACTAAAACTGTTTTTTAAACATAAATATGAATAAAAACAGACAGGAATATTATTCCAGATTAAATAAACTTAAAAAAATAAACTTTAACTTTAAATATTTTGCTCTTCATAAAAATATATCCTGCAAGTTAGAAATATGAACATGCTGCCAAAACCCCAGAAAAAGTAAATGAGAGCAAACACAAGGTTGGAGCCGCATGCAGACGGAGCTGGGCGCTGCTGCAGGAGTGGAGCTAATAAACTGTGCGGGACGTTCAGTGTCGTACTTTCCCTGAGTGCATCGTTACACTGCAGCTGCATCTGAATCTGCACAGGTGCAGCTCAGCAAAGTGCGCTGACTTGGTTCAACATTACTGCAACAGGGAAAGTGAGGCAGGCTGCACTGGTGCATTTGTGACAGCTTGAAACGCCTTCACCGCATCATACATGTCCATGAACTGACAGGTTTCCTTGCTGAGCTCAAAAACTCTGTTGAGAACTTTTCCCCAGCTCAGCCAGCGGAGCTCTGCATGAAGGAATGTGGGCAAACTCTGAATCTATTTCCCACATAATAGACTGAAACTGGCGGTGATTTAAACCTTTAGCTGAGATCAAATGTACGGTCTGCGTCACGGTGATCATTACATGCTCCATTTTTAGGACTTTACCACACAGCCTTTCCTGGTGTGTGATGCAGTGATGCTGATAACTCACCGGTACAGTTCTCCTGCTGCATCTTTACTCCAACAAGTTTGTCCCAGGACAGTTTCATGTCGGTTACACTTTGACATACGTTTTAAAAAATGTCGTTTCCTGTCGTTGTGCATCGATTTAATGTTCAATATTTCCTCTCCAGGGATGAAGATGGCCAGCTGTGCAGTGTCCATCATGTCTGTACTTTCATCCACAGAATGTATGCAATAAAGTTTTTGCTTCTTTCACACAACTGTGCTCTTAAATCAGTGGCCATGTCACAAACCCGATCAGCAATCGTATTTCTGCTCAGGCTCACGTTTGCCAAAATCTGCGTTTTGTCTGGCCACAAGTAAAAGTAAGTAAGTAAAATTTATTTATATAGCGCTTTTCACAGATAAAAATCACAAAGTGCTTTACAAGACAGAAAATGGAAATATAAAAACAATATAACAGTAAATAAAACAATGTAAAACAATAAAACTATAAAAACAGCATAAGAAGAAATTCATCCAATGCTTTTCTAAATAAAAATGTCTTCAGCTGTTTCTTAAAAGAATCAAGAGTCCGTGCAGCGAAGAGACAGTGGGAGAGAATCCCACAACCGTGGTGCCACAGTCTGAAAGGCCACCAGCAGTCTCTGATCAAAGGTGCAGCTCAGCAAAGTGCGCTGACTTGGTTCAAGATTACTGCAACAGGGAAAGTGAGGCAGGCTGCACTGGTGCGTCGCACAGCTTCATCCTGCAGCTCTTCAGAGCGGTACCGGGCTGATTTGGCTCCTCTGCTACAGTAAAACTTGCTTTCACAACAGCTTCACTTTGTGGTTTTGCTCTGGTGACAAACGTCTGCTGAAACGTCAGATTCTTCTTCAGCTCTTCTACTTCCTGTAGTTTCTGCATTTAGGTTTTTCAGCTTATCCTGACGTTTTGTCTCGTAGTGCCGTCTTAATTAAATTCCTTCATTACAGCCACATTAGCTCCACTAATAAGACGCACGGGTTTACCAGCATGTCTGTAAACTTATATTCAGCCTCCCACTGGTGCTGAAAGGCTCTGCTTTCAGAGTCAACTTGTGTGTTATTAGCGCCTCATATCGCCGGGCCATGCATAACAATAATAGTACATCTATATAAAATCATCTCGCGGGCAGGATGTAAATGTACGCCGGGCCGGATGTGGCCCGCGGGCCTTGAGTTTGACACACGTGCTTTAGACTCTCAAACTACAACAGAAAAGTAATCAGAGTACTCTGATGAGTAACTTGTCTGGTGTTACATCAGCTCTGGTCCTCAGTCACAGTTTGTAACCAGCAGAAACAAAAGTGTAACCTGGCTGCCCCCTGCTGGTCAGGCAGAGGTACTGACCACAGATCCACTCAACTAACGTGTGTGTGTGTGTGTGTGTGTGTGTGTGTGTGTGTGTGTGTGTGTGTGTGTGCAGGTGAACGGGGTGGACCTCCGGTACGCCACACATGAGCAGGCAGCAGCAGCTCTGAAGAACGCCGGGCAGACTGTTACCATAGTAGCACAGTACAGACCTGAGGGTGAGGACTCACACACTCACACACACACACACACACTCACACACACACAGACTCACACACACACACACACCTAACCCGTTTGTCACTACTCCAGTACGCGACTGCGCACTCGTGTTCTCACTAGTCCGTGCGTTGTAAGTTCACGCGTCACACTTCCTGAGAACGCAGCGCGATCGTTCCACAGCTGGAACATCAGTGTACTTGATGACTTGATGACATCACAGCTCCAGAGGTTTCACTGCCATCCCCTCGTAATTTTACTGTGATTAATATTTGCAGTGGAAATTTCTCATGGTGTGGGAGGTTTCTGTAAGAAAAAAGATAAAACAGTATTTCAGGCACTTTGGCAAATAAAGCAAACATGAACATTTTGTCTAAGTGACTTATATGTTTAACCTGAGCAGTGAAAGACCGCGGGGGGTTAAAAACGATGGAGTCCGCTGTTCTCGCTCTGGTGACCCTTGACCTCATGGTCAGCTGACAGCTGGTGGGTAACAGATGTCTCTGAAAACGTCGGAGCGCTTTTACAAATATGTGATGTCCTGATATTTGAAGTTCACACAGCGACATTCTCGCCTTAAAATATCTTAAAAGTTCATTTTTTTACACAGAGTCATATCTTTTTAGCAGCTGTCCTACGTCACTGCTGTGTTTGAGTTTTGGACGAAATGCATTCTGGGATATTTGGCTGCACCAAGTCCACATAAGCCACCACCGGTGCATGCTGGGTAAAATGGGAGGAGCCAGAACACATTCGGGAATGTTGAGATGAGATGAGATGAGATGAGATAGCCTTTATTTGTCAGTTGCAGGTCTTTTGCCCACAACCGAGATGACAGACCTTGCCGACCGTACATACAATACAAACATCACATTGGGGAGACAGGTCAGGCCAGGTAGCGAGGAAAAAAACATCAAAATGTGTAACACAGAAGGATAATACAGGAATGCACAGGTATCAACACACCACAGCACAATAAACACAGACAGCAACATGGGAAAGAGTTCCAGTGTGTACATCTGATCTGGGACCGCTGCAGTCCCAGTCTTCCAGCCAACCCAGGTGGCCTTGCATGGAATGGGAAGGAACAGACTAAAGACAGTCGTTATCAGGGTGTTGTTGTTCAGCTCCAGCCTTGCAGCTGGCGCCAAAGGGGTCTCTGCATAAGTGATGGTGCTTTTTACTTTAGTGCGAACAGCTCATATGAATTTCAAAGCAGTTCTACAGTCCAACACTGGTCTCTCAATCTCCCGTTGGAGAGCCGCGAGCTTCGCCATACTTGCGCTCTGTGATGTTGTCATTTCCTGTGCTCAAGGAGCCGATTCTGAGAACTCACGGCAGTGTGCCTCCCCGAGATGTCATCCAATTTTGTGCCCAGAGATGTTATTCCGAGCGAGCCCTTGCGAGATGTATCCAGTCTGCAGTCAGAGGTCTTATTCTGAGTATTCACAGCAGCCGTAGCTTCTCCAAGATCTTATCCGTGCTGACTCAATGAGCCCATTTTGAGAAACTCACGCCTCTTCCCATCGTTTCAATCCCAGCAGGCAGCCTTGTGGGGGTTTGAACAGCCGGTTCCGCTTCCTTAATTCTTCGATAAGTCAGGGCCAAGCCAGCTCCGATCATCCAGAACCCTGTTACCATGGTTCCGAATAGGTAGATACCTTCAGCACTCAGGCTCACCCGAGCCCAGACTTCTCGTTGAGAAAGGGGTGTCAATTGCATTCAGAGACCAGTTGATCAAATCCATAATTCCTCTTTTAGGTTTTAGAGAACAGACTGTGAGAGAGTGTTCCAGGGAAAATACAAAAACCACGAGACTAGACAAGGACATCAGCAGGGAAGATAAGGGAGAGGAGAAAAAGTGTGTCCGCCTCCTCCGAGAGGCAAAGAAGGAAAGTACTTGGCTTGATGCTACTTTGAATTGGAGCAGTACTGTTACTGATGACGTATCACAAGTACACACGAGTACACGCAAGTACACGCGAGTACACGCAAGTACACGCAAGTACACACAAGTACACGCAAGTACACACAAGTACACACAAGTACACACAAGTACACGCAAGTATGCGCGAGTACACGCAAGTACACGCAAGTACACGCAAGTACACACAAGTACACGCAAGTACACACAAGTACACATATTGAGAAACAGCAGGGTCTCCTCATCCATCTGTGAGCTGTGATTGGCCTGCAATGATCCTGATGGTTGGTCCTGCTCACTGTGTGTAAAGACCTCTGATCATGTGACCCTTGTACCTGTGTGACCTTTGACCTTGACCCTGTTTAAACTCCGAGTGTGTGTTTTCAGAGTACAGTCGCTTTGAGGCAAAGATCCACGACCTGAGGGAGCAGATGATGAACAGCTCGTCCGGCAGTCTGAGGAACAGCCGCACCTTCTACATCAGGTAACCTGAGCTCACCTGTGACACACTGAGACACCTGGACCAGGTCTCCTCAGGGCAGCACGCCCGGCCTCTTTCATCTGTTCCTACTGTGAATGAGTCAGAATGACCTCACAGTCATGACACCTGTGAACAGGTGTGCTTTACTCCATCATGTGTCACTCAGCTGTAACCATCAACCATCTAGATTCAGACATGGATGCATCCAGCAGATTATTCCTTTACCAACAACACATGAACACATCAGGAGCACCTCAGGTTCAGGATGGGTTTGAACGCAGGCTGGAGCTGCCAGGGATCGAACCAACAACCTCAGAGGACGAGCCGCTCTGCCTCCTGAAACACAGACACCACGTTTATGAGTGTGAGGTTTATCCTCAGTAAGACACGTTTGTCTCTCTACACAGCAGAGACCAGACGGACATCCACAGAACAGATCGGTAGAATACAGTAAAACAATAGAAACAGTTATAAACAACTGCAGAATTGTAAGGTCTGTAATAGGAGTGGCTGTAGCTCAGGCGGTAGAGCAGGTCATCTACTGATCACAAGGTTGGTGGTTCGATTCCTGGCTTCCCCTGGTCTGCATGCCAAACATCCTTGAGCGAGATATTAATGTTCACCGATGCATCCATCAGAGTATGTGTGTGTGAATGTGAGCTAGAAAGGAAATGTGCTTGGGTGAATGCACACGTTGCATAAAGCACTGTGAGTGAGTAGAAAAGCGCTGTATGAGCTGTAATAAGCCATGTATGTATTTATACAGTTTAGAATTCATAACATTTAGGTAGTGTGTGTGTACATGTTTATATATCTTTGTGAGGACCAAAATTTAAATACTACTATGCTTGTGGGGACCAACAGCCATCATGGGGACTATGAAGACATGTTTGAGACTCACAATGTGGTTTTAGGGTCACAGTTATGGGGACGCTTTCATTTTTGATGGTTAGGGTAAGAAATATGTCAATTGATGTCCTCACTAAGATATGAAAACAGGACTGTGTGTGTCTGTGTTTGTCGGTCCGAAGAGTGCGTGAAGAACACACAGAGAACTCCTGGAACAACTTCTGACTCCAGATCAGCTAAATTTAAATGACTCCCAGTCAGCTGACAGTCTGAGGTGGTCACATGACCTCCTGAGGTCCTCAGAGGCGATGAGCGGCGTTCTCCATGGCGTGCTGTGTGTGTTACAGGGCGCTCTTCGACTACGATAAGCAGTGGGACTGCGGCGTGCTGTCTCAGGCGCTGGACTTTAACTTTGGCGAGGTCTTCCACGTGATCGACAGCGCCGATGAGGAGTGGTGGCAGGCACGCAGGGTCAACCAGCAGGGGGAGCTGGAGGAGCTCGGCTACGTCCCCTCCAAGCACAGGTCAGTGAATGCTGCACACACACACACACACACACAGGTCAGTGAATGCTGCACACACACACACACATACAGGTCAGTGAATGCTGCACACACACACACACAGGTCAGTGAATGCTGCACACACACACACACACACACAGGTCTGTGAATGCTGCACACACACACACACACACACACACAGGTCAGTGAATGCTGCACACACACACACACACACACACACACAGGTCAGTGAATGCTGCACACACACACACACACACACACAGGTCAGTGAATGCTGCACACACACACACACACACACACACAGGTCAGTGAATGCTGCACACACACACACACACACAGGTCAGTGAATGCTGCACACACACACACACACAGGTCTGTGAATGCTGCACACACACACACACACACACAGGTCTGTGAATGCTGCACACACACACACACACACACACACAGGTCAGTGAATGCTGCACACACACACACACACACACACAGGTCAGTGAATGCTGCACACACACACACACACACACACACAGGTCAGTGAATGCTGCACACACACACACACACACAGGTCAGTGAATGCTGCACACACGACACAGGTCAGTGAATGCTGCACACACACACACACACACAGGTCAGTGAATGCTGCACACACACACAGGTCAGTGAATGCTGCACACACACACTGACTGCCACCTCAGGGTGCTTTATACTGTAAGATAAAGACAATAATACACAATGAATCCAGTGTGTGTGTGTGTGTGTTTCAGAGTGGAGAGGAAGGAGTGGTCACGGATGAAGAGCAAAGGTAAAATAATAACACACGCAGAGGAGGAGGAGGAGGCGTGGTTATTCATCAGTGACTCCTCCACACACACTCCTGTGATGATAGTTTGACCTCCTGATGATCAGTGAGGAGGAGCCTGAGAGCTCAGGAAGAGGTCAGAGGTCATTCATCGAAGCTCCATGTTCAGTGTGAGGAAGTTAAATAAAACCTGCAGCCTGTGCTGAAGATACAGGAAGTGGAAGTATCTACTTCCTGTTTTCTCCTCTGTGAGGATCCAGAGGAAGTCACTCAGACTCAGAAACACAAAAACACAGAGACGTCCATCAGCTCTGACCTCATCACAGCATCACAGGAACCTTCAGACAGGAAGTGACCTCTGACCTCTCTCACTTCTAACCACGTGACTCAGTCAAACTGAGGGTTCATGTAACCTCAGACCCTCCTCATCATCATGTCCCCGTCATGGGTCAGATCTTCGTATGATGTCACTTCCTGTGTTTTCAGGTGTTTCTTCTTCTTGCAGGTAGAGAAGGCTTCGTTCACAGCTACGAGCTCATCACTCAGATTGAAGGTCAGTGTCACCAGTAACCTTTGACCCCAGACTCTAAATCAAACTGTTCCCGCCTCTGACTGTGGGTCACATGACCTCTGTGTGTGTGTTCAGTGGACTATGCCCGCCCCATCATCATCCTGGGACCCACCAAAGACCGCGTCAACGACGACCTGCTGTCCGAGTTCCCCGACAAGTTCGGCTCCTGCGTTCCCCGTAAGGCTCCGCCTACAGGTGGTCGAACAGGAACTGAACAGACAGGTTTCTAATGTGTGCCTCGCTCTCTCTCACAGATACGACTCGCCCTCGCAGGGACTACGAGGTGGATGGGCGGGACTACCACTTTGTGGCGTCACGGGAACAGATGGAGCGGGACATCCAGTCGCACCGCTTCATTGAGGCGGGGCAGTACAACAACCACCTGTACGGGACGTCGGTGCAGAGTGTGCGACAGGTGGCCGAGCAGGTGACAGTCCGCACTTTCCCACAGTGGCCGTTTCCACTCCCACAGTGGCAGTATTGTGACGGTGTGTGTGTGTGTGTGTTCAGGGGAAGCACTGCATCCTGGATGTGTCGGCCAACGCCGTGAGGAGGCTGCAGGCGGCACAGCTCCACCCCATCGCTATCTTCATCCGACCGCGGTCGCTGGAGAACATCCTGTGAGTCTAACACGTCACGTAAAATCATGAGGTCAGATCATACTGCTCTCTGACTCCGCCCATAAAGGTCAAATCAGACCAACCTCCCAGATCCAGTAACAGACAGAGGTCTGCAAAAGCAGAGATGAGATTCTGACATCTGCCACCTGGTGATAGACGAGTTGTGCCTCCTCCACAGACTCTAGTGTGGGTGCCCAGCTGGGCCCCCACGGGAGACCCTACCAGGGACAAAAAGCCCCCAACACCACAGGTTGCGAATCAGGGAGGTTCTTAATTTTTGATTCTTAAAGTAAATTAAAGTTCAAACATGAAAATCTCAAATGTCATTCAATTACATTCTTTAAAAGAAAATTAATTAAAATTTTACATTTTCTTTTTTTAAGATTTGATTCAAAGTGTTGTTGTTTTGTGGGCGGAGCCACAGAGCATTTCATGTCGCTGTGAGAATTAACACGTGTGACATTGGTGCAGGGACTTGAACAAGCGCCTGTCGGAGGAGCAGGCGAGGAAAGCTCTGGATCGAGCCATCAAGCTGGAGCAGGACTTCCTGGAGTGCTTCACAGGTAAAACAATGATTAAGTTCACGAGCGTTCACGTGTGAAACGTACGTGCGTCTCGGGGTTTGATGCCATCTTTGCCTGTCTTCCAGCCATCGTGCACGGCGACAGCTTCGAGGAAGTCTACCACCACGTCAAAGTGGTCATCGAGGAGCAGAGCGGACCCTACATCTGGGTCCCCGCACGCGACAGGCTCTGATTGGCCGACTGTCTTCACGGGAACTGCTGTTAACGTCACGCCCAGGCTCCTCCCTCCCTCCAGCGGGTTTTTGTTTTCTTCTCTGGGAGGGTGACGGGCGCACGCACTGATGGATCAGGATGTTTTTAATCTGAGACGAGGACAGACTCACACTGATTGGTTTATTATCAGTACATGATGAATCAGAGCCTGTAGACCTGGTACTGAAGTATTTATATCATGCTATTTATTTATTTATCTATTTATTTATTGGTTTGTGTGATGTGAAGATGGTGTGTGCGTGTGTGTGTGTGAGTGTGCACGTGTTGGTGTGTAGTGTACATACAGACTTGTGTGACTGTAAATAAACGATGGGGCTCAAACACACAGTCTATTTCAGGGCTTAAAGTAACAAACAACCACTGGACTACAACACCCACAATCCTCCTCTGCCTGCACCTCTACACCCCCACGCCCTCACTTTCCACACTTCATCTGCTACTGTTCTCCTCTGCCTGGACTAGAACTCCTCAAAGCACCCTTTGTTTGGACTACAACTCCTCAAACCGCACTGTGTTTGGACTACAACTCCTCAAAGCACCCTTTGTTTGGACTACAACTCCTCAAACCGCACTGTGTTTGGACTACAACTCCTCAAAGCACCCTTTGTTTGGACTACAACTCCTCAAACCACCCTTTGTTTGGACTACAACTCCTCAAACCACCCTTTGTTTGGACTACAACTCCCTGTCTTTCCCCCTGCTTCCACTAAAGCACCCACAATCCTCCTTGGTTTTGACTGCAACAACTTTATGCTGGACTACATGACCCACAATCCTCTGTCTTGACCTAAACGCACACAATCCTTCTTAGCTGAACACTGAACTGCCCTCATATGGACTACAGCTCCCATAATCCCCTCCTGATGGACAGTTTGGATTGAAACACTTCCATTTTTAAGCAAAAACGTCTGGACTGCAGCACCAACACTTCCCAGTTGTGGTGATGGATAAACTCCACCCACAAATGTCTACAGCACAGAAGGACTACATTACCCACAAGTCTCAGCTGATCCAGGCCACACATGCTGCCTGTGGGTCTGTGCTTGACTACAATACCCATGATTCCCTGCTCAGATGGCAGGGTGGAGACTGTGAAATTACCCTGCTGAGGGGAAGGCGGAGCTAAAGCTTGAGGTTGGGGTAGCATCAGGGGGTGGGGCATGTGTCCCGCTCACAGGACTCTGTTACCCACAGTGCTTTGGGTGTAGATGGGTTCCAGCGGGGTTTCCCAGACTGAATATCAGGGTCGTGTGAATAATAATAATTATTATAATGAAAGTAATCCTACTTATAGATGATGTAATATCATCACACACACGTGCACTCAGCGGGGTCACCTGAGGTCACGTTAGTTTGTGAGCACTGACAGAAACACTGATGTATCATTAAATCTGAGTATTGATTAGCCTGCCTCACACACACACACACAAACACACACTCATTTATGCACACACACACACTCACACTCATTTATGCACACACACACACTCACACTCATTTATGCACACACACGCACACACACACACACACAAACTCACACACACACTCATTTATGCACACACACACAAACTCACACACACACACAAACTCACACACACACACACACACACACACACTCATTTATGCACACACACTGTCTCACAGACACACACTCACATTCACACACACACACACACACTCATTTATGCACACACACTCACACACTCACTCACACACACACACTCACACACACACACACACACTCATTTATGCACACACACTGTCTCACAGACACACACTCACATTCACACACACACACACACACTCACACTCACACTCACACAGGGTTGAGATAGTTTGATGAGCGGCTCGTTGTATAATGACATGAATTAGTTATAAATGAAACTCTTGAAATATTGAAATAAATTCCTTATAAAAGCTGACTGAGTCTCCTCCATGTTGGATCCTGTGTGTTCGTGCACAGCTGACTGCTGACTCCGCCCATCAGCTGAAAATCCTGACAAACATAAATTTATTATTGATTATATGACCAAGGTGGTGTCATAGATGGAGCTGAGGACCTGCACGTTTAACCACAGGTGATAAATATGAGTGAACACGCCTCACATGAAACCTGTTCAGCAGACCAACAATCTGCAGGTCATCTATGAATCTAATCACAGGTCATTTTCTGCTACAGAAATGATCCCTATTAGTGCCAACTGTATGTATGCTGAACTAGTGAGGTTACAGAGTAGGGTGGGTGTAAAGAGGATTTAAAGATTTCTTCATTCATTTGAATGGAAATAAAAAGTAATAACAAGTTTAATATTTTAAAAAGTTTAAAAGCTACAGAATGAACAGTAATAGTGGTGTAGTCTTAAAAAGCTGCAAGTTTGGATACCAGAACAGTTTCTGGAGAACAAAGTGTGCAGAACAAAGTGTGCAGGAGAAACTCCAGTGTGAATGCTGACAGACAAACAGACTGGTTCTTCTATCAATCTGAGCACTCAAACCACTTTATACAACTAAGGAGCTTGGAAAGAAAAGCGTCTGGACTTCTTTAAGTTGCTTGGAGATGTTTCACCTCTCATCTGAGAAGCTGTTTGCCACAGCTGTCCTGGTGCACACTTTTTTTCTTAGGCGCACCTGCATAAAAGTTAGGCGAGAGAGACAAAACCTGCATCTCAGAATCTAGCGCAAAAAAGACGTAAACACAAAGCACAGACCCGACGCATCAGAAACAGCGAGCTGTCGGCTTTCAGCCCCGACGGCGCGTCCGTGTGCGGGCTGTTGAGTGAGAAAGCCGAGAAAGAGAAAGCTGATTCTGATGCGTCGGGTCCGCTCTGTGTTTACGTCTTTGTGTGGAGTCCATGTACCTGCTCTCATTTGCTCTTTGGTGGTTGTTGAAATAGTTTTTGAGCTTTATTGCTTCATTCAAGCTACTCACCTCTCTCTATCCACCTGTACTTTCAACTGGACCACGGCCAATCAGAGAGGTCCCGCCCCTGACTATCTCTGATTGGTTTCGACTATGATAGGGCCATAATGTGTGTCTGTTGTTGACCACACGGAGACTTTTTTTGCAGAGACTTTTCTTATTTTTTTTACTCAAACAATTGGTCACACTGGTGCGACCTGGGATTTATGACCAAATTGGTCGCACTCTAGAGCCCTGCTCCAAGAGGGACAGTGGACCCCCTATTGATCCTCTTCCTAATCAAATGAGCCAAGGTGTGAAGACGGGTGTGGGTCACAGTCAGCCAGGGTTTAAGGTGAGCTCATTGTGAAACCTAGCTCCACTCTATCATATGATTTCCTGAGGTCAGAGGGCCCAGGATGTGAGTGGGTGTTAAGGCGTCTGGGGAGGGAACTCAAAACTGGATTATAGATGGCAGACAGTTGGTGTCGTAAACCACCGCCTCTGTTCAAAGATGGTCGCTCACAGTAGACATAGATGGCTTCTTTTTTTTCCTTCCAAGCTCCTTAGACCCTTACGATGTAACTCCAGCCCAGCCCAGCAGCAGTATATTAATGACTAACCTCGTATTGTGGATGGATTATCTCAGTTGTTCTCCTGACTGAAGTTTGGTCCGTTTACAGCATCCTGCCATGTGATTGCATTTGTCCCTGACCATCAGGAACCCTCATGTTAACTTTTATTACAGTTTTTGCCCGTTGCTTGAACACCATGAACCCATGCCTAGACTAAAGTAACACAACTTGAAGCTTTTGTCACCATACCTCAAACACATGTACCCCTACCTTAAACAAAAGCGCTGCTTTGCACCCCAGTTCCAATTATGCAACACACCTACTCCTTTATGCAACACACATGGTCCTGCATGCTACACTCTATTTCATACATAAGACACTTCGCTCACAAAATGAAATGTCAGGGTGCCATTCGGAAAACACATGTATCCAAAATACAAAACACATCGGGTAATTGCAACCACTCAAATACACACCTGAAGGCACTTACTTGCAAAACCGAACACCAAGTAGCCAACTACAAAAAGCCCTCAGCGTAGCCATTCCAAGAACTTTGCAAGCATGGATGGAGGGAGAGCAAGAGGAAGAGGAAGAGGTAGAGGAGGAGGAAGAGGAGGAGGAGGCCGAAGAGGCATGCAGGCGATGCAGGCGAAGTCGGTCTGGAGGCAGGCCTCGCAGAGGGCAGCGGTGGCGATGCAGGCGAAGGAGGTCGATACGATAAATAAAACGATATTTATCGTATTACATTATGTATCGATAAAACGATACATAATGTAATAAACTCAAAACTCCGGGTCAACGACTCAGGCATCCTAACAGTTTTAAACACTTCAGTGTTAATCGTTTTGTTTCAGTTGTTTGAACAAAGTCACTGTGTGAATATGTCAGCTGACATTCGTTGTTGTATACAAACTGATATCCTGTGATTTATGCTTTAATCCTGTGATACAGTCAGTGTTGTTGGATAAACCCCGGCCTCTTAATCAAATGTTCACGCCTGGTTTCATTGGTATCATTTCCACCCAGAAATCTGGACTTCATCATTTTGCCCTGACATCATTATCTGAACATTAAAACTGCAGCAATGTTAAAATGAATAATGAAAGGACTTTGATGGCTTCTTTAAAGGTACAGAATATAAATTTTAAATATATGTTTACGTGATTAACTTTGACCAATTTGTTATCAACTGATTATGAGTTATTTTTTATATTCAGTATAAATCTAATTGTGTGGTGGGTCACAAATTTACTTATTAGGTAAAAATCATTCTCTTTTTTATTTTTATGACTTGTTATCTTATGTGCAGCACTTTGTGATTCTATCTAGAAAGGTGCTATATAATTAAAATTTTATTTATTAGTTAATTTATTTATTTATTTTTATCGGTGGCACAGTGGTTAGCACTGTTGCCGCACAGCAAGAAGGTCCTGAGTTCAATACCAACATCAGGCCGGGGTCTTTCTGTGTGACTTTTGCATGTTCTCCCCGTGTTTGTGGGTTCCCTCCAGGTACTCCGGCTTCCTCCCACCGTCTAAAGACATGCAGCTTGTGGGGATAGGTTAATTGGATAATCCAAATTGTCACTAGGTGTGAATGTGTGAGTGAATGTGAGTGCAAATGGTTGTCTGTCCCTGCCTCTCGCCCTATGACAGCTGGGATAGGCTCCAGCGCCTCACTGCGACCCTGAAAAGCAGAAGCGAATGGATGGATGGATAATTTATTTATTTACTTAAACTGGTTAAAACTGGTCTACAGACTGGTTTCTGTGACAATAATTCAATCCTCAGGTTGAAAATAACAGGATGCAGGTAAACAAACACACAGCTCAAAGTTTGAGTCATTTATTTTGCAACAATGACCTCCAGTAAAAATCTGTCATCTATGGTAATCAGAACAGCAGAAACACCCAAATCATTCAGACACATGGATTACAGGGATTACATTACATGGATTAAACAGCAGACGTGCACATAAAGCATCAAACACAAGAGTCCATGTTAAACATGGTCCAAAAGCTTCCCAGTAAAACCACAACAACCACCAACAACACTGAGATGGTCCTGGATCGGTTTAGAGTCCAGACAGAGATCATCATCATCATCAGTCTGCTGAACACAGGAAACAGCAGATTTTATAACATCAGACAGAACCAGGACCCAGGCTCAGTTAGTGGGAACCAGGATAAGACCTGAAAGAAGAAGAGATGAGGACACAGTCACCAACACACTCTGAAAACAAACCATGGACACTGGTTTTAACAGATCAATGGCAATGATTCAGTAAAGTTTCATGTTTCAGGGCCTGAACCAGGTCTGAGAGTCCTCAAAAACAACAGTAAAAACCTGTGTTTGAAACATTAATGTAACTAACAGTTGTCTGGTTCTAAACTGGTTTCAGGTATGAACTGGTCTGTGAGTGAGAGTCCTGCTCTGACCTCGGGCCTTCCTCCTGTAGTAGATGAATCCAGCCAGAGATAAGATCAGACCCAGGATCAGTCCTGAGGCTCCGATGGCGAGCTTGTTCCTCTCTGACTCAGGCATGGACAAGTCTGAGGAGGGATCTGAGTCACACAGGTGAGAGTCAGACAGGTAGGTATGTACAGGTGTGTACAGGTGTGTAGATACAGACAGGTATTTACCCCAGTCAGTGATCAGAGGTTTCTCCAGGCTGGCGTGCTCCACCTTACAGGAGATCTTCTCCCCAGACCTTCAACACAAACATCAGTGACTCTCAGATCTTAAACTTTTAACATTTAAACTTGCAGACCTCATATTAAAAATTGTTCAGGTTTCCATCATCAGAAATGGCGCTCCTGGACCTCATTCTACGTAGCTTGGCAAGAAAAGCGTCTGGACTTGTTTAAGTTGCTTGAAGATGTTTCACCTCTCATCCGAGAAGCTTCTTCAGTTCTAAGGTCAAATGGTGGAGAGTCCCAGATTTCCACTGTGAGCGACCATCTTTGAACAGAGGCGGGGGTTTACGACACCAACTGTCTGCCATCTATAATCCAGTTTTGAGATCCCTTCCCAGACGCCTTAACGCCCACTCACATCCTGGGCCCTCTGACCTCAGGAAACCACATGATAGGGTGGGGCCAGGTTTCACAATGAGCTCACCCAAAACCCTGACTGCTTGGGACCCACACCCGTTTTCACACCTCGGCTCATTTCATTAGATAGAGGATCATCAGGGGGTCCTTTGTCCCTCTGTGGGGGGAAACTCCCACTAGGTTTAAATCTGGGACTCTCCACCATTTGACCTTAGAACTGAAGAAGCTTCTCGGATGAGAGGTGAAACGTCTTCAAGTAACTTAAAGAAGTCCAGACGCTTTTCTTTGCAAGCTCCATAGACTACGATGACCTGGATGACTGAGAACCTTCACAGACATGCGTCTGTCCTTCTTATCCTCCCTCGCTGGTGTCTGGTCTTCTTTTCTGTGCCTCTTTGCTGACTTTAAGAACGCCCATTTAGGATAGCCGCACGTTTTGAGTGCTTCCTTTACATGTGTGTGTTCCTTCTTTTTCCCTTCAGGCTTAGAGGGAACATGTTCTGCCCGGTGGTGTAGGGTCCTAATTACTCCAAGTTTGTGCTCCAGAGGGTGATGGGAGTCAAAGAGGAGGTACTGGTCCGTGTGTGTGGGCTTCCGGTAAATTTCGATGTTGAGTTTGCCGTTCTCTTCAATGTGCACGGCGCAGTCCAGGAAAGGCAGACAGTTATCCTTTGTGTCTTCCCTGGTGAACTTGATGTTTTTATCCACAGCGTTAATGTGCGCAGTGAAGGATTCCACTTCTTGTGTCTTGATTTTGACCCAGGTGTCGTCCACATATCTGTACCAGTGGCTGGGTACTCTTCCTTTGAAAGAGCCAAGAGCCTTCCTTTCCACTTCCTCCATGCAAAGGTTGGCTACAATAGGTGACACGGGGGAGCCCATGGCACAGCCATGTTTTTGTCTGTAGAAGCCTTTGTTGTATTTGAAGTATGTAGTGGTGAGGCAGAGGTCTAACAGTGTGCAGATCTGATCGGGTGTGAAGTTGGTCCTGTCCTCCAAGGAGCTGTCTTCTTGTAGTCGTTTTCTGACAGTCTCCACGGCCTCCGTTGTGGGTATGCAAGTGAAGAGAGAGACTACATCAAAGGACACCATGGTTTCATCTGGATCCAGGGGAAGTTTCTGGACCTTGTCGGTGAAGTCGGTGGAGTTCTTGATGTGGTGTGGGGTGCTCCCCACAAGAGGAGCAAGGATGGTAGCAAGGTGTTTTGCAATGTTATAAGTGGCTGAGTTTATGCTATGCAGTTTATGCAGGGTATGGCATCCCCTGGGTAAAGGCGGTGATATGTGAGGCGGTCAATGATTTTGTCCTTTTCAAGGTCTTGAAGGCAAGCTATAACTTTCTTTTGTAGCTGCTTGTGTGGTCTCGCTTTAAGGCTTCATAGGTATTGTTGTCACTGAGGAGAGTAGTGATCTTTGTGTGGTAATCCGGAGTATACTGGAGTACTCACCTGGGTGTGTACTCCAGGTGTGAGTGGGTCTGGTAGTACCAATCACCATCTGCCATCTCCTCAGTGGAAGTGACATCAGAGGTGACTTCCTGTCCATCTCTCAGCCAGCTCACTTTGATCTTACTGGGATAGAAGTCATAGACGCTGCAGACCAACATGGCAGGATGCTGACTGTAAGCAGGTGTTGTGGAGTGAAGTTTGACATACGGCTTAACTAGAGGATATTATGAGTTTCTGTTATTGTTAACGTCATATCATCAGGGATGATTGTATACATGAGTATTAATAAAGATACTGTCAACAGTAGAGTCACATATAACCAGTCTGACATCAGATCATGAATCAGCTGTGAGGAGAAACATCATCAGGCTGTAAACATTATTATTATAAAGTAAGACATGCAGAGCTGTATGTGCTGGAAATCTACCAGACTTGAACCAGTGAAACCAGTGTGAACCATCAGTGAACTGTTCCTCCTGCAGATCAGCTGCTGTGGTTTGAAAGTAAAATCTGACACATGGAGACTTGATGATAAACTAACACCTTAACTCATCCACACATAGATGAAGCCAGCCTGCTTTCACTCAGTTTAATATCAACATGAAACTAAAGGACTGAATCCACAGCTGGTCCCAGTTTGAATTTTTGCTCATCCAGCTGTTTGGTTCCTGAACAGAAATTATAGAGTCGGGGGGAGGGAGTCTGGTCAGACTGTAGCATCCAGAGCCAGTAGGGGGCGCTCTGTCGGTGTATTTGATCGTATTGATCCACAAGTCACACACAGATGGGTCACAACACAGCTGCTGGCTGATGGAGGAAAATGCTCTGCTCTCCTGCTCACTGCACAGAGACGAAGTCACTCCTGTAAACAGCCTGGTCAACACTCGTGGTGCATTTATGTGCACTCGTAAATCTAGCCATCTATAGCCCAAAAGCAGAAGATGCAGAATCAGTTTCCACTCTCAGACAGCTTCCCCTCCACAGGAGGTCTGAGCTGGTTCTCCTCATGCTCCTCTGAGCTGCTGCTGGGAGCTGATTTCATTCAAGTAAGTCAAGTTTATTCATTGAGTCCTTTTCACAGACAAACAGTCACAAACCGCTGCACACAAAAGGCTGAAATAAATATGAACATTAAGTGCCAAAATAGTGAAATATTTAATAAGACACGGGATATCTGTGTGTGTTTCCTCTGGGTTGTAATGGGAACTTTACAATTGTTTCCTCATGTTTAATAGCTCCACTGTTACACTGACTCATAGATCTGAGCTGTAATGTGTGCAGGTGTGAAGCTGCTACACAAGCTCTGAAAGTCAGAATCAATAAATAAACAGCAGACGGCCTTCAAACAAACATCAGTGTTTCTCATTTTTGTTTGAATTAAAATAAATGAATTAGAAGGAAAGTGTTTTTTTTTTTTTTTTGAAAATATTTTTATTGAAAAAAGAAAACAGTACTTGCAGTTACCGAAATACAATCAACCTTTCTTAATTTTCCTAATTAACACATATATATATATATATATATATATATATATATATATATATATATGAAAAGAAAAACAAAAAAAAACAAAAAAAACAAAACACAACGCCCCCCCCAGTCCCACACAGATCAACACAGCCATCAAACATATTAGAGGAATATAACAGTAACAAAAGTAGATTTAAACAGGCAATACCTCTAGACTAGCAAAATAAGAGATAAAGGGTTGCCACTTGTGAAAAAATTTGGCTGTGCAACCTCTCAACGTATATTTAATTTTTTCAAGTTTTAAAAAAAACATGACATCTTTAAGCCACCGGGAAATAGTAGGACACTTAACAGACTTCCAATGCAACAATATTAGACGTCTCGCTAATAGGGATGTGAAGGCTATAATATCCCTTTGTGTGGAATCAAGTGTAAGTGAGCGAGCAGGAATCCCAAATACAGCAATCAAAGGACAAGGATGAAGAGTTACCCCAAGAACAGTTGACATAATAGCAAAATACCTTGTCCAGAAACCTTGTAGCTCAGGGCACAGAAAAAACATGTGGCTAAGGTGACAAGGAGAACCATGGCATTTATCACATTTATTTTCCACTTCTGGATACAATTCAGAAAGTCTAGACTTAGAGAAATGCACCCTGTGTATGACCTTAAATTGAATAAGTCCAAGACGAGCACAGGAGGTGGAAGATCGTACTCTCGCTATAGCCTGTTCCCAAGACTCCTCATGTATTCGAAATCCCAGTTCTTCTTCCCATGTACGCTTAAGCTTAACATTAGAGTGGTTACTAAAAGACAGAATAGCATCATAGAGTTTCGAAATGGTTCCTCTGTGATGAGGAATAAATGATAACGTAGTTTCCCACTGCTGTTCTGGAGGCAAAGAGGGGAAATTTGGGAAACACTTAGCAACAAAATTTCGAATTTGAAAATAGCGAAACAAATGGGTAACAGGGAGATTGTAACGAGAAGACAAGTTGGGAAAACTATCGAAAACACCATCCACATATAAATGTTTGAACTGTTTTATACCCTTGTCACACCACACTGAAAATGTCGAGTCCAAAAGTGAAGGGGGAAACAAATGGTTGTCGCTTAGAGGACCCAAGGAAGACGGCATTACAAAATTAAAGTGACGTCTAAACTGAAACCAGATTTTGAGTGTGTTAAGAACCACCTGATTATCAGTGTACAGAGAGGGTCTCACGGGTAAAGAGGAATAGAGCAAAGCCGGTAAAGAAGAGCCCTTACATGATGATAGCTCCAATTTACACCACGAGGAACCAGAAGATTTTAGCCAGTAGCAAAGTTTATGGATGTGAGCGGCCCAGTAATAGACTAAAAAATTAGGTAATGCAAGTCCTCCACTAAATCTGCATCGCTGCAGCAAAGTTTTAGAGACCCTAGGTGGCTTCCCTCCCCAAATGAAAGAACCAATAATCTTGTCCAGTGAAACAAAAAAATGTTTCGGCAAAAATAAGGGAATTGACTGAAATAAAAATAAAAATTTTGGTAAGATGTTCATTTTAACAACGTTAATCTTACCGATTAAAGAAAGGGGGAGATTACCCCATCTTTGAATATCAGATGTGACCCTAGATATAAGAGGAGACAAATTTGCTGATTTAAGGCCAGCTAGAGAGCGAGTCACGTTAATCCCTAAGTACTTAAACCCAGACGGACTGAGACGAAAGGGTAGATCGGACTGTTGAAGTTGACGTGCTGCCGTATTAACAGGAAAACACTCACTTTTCCCCAAATTCAATTTATAACCTGAAAACGAACTGAAGTTCTCCAGAATACTTAAAACAGCAGGGATGGAGCATGCCGGGTCAGTCATATATAATAACAAGTCATCCGCATACAACGATACTTTATGTGTAATTCCATTACGGATGATTCCCCTGAATACAGAAGAAGATCGCAATGTAATAGACAGAGGCTCGATGGCAATGGCAAAGAGTAAGGGAGACAAAGGGCAACCTTGACGACAACCACGACCCAGCGCAAAATAATCAGAGTAAACATCATTAGTATGAACACTGGCTTTAGGGGACGAATAAAGAAGCCGAATCCAGGAAATAAATTTATCACCAAAACCAAATTTCTCTAAAACTGCAAACAAGTACTCCCACTCCACCCTATCGAACGCCTTTTCAGCATCTAAAGAAATCACAAGTTCAGGAAGTTCAGATAGACGCTTTGAGTAAATAACATTAAAGAGTGTACGGGTATTAAAAAACAATTGCCGTCCCTTTATAAAGCCATTCTGCTCTTCAGATATAATTCGAGGAAGCACATCCTCAAGGCGAGATGAAATTACTTTAGCCAATACCTTTGCATCGGCATTAAGCAGAGATAATGGCCTGTAGGAACCACAGGAGGTTGGGTCCTTGTCATTTTTGAGAAGGAGCGCTATGGTTGCTTGTGTGAGAGTAGGTGGTAATGAACCGGTTTCCAAGGATTCGTTAAACACAGACAAAAGCAATGGTGCCAATTTACCAATAAATGTTTTATAGAATTCAATTGGAAACCCATCCGGGCCCGGGGCTTTATTAGACTGCATAGCTGTAATAGCTTTTAATACTTCTTCAACAGATAATGGGGAGTCCAATTGCCCCGCATCATTAGCACCAATAACAGGGTTTGAAAGATTATGAAGAAATGCATTCATTTTAGCTTTATCCGTGGGAAATTCGGACCTGTACAACAAAGAGTAAAATGTTTTAAAGGTAGAATTAATTTCCAAGGGATCTGTAGTAATATTGTCATCAGAGTGTTTAATAATGGGGATCACACGCGAGGAGGCCTGACGTCGTAACTGATGTGCCAACAAGCGACTAGCCTTGTCACCATATTCGTAATATGAGCCACGACTGCGTAGTAATAAGTGCTCAGCCTCTTTGGTTGACATAAGATCAAATTCTGCTTGCAAATCAAGGCGCTGCTTCAGTAATTCTGGAGAAGGGTTCAGTGTATAACTTTGATCAAGGTTACTAATTGCAGCTATAAGTTCTTTAAGCCTGGCATTAATCTTTTTATTAGCACGGACAGAGTAAGAAATAACTTGACCTCTCAGGTAGCATTTAAGAGTCTCCCATAGCAGAGAATATGAGACAGAATCATCCTGATTGAAGGACAAGAACTCCTCAATAGAGCCTGAAATAAATTCACAAAATTCTTTATCCGCCAGAAGGAGAGAGTTAAATCTCCAAAGTGGAGGGCTACGTTTATGGGTAGAAAGATGAACATCCAATAGCAGAGGAGAATGATCAGATATTACAATACCAGAATAGTCGGAAGAATTAACACATGAATTAAGAGTTCTGTCGATGAAAAAATAATCAATCCTGGAATAAGACTGGTGGACCTGAGAGAAGAATGAAAATTTTTTGATTGAAGGGTTGCGAAATCTCCATGGATCAACAAGATCATTCTGTTTCATAAAATCTGAGAATGTTTTAGACATAGATGATTGAGTCAAATTACGAGGACTAGATCGATCCAAAATTGGATCAAAAACACAATTCAGATCACCACCAAGGATAAGCAAATGTGTATTCAGAAAGGGGATGTTACTCAGCAATCTATTAGCGAATTCAGCATCATCAAAATTCGGGGCATATACATTTACCAACAAAACCTTTTTCTGCATTAGGGTACCAGCAACAATGATGTATCTACCGTTCCTATCAGCGACAACATTGGTCAAAGTGAATTGAACTTTCTTATTAATGAGAATGGCCACTCCTCTAGCCTTCGAATTAAAATTTGAGTGAAAGACCTGACCTACCCAAGGGCAATATAACCTATAATGATCCTTAATGCGAAGATGAGTCTCCTGTAAAAATGCTATGTCAGAATTTAGACGTTTCAAGTGAGTAAAAACCTTAGATCTCTTAACAGGGTTACCCATACCTCTGATATTCCAACTAATGAATCTAAGAGGCATACCTGACCCAGCAATGCTGGGGTCTATATTTCCATTAACCATTTACAAAAAGGAAGAGGAAAAAGACCAAACCAAAATGCCAGTGGCCATGAAGAGCCGAAATGGGACAGCCCCCCCCCAACCCAACCCTGAACACAAATACACCCCCAAGTCTCCACAGAACAGAACAAAGGAGACAGCAGTGTACCCCCAAAGTAGCAAAAATGATTCACCGAAGTGACTGGACTAATTGTTGTCTAAATAAAAATAAAAGCGAGAGAGGGAAAAATAACCTCTCACCAACTTCTCTACAGCATAACAGTGTGCGCGTAACAGTAAACATGTTTTTTTTAAAAAGGGAAAAAATAAAAAAATAAAAAGGAAACCAACCAACCAAAAAAAGATCTCACAGTACAAAATATGACTTCCTCAGAAGGAGAACTTTCCAACAAATCACCGAACGTGCATAAAATTTAAAAAAACAAAAAACAAAAACAACATACATAAATAGATAAACAATTAAAACAAAAACAACCAAACAAAAAAATAAATAAATAAAAATTTAACAGAAACGAAAAACAACTCAGTCCTATGCAAATCAATGCAGCAAGCTTGGAGAAGATTGTACCGGACTGGTCCGAAGTTCAAGAGTATATTATATGATCCAGTTTCAATAAATAACAATGAAAATAAAAGGAACCAGCACACCAACAGTACAATAACCAGCACAATGGCCTAAGAAAACAATGCACAGGTGGCGTTAAACCTAAGGAGAGCGTGAACCCTTAGCAGCATTACAGTATCAAACTGAGGAGCTAACGAGGCTCACCCAGAAATCAAAGTTTTGACATAATCACTGGCCTCCTCTGCCGAAACAAAGTCCTTCTCGACACCCTTATATGTGATGCGGAGTCGCGCTGGATGAAGCAGGCCATACCGAACACCGTCAATGCCACGGAGTTGCTGCCTGACCGTGTTGAATGCAGCACGAGCCCGTGCCACCCTGGCGGTGTAGTCGGGGAAGACTGAGATGGTCCGATCTCCAACTTTAATCTGTCGGCGTTCTCTAGCACGTCGTAAAATGTCGACACAGTCAGTGTGGTAATGAAACCTGCATACAATGGCTCGTGGACGGTCGCCAGGCTTAGGTGCGGGTTGGAGGGTCCTGTGCGAACGATCCAAAAGCGGCTCCTTCCCCAGATCAAATGCTTCTTTTAGCAAGGAAGCTACGGCGGCAGTGGTGCACGTGTCAGGGCCCTCCGGTACTCCCACTATCCTAACATTGTTGCGCCGCGATCTGGACTCCAAATCTTCACACTTACTTTCCAGCTTGGCTACATGAGCTGTGAGACCCTTGATAGTGTTTTTCATCTCAGCTATATCATCAGAGCAGACAGTAAGTGCATGCTCCATCTCCTTCACCGTACCTTTTAGCTCAGACATGGTAGCGTCATTTGCAGCTTTATCGATCGCCAGCTGCGTCTTCACCGCCTGCAGGTCGAACTTAATGGTAGACAAAGCATCACCCAGAGTATCCTGAAGTTCCTTTTTAAAGATGTCGGCGATATCTTTCCTCAGCGAAGCCAGCAACTCGACCTTGAGAGCCTCAATATCAGGATTAGCTTGACATGTGGGGGGCTTTGCAGGAGACGACGGCTCACTCGAGGGTGTGGTCGCGGTTTGCAAACTAGGCCTCAGTTGTGTCTGAATAGTACTGCGGGTTTTAACATTTTTTGCTGCCATTTTACGCCGGCCCGAGTAAAACTTCTCAACAAGACAATCCACAAACCAAAACAGGACTGAAAATACGGCCAAAACGCGCGAATAAATAACAATTTAATCGAAATCGGCGGGAGCTCCCAGACTCGCGTCCTACTCCATCAAAGCTCAACCGGAAGTCAGAAGGAAAGTGTTTTATCAACCTGTCAGGCTGCTTCATGCTGTTAGAAATATTTATGTGGAAATATTTAAAAATAGATATGAGCAATAATTCAGCTTAAAGAACAGCTGCAGTTTGCCTGTTTCACCAGCAGGGAGCGCCACAGACTGAGGTTAGAGTGTTCAGAGTCAATGATTTATTACAGTTATTGATCACCAGAGTCTGACCTGCAGCTGTGAGTCCATCATGAATGATTCAGAGTGAGGTCAACATGAACACCTGATGATGTCACACAGACCAGCACACTCACCTGATTTAGACAGAGGGTTGCTGTACCAGACACCAATGTTGTTATGGCAGTACCTCTCCTTCTCAGCTCTCAATGTAGCCAGCCGTCCTGGTTGACTGTTAAAGTGCTTTGCCTGCTTCACTCCAAAGTCAGTGAATCCAACAAACTTCCCCACATCGCTGTCAAACCTGACGACCTCGATCTTGTTGTAATAGTAAGATCTCATGTACTCGATGTCCTTCAGCTCAGTGGAGTTAAAGTCACAGCGAGACACCACAAACATTTTGAATCCATCTGAGGACAAACACAACATCAGACTGTGAGCTGATCACACCTGCTGAGTACAGATGTACAAATAACTTATGTTGATCATGTATACATCTATCTACTTAGCACTTTTAATTCTTATTTTTATCTTTATTTAAGCGTTGTCTGACAGAATGTTTTGCACTAAGTAAATGGTAAAAGGCCTGTATTTGTAAAGTGCTTTACTGGTCCCTAAGGACCCCAAAGCGCTTTACACAACATCCAGCCATCCACACACTGGTGATGGCAGCTACATTGTAGCCACAGCCACCCTGGGGCGCACTGACAGAGGCGACTAAGCACCGCAGCAAATTCCTACTGTTGTTAATCTGCTCAACATTTGGCAATAAAACCCTTTCTGATTCTGATCACTGATGCATTTATTGATCACTATACTGATTACAGATCAGTGTATCTCTGCAGTGTATTGATTAGTGTATTAATCAGTGTATTGATAGTACCTGCTGTGCTGAAGCTGATGAAGAGGAGGCTGAGGCAGAGGAAGGATGAAGCCATGTTCCTGAGTTCTCCTGACAAACTGACTCAGTCTGACTGAGAGCTGCTCTAAAAACAGAGGAGAGGTCACATGACCACAGCATCATCTGTTACCAAGAAGAACTGTGTGACACCAGCTCACACTCTTCATCATCCTGTATGAAGAGTGTGCTGCTTTAAAGCTTTAAAAGCAGAGAGCAGCACTCTGTGACATCATCAGCACATTTCCTCTTTACTCAAAATCTCCTGTTTTCATTTGTATTCAGTCAGAGCTCATGAATCTAATTACCTGCCACCACATTAAATCAACCACTAATGCACTGCTGTAATACTAATGATAACCTCTCATATTAACAGGGGTCATATTTACACACCTGTCCTCTTCTTCTTCATTAATAATAAGTAATCCTCTCTCTCTCAATACTTTTGATCAATTGAATTTACTGCATCACACTGTTTATACTCACACTTCCTGTCTCTTTCAACTTAAAAGGACAGAAGCACTCTTATTGTGAAACATTTCTGTGGAGCTCTGATGTTCCTCTGTGTGGACGGCACAGATCTCATGGATACTGGACTGAAAATGCGTCCCAAACATGAAATGTGTTTCTTAGTTAATGTGCAGTGTGATGTATTATGTAGTATAGATTTATTTTTCAGTTTCAGGCTCCAGAGCAGCTGAATCACATTTCACTGCTACATTCAGAGCAAAGGTTCAGATGAACTTTAAATGTTTGTAATTCACATTTTCTGTTTAGATATTCACGCAGACTAAATCATATTCAATGGAGACATTCAGTCAGAGTCTAACAGCACGTTTCAGCTCATAGATGTGTCAGTGATCAGACTGTTGACAAGGAAAAGAGTTCATCTCAACGTGATTGTCAGAGTCAGTGTAAATGCTGCTTCAGTCATTGAAATGTCAGATATTAAAACATGTTACAGCAGCGTTAGAAACATGTTGGATTCATTTCTTTTTTTTTCTTTTTCTTTATACAGACAGAAGTAGGTAACCTTGTGTTGTGAAGTTGTGAGTGAAGATGTGCGTGTGTGTGTGTGTGTGCTATTCATCTAGCTTCACCACCCATTAATGAGTAAACGAATTTAAGGTTTTTCAGATAACAAAATTTTGCAGCATCAATTTGAGGCTTCATATTGCCAGCTTATACTGAAAATTACTTGCAGCCAGTAGTGTACACACAGCACAAGGAAATAATAGCCGATGAGGTCATAGAGATGTTTGTGAGCAACGATAATGGATAGCCCGTGCCAGTTTTTGTAAGTATAATCTTGTAGAATTGCAGTTCCAAGTAGTTTCAGAGGTGATCAAACAAAACTAACTAAAAACAGAGCTCACATACAATATGTAAGGCTAATGGCGTAACTAAACAATGCTGATACACAACTTAACTGGATGCTAGGCACATGCTCTTTTTATAATATTAGCAACTTAAAATAGCTGTTTTAATGTTTTATAGAGAACTCTAGTGAGAACAGAGAAGAAATGCAGTATTCTTGATTTCAACAAAAGAAAGATAACACTCATAAATTTCTTGTTTGTGACGGACATATTTTTCCAAAAATACCACCACACTGTCCTGGCATGACTGATACAGTTTTCAGCAGCACAGATCAGATGCTGTTTGGTCAGACTTAACTGTTTATAGAAGGGATTAGGAGATGGTTGTTTTGCTGTTGTCTCTTTATTTTCTTCTCTGATTCCATGTCAGTTGGAGTGTTGCGGACTGGAGAGCTACTGGGACTGGAAGTTCAACATCCCAAATTCCTGCCTATGCACCAACAAGTCCACTAATCCATGTGTAAGTGTGAAAGCTAACATGCCTACACGGTTAAAAACATTTTTTCAATGAATTTTCATTTACAAAGCCCAACTTCCTCCCAAAGTAGCACCACCAGGCTCCTTTGTGCTACAGTAACACTTGGGAAAACAGTGGTTGGAGACTGTGGTACAACCAAACCATTTGCAGACGGTAAAGCAACTTTAGTGCATCAAGTCAGCGATAAAACGTCATTAAGATTTCGACTCAGTGGGGTCAAGCTGGCATTTGTGTTAATATGTCAATTAACTATTATTAGCTGGTGAAAATTGCAATGATGTTAACGCCATTACTGCATTAACACGGCAAATCTCCGTTAACGAGTTACCACAGATCGGCCCGTGCGAGGGGCTGCACGAAATCAACGTGTTAGCACGGTTAGCTCGTTAACACGTTGACGCCAGGCCCATCATGCAGTCTTATTTCGATTGTTTGCAGCATGTTGGCAGTCTGTCTGCATTAAAATGACTGCAGTCAGTTAAAGCATGTTTTAAAAGCTGTGACACACAAATATCATCACATTTTAAAAACTACACATTGTCTGGGTGTGCATACACTTCATGCACAATTACAATTTCTGTGTTTTCCAGGTGGCGGCTCCTAGAAACAGCAGCCTCTTTAACAGCCAGATGGGTGACGAGCCTATTATGATTTATGAAAAGGTATTAAAGGCATTCTCATTAGAAATGATCTTTTTTTTCAAGTACAGGTACATGTGTAAACTCTATAAGCTGTTATGAACTTTGTTTCCATTTATATTGGTTTATCTCATTAATCCTTTACTTGTTTTAGGGATGCCTTCCATACTTCAGAAATGTCAGATATTAAAACATGTTACAGCAGGAATATAAACATGTTGGATTCATTTCTATAAACACTCACTGATTTTTATTTAAACTGCTGTTATCAGCAGACTCACACACACACACAGACTCTTTTATTAGAGTTAAAGGGCCTGTGTGTTCAATCTGAAATTGCTTTCAAATACTGGAATTCAGTAACGTCATCTGTGACCAATGAAGTCAATTCAATTCAATTTTATTTATATAGCACCAAATCACAACAAAGGCGCTTCATAGGTACAGAGAAAAACCCAACAATCATATGACCCCCTATGAGCAGCACTTTGGCGACAGTGGGAAGGAAAAACTCCCTTTTAACAGGAAGAAACCTCCAGCAGAACCAGGCTCAGGGAGGGGCGGGGCCATCTGCTGTGATTGGTTGGGGTGAGAGAAGGAAGACAGGATAAAGACATGCTGTGGAAGAGAGACAGAGGTTAATAACAGATATGATTCAATGCAGAGAGGTCTGTTAACACGTAGTGAGTGAGAAAGGTGACTGGAAAGGAAAAACTCAATGCATCATGGGAATCCCCGGCATCCTACGTCTATTGCAGCATAACTTTATTTCTTTTTTCTGCCTGTCCTGTTTGGTTCTTTTGCCATCAGAATTATTGTTTAAAGGCGAAGAAAGATGCCCAACAGATGGACTTTACCAAATGGACCATCCCAGCCTTGCCGTAATGGTCTATTTGATTCACCTTTTATTGTTTATTTTATTTTTATTTTCACTTGCTAGATACGGGACAGACTTGAATGAGGAAAGGAAAGAGGGGGAAAAAACAGCGGGGAAGAGGGACGGGGGAGAAGGGCAAAAAAACAAAAACCAAGAGAATAAGCAGAGAAAAAAATGCATCTATCGATCACCTGGATCACCTGTTGAGAAAGAAAAAAGAAAACAAGCAGAAGAGAACAAGAGTAATAGAATAAACAACATCACAATGATATATGGGAATATGACAGTAAATACTAAATATTAAACATTATTGTGCAGCACATAAGATCAACAGAACACAGTGTGCTTTGAGGTAGGAGCCAAAAAGGGTGTAGTTTGTGGGTGTGATCACCCGTGTGTACACCTGTGAGCATGGACGCGCTTGTTTTTTTAAAAGGTTCCTTCATGTAATGATCTGCTAGAGCATAGGTGTCAAACTCTGGCCCGCGGGCCAAATTTGGCCCGCAGCCTAATTACATTTGGCCCGCGAAGCCATACCAAATTACTATTAGAGCTGGCCTACTGGTATTATACAGCTAATATATATATTGTTTAGTATTAAGCTTTGTTTGTTCCATATTCAGTTTTTCAGCAAAACGTGTTTGAGTCCATAAGAAAAGATTCATTCCTATATCTGGAGGAATAAATATATTTCGATAAATATTAACGTTAGCCCGCGACTTTGTCCCAGTTTTGAATTTTGGCCCACTGTGTATTTGAGTTTGACACCCCTGCACTAGAGGGTGTGGGGGGGCCACAGCCCCGTCCTCCAGGGCATGAAGCAGGTATGGAGGAGATGTCTGTGAAGGTTCTCAGTCATCCAGGTCATTGTAGTCAAAGGAAAGGAAAGACAAAATGCCAAAACACAGACTTAACAATGTGGTGTTTGCTGTACAGTAGTGATGGGTCGTTCGCGAACGAAATGGCTCTTAGAGCCGGCTCTTTGACGTGAATGACGCGAGCCGGCTCCTTATCGCGAGCCGTCACGTGTTTTTTTTTTTTCTTTTTCTCACCCTCTCTCTCTCTCTCTCTCTCTCGCACTTTTTTCCGCTTCACTCTGCACGCGAGCCTTGTGCTTTACGCTGGGCAGAGGGGGGAGGGGCGGTAGTTACACTCAGTAGCACAGGAACAGCCAGAGAGAGAGAGAAAGAGAGGCAGGGACAACAACGTCACATTAGAAAGGTATAGTAATCATCCACAACTATTTTCGGTTGCAGATGATAAAGGATTCAGAAAGTTTATTCATGCAGGCCCATATGACAGAGAATATGCATCTTCTTTTTGTTTTCATATTATAATTTATATTTAATTGTGTTGTGGTTTGCAGTGTTTTGTGTTGTTTCACTTTAAATTTGTTTAAAAGGAAAAAGCTGTAAATTTAAATAGTTAAAAGTTGAAATGTGAATAGTTGATTTTTGTATTATATGATTTATTTATTACATTTTATGTGGAGTGAATAAATAAAAGTATATTTACGGTGGTCCCTACAGACAAAACACGTACAAACTTCAAATCACGTACGAACTCTGAAGCATGTACAAACTCCAAAACACGTAAAAACACGTACAAACTCCAAAACACGTACAAACTCCGAAGCACGTAAAAACTAAGAAGCACATAAAAACTCAAAACACGTACAAAAGACAACAGAAGTGCTCCAGGATGCTGGGCGCAGTGTTGAGCTTTTCTTACCTAGTGGCTACATAAGCCAGCAAGTACCAACGACCGGATTTGGTGTGTGGTAGTAACAGGTAAATGAACTTTTTTTTAAATTATTTGAATATATATGAGTGCCTGTGTAGAAATACACAAACAATACACACATGCTTTCAATTGTGTAATTTAAGTGATCTAGCAGCTCTGCTTTGGAAGTTCAGTTCATGCTAGAAATGTGTTTTGGAGTTTGTACGTGTTTTGTCTCTAGGGGCCACCGCATATATTTATATATAAACATATATAAATAAAACCACTTTTTTTTAACGTTAGTAATTCCTTTTGTGCATAATTTCATATTATTGTGAATAATAAATTAATTAAAGCAACAAAACAACCTGAAGAGCCGGATCGGAGCCGAAAGAGCCGGCTCTTTTTAGTGAGCCGAGCCGAAAGAGCCGGATCTCTAAAAAGAGCCGGAAATCCCATCACTACTGTACAGTGCAGCAAGGAATGCCCAGACCTCTACATTGGAGAGACCAAACAGCCACTTCACAAGCGCATGGCACAACATAGAAGAGCCACCTCCACAGGACAAGACTCAGCAGTCCATCTGCATCTTAAGGATAAAGGACACTCTTTGAGGATGCCAATGTTCACATTTTGGACAGAGAGGACAGATAGTTTGAAAGAGGAGTGAAAGAAGCATCTATGTCCACTGTGAGCGACCATCTTTGAACAGAGGCGGGGTTTACGACACCAACTCTCTGCCATCTATAATCCAGTTTTGAGATCCTTCCCAGACGCCTTAACGCCCACTCACATCCTGGGCCATCTGACCTCAGGAATTCGCATGATAAGGTGGGGCCAGGTTTCACAATGAACCCACCCGAAACCCTGGCTGATTGGAGCCCACACCCAGTTACACACCTTGGCTCAGGTGATTAGAGGATCATCAGGGGTCCTTTTGTCCCTCTGTGGGGGGAAACTCCCACTAGGTTTATATCTGGGACTCTCCACCATTTGACCTTAGAACTGAAGAAGCTTCTCGGATGAGAGGTGAAACGTCTTCAAGTAACTTAAAGAAGTCCAGACGCTTTTCTTTCCAAGCTCCTTTGACTCCCTGTTATAGTGTTTCCTCACTTGGCTCATGTGAACCCAGCCCAATTTTTATTCTTTAAGTGTGCGTATGTGTGTGTGTGTGTGTGTGTGTGTGTGTGTGTGGGGGTGGGGGGGGGGGGGGGGGGGGGGGGGGGGGGATATGTGTGTATTCACATCATTTATGTTTTGAGAGTGTGGGGAGTGAGTTGGAGGGTGGGGTGGGCTGCTTTTAACTATGTAAAGCACTTTGTGCTACATTTTTTTTGTATGAAAAGTGCTTTATAAATAAAGACTGATTGATTGATTGATTGACTATGGAGGAGATCAAAACTCCAGAACACCACAGACCATGGAAGACCCACAGAGGGGCAGCCGCGCCACTGTCCCAGAAAGAGCTGAGGAGAGTCCCAGATGAGGGCTCATTCAGCAGCCGCGGAGCAGAAGCCAGGGGGGGGGGGGGTGCAGTGACGCGCCCGTGAGCTCCGCCGGCAGCCAGCTGTGCCTGAGTGACCGAGCACCCCACCTCCGAAGTGGCCAGAGCTCCAGGCCCCGGTAAGCAGCCGCCAAGGAGTGAGCCGGTGTGTACTCGGACGCCCATCCCCAGACACAAAGAACCACCAACGCACCGACACCTGAGGGAGTCCGCCACCGGCAGGGGAAGTGGTGGTGGGTGGAGATAGGCCTCCAAACCTTGGAGGGCCTGAGATGTCCCCAGAGAGGTGGTGTCTGATACCCAACCTGACATATAGACACAAACATACAGGCACACACAGATACAAACATCCATTCCCCCCCTCATGCTCTCATATGCACTTCACACTCAACCAACGTGGAGACAGACATAAAGAGACGCTGTACACACGATCACACTCCCCAAGCGTACTCTACGAACCGGGTCTAGGTACCCTTGCCCCTGGAGGGGGGAACTGCACCCAGACATAGGTGGTGTTACCCTTTTCCCTGCGGTGGGGAGAGGCAGACCGCCCCGACTCCGCAGCAGCAGGGAGGCCCCACACCCCAGACCGCAGTCGGACGGCCAACTCCTCCTCCTAGCCCCCCCGCTCCAGCAGGTCGCAGAGAACAGGGGTGAGAGAAGACTCCAAACCTCCCTCCACCCGCTCATTGTAGTGTTGATGCATGTGTGTTCTAAGGTGCATTTAAAACCCAGGAGGGCATGGAGCTACCTGCCAGAGAGCAGCAGGTAAGCACATAGTCCCTCCTGCTAGCCCTCAATGTCTAAGTGTATTTAAAATTGAGAGGTGGGCAACGACGTCAGGGGTGAGGTGTACACCCTGATGGTAACTTGGACTCCGTGATTGTGCCCACCCCCAAGATCCTATATGTATATATAGGATCTTGGGGGTGTAATGAGGGTGTGACTAATGTGGATGTCTAAGTTGTGGGATAAAATTGAGGCAGAGGCAGCCAGAAGGGGACAGAGGGGGGGGATGCCTCCCCTGCACCCTGGTGACATACCTTCACCCCAAGGCCCTGCATGTGTGGGTGATTGTGGTGGAGCTGGAAGAGGGAGGCAGCTGGAGATGGGGAGGGAAGGAAGGGACGGGCAAGTGACCCCTCCCTGGGGCCAGCTCCCCCGCTGACCCCAGTAGGCACCCCCATACTCCGCGACCCGCCAGGGAAAGGGGGCTCAGGCCCATCCGGACCGGGGCCCAGTGCAGCAGCACTGCCCGGCCCCACAGAGCCTGGGACAGCCCCCCAGACCCCATTGCAGCATAACTAAGGGAGGATTCAGGGTCACCTGGTCCAGCCCTAACTATATGCTTTAGCAAAAAGGAAAGTTTGAAGCCTGATCTTGAAAGTAGAGATAGTGTCTGTCTCCTGAATCCAAACTGGAAGCTGGTTCCACAGAAGAGGGGCCTGAAAACTGAAGGCTCTGCCTCCCATTCTACTTTTAAATACTCTAGGAACAACAAGTAGGCCTGCAGAGCGAGAGCGAAGTGCTCTAATAGGGTGATATGGTACTACAAGGTCATTAAGATAAGATGGGGCCTGATTATTTAAGACCTTGTATGTGAGGAGCAGGATTTTGAATTCTGGATTTAACAGGAAGCCAATGAAGGGAAGCATGATAATAATCACATGATTATAAACAGGAAACATGAACCTGCTCAGACACTCCTGACTCAGAAACAAACCACAGAGAGTGAAATGGATCCATGAATATTTGTAAAGACACAGGAAGAACACTCAGACAAATTTGTGGATTTATTACTTTGAAGTTTATGAACACACTGAGTTCAGATAAAACTGGTCTCAGTCTCATTAATTTGACTTTTGTCTCCTTTGTTTTTGTGGCAGGAAAAGGTTCCAGGTGGAATCTGCTGGATGGATGGTGGAGATACTCACTGTGACGAGGGAGCTTTAGTTTGCTTTGAATCCCAGAGTTGAACCTTATTCACACAGATGGTGACAGGACAGCTCATACAGGAGATTAACTTAAAGCAGGTGAGACAGGTAGACAGGAAGCAGAAGTTCATTACAGGTGAACTCTGCGCACACAACAACAACACACACTCATTATGAGCTCATTGTAGAACTATGATGACATCATCACCGTGAGCCAATCAGCTGCACTCGTTTCCTTTGACGAGGAAGAAGGTTCCAGCAGCCACACCGAGCAGACCGAGAGTCAGACCCACTCCACAGAACACAGAGGGCCCAACACCTGGATCAGAGCGAGCGGACGCCTCCACCTCTGGAGACACAAACACAGAGAATATGAACCTCACATCTGGAGGCAAAGAGGAAAAACAAACATCTGTCTCAAACTGTCAGCTCAGATCAGATCCAGCTGTTCTGATGAACACTGGGCTCAGTCTTCACATCTGGAGACAGACACCTCTGTATTTTTGTCAGTGTTCTGTGTTTAAATAAAGTTTTCTCACCATAGATTTTGGTCAGTGGTTCTGTCAGGGCCAGATGTTGCACTGCACAGCTGTAGATGTCTCCCTGCTGTGGGGTGAACTGCAGTCTGGAGATCTGGGTGAAGGTCCAATCTTTGTTTAGATAGGGAACGTTGATGCTGGATCCTGTGACCTTCTGCTCGTTCTTGGTCCAGGAGACGTTGACAGGAGCAGGATAGAAACCAGTCACGTGACAGATCAGAGTGTTCTCCTCTCCAAACTCCACCTCATCTCTGGTGTAGATCATCACAGCTGAAGGAGCATCTGTGCACAAACACATCAGGCAGAGGATCAGAGCTTCAGCTGGTGATCATGATGATAATAAACATCAATAAAACGTTCAGGTGTTCACTCAGATGATGTCATCACTGTCTGTGTGAGAGAAGCTAGAGTGAGGTCAGAATCATGAAGTTAAACTACAGACAGACTCAGTTCAGCTTCAGAGGAACTAAGAGGAGGAAAAATAAAATAAACTGTGATCTGCAGTAAATGCAGAATACTGCATTCAGAAATACTGAAATATAAACACAAATGTAAACACGTCAGTGTTTCTGTACACATGATCAGTCTGAATGTGTTCAAGGTGGAATTATTTCTTATATTTAATCAGTTTGAAGCTGGCTGTGTTTGATTGGACAAAGTAAATCAGTGCTGATGATGTCATCAGTGTGTTACTCTACAGAGCGTGCAGGTAAACACAGGTGAGGTCAGACAGGTGTTACATGTTGTATTTACCCTGTTCAGGAGGGTAGTCCTTCATGCCTTTACCAAAAAGCTTCATGTTCTCTCTGCAGGTATGTTGAAAAGCCACAGATGATTCATAACCTCCTGGTACAGTCATAGGATCAATAAAAGGAGGCAGAGGGTAGATAAACTCCTGTTTGTTGAAGTCTGCGTAGGCCATCTCTTCACCATCCAGTCCATACATGTTCTCTCCATCAGAGTCTGAACAGCCATTGATATTAATGTCACTGTGCAGAGCTGAAACACATCAAACACTGATCAGTGACCTGATCAATAACCTGATCAATAAGCTGCTGTTTACAGAGACAAACTCACCATCAGCAGAGACACAGAGGACACAGGAGAGGAAGAGGAGCAGCTCCTTCATCTTCATCAGCAGCTCTCTGACAGTTAAACATAGTGTGTGTCTGTGTGTGAACCTCACAGAGTGTGTGTGTGAGTGTGTGTGTGTGTGAATAAATGAGTGTGTGTGTGAGTGTGTGTGTGTGTGAATAAATGAGTGTGTGTGTGAGTGTGTGTGTGTGTGTGTGTGTGAGTGTGTGTGTGTGTGAATAAATGAGTGTGTGTGTGTGTGTGTGTGTGTGTGAGTGTGTGTGTGTGTGAATAAATGAGTGTGTGTGTGTGTGTGTGTGTGTGAGTGTGTGTGTGTGTGTGTGTGTGTGTGTGTGTGTGTGTGTGTGTGTGTGTGTGTGTGTGTGAATAAATGAGTGTGTGTGTGTGTGTGTGTGTGAGTGTGTGTGTGTGTGTGAATAAATGAGTGTGTGTGTGTGTGTGAGTGTGAGTGTGTGTGTGAGTGTGTGTGTGTGTGAATAAATGAGTGTGTGTGTGTGTTTGTGTGAGTTTGTGTGTGTGTGTGTGTGTGTGTGTGAGTGTGTGTTTGTGTGTGTGTGTGTGTGTGAGGCAGGCTAATCAATACTCAGATTTAATGATACATCAGTGTTTCTGTCAGTGCTCACAAACTAACGTGACCTCAGGTGACCCCGCTGAGTGCACGTGTGTGTGATGATATTACATCATCTATAAGTAGGATTACTTTCATTATAATAATTATTATTATTCACACGACCCTGATATTCAGTCTGGGAAACCCCGCTGGAACCCATCTACACCCAAAGCACTGTGGATAACAGAGTCCTGTGAGCGGGACACAGTCTCCACCCTGCCATCTGAGCAGGGAATCATGGGTATTGTAGTCAAGCACAGACCCACAGGCAGCATGTGTGGCCTGGATCAGCTGAGACTTGTGGGTAATGTAGTCCTTCTGTGCTGTAGACATTTGTGGGTGGAGTTTATCCATCACCACAACTGGGAAGTGTTGGCGCTGCGGTGTTAGTAGTCTTCTTGCAAAAGTAGAGTTAATTTTACTCTAAGCAGAGTCACATTCTTTTAATGTAACTCTGAGGTGTAAAATGATAGTAGTTAAAATCGAGTGTTAAAAATGAGTGTTTCTATGTCAAATCTGGAGGTGTTACAATGGAAACATTAACTCCTGACCTCTTAACTCTGAACTCCTACAGGGGCTATGACACCAATAGAGTAAATTCACAGACTCCGCCCCCAGCACCATAGGCTCCAATCGAAGCTGAAGTGAAGCCGTTTCAGCTTTGCAGTCCCCAATATCATTGCAATGCAGCAAGATGTTCATTTGATGTTTTTTGCTAATTTCTTCACTTGTTCCTGACATAGTTGCATTTAAATCCAGTTCCCAAACAGGAAGTGACACATTGCTGTGCTTGTTTCTTTTTTAAGGGCTAGGCGTCCTGAAGAGGTACAGGCAGGTACACAGAGAAACCGGTTTGTTCTGGTACGCCCAAACCATCACACTGCCTCCGCTGTGTTTTTGGATCATGAGCTGTTCCTCCATACCTTATTCTTCCATCATTCTGGGAGAGGTTGATCTTGGTTTTATTTGTCCAAAGCATGTTTTTCCAGATCTGTGCGACACGCCCTTCTGCTGGAAAGTGTTGTTCACTTGGTTCATCCACCGCTGTTGTCTTCTGTGGACGTCCAGGTCTATTGCTGAGTTCACCAGTGCTTTCTTTCTTTCTCAGGATGGACCAAACTTTAGATTTGGCCACTCCTCATATTGTAGACATTTCTCTGATGGTTTTTTCTGTTTTCACAGCTTAAGCATGGCTTGTTTCACCCGCATGGAGGGCAGCTTTGACCACATGTTGTCTGCTCACAGCAAAATCTTCCAAATGCAAGCACCAAACCTCAAATCAACTGCAGGCCTTTTGTCTGCTTCATTGATAATGACATAACAAAGGAACTGTCCACACCTGCCCATCAAATAGCCTTTGAGTCAACTGACCAATTACTTTAAAAAGAGGGTGGCTGATGTTAAAGAGCTGAAACTTCTAAACCTTTCATCCAGTTTGAATGTGGAAACCCTGACATGGAAGCTGCGAGTCTCCAGATCATGTCCATCATATAACTATAAGTGATATATGTTTCAGTGAAAAAACCATCCTGACCCAGAGTTTTTCAGACTGAGAAAACGGATAATGAAGGTGAAAAATCAAATTAGTGAGGCTGACTAGTTCCTCATTTTTACCTTCATTTTCTCTGGTACTGTTGTCTTTGTTTTCTTTTAGCTCTTCTTCAAATACGAGCAACTGTAAGCCTGGTCCCCCTAATATTAATAGAGCTAGACATGTTTTAAAACAAGTTCTGTTTTTAGTTTATTTAAATTATTAGGCATTTGTTAAAACTCACAGTGCAGCTCATTCTGAAGCTGTTTCCATGCATAAAGGGACAAAGAACCTGAGAGCTTTTTCCCCCCAACTCAGTGCGAACTCCTATATAAATGAACATATAAGAACATCCTACAGTCGAGTACAACATACAATGATGAATAAAACTATTGAGGTTTGTGATGAATCTCAAGGCTTGGTAGTAGAAGTTTCAAGAGAATTTAAGCACTTTGACGAAGCATTCATATAAATTACGTCTCCGTAGTCAAGCAATGACATGAAAGTGGCAGACACAAGTCTTTTCTTAGCCTCAAAAGAAAGACAGGACTTAATTCGAAAGAAAAATCTGAGCTTCAGTTTTTTTTTACCAACTGTTTGATATATGACCTAAAGAAGAATTATCAGTCAAAACATGAAAAGTGTTACTAGGTGGAAAATTCAAAGACTTACATTTAGTTGATGAAAACAACATTTTTATTATTTTTGTTTAGCAATGAGAGCAAATTTAGAAGTGTGTAAAGTTTGTTGGACAGCATGGAAGGCTTGTTGGAGCTGATGCCTGCTGAGGTGTGGATCCAGTGGAATACATCACAGTGTCATCGGCATAAAAATGGAAATTCATGTTTGATACACCTTGATCAAGAGCATTAACACATAAGGTGAATAATAAGGGCCCCAGAACTGATCCCTGGGGAGCACCTTTAACCACATCAAAGAAGCAAGAGGTAATGTTTGTTTCTTATTGTCTAAAGCCTCAATAAATGATTTTTTACTTTATTAATGCTGCTGCAGTTGTACTGTGGCCTTTTCTAAAAGCAGACTGAACATATGATATCATAACTTATAAGATACTCCTTCAGTTGCTCACTTACAAGATATCCACAAGGACAGATAATTTTAATATAGGGCTGGAACTGTTTAGGTCACTGGATCACATCTTATAAATAACAGCAGCAAATTGTCCGGACCAGCACATTAGACAAAAGAAAAACATTTTAGAGCTTCATGTACCTGTGAATCTAAAACCGAAAGATGAACTTGAAACATCACAGAACTTATGGGCATGTTGTTATCAGGGATATTAAGAGAAAAATAGTATGTATGCTATAATGTGAGCAGGAGTGTTTTAACAAAGGTAGTGAAGTCAGAACCTGGATTAGGTTGTACATTACCAGAAATTAAAAGCAACAACACAACTAAACACCAACACTTGTAAGAATCATGTCGGAAATAAGTCATGCTTCCTAAAAATGTTGTCACTAAATGAAACCATTACACTAGAAAAAAGTAATGATTAAGACTCTTGTCAGTACAGTCCCGTTAAACCCTGTTTCTTGTGTGATGACTCTGTTTATTTTAACAGCAGTTCTCTTGTGCTCAGGTTCTCGGACTCGTCTGTACACCCGATCTGTTTCCCTGGTGGCGTGGAGTGGAGTGAGAGACCAAACAAACGTATGGGAAAACAATACGAGAGGAGCGAGTGGGCGGAGCGTGTGTTGGACTTTCTCCCCTTTCCCCCGGACCGTTGCATACCCCTGCCCTGTACACCGTACATACTTTCACGTGGTGTTTTGTAAATAAATTGACGACTGCTATTCTAGTTGCGCTGGTCTGCGCCTGAGTCCATTTCCACCTGCGTGACATTAAGTTACCACAGAGAGAATGTGAACAATAAAACCTAAAAACAAAGATTCAGATTTAATCTGTTGGGGCAGTCTGTGTGTTGATGGGTTCATGGCCTTAAGTGGTGTGCAGTGTCTGTGCTGCATTCAGCTGTAATGCAGGGTCATCCTGAATGATTTTCCAGGAGGCTCATTATAACCCCGTGACAGGGCGTATGGGATGTGACAGACCTCTGGAGCAATTAATGCCCTGGTTTTATTGGCTGGGCATTCAGGCAGGACATGCACCAATGGTGCATGTCCTGGGGGGCTGAAACCTGCTAGCAAGGGCTCTCTGGTCAGTGTTTTTCATCTTTACCTGGCTAGTGGTGAAGGTATCCTTGGCTAAAGAGCAAGCTGATTTAAGGCAATTTCTCATTTTGGCAACATACTCATGTCCAAACACAGGTTCAGCAGGACTGAACCCCAATGATTCTTGCACTGCTTCATGCACAGCACACGACAGAAATGGGATCATTCCACTTCCTGCCTTTATCCAGACAGTTTTTGTGGAGCATGGACTTTAACGTCTGGTGAAATCTTTCAAGTGCTCGCTGACTTTCAGGGACTTGGCAACTTTATAAACGTGACAGGTAGGACAGTATAGTGCTACATCAGATTTGAGTCCTGGCCAGAAAAGGTGTTTGAGGACTTTGTAATAAGTTTTATTTATGCCCAAGTGCCCTGACAGTGGATGATCATCTGTTAAAGCTGCCTACAAAATGCCACCAAAGAAGGTCACAGTCTGAGGACTGGATAGAGGAGATTATGAAATCTATAAATTAGATGTCCGGAGAGCTTTCTAACATCTACAAACAACAGAAGTTGCTATTGGACATGATGGGACAGAATAAAGAACTACAGAAACTAAATGAAGAAAAGGACAAAAATAGCCTTACTTGAGTCCCGAGGGCAGATCTAGAGCATCCGTATGAATGAGTTGATAGTAAGTGGATTGGAGACAAAACAGTGTATGCCAGAGCTGTAGTAGCAGAGGAAGGCAGTGAGCCTATAGAAGTTGACACTGACAAAGTTTCTTTTTTTTCAGTGGCAAGGGAATAACTATTAATAGTAAAAACACTGCGACTTGCCATTCTCTGCCTTAATAACAGTGGAAACCATCTATAATAATCAGTGTTGGGACTACCGCGTTATTAAGTAACGCGTTACAGTAACTACGTTATTATTGTGGTAATGAGCACGGTAACTAGTTATTATGCCAAAATCAGGAACGCGTTAGTCGTTACTGGGATTTAGATAGGCTCGTTACTCGTTACTTCGTGTGGTGGCTATCGCGGAGCTTCCACAGATTCAGTAACATTAGCAAGTGGTGGAGGCCAGCAGGTGAATGAGAGAAAGCAACACGTTCTCGGGCTGGAGAAAGGGGACGCAGAAGGAAAAGAGACCCGAGGCGGCCGCCAGTCCAAGTGTGAACTGAACTTCAGGTAAGAAGTTATGACCTGCAGTCTCTCTGGGTCAGATATAAACCAAGGTTAGGTGGAGTTTATTTTCGTTGTGCTGACTTTTTCCGTACTGCGTGCTAGCTAGCATGACGGAGTTTCTATACAGCTGGGTGGTGCTATGAAGTTAATGATGTTGAACTTTATTTTGTTCATAAGTTATTAGAGTTGCCAACCGTCCCGTCTGGTATTCAGAGAAAATATTACGCGTTTCTTATTGAGGTGAAAAGGAACAGTTTGTCCCGTAATTCAGCTACAATGAAAAAGACACAAAGCTGGAGTTATTCTGTGTCTTTGCTGCACAGCTGCCTCTTCTCCTCTCATTCTCTCACCCTCCCTCTCCTGTTTCTACTTCAATCATGAAACTGATCAATGATCAGCTGATCGGCTCTCTTGTTTATTTATCGCCCACTTTGCGCAAGAAAGAAGAAACCAGCGGATGTCGCGCTAAACAACAGCAGCACGTTTAAGCTTGATCAGCTGTTGTTAGAATTTATTTAATATTAATTTCTAGTATCAGCTGATGTTTGCTGGAGCCACAGCTGTAAAGCTGCTGGTCATGATGTCGGTTTGGATATGTGGTGAGAGGGAAACATGAAGATGAAACCAGGAGATGTCCTTACTGAATCATCAGAGCTGTGATGGAGAAACAGGTTTACCTTTTAGGTGACATGGATGAGTTGAAGTTATGAACTGTTTCTGAGAGACAAATAACACCAGGATCCTTTTCTAAGCAGCTGACAGCTGGTAACTGTGCAGGGGCGGGTCTAGCAAAGTGTTGCCAGGGGGGCAGGTAGGGCATTAACAGGGAGAGGGGGGCACAAAGAAATACTTTCTTATTCTCATTTAAAATGTCTCGCTTTTAAAAAATAATTATCTGAATCTTACAACAAACGATTGATAGATTGATGCATATATACCATCAGAACAGTGAACATCACTGTCACAACAGCGTTTGTTTTCATTCAAAGGCTTTATAATTTTTCCTATAATGGTGGGCCGGTCTCTAGTCAAAATGCCCGGGACTATTTTTTGTCCCAGTCCAGCTCTGTATGCAGCTCATCTGCAGTCTGGTGTTACCAACATCTTCCTATTCAGAAGGCAGAATTTCTGAGTTCTGAGTACAATCAAAGCACCACGACTGCAGTTTTTGTGTTGGATGTAAAAGGCGCACATGACGCTGTGACGTAGGCTAGAATCATGGCAGCAGTCAATGACGGTCCAGGCGTGGGATTTCACTCGTGGAAATATTCACATTATCTTTTCCTTTCTATTGGTAGGTGGCACAGTGCACTGTGGCAAGTAAGCAAGCTAGAAGACTGAAAGTCTGGCTGGGTATCCAGTTACAGAAGCAACACATTAACAAGAGAATTCTGAGTAAAACCAAAGTTACTTTCCCTGGAAACTAGTTACTTTGGAAGTAACGAGTAACTTGAAGTAACTGGGTTACTTTTGATAGAAGTAACTAGTAATGTAACTAAGTTACTGATTTAAAGTAACTTACCCAACACTCAGTCTGACCCAGGTTGATAGAGGGACCCAGTCTGGATCACATTCCTGCATTTTGTTTCTGGTTTTCCTACAAAACAAAACAAACATTAGCCCACAAAGCCACAGTGAACAAAGCAGCATAGTAATGAATTAAATTCAAATCAATATAAGACTTATTTGTAACCTACATCAACAATTATGTTATGATAAATACGTAATAACTACAACAGAAGACTGACCTTTGTGGAAATGCTTGGAGCAGACTAACCTGTGAGCTGGAGTGTTCTGGGACGTTATATTTGGTCTTTGAACGGCTGCAATCCAGGCCATCCGTCGCCTCTTTGTTACTTCGGAAACACGGCTTTAACAATTTCTCTTCAACGACGTAATCTGATTAACCGATCTCTTTACCCGTTGACTTCCCGTGGCTGTAATGCAACTAATAATACAACAGCTTCTTGCTATTATTTGTGTTCTTTTTATCGCTGTGTGGCTGTTGTTGTGAAAGCCTGCGTGTGCTAGTACCGCTTGCCACCCCTACCCAAAATCCTTTGCAGTTTTACCCCTGAATGACGTCACATTTTCAATCTCTGTAGGTCGTGTCCAAATTCATGGGATGCATCCTCCTGAGGACCCGGCCTTCCCGGTCTACGTGGGCCGGGTCCTCAGAAGGTCGGGTAGGCCGGAAGTAAACGGCCGTGAAATTGGACGGTCTAGCCTTCAGATCTGCGTCACCGCTGTCTCGGTGGAGTTTAATAAACTCGGCCGTCTGCTCCTTGCTATCTAAAATATAACAGGACACTGGCGTAAATTCTCGACCGTCTCACACTTCTGTTTAATTTTTGTTTGAAAATTTGTATTGTTCTGTTTAATGTTTGATGTGCTGTGTGAAAACCACCCGGGGGATTAATAAAGTTTTATCTAATCTAATCTAATAACTTTAATCTCAGCCAAACCGATTTACTCACGAACAAACAAAACACTGAAAAAGCCCAACAATATCATTTTTAGGTTGTCTAAGTGACTTATATATTACGTTTAACCCGAGCAGCGAAAGTCCGCGGTGATCTGAAAATGATGTGCCCGGAGTTGTGCCGTTCTCGGCGACTCCAGTGACCCTCGAGCTCTCGGCTAGCTGTCGAGCTGGTGGGTAACAGACGTCTCTGAAAACGTCGAAGCACTTTTGCAAATATGCGATATCTTGATAAACCGAGCAGATATTTGATGTTTGCACGGCTACTTTCTCGCCTGAAAATATGTTAAAAGTTTATTTTGTGACCCAGAAAGAGTAACAAGAGTAATATTAAAGCTTTGTAGCGGCCGCCATTGTTGGAAACTGGAGTTTGGCTGGGCCGCGCTATGAATTCTGGGATATGGTGGGCCATGAAGGACACACCCGACCCATCCTTCAAATTCGGGGAAAAGGAGGACGCCTTTGTCGGCTGCATTCGGAGGAGTCCACGAATTTGAACAGCCTTCGGTGCGTTGCTGTGACGTAATCGGTCTACAAATGCGGCCTCAGGAGGAAGCAGCCCATGAATTTGGACACGACCTTAGTACGCACCGTCCGTAGTATGAGTACTGCGCGTACTGCGCGTACTACAGACTGTGCGGTGGCTGGATTGGGACACAGCCACTGTGGCTCTGTGTAAACTATACAGACCATGTCTGCAGACATCATGTGAGAAGCAGCTCTGACAGTGTGCAGACCGTCCCTCTGTTAGAGTCCTCTGTGCTCCCACAGCAGGGTAAAGTTATCTATAACAGTCACATCACAGTCACCACAGACTGATCACACACAGGTGTGTGAGACCAGCAGACTGAAACAACCCACCACACAGCTGAGACACTGCACTGAGGTGAGTGTGGTGGTTCAGAGACTCCAGGACCCCAAACAGATGCAGAGCATCTGGTTTAAACAGGTCAGACTGTGGATTTAGGAAATTATCAAGCAGGTTTTTTGTCTTCATCCTGTTGTTCCTGAGGATGAAGTCATCAGGTGAAGCAGGATGGAGTGAAGACCAGGCTGGGATCAGCTGTGGTGTCATGTAGATGGAGGGCGAGGTGCTGCAGAACGCTGTGGAGGAGCTGAGGCTGTGATATTCTTGAGGTGTCATCTGGAGAGGTGCAGGTTTCCTTCAGGAGTCTGATCCATTTGAATTCCCTGGAGATGGAGACCATAGGCTGTCCTCCACCAAGGAGACTTAGTTCATCCTGGAGGCTGAAATAGTGGATGAACTCCTGACAGTGAGGGGTGGAGTCAAGACCGTCTGCCAGTGCTTCATGCTGTGGTCCTGGGTTTAGATCCTGGTGGACTGAAGCTCAGTGGAGCCTTTGGTTGGGTGCTCAGTGTGCTCCATGGACCTGAAGCCTGGGCTGGTCCTGACCACGGCACAGCTAGAGTTCAGATCTTTCTAGCTTCACTGAGGAGTCCAGGAGCTGTGTCCTTCTTCAGTCTGGTGCAGGGTGGAGGGCCTCTGTTCATTCATGGATTTTTCAGCTTAGACAGACATTTGTCTGACAGGAACAAACAGCCAACCTCATCATCTGAAAACACAAAACAGCAGCAGTCAGAAACATCACATCATTTTAACACTTTAATAAGAAACAAAGACCTAAAACAAATGCTAATCAAGTTATTTAGAGTAAATACAGGAGCCACAGTCAGACCAACATGTGCTGGTTTTTGATATTTCCAGAAGCTTCCTGCTGTATCACAGTTTCTCCTGCATGCAGCAAATATCTGTGCTCACCGAGAGCTTCCAGTCTTATAAAACATTAATATGTTCAGTAAATGTGATTATTCTTCATGCACTGTTTGTGATGTGAGGAGGGTCAGTGCTGCAGCTGCAGCAGGCTGTAGTTCAGTCCAACCAGCTGAGCCTGTGACACACGTTTATTTTCACTTCATAGGTGGATGATGTTCTTAGTTTATCAGGGAAGTAATTCAGGTTCACTTTAACTGCTCGAAGATGAATCAAAATCACATCAACTGTAAACACATAAATGTGAACTGTGGATTTATAAATGTGAATATTCCTTTTAAGGAAAAGTCCTCATACTTCACTCAGGTACAAGTACACATACTTGTGTTGTGCAGCAACAAGCAGCTCTTTGAAGGACGTTCCTATCAAAGCTGAGTGAACCTGGTGCTGTATGAACATAATAGTTAAATAATATATTTGTATAAGGGAACAGGAACTGTTCATGTTTGTCTCATCTCCACGTCTTCATATCAATCATGTGTGATAAACACTGATACAAACTAAACAGCTGTATTTGTGTGTTGTTGTTCCTCCATTTGTGTTACAATGAGTTTAATAACTAAATACATAACTTATCAAACTAAACCCACACATGTAAACGTATAAACAGTGTGGGTCAGGAACACGCAGCACCTTCATGAGGCTGAGCACACACAGGACTGACAACCTTTACAATTAATTCATCATTTATTTCAAGCACATTTCAGAATCAGAATCAGAATCAGAATCAGAATGGGTTTATTGCCAGATGTTGAGGTTTACAACATTAGGAAATTGCTGCGGTGCTTCAGTGCAAACAATAAGAATTAAGAATTAAAGTGCTATGTAGAAAGAAAGATATGTGCATGAGTGCAGGTGGTGATCAGTGCTAAACATGGAATGATGCAGTGAACACAGCGTAGGGTCATGTGTTAGTGGCGGGTACAGTCATATGGTTATTGTTCATGTGTCCAACAGCAGAGGGGAAGAAACTGTTCTTATGGCGAGAGGTTCTGGTGCGAATGGACCGGAGCCTCCTGCCTGAGGGGAGCAGGTCAAACAGACTGTGTCCAGGGTGAGAAGGGTCAGCTGAGATCAGAGCTGCACGCCGCAGTGTCCTGGAGGTGTACAGGTCCTGCAAAGATGGGAGTCTGCAGCCAATCACCTTCTCAGCAGAGCGCACAACACGCTGCAGTCTCTGTTTGTCCCTGATAGTGGCTCCAGCGTACCACACGGTGATGGAGGAGGTGAGGATGGACTCGATGATTGCGGTGTAGAATTGCATCATCGTCCGTGTTGGCAGGTTGAATTTCTTCAGCTGCCTCAGGAAGTACATCCTCTGCTGGGCTTTCTTGATGACGGAGGTGATGGTGGGCTCCCACTTCAGGTCCTGGGTGATGGTGGTACCCAGGAAGCGGAATGAGTCCACAGAGGTGATGGGGGTGTCAGTCAGGATGATGGGGGGGAGTGGGGCTGTGTGCTTCCTGAAGTCCACAATAATCTCCACTGTCTTCTGGGCATTCAGCACCAGGTTGTTGTGGCTGCACCAGGACACCAGACGTTCAACCTCCCTCCTGTAGGCAGACTCATCCCCGTCCGAGATGAGTCCAATAACGGTGGTGTCATCTGCAAACTTGATTAGCTTGACAGACTGGTGGGTGGAGGTGCAGCAGTTGGTGTACAGGGAGAAGAGCAGAGGAGAAAGAACACAGCCCTGAGGGGAGCCGGTGCTGATGGTCCGGGAGTCCGAGACATTCTTTCCCAGCCTCACATGCTGCTTCCTGTCCGTCAGGAAGTCAGTGATCCACCGGCAGATGGGATCAGGCACATTCATCTGGGAAAGCTTGTCTCGGAGATGGTCTGGAAGGATGGTGTTGAAGGCAGAGCTGAAGTCCACAAACAGGATCCTGGCGTAGGTTCCTGGGGAGTCCAGATGCTGCAGGATGAAGTGTAGGGCCATGTTGATGGCGTCGTCTACAGACCTGTTGGCTCTATATGCAAACTGCAGGGGGTCCAGGAGGGGGGCCGTGAGGGTCCTGAGATGGGAGAGAACTAGGCGCTCAAAAGACTTCATGACCACAGATGTCAGAGCCACGGGTCTGTAGTCATTTAGTCCAGTGATCCTAGGTTTCTTGGGGACAGGGATTATGGTAGAGGACTTGAAGCAGGCAGGCACATGACATGCCTGCAGTGAGGAGTTGAAGATGCCAGAAAACACTGGGGCCAGCTCGTTTGCACAGTGTCTGAGGGTGGCAGGAGACACACCGTCTGGGCCGGGAGCTTTCCGAGCATTCAGGTTCTTAAACTGCTTCCTCACACCTGCTTCATGAATATGAAGAGTTGTGGTCGGAGGAGGTGGTGTGAAATCCTCTTTTGTGTGGGGTGAGGAGGGGGGTGTTGTAGGTGAACAGTTTGAAGGTGGCTCTATGGAGGGGGGAGAGGTGGGGGAATGAGTGTCCAAAGTGTCTCTATTGTTGGGGCCGTTGGAGGTGTGAAGGCTGCCTGATGGCTCGTCTAAACGGCAGTAGAAGTCGTTAAGGGTGTTGGCTAAGAGCAAGTCATCAGTGGAGTGGGGGGTTTTAGGCTTGTAGTTGGTGATATTCCTAAAACCTTTCCACACAGAGGCCGAGTCATTCTCTGAGATCTGCTGCTGCATCTTCTCAGAGTGCTGATGTTTAGCAATGTCCACTTCCTTAGTGAACCTGTACTTGGCCTCTCTGTAGCAGTCCCTGTCTCCGCTTCTGAACGCCTTACTCTTTTCCAGCCACAGCTTTTTGAGTTTAGGAGTAAACCAGGGTTTGTCATTGTTATAACTCACCCTGGTGCGTGATGGCACGATGCTGTCCTCACAGAAGTGGATATAGGAGGTGACAGTGTCCGTAAACTCGTCCAAGCTGTTAGAAGCAGCCTTCAATGTGTCCCAGTCTGTGGTCTCCAAACACGTGCGAAGCTCCTCCACAGCCTCGTTGCTCCACAGTTTTTTAGTCCTCACGACAGGTTTGGAGAGCTTCAGCCTCTGTCTGTACGCGGGGATTAGGTGGATCATGACGTGATCAGAAAGTCCGAGTGAAGCGCGCGGCATCAATGATTAATGAGCAAACAGCAGCAGCCAGTGAAGATGGAAATATGGATAATATGAAGCTCGATGTTTGGATCCTGCCTTCAATACAAGAAACAAACTGTAGATAAAGATGAATCATCAGAGGCTGGATGTTTCTGATCACTTTCATGGTTTTATTGTGACTAAAGAACATAAAAGGCTTTGAATCAGACAGCAAAACGGTGGATGTATGCATGATAGATGGATGTTTGGGTGGATGGAGAAGTGGAAGTGGAGCCAACTTTAGCCTCTTTCCACTGATGACTCTCTTTTCAGTTCCTTTGTTTCCAGAGGTCCTGCAGCAGCTTTACATCATCTTCTGTTTGATCCAGTTAAAGACTCTGCAGGTTCAGAGATGTCACAGTATTTAACTGTTTGTGTCTCTATGACTAAAGTCTGAGGTTATCACACACGTGTTGGATTCTGGGTTCAGTTCTGGCTGAAGCTTTTCACTGATCTTGAGGACCCAGAGTTCAGCAGTTGTTGAAAGTTCGGAGGTCAGACTGGCTGCAGAACAGAGAGCTTCATGAAGCTCTGTGTTTGAGAACTGAGTCACATGACGTAAAGAGCAGCAGCGTCTCTGAGGTTTACCATCGGTCACCTGAACTCTCAGAAAGTCCCCGCTCTCTCTGTGCTTTCACTTCCTGTTCAGCCAGCAGCCAATCAGAATCATTCAGCACCAGGTTGTTGTGGCTGCACCAGGACACCAGACGTTCAACCTCCCTCCTGTAGGCAGACTCCTCCCCGTCCGAGATGAGCCCAATAACGGTGGTGTCATCTGCAAACTTGATTAGCTTGACAGACTGGTGGGTGGAGGTGCAGCAGTTGGTGTACAGGGAGAAGAGCAGAGGAGAAAGAACACAGCCCTGAGGGGAGCCGGTGCTGATGGTCCGGGAGTCCGAGACATTCTTTCCCAGCCTCACGTGCTGCTTCCTGTCCGTCAGGAAGTCAGTGATGAAAGCCATATCGCAGGTATTGACAGGTGACCGACATGCACGCTCCCTCATCCCAACCTGGCAGGATGCTGAAGTGTTGGAGTCCATTCATAAGGCACTGCATCCTCTCTCCGAATTTACTGATGCTCTTTCTGGAGAAGAGTATGTGAGCATCTCCTACCTCAAGCCAGTTCTCCATCTTCTGGCAACATCAGTCTTGGCTGAAGATGCTGAGGACACTGATCTGACTACATCAATTAAAACCAAGGTCCTGGCATACCTCAACGACAAGTATAGTGACCTCAACACCCAGGAGCTTTTGGATGTTGCGTCGTTCATGGACCCTAGGTTCAAAACGCAATACATCAGCGCAGACAACCTTCCTGCCATTAAGGCCCGACTGAAGACAGGAATGGTGGAAATGGCTAGACGTACACATAATCAGGTAAATCCTTGAAAATTATATTTCCTCAAACACATAATATTTATATATAAGCTAACTGCAAAACTAATGTCTCTCTTCCCATCTGGCAGGAGAAGAGGTCTCGCACTGAAACTGCTCAAAATTCTCCAAGTGCACAGGCCTCTGGGGGAAAGGCAAAGAAGACTCTTGGTAGTCTTTTTAAAACCAGTGCGGCCTCTTCAGCTTTGCCTCTGCCACTTGAAGATGTCGTGGAGGCAGAGTTGAATAGTTACCTGTTGACCCCTGTCATTGACGGAGAGGATGATCCCTTAGCCTGGTGGAAGGTGCACAACATTCACTTTCCACGACTGTGCAAGATGGCCCGCAAATATCTGTGTGTGCCAGCCACAAGTGCCCCCTCAGAGCGTCTGTTCAGCACTGGAGGGAATATAGTGACCTGCACTTGCTCATCCTTAAAGCCAGCAAAAGTAGATATGCTGGTCTTCCTAGCAAAAAACCTGTGAGCTAGGATGATTATGGCTAGCTGAGCCATACTCATTGTGCACTTTAGTTTGTGCTGTGTTGCTGTTACTTACTGCAGATAATCAAGATGTTCAGCCAGTTTTAATTTAAAGGCGTGTTTGTGTGTGTGTTTATACAATTGCTATTATGTTTGCACTTTATGTGTAATGTTACTGACTGCAGAGATCAGTAAGATGTGTGTATTTTTTATTTATTAGTTTTATTTATTTAATATTATTTTGTAATTGAATGACTGTCTAGTAGTTCACAGATGTCGAAAAACTGAGTGTGGGAAAGCCACTGATTTTGTTTATGTATATTTCTGCAATCTGCACATTGTACTGACTTTCATTTTAATGTTTACACCAGGGTTCCTTGTCAGCACTTTATGCTCAGATGTTTGTAAGCTAAAAATAAACTATTGTGTATGTTCAAATATACTGTTGTGATTGAAGAAGTTAAATAAAAATGTCAGTCATCAATTCATGCATCACCTCATGTCATCATAACAGAGGTCTGTCTTCCAGGAAAGAACAGTTTAAAATTAATGTAATATAGTATTGGCCATACTATATGATGTATTGCTTGTCTTTGTTTAATAATACAGAAGACAAAGACCTTAAAAAATAATCGCATCGCAATATTGGGGCAAAAAATCGCAATTAGATTATTTTCCATAATCGTTCAGCCCTACTCTGTACTGAGTATAGCGAACCTAACTGCCTTCTTGGTGATTAGTGTTACTTCCAGTATTCTCTGGGTGAAATTCCCAGGGTGGCGTTGTCTTTTAAACTGTGAACAGTATTTACTTTATTCCCACCTCGTGCTGCCACACAAGGACGGCTCTTCAGATCTGCTGATGCTTAGCACTGTGCACATCTGTCTTCCGGAAGATAATGATTGAATAAAATGATTATAAATACTTTGACCACACTGAGTCGCGTCTTCTCTGTCCAGTAGAAGAATAAAAGAACTGGGATCAATAAAACCTAGTCGCTCGCCGATTTTCTTTAATGTCAGGTTCACAACGTGAGTGCCACTGTCACTTGTGATTTTCCCCGGGATACCCCACCCGAGAATGATTTTTGACAGGAGGCCTTTTGCCACAGCACTGCTGTCTGCACTTTTTGTGGGGAATGCTTCTACCCACTTAGAAAACATTACTACTACCAGACAATACATCTTTCCCTCGGCTGTTGTTTCATCTGCTCATTTTGTCATGGCCAGAAGGTCCTCACCGGTCGATCTGCCAGTTTGGGTTGTGTTTGTGTGCACTTTGTGTGCGGTTTTCTCCTCTCCGCCCAGTGTGTGTGTGTGTTCTTTGTTGTGATGTGGGAACATGTACTTCCGGGAACTGTGGCACGGAACGGCAGCTGACCCGGGAGGAGTGTCCCGCGCTGGAGTCGCCAGATGTGTGCTTAATCACTTCGCCAGCTGCTACTAATCATTTGCCATCCCGAAGCAGACCTATTGGTTGGATGACAGCCAGCGCTGGAACGTTGAGCTAAGCCAGGTAGCGCAGCTGCGATTTAGTGTTTCACGATTGTGAACAAGAGAGTCTCCAGGATCCAGGGAACGGAAGAGGAGCTTGCAAGAGAGGGAGTTGGTCTACTGGACTATTATAGAATAGAATAGAATAGAATTCAACTTTATTGTCATTGCACATGCACAGGTACAGGGCAACGAAATGCAGTTTGCATCCATCCAGAAGTGCTTTAGTGATATAGATATATTACAATATATATTAGCAATAATATAGATATGTGAGTATATTACAGAAATGGGTCTATTATGGTATGTTATAATGTACACGGTATGAAGTATGTTGTGACTATGCTATAACTATAAGCAGGGTTGGGAAGGTTACTTTTAAAATGTATTCCATTACAGATTACAGAATACATGCCCCAAAATGTATTCTGTAACGTATTCCGTTACGTTACTCAATGACAGTAACGTATTCTGAATACTTTGGATTACTTAATATATTATCGTGCTTTTTACAACAACGTGAATGTACTATTGCTGTGATTTATTACTATTACTGAAGGTCCGCGACTCCGAACTGTAGTAAAGGGACCTCTGACTAATACGGCGGGGTCCCTGTCGGCTCGTAGCCGAAAAATAGCTTTACTTTGTTGTGTGGGTCAACTTTTCTTGCGAGAGACAGAGAGAGGCGTTGAAAGACTGCTCCAACAGAACTTATTGTTTTCGGAGGAAAACAGGAACACGGTGTACAGTCGAGTCTTAATAGCTTACTTACAACTGGGCTCGTCAGGCTCTCTTCTTGGCTGCAGTGGTTATTATTATATTTACATGCTTCCAGCTCTCGTTTTTCCTCGATGACAACTCGTACCTTTCCACTCCCCCTTTTCTCCCTCCTCACTCACAGACACATAACGTGTATGGCAGTCCATTCTCCCTGCAGCACGGACTACACTGCCCATGATGCTACATTCTTTAGAGCTATGCTTGTAGCATTCTGCCTGTTAGCTTAGCACAACAACAAAAAGGCGCTCTCTCACCCAGGAAACACGCAGTCGCAGAGAGAGAGAGAGAGCGTCGCCCTGTAACCACGGCAACCGTAACACTGCCGCCTGGAACAACAGAACGTAGCTGTCAAACAAACCCAAACAGTCCTGACCCGCGACAAAATGAAACAGGAAAGTACCGCAGTGTAATCCATTTATTTCAACAAAGTAACTGTATTCTGAATACCACCTTTTTAAACGGTAACTGTAACGGAATACAGTTACTCATATTTTGTATTCTAAATACGTAACGGCGGTACATGTATTCCGTTACTCCCCAACACTGACTATATGTACAGGCTATGAACAGGATATAAATATGAAATAAAAACTATACAGAAATCTGAGATATACCGCTATACAGAAATGTGAACTATGCAAGTTATAAACAAGGCTGGACTGGGACAAAAAAATCGGCCCGGGCATTTTGACTAGAGACCGGCCCACCAGGATAAAGATTGAAAATGTGACGTCATTCAGGGGTAAAAACGCAAAAGATTCTGGGAACTTGTGGCAAGAGGTACAAGCGCACGCAGGCTTTCAATTGAACTCAGTTACACAGCGATAAAAAGAAACCCAAAAAATGTCAAGAAGCTGTTGTATTATTAACTGCAATAGCCGGTCGCATGACAGCCACGGGAAGCCAACGGGTAAAGAGATCGTTTTTTTTATCGGATTACGTCGTTGAAGAGAAATTTTTTAAGCCATGTTTCCGAAGTAAGAGCCGACGGATGGTCTGGATATACCAAATATAACGTCCCAGAACTCTCCAGCTCACAGGTTAGTCTGCTCCAAGCATTCCCACAAAGGTCAGTCTGCTGTTGTAGTTAATATGTAATTTTTCTTAACATAATTGGTGATATAGGTTACAGGCAAGTCTGGCGCTGAACAGAAATGGTCGCGCTATGCTCCTTTGTTTATTGTGCATAAATAGTGAATTGTCCTGACACAATAGGGCTTTGGAGTTGACGTCACGCCGCAATGCATTGTGGGAGCGCAGCTCCATTTTCGGGGTCTACGAATCAAAACAAACACACTGTGTTGGAACGACGACGGCAAGAAACATGCTTAAAAGCAGCTCAAAAGAAAACGGACGGTATAGAGACCGATTGCGTCCAGAGGCGAAGCAGCGGTACTTGAAAAAAATAGAGTGCATCGCAAATCTGGACCCATATGAAATACGGCGGTGGAGTAAAGACCCAGACGACTTACCGCCACTGTCCTACCCCGATATCTTCACGTATCTTGTTTGTGGAGTAAGCGCTTACACTGCGAACCAGTTTCGTAATTACAAGTCACTGGAGGCGCACATCCAATTTACAAATGGCTGGGTGCAAGATTTGGCTATTTTCAAGCCGCCAAACTCTGAGTACGTCGTCAAAGTAAGTCAGCTGGAGTGCATCGAGTGAAATAGCCATTTTTCACCCCCACCATAATTAATGTTATACATTTATCATTGAACTGCTAAAATATCGTTATCATATTATATGCCCGTAATAAATAAAATATGACGACGATTTGTGAGACTGGTAAACTTACCTTTGTTCGTACGATGGTCTTTCGTTCTACACGGTGCATTTCAAGGTCCTGCACCCATCCGTCGGTAAACTGTACCTGGGCTTGTTGCAGTGACCTGAAGTTACTAAACTTCATGAGTGTATGCACTCACTCCAAGAACCGTATGATTATAAATATGAGCGTGGTGAAAGTTAAGGCAGCACGCTAACGTCTTTTGTCCACTCTGTGTGCTCGTAAGGGTCTGACCCTTTCACTCCTTTGATTTTTTCCTCGTATCTTTTCTTTGACTTTTCATCAAGTCTATCTTCGTACGGACCGGCATTGTTCTACTTCGTTTTGTACATAACTTTTTGGGGGGCAAAGAAAAAGCAAGAAGGTATTGGAACCGAAGAATGAACATTTTGCGGTGCTGCAAATGCTTGCGTTTGATGCATTGCTTTGATTGTTTTGCCACCAGTGCCCGGCATGCAATGCATGAAAGTCATGTGGTCTGTCAATCTCTATAGGGCTTTGGAGCGTGATGTCACAGGAGGGTGGCCACGCCCCCCCCGCCATAACAGTAGGCCAAACAAAGCACACGGAAGCAACAGCTATGGTTCGTACGTGCTGTGTTGTCGGTTGCAATGGCAGATCACACGATAGGGAAGGCAAGAAGCTGGAAAATTGGCTCTCTTTTCATCGTTTCCCATCCTGGAGGCAACGGGAGGGATCTCATGTATCCGATATTACTAAACGAAGACGTCACGCTTGGATTGCAGCGGTCAGCCGAGCGCATATCGAGTTCTCTGCCATCCCAAAACGAGAGCAATTGCCCACCTGAGAATTCATGTTGAGCGTGTAATAGTAGTTTGCGTAACAAGTTCAAGAAGCTACACACTACAATTCCAATCTGATTACTCATATCATGTGAGGGTGAAGACACAACACTGCTTGATAAGATTGTTAAGGTGTGCTGTGTTTTGGTGAATATGTGCCCCATGTGTGGTTGTCAAACCAGGGCCAAATGAAACTTGCTCTTGTTGAATATTCATAAAACTGCTGTGTTGCATGCACAGTTCATTGTAAATAATTGTACTTTCTGTAAAGTGGTTTCAATAAAACAGAAAAGAAAAGTATGTTGTTTTTTTAAATTCAAGATCTGTTCACATGTACTTAGCAAGTATGCAAACTATTTACATGGCAACGCACAGCTGGCATCAATCGTTCATCTAGAGCAATTTTTGGGGGCAGCTGCTGAGGAGAAGTCCATGTTATGTGCAACCTCTGGCTGTATCTTGGTCATATGGTCAACATACTCACGTGGAGGCTTAAAAACGGCGAAATCTTGTACCCAACTGTTTGTGAATTAGATATGCACCTCCAGGGATTTATATTCACGAAAATGATTTCCCCTATGCGCTGACTCCACAGGCAAGGTGCGCAAAGATATTGGGATAGGACAACAGCGGTAGGCTGTCTGGGTTCCTCTCCACTGCCTTTTTTCATACGGGTCCACATTACCCATGCACGCTATTTTTTCCAAGTACCGTCTCTTGGCGTCTGGGCGCAATCGGTCGCGATACAGCCCTTTGTCTTTTGCGCTGATTTTAAGCATGGTTCTGGCAGTCCCGCTTCCAACACTCCAACACTGTGTGTTTGTTTTGATTTGTTGCCTCCTGACATGGCGCCGCGATCCCACAATGCACTGCGGCGTGACGTCAACTCCAAAGCCCTATCGGTACATATCAGCTGCTTCCCAAGTTCCACAGGCTAACTAAGCCCAATAGGACTCCTTCTTCAGCTTGGTGGCTCCCCTCAGCTCTGGTGTCCACCATTTGGTTCGGGGGCAACTCCAGACTGAGACAGAGTCCAGCCTCTCTCCAGGAGGCTGATTCCAAAGCCCAAGCCATGTGTTGAGGTGAGCCTGCCTATATCTAGCCGGTACCTGTGTGAGCAGCAAAATAATCTCTGAGGTCTAAAAGTCAAATCAGTAGAGATGGTAAATGGTAAATGGCCTGTATTTGTGTAGTGCTTTTCTAGTCCCTAAGGACCCCAAAGCGCTTTACATATCCAGTCATCCACACATTCACACACTGGTGATGGCAGCTACATTGTAGCCACAGCCACCCTGGGGCGCACTGACACAGGCGAGGCTGCCGGACACTGGCGCCACCGGGCCCTCTGACCAAGATGAACATTCAACAGGACAATCAAAAAGAAGTGAGTCACATCTGAACACAGAGACACACACAGGGAAATAAAATACAAATTTAATGTAAATGAAAGAGGAAGAAAGCAGAGAAATGTTGCAGTGTCCAGTCAAATGAACTGATGAGCCCCTCCCACCTGTGCTGCTGGGTCTGCTCTGTTCCTTCTTCCGTTCTCATGAATGGAAGTTGTTGTTAAAGGACAGCATGAAGAGTCTGGATCAGACTGCTTCTTGCTCTGCAGGTCCTCACCTCTGCTAAACAGGAGACCACAAGGTCTCATACAGACTTTGACCTGATCACACCTGATGTAATCCTTGTTAAAGTGGTTCTGATCTTTACACCTGAACATCTCCAACAAACCCGCTTCACTGAGTGTCTGATGTAGAAGGACATTATAATAAAATATTATCAACTTATTATAAAGTGATGCTGTTGCTATTAATGGTGAACAAGTGACTGATTAATGTTCTTTTGTGCTTTTGACTGTGTGTTGTGTGGTGATGTTAAACTTTACATGAGTAACTCAAATAACATCGTTAAGTGAGCTTCATTCAGCTGCACATTATGACTCAAGACTCAACATGCAGATATATGAATGCTGAATTCTTAAGAACAAACTGAGTTTATCTGATTGTTTCCAGTTAAAGAAAGATCACTGATCAATGTCTGATGGCTCCAAAGTTTGGTACAGATCTATTGAAAATGCTCATCACAGTAAAAACAACAACAAGCTCCACTCTACAACTGGACACTAAACATGGACACGCAAGTGAGCTGCTTCTTGGAAGGACGCGGGACTCCACCTGAAGGTGGACAGGTGGGAGGGACTCAGCAGACTAGCACTGAGCTTCATTTTACTGTGAATTATTTACTGTCATTATTTTGTAAAAAAAAAAAAAAAGTCCTTTTAGAGCTGGTATACTCATAACTCTGTTTAAGGCTACGTCCACACTAATGAAAACTCACATTTAAATGATCGCAGCTGCGACAGCAAACTTCCCCTGCAGCTGAACAAACAACCCCAGCCTGTCACCACATTTGAATGAAGCTCAGGTGTTGATGCTGCTCACTGATTGGATAGTTGGTTTCAGCTCTGCTGTCACTCTTTACTGCACAGGTGAAGGTAAAAAGTGTGACGGGATCTAAAGACTGGAAACAGAGAAACTGTGAATGTTGGCATTACTCATATTCCAAATAAAGCAAACAGTGTGGCAGTGTGAGAGCTGATCTGGGATCAGTGTGTTCACTCTACAGCTACAACAAAGTTTCAGGTCAAAAATGGAATTTTACTCAATTCAATTTTATTTATATAGCGCCAACTCACAACAACAGTCGCCTAAAGGTGCTTTATATTGTACAGAAGATCGTGCAATAGTAGATACCAGTGTTGGGTAAGTTACTTTAAATTAGTAACTTAGTTACATTACTAGTTACTTCTATCAAAAGTAACTCACTTACTTCAAGTTACTCGTTACTTTCAGAGTAACTAGTTACTAGGGAAAGTAACTTTGGTTTTACTCAGAATTCTCTTGTTAATGTGTTGCTTCCATAACTTTGCAGTCTTCTAGCTTGCTTACTTGCCACAGTGCACTGTGCCACCTACCAATAGAAAGGAAAAGATAATGTGCACATTTCCACGAGTGAAATCCCACGCCTGGACCGTCATTGACTGCTGCCATGATTCTAGCCTACGTCACAGCCTCATGTGCGCCTTTTACATCCAACACAAAAACTGCAGTCGTGGTGCTTTCGATTGTACTCAGAACTCAGAAATTCTGCCTTCTGAATAGGAAGATGTAGGTAACACCAGACTGCAGATGAGCTGCATACAGGGCTGGACTGGGACAGAAAATCGTCCCGGGCACTTTGACTAGAGACCGGCCCACCATTATAGGAAAAATCATAAAGCCTTTGAATGAAAACAAACGCTGTTGTGACAGTGATGTTCACTGTTCTGATGGTATATATGTATCAATCTATCAATCGTTTGTTGTAAGATTCAGATAATTATTTTTTAAAAGTGAGACATTTTAAATGAGAATAAGAAAGAAAAGTATTTCTTTGTGCCCCCCTCTCCCTGTTAATGCCCTACCTGCCCCCTGGCAACACTTTGCTAGACCCGCCCCTGCACAGTTACCAGCTGTCAGCTGCTTAGAAAAGGATCCTGGTGTTATTTGTCTCTCAGAAACAGTTCATAACTTCAACTCCTTCATGTCACCTAAAAGGTAAACCTGTTTCTCCATCACCTGTTCAGCTCTGATGATCCAGTAAGGACATCTCCTGGTTTCATCTTCATGTTTCCCTCTCACCACATATCCAAACAGACATTGTTAGATATTTTAGTATTATGGGAGCATTTACTGGGTATTTTTTTGCTTTTCTGATGATATTAGACAGAAGATTCTGTGACTCAACAAGGCTCTTTATGTTAACCATCATTTTCTCTTGCTTTGTCAACTCAAGATTTTATGGTGTGAAAGTAGATACTAAGGTTGGAAGGAAAACACCAACAAATCACTCTTTTACTTATCACTCCCTTGCAGAAGATGTTTATGTGAAGGCCATCTGGGTTGTGTCAGAACTCACGGATGTAGGAGACCTCTGTATAAGATTTATAGGCCTTGAGAGTGCATCTTACTGCAATTGTAGAACAAAGGATTCTAACTGTCTAGTGTTTAACGGACCTGTCAAAGGTATGTTGAGATACGATTGTAGAAGGCCTCTTTCAGAGCTGGGGGACCTTCCTTATATGGTTTTAACTTGAAACTTGTTGACACACGAACTTTCTGCCTATAAATACTGCTGCACAAAAGAATAAAACTTTGAGTTGATTTTGGGAAAGCAACCTGAACAGTCTCTGTATCATTTTGTTCTCCTAACTGCTCCCGACGTCGTAACTAACCCGCTGACGGCATATCTTGAGAATATATTGCTGAGTGTTACTTAAGAATAGTTTTGAATCTTATAGGGTAAAGACAAAACTCCGCTTATAGACGCCCACGCCTCGGGGAAACCCGATCCATGGACCAGACCCGGGACGGAGTTTCTTTCAGACATCATGACCAGCAGCTTTACAGCTGTGGCTCCAGCAAACATCAGCTGATACTAGAAAGTAATATTAAATACATTCTAACAACAGCTGATCAAGCTTAAACGTGCTGCTGTTGTTTATCCGCTGGTTTCCTCTTTCTGGCACAAAGTGGGCGATAAACAAACAAGAGAGACGATCAGCTGATCATTGATCAGTTTCATGATTGAAGTAGAAACAGAGAGGCAGGGGGAGAGAATGAGAGAAGAGGCAGCTGTGCAGCGTAACGACAGAATAACTCCAGCTTTGTGTCTTTTTCTATTCTAGCTGAAGTCCGGGACAAACTGTTTTCAGCTCAATACGAAGTGCGTAATATTTTCTCTGAATACGAGACGATTCAGCTTTTTACGGGACTTTACTAACTAACCTTGTGAATAAAATAAACTTCACTATCAGTAACATCATAGCACCACCCAGCTGTATAGAAACTCATGCTAGCTCACACAGTACGAGTTATTGTAACTGACTGTAAAAAGTCACCATTTGAAAATAAACTCCACCTAAACTTGGTTTATATCTGACCCAGACAGACTGCAGCTCATAACTTCTTACCTGAAGTTCAGTTCACCGCCTCGGGTCTCTGCTCCTCCTGCCTTTCTCTCATCCACCTGCTGGGCTCCACCAGTTGCTAATGTTACTGAATCTGTGTAAGCTCCGCCATAGCCACCACCAAACAACTTTACACATCTGCTAACCAGAACGCTGTTTACTCGAGTGTGACATTATTCCCAGGTCCTTGTTCCGATTTCCGAGGTAAGTCGAACGCAACACATGAAGTACGAATAACGATCTAAATCCCAGTAACGATTAACGCGTTCCTGATTTTGGCATAATAACTAGTTACCGTGCTCGTTACCACAATAATAACATAGTTACTGTAACGCCTTACTTAATAACACGTTAGTCCCAACACTGGTCATACCGAGTTTAGAGCTGCTTCCACAGTGAGATTTGATACGAGAGAGAGCGAGATCAAAACAGCCACGAAACGTCCCGCATATATGTGCCCAAGGGTTGTGTTGAAGCAATCAAGTGAAGAATAACTGTTTTCCAGTGTGTTGTTTTGCAGTGTTTTTTTTTTGCATTGTTGATTTGTTTTTCACCAAAGCAGCTAATAAAGCATAATGGACTTTTACAAATTTGCCTCTTTCTTGTGAGATTCTATAACAGAATGAAACAATAGTGCCAGTTATAAATAAAGACAATGAATTGAATGAAATACGAAACACTCATTTTATTTCTCTTAGATCTGAAAATGTTGTGTAACACTACAACCTGAAACAACAAATAGATGTGTTTGCCTGTACAGGAGATAAAGGAAAAAACAACAGCTGTGAAATGGAATCGTCCAAATCACCAAAGTAAACTGGACCTGGGCTTGCTGCAGGATCTGAAGTTATTAAACATGTTGTGAGTTTGTGCACTCACACTTAGGACCATATAGTAATAAATATGTGCGTGATGAAAGTTGGGCAGCATGCTAACATCCTTACTCCACTCTGTATGCTCGTGTGGGTCTGACCCTTTCACTCTTTTGATTTTTTCCTCCTACTTTTTTTTGCCTTTTCGCCACGTCTGTCTTTGTACAGACCATTGACTGTAGAAAAGATGGACGACGCGACCCCGCCTCCTCCCATTGTGCAAAATAGCCAAAATATCCCGCTTGTGGAGGCTGCCATCTTGCAAATTTGGAGCCAGAGTCTGCGCAGTAGTGACTTGAGGTGGAGCGACTGTGTAACGCTCCCGCCCACACACCCGCTGGATGTAGGGTTGCCAACCGTCCCTTAAAAAACGGAATCGTCCCGTATTGAGCTAATAAGGGACGCACTTTGTCCCGTAATACAGTGAGAATCAAAAGTAGTCTATAAATGTTAATGGAATTAACGCTTTGTTTGAAAACATCATTCCCAGCCCCTCTCCTGCTTTGTGACCAATGAGCTGACAGCACACTTATGACAATTCGAGTATGACAATTCAGATTACCGCTCATCTCATTGGTCGAGGAAAGGTCGCTTACGGAGAAAATACCAGAAGACAACAGATGACCACAACAACAAGCATGGCCGACAGGGAAACAAACGCCGACACTGCGGTCTCGGACGACAGTACACCTAAAGCTGGGCAGACACTGTGCGATTTTTTCAGTCGCGTTATTCAGCTCCTGCTCAAACTGCACGATTGACTCGCAGGGGTTAGAAGGTCGTAGATCACGATGCAGGTCTCACACTATACGGCCCGATGCTCTGATGCGACCTGAGTGCTCACACTGTGCCAACATAACATGAAGGTTATAACAGAAAATCTGTCGCTCGCTCTCCCTGTCTTTCACTCACACAGACACACCACCACCATCAACTTTGCTAAATTGCTAATGAAAAACATGATCAGCTGTGATTGAGCAGCAGTGTAAATCCAACTATTTTCACGGTTGTTGTGGTCGTGATAATTTTGTGGTGCCACATTGAAAAGGCTCGGATGAGCCAAAGTTCTACAAGTTGTGCCTCCATCGCTTGTGTCCAGATCACACGCTGCACAGCCGTGCTGCTCCGTCTTTTACACCAACGTTTACGTGTTTGCGCGTGAGCAGTGTGAGCGGCTGCGGTGACACCCTCACGAGCGATTGATGATCGGGAGCTGGTCGTGAGGTGTTGATCGCGTCTCGTTACCCCACGTATACTACACTACACAAAATCGGGCCGATCACCAAATCGGTCGCACGACTCAAAAATCGTCTCAAAATGGGCCAAAAACTGCACAGTGTGAGCCCAGCATTAGAGCAGCAATGTTTGTTCCCCTCAGAGAAAGAAAAAAAGGCTGCAAAAGTACAGGGAGGACTGGGAAAAACACCTGGCTGGGAAAAGTTAATATGGGCATGTGCAGTGAATATCAGCGCTATGTGGCCAGAAGTGTGATAATTTATTTTGTGTAATAAACAACTGCAAGGATGGATGATTACAACAAACAGATCACTAATACATAAAAGTAATACATAGATGAATAATGATGATGAGTTAAGATGCGTAATCATGGGAACAAGCGGGTTTACAAACAGGAGCAGCTGATCAGCATTAGAAAAGCTGAAATAATACCTCAGCTGAAGCCAATTGTACTAAATGCACTAAATGTGCACTGTTACAAGAATATTTTTGTTCTATTGTTTTCTATTAATTTATATAATTTTAAGTTAAGCAGGACAGAGTTCTTTTAAAGAAAGATTTACTTTTATTCTCAAAAGTTAAGCATGACAGGCTTCTGTTTAAGAAAGAGACCTGTTTTACTGTGTTAATGTTGTCATTGTGAGCTAAAAATAAATGGCTAAATGATCATTTGTTTCCCATGTGGTCATATCACAAAGAATATGCATCTACTTAAATCAAATTCAAGTCAAATGGTTAAAGAATAATTTCACACACAAAAAAAAGAGCTACCACACTGGGAAGGGTGAAGACAACTGGGTCGCCCGGCCCTGGCCACGAGGTGTCCCTTATTTATTTATCAGGGAGTTGGCAACCCTAGCTGGACGTGACCGCAAACACGCCCCCTACACTTTTTACGCAGCCTGGCGACTCGAGGTTTTTTTTTGCTGGTTTACTGCGACTGACGACTCGTTAAATTAAGGTAAATACAACCATGTCACTGTTATAAAAAAAGACACGCATCTTATCATCTTATAGTTCTACAACATCTAAAATCACTCTGTTGTTAATTCGTTTGCTAGATTAGCCGCTAGCATGCGCACTGTGTTGGAGGCTTGTTGCTAGCTAGTTAGCGATGCTACACCTGCTACTCTAATAGTCTGTGTTATTGAAGGATTCAGCACTTCTTATGGTTTTTTATCCGTTTTTAGACAGCGATGAGATCAGCTGCACACTCTACAGAGGCCCAGAGTTACTGTTAATATCAAAAATATAACGCTGTCCTTTGAGATTTTAACATAAGACTGTGAGTGTAATGCATCTAAAACTGTTTAAATCTCTACAGCCTGGTAACATGGAGACTTTAAAAACATCAGCAGAAGGTTTCAGTAGTGTAGTCTAATTTGTTGTTTTCATTTAATAATAGAGTCCATATTATATCAACAGCTACATTCACCCTGGAGAGAAACTAGTGAGGGAGACCATCAGGACCAAGCTGGGTTTCTGGGTCCAGAGGTTTGGAGAAACTTCTTCCCTTTCTTCCATCACAGCTGTCCTGTGCCAGATGTTCTGTTGACCCACTGAGAGAGGCTTCATTTAAGAAACACCAGGAACACTGAAGCTCATGGCATTGATCAAGCAGGACTCATGATCTTCACCAGCAGCTCCCTCACAGGGAAATCTTCAGCACTCCTCTGTAGGCCCCAGGAGATGGATAAACCCAGCATTTCATCAACACTGTGATGGAGACCTTTGCTTTGAGTAATGTTATAAATACTCGGATACTCCCCAGAGGCTCCGGACTTTTACATAAAGATATTATATTCAGTCCTGTAGAAAGTTATATATTTAAAAATATATGATCCTCTCTGGTTACTCTGGTATGAATAACTCTGCATCACTTTATGATAAATAACACACTATCTGCAAAAAACTGAAAACTGTGACCTTTGACCTTCATCAGGTTTTATTTAATTGTGTCAGAGAAACTCAAACGTGCTCTTCATGCAGCTGAGTGCATCAAGTGTTGATGTAAAATGGAAGCTGTGCAGGTCTGAGATACAAACTGAGGTCCTATTAATGCTGATATATATGTACTAATAGATAAACTAATAGATAGACTAATAGATAAACTGCTGGAAATTGGACTTCCTTCCACCACCTGCCGCTGGATCAGAGACTTCCTCTCAGACCGTGTACAGAGAGTTAGAGTGGGGCCTCATCTTTCCTCAGCCCTCAGCCTCAACACCGGCTCTCCACAAGGCTGTGTACTGAGTCCCCTACTGTACACTCTGTACACACATGACTGTGTTAGTTCCCACCCAGACAACACAGTCATCAAGTTTGCAGATGATACCACCGTGGTGGGGCTCATCTCAGGGGGAGATGAGACTGCATACAGAGCTGAAGTTCAGAGGCTGTCAGATTGGTGTGCAGACAACAACCTGGACCTCAATACCACCAAAACAAAAGAACTGGTAGTTGACTTCAGAAGGAGGAAGTCCGAGCTGCAGCCTGTCAGCATCAACGAGGAGTGCGTGGAAAGGGTCTCCAGTTTCAAGTTTCTGGGTGTGCACATAGACACAGACCTCCAATGGAGCTCTAACACCTCTGTGGTCTTAAAGAAGGCCCAACAGCGTCTCCACTTTCTGAGAATCCTCAGAAAAATGGACCTGAAGGAGCTGCTGACCGTCTTCTACCGCTGCTCCATTGAAAGTGTGCTGACATATTGCATCGGTGTGTGGTTCTCCAGCTGCACCACAGCACACAGAAAGGCACTCCAGAGGGTCATTAATACGGCCCAAAAAATCATTGGACATCCTCTTCCCTCCCTGAAGGACCTGTACAGCACTCGCTGTCTCAAGAGGGCACGCAGCATCCTACGGGACTGCACACACCCAGGACACCGGGTGTTTAAGCTGCTGCCGTCTGGCAGGAGGTTCAGGCTGCTGAGGTCCTGAACAAATAGACTCAAGGACAGCTTTTACAACAGGGCAATAGCCCTGATCAATGTAAATAGCTGACCTGACTGGATACCTCCCTGGACTTTTTAGGGGGGAGGTAACAATGTTTAAAACAATAATATTTATATTTATAACAAGGTGCAATAATAATTAATGTGCAATAATAACAGTGTGCAATACACATACACTTATTCTTCTTTTTTATACTAAGTTAATATACTGTGTTGTGTTGTTTGTTACGTTGTGATGTGTCGTATCGTGTCGTGTTGTGTTATATGTAGTGCCGACGTAGGACAGTTTTTCCAATTTCATTGTACTACTGTACTATGTATGACTGTGCAATGACAATAAAGAGTTATCTTATCTTATCTTATGTGACACAGTTACAGGGGTGATTAATCCTTTTGTTTTTTGTCTTTAACTTTATCAATAAAGCTGCAGCTTTCACTACAGCACATGTGGTACTTTAACCTTTGTATTGTTTTCATCAGTTCATGTTGCAGTTAACATGTGAACATGTTGGATGATCTGTCTGCTGTCACTGGGTGGTGCTGAGGTCTGAATCTGAGGGCAGCTCCTGTAATCAAAGAAAACAGAACCATCAAACTCAAATAGAAATTTTATCCCTCAAAATTGAAATAAAGCTGATTCTTCTGTCCTCACACACTCAGGATCTGAAGTTCTTCTCTTACATTTTTCAGTATTACAGTGCACTACAGTACTTTGATCCATAGTTCCTGATTAATGAGGAGTTACTGAAGTACAAGCTTTTAATTTTTTTACTGTCTTTACAGATGTGGCAAGAGACTGAAAACATGCAGTTGTTTGCACATCTATAATAATCAGCTCTGCACAGGAGCTGCAGCAGGATGCAGCCTGTTGCTTTTACAGTATAATACTTGTAATAAAAGTACAGTAACAGTAATCAGTGACTGAGCAGCCCGGAGCGTTTCTCTTGATTTCTTTAGTAAATTCATTCACCTGCACAGATTAGCTAAACGAACCCTGACAGCCGAGTGCTTATCTAGGTGTCAGGACCGAGCTAAGGACGGTAGTTACGGATTAGCTTACAAACACGTTTAACGTACCGAAAAAGTGCAGCAGGGCTGTAAAAGTTTCCTGCTGACAAACACAGCTGTGACTCTCACTGTCACAGTAACACACATGAACTCAGGTGTGATTTAAACTGGAAACTATTTAAATAACACATGAAGTCATATTTCACAGTGTTTTTAAACAAACTGAATCATTTTATTAAAATAAAGTGTTTTATTTTGAAAATCCTCAGTGTGGAAGCTGATCAGGCTGAACTTTATTTTGAAGAGTCTATAAATATTGATTATTGATCGTGCTGTCTGTGTCAGATCATGTTCACCTCCAGCTGCTGTCTGCCTGGACACTGATGACATCATGAACTGTGAGCTCTGTGATTGGCTGCTGTGTGTTAGAGCTCAGCTGCACTTTCAGTCACTCACAGACTCTCACACACACTCTGTGAGGTCCACACACACTCACACACACTCAGAGTTTAACTGTCAGAGAGCTGCTGATGAAGATGAAGGAGCTGCTCCTCTTCCTCTCCTGTGTCCTCTGTGTCTCTGCTGACGGTGAGTTTGTCTCTGTAAACAGCAGCTTATTGATCAGGTCATTGATCAGGTTATTGATCAGTGTTTGATGTGTTTCAGCTCTGCACAGTGACATTCGTATCAATGGCTGTTCAGACTCTGATGGAGAGGGCATGTATGGACTGGATGGTGAAGAGAAATGGTACGCAGACTTCAACAAACATACAGGAGTGGACCCTCCGCCAGACTTCATAGGAAGTTTTAATTACCAGGAAGGAACTTATGACACAGCTGTGGGTAATCAACAGGTCTGCAGAACCAACCTGCAGACTCTTCGTAAAACGATGAAGGACTACCCTCTAGAACACGGTGAATACAAACATTTCACACCTGTCTCACCTCACCTGTGTTTACCTGCACGCTCTGTAGAGTAACACACTGATGACATCATCAGCATTGAAGTATTCTGTCCAATCAAACACAGCCAGCTTCAAACTGATTAAATATATGAAATCATTCCACCTTAAACACATTCAGACTGATCATGTGTACAGAAACACTGACGTGTTTATATTTGTGTTCATGTTTCAGTATTTCTGAATGCAGTATTCTGCATTTACTGCAGATCACAGTTTATTTTATTTTTCCTCCTCTTAGTTCCTCTGAAGCTGAACTGAGTCTGTCTGTAGTTTAACTTCATGATTCTGACCTCACTCTAGCTTCTCTCACACAGACAGTGATGACATCATCTGACTGAACACCTGAACATTTTATTGATGTTTATTATCATCATTCCTTCTCTCACCCCAACTGGTCGCAGCAGATGGCCCCGCCCCTCTCTGAGCCTGGTTCTGCTGGAGGTTTCTTCCTGTTAAAAGGGAGTTTTTCCTTCCCACTGTTGCCAAAGTGCTGCTCATAGGGAGTCATATGATTGTTGGGTTTTTCTCTGTATCTATTATTATAGGACATACTGTACAATATAAAGCGCCTTGAGGCGACTTTTGTTGTGATTTGGCGCTATATAAATAAAATTGAATTGAATTGAATTGAATTAAATGAGCACCTGCTGATGGGAACCAGCTGAAGCTCTGATCCTCTGCCTGATGTGTTTGTGCACAGATGCTCCTTCAGCTGTGATGATCTACACCAGAGATGAGGTGGAGTTTGGAGAGGAGAACACTCTGATCTGTCACGTGACTGGTTTCTATCCTGCTCCTGTCAACGTCTCCTGGACCAAGAACGAGCAGAAGGTCACAGGATCCAGCATCAACGTTCCCTATCCCAACAAAGATGGGACCTTCACCCAGATCTCCAGACTGGACTTCACCCCACAGCAGGGAGACATCTACAGCTGTGCAGTGCAACATCTGGCCCTGACACAACCACTGACCAAGATCTATGGTGAGAAAACTTTATTTAAACCCAGAACACTGACAGAGGTACACATGTGACAGTCTCCAGCTGTGAAGACTGAGCCCAGTGTTCATCAGAGCAGCTGGACCTGATATGAGATGACAGTTCGTCTCCAGATGTGTGTGGTTCACTGTCTCTCTGTGTGTTTGTGTCTCCAGATGTGCAGGCGTCTGGTCAGTCTGATCCAGGTGTTGGACCTGCAGCGTTCTGTGGAGTGGGTCTGACTGTGGGTCTGCTCGGTGTGGCTGCTGGAACCTTTTTCCTCATCAAAGGAAACGAGTGCAGCTGATTGGCTCACAGTGATGAGTAATGTAATGAACATCTGATTCCTCTGTCCTGTCTGCTGCCTGTTTACTTGCTTCAGCTGCTTTAATTTAATCACCTGTATGAACTGTTTTGCCTGTCATCATGTGTGTCAATAAAGTTTAACTCTGAATTCAAAGCAAAGCTACTTTTAGCCGCCCTACCCCCACAGCTCCACATGTTCGATCCAGCAGATGTTACCTGGACTCTGTTCCTGCCACAAAAACAAAGAAGATAAAAGTCAAATCATTGTTGCTGAAATCAGTTTTATCTGAGCTCAGGTGATCTCAGTGTGTTCATAAACTGCTATAATGACTCAATGTTTATCAAACTGTGTTTCAGATTTTCATATATCAATAAAAACATCTGACTAATAAACACAAACCTGTGAGTCTGTTCTTTGTGTGTCTTTATCAATCTTCATGGATCCATTTCACTCGACTCATTTGAGTCAGTGCAAAGCTGAGTCAGGTGTGTCTCAGTGGGTTCATGTTTCTAGGTTCTGCTTCCTGTCCATAATCATGTGACTTGATTGGTCACAGAAAAAATGACTGAATTCCAGCTTTTAAGGAAGATTTCAGCTCAAACACACAAACAGTTTAATGAAGGAAACCCAGTAATTCATCCGTGTGTTTAACAGCAGAGATTCACTGACTGATCATAATGCAAAACAAAGATGTAAAACTAGACGGCTGAAAGAAAAATCAATGAATAGCTTACAGAAATGAATCAAACATGCTTTAATATCTGACATTTAATGATTGAAGCAACATTTATATTTGTTCTGAGAAAACAATCTCAAGATGTTGTTTTCCTCGTCAATGATCTGATATCACATATAACATCTATGAGTTGAAACATGTGCTGTTAGAGTCTGACTGTGAAGATTTTGTATCTCTGAACAGGAATTTGTCTGCATAAATATCTAAACAGAAAATGTGAATTACAAACATTTAAAGTTGATTTGAACCTTTACATGTAACACAGTGAAATGTGATTCAGCTGCTCTGGAGCCGGAAAACTACAAATAAATCTGTAAATGATGACATTACACTTCACATTAATTAAAAAACATGCCTGATTTCATGTTTGAGACGTATTTTAATCATATCTATGAGATCTGTGCCGTCCACACAGTGGAATGTCAGAGCTCCATGGAAATGTTTCACAATATGTCCTTTTAACTTCAAAGAGATGCAGGAAGTGTGAGTATAAACAGTGTGATGCAGCAAGTTCAACTGATCAAAAGTACTGAAAGTGACTGGATTGTTTTATTGATTAATAAACGTGAGTAAATTATGAATCATGGTTTGTATTAATATTACAGCAGTGCTGTCGTCAGTGTTTGGTTTAATGTGTTTGCCAATAATTATTGTAGATTCCTCCATGAGCCCGGCACTGACTGTGGAATATATATGAACACAGAAGGGTTTGAGTGCAGCAGAGAGGAAATATGCTGATGACATCACAGAGTGCCGATCTCTGCTTTTAAAGCTTTAATGGACTCTAACTCACTCAGGATGATGAAGAGTGTGAGGTGGTGTCACAGAGTTCTTCCTGGTAACAGATGATGCTGTGGTCATGTGACCTGTCCTCTGTTTTTAGAGCAGCTCTCAGTCAGACTGAGTCAGTTTGTCAGGAGAACTCAGGAACATGGCTTCATTCTTCCTCTGCCTCAGCCTCCTCTTCATCAGCCTCAGCACAGCAGGTACCATCAATACACTCATAAATGATCATTAATACACTGATCACTGATCAATGATGTGATCAGTGCACAGTCTGATGTTCTGTGTGGTTCTGTTTGTCCTCAGATGGATTCGAAATTTATACGGCAATGCGCTGTAACTTTAACTCCTCTGAGCTGAAGGACATCGAGTACATCAAGTCTTACTATTTCAGGAAGGTTGAGTTCACCCGGTTTGACAGCAGTTTGGGGAAGTATGTTGGATACACTGAGTACGGAGTGAAGAACGCAGAGTACTGGAACAATCAACCAGGACAGCTGGCTTCAGAGAGAGCTCAGAAGGAGGCGTACTGCCATAACAACATTGGTGTTGACTACCAGGTTGCTCTGACTAAATCAGGTGAGTGTCCAGTGGTCTGTGTGACATCATCAGGTGTTCATGTTACTTTAATAAATCATTGATCACAGCTCTGACTGTGACACCAGAGAACGGATCTAACCTCAGTCTGTGGCGCTCCCTGCTGGTGAAACAGGCAGGTGCTTGTCATTAAACTGATGATGATACTAAATTATTGATTTAACCTGTTCAAGCTGAAATATTGCTCACATTTATTTTATTAATATTTCCATATAAATATTTCTAACAGCATGAAGCAGCCTGACATGTTATTAAAAGACTTTTCTTATAGTTCAACCATTTTAAATTAGATAAATCCTAGAAACACTGATGTTTCTTTAAAGACCTTCTGCAGTTTATTGATTCTGATTTTCACACCTTGTTTATCAGCTTCACACCTGCACACATTTACAGCTCAGATCTATGAGTCAGTGTAACAGTGGAGCTATTAAATATAATGAAACAATTATAAAGTTATCATCATAACCCGGAGGAAACAGCTGCTGTGTGAATGTCTGTGGTCACACCCTGCTGCACTACACGAGTGTTTGTGTGTATCCGACTCTTCCTGTGTACTCGTCAGACACACACACAACTCAAGTCCTGTGTTTTAATGTGTATGTGTGTGCGTGCGTGTGTGGTCTTACTGTTCACAACACATCTGCAGTAAAGCAAGCAGGAAGTTTAGTTTATTTTTTTTATTTTTTTATTAAATTATGGGTTTTTAAATTGGACAGCCAAATCAGAGCAGTGTTGAAGTCCAGTTTTTATCATTTAAGGCGACTGGCAAGAGTACAATCTTTTCTTTCGAGGCAGCACCTTGAAACACTGATCCATGCTTTTATTTCTTCCCACCTAGACTACTGTAATGCACTTTATGTGGGGGTGAGTCAGTCATTGCTCTCACATCTGCAGCTGGTTCAAAATGCACGACTGCTAACAGGAACTTGTAAAAGAGAGCATATAACCCCCGTGCTAGCCTCTCTGCACTGGCTGCCTGTGTCTTTTAGAGTTCATTTTAAAATTCTTATGTTTGTTTTTAAATGCCTTCACAGTCTTGCCCCGCCTTACCTCTCTGAGCTTCTTCATCTCCACACACCCTGTCGGTCTCTCAGGTCAGCTGACCAGCTGCTCCTGGAGGAAGCTCAAAGGGGGAGGGGCCTTTACTATTGTGGGTCCTAAATGATGGAATAACCTGCCTTGCATGTTAGAGAGGCCCCTTCACTGTCCACTTTTAAAACACGTCTTAAAACCCATTTTTATTCTTTGGCTCTGAGCTTCAGCCAGACTTATTTTTTCTTTTAATTATTTTACTTTTTTATTTGGCTTCTATTCATATCTTATGTATTTTTATTAGTTAGTTTTATTAGTTCTGATGTACATCACTTTGTGTCAGCTGTGGTTGTTTTAAAGTGACAGGTTGCTCTGTGTGTCACACACACAACCTGTGACCTGTGTAACATGAGGTTAGTAATTCATGTGTTCATGTGTGACAGAACACAGTTTTGAGTAAAGTGTCTGTAAACGACCACAGCAGACCCAGTGGCATTTTGATCATTTTTTATTAATCCCTTCACGGTTGCTGTACATTCGCACTCAGAGCTGCAGCTCTCCCGCTGCCAGCTCAACATAACAACCAACAAACACAGCACCCATTACAATATTTAAGTCGGCAGGGCGTGATTGCAGATGCCGTGCAGGTGCGTCCGCCTTCCCTGCACGGCACCGCAGGCCACGCCCCGCCACAGTGTCTAACAGACAGATTATAAAACTAGTGTTTCTTCATGTTATGGACTGAAATCAGCTCCCAGCAGCAGCAGCTCAGAGAAACATGAGGAGAACCAGCTCAGACCTCCTGTGGAGAGCAGCAGCAGTCGGATTCTGCTTGTTCTACTTGTTGCTTTTGGGTTTTAGATGGTTAGATTTACAATTGCACCTAAACGCAGCATGACTGTTGAACCATGTGTAGCAGGCCGTTTACAGTAACTTCCTCTCTGAAGAGTGATGGTGTGACTGCAGAGAACATCAGATGACCCTGATGAAGGCCACAAGCTGAAACACGTTGGTCAATCATTAAAGTTTTTCATCTTCCCTTAAGTGATGCTGGAGTTCTTGCATTGTGAGTTTTTACTTTCAAACCAGCACAGCAGCTGATCTGCAGGAGGATCAGTTCACTGATGGTTCAAACTGGATTCACTCTGAGTCAACACTTCACTGGATGTTAATAAAAACTGATCCAGATCCAGGTTCAAGTCTGGTAGATTTCCAGCACATACAGCTCTGCACGTGTTACTTTATAATAATGATGTTTGCAGCTGCTGATGTTTCTCATCACAGCTGATTCATGATCTGATGTTTGATCAGCTCAGTACAACTATCACTGTTGACAGTATCTTTATTAATACACATGAATACAATGATTTCTGATAATATGATATTAACAATAACTGAAACTCATAATATCCTCTAGTTAAGCCGTACGTCAAACTTCACTCCACGATAACTGCTTCCAGTCAGCATCCTGCCATGTTGGTCTGCAGTGTCTATGACTTCTACCCCAGTAAGATCAAAGTGAGCTGGCACAGAGACGGACAGGAAGTCACCTCTGATGTCACTTCCACTGAGGAGATGGCAGATGGTGATTGGTACTACCAGACCCACTCACACCTGGAGTACACACCCAGGTGAGCATCATAATCCATGGAAACAGACTTTTAATATAAAGTCTGCACTAAAGTTTAAAAGTTTAAGATCTGAGAGTCACTGATGTTTGTGTTGAAGGTCTGGGGAGAAGATCTCCTGTGTGGTGGAGCACGCCAGCCTGGAGAAACCTCTGATCACTGACTGGGGTAAATACCTGTCTGTATCTACACACCTGTACACACCTGTACACACCTGTACATACCTACCTGTCTGACTCTCACCTGTGTGTCCTCAGATCCGTCCATGCCTGAGTCAGAGAGGAACAAGCTCGCCATCGGAGCCTCAGGACTGATCCTGGGTCTGATCTTATCTCTGGCTGGATTCATCTACTACAAGAGGAAGGCCCGAGGTCAGAGCAGGACTCTCACTCACAGACCAGTTCATACCTGAAACCAGTTTAGACCAGTCTAAATCTCAAACCACATTACATGAGTCTAAAACTGGTTTGGATCTGGTTCACATCAGTGTTTTTTATATACTGATGTTTTAACATTCACTTTCAGGCAGGTTTAGACCAGTGCAGATTATTTTCAGACCACATTTAATTAAATTCATGTTTCAAACCAAGTTTTTACTGTTTTTTTAGAGGACTCTCAGACCTGGTTCAGGCCCTGATACATAGAACTTTACTGAATCATTGGCATTGACCAGTTTAAAACCAGTGTCCATGGTTTGTTTTCAGAGTGTGTTGGTGACTGTGTCCTCATCTCTTCCTCTTTCAGGTCGTATCCTGGTTCCCACTAACTGAGACTGGATCCTGGTCCTGTTTGTGTCTGATATTGTAAAAGCAGCTGCTTCCTGTGTTCAACAGACTGATGATGATGATGATCTCTGTCTGGACTCTGAACCTGATCCAGGACCATCTCATTGCTGTTGGTGGTTGTTGTGGTTTCACTGGGATGGTCCTGGATCAGGTCTAATGTAAACTCTGCTGTTTGATGCTTTACCTCTGCTGTTTAATTCATGTAATGCAATTCATGTAATCCACGTCTCTGAATGATTGGGGTGTTTCTGCTCATCTGATTACCATAGATCACACATTTTTACTGGAGGTCATTGTTCCAAAATAAATGAGTCAAACTCTCAGCTGTTTACCTGCATCCTGTTAATGTGACGCTGGAGTTTTTCTTATTGTCACAAAAACCAGTATAAATATTGAGGGAGCGCCACTGTCCCGCAGGAAGGCTCAAGATCATATAGGGAGCTTTTGGAGGTGACTGATATGAGAAATATACAAGCAGTGTATAAACTAAATAGTGGACAGTCTCAATGGAATTATCATAATAACTAGAAAGAATTGCATTTTCTGCAAAAATGCTGTATTGCTGAAGTCAATATTATTAAAGTTGGTGAACTTTAATAACTCAGAAAAAACATAATAAATTATCAGAAATATCACAATTTAGCAGAACTGTTGAAATTTACCCAGCCAGCATTTACATGTGGGCCCCATATGGTTTGGAAATGGGCTGAAAAATGGGCGCCATATAGGATTGTCGATAATGCCCATAATGGCCCCATGTTAAATGCCCATATTGGTGTTAAAATCTGGGAACTAAATGGGCCCCAACTAGGCAAAGTACACAAAAATCCACCCGGGCCCTGTTTATCAAGTTCTTAGTGGGTACAACAAGAGGACAACATGAGCTAAAAAGTGGAAATAGGATTATGAGTGGGTTCTGCACAAAATAAATTTAACAGACAGCCAATACGGGTTGACACAAAGACACCAAAAATATTAAAGCTGACTGCAAACAGAAACAAGTTTGTAAATATAACCATTATATAAATCACGAGGGTACACAAAATAATGTTTTTCACATTAATTTTGTCCAACAATTGTGATTTTAAGTAATTGTATGCTGAACTAGAGATGGACCGATCCGATATTACGTATCGGTATCGGTCTGATATTGACCTAAATTACTGGATCGGATATCGGAGAAAAATAAAAAATGTAATCCGATCCATTAAATATCACGAAAGCACCTCACAAAACTTGCAACACGCCGTAACTCGCCTCAGAACGTTAGCACGTCGGAGCAGTATGCATCACGGGATAGAGCGGCTGTGGCATGCGGGACCTGTCGGTGGTCTGGATAGCATGTGGAGCTTCGCTAGCAACCCGGCATTTCATCTCCGACAAAGTTATCCCCGAGAGAAGTAAAGCAAGTGTGTAAGTCCATCTCTGAATGTTTGTAAAGCATTCCTGCGTTAAGCTTAACAAGCGACTGCCTCTCGCTCTCCGGCTGCTACTTCAATCATGAAACTGCTTAATGATCAGCTGATCGGCTTTTCTGTAGCGAGTCCGTCTCTCTTCTTTGTTTTTGGCCCACTTTGCACCAGAAAGAGGAAACCAGCGGCTGAACAACAGCAGCACGTTTAAGCTTGATCAGCTGTTGTTAGAATGTATTTAATATTTCTTTCTACTCGAGGATCTTTTTCTACGTAGCTGACGCTGGTAACTGTGCAGGGGCGGATCTAGCAAAGTTTAGCCAGGGGGGCCGATAGGGCATTAACAGGGAAAAGGGGGCACAAAGACAGACTTTTCTTTCTTATTCTCATTTAAAATGTCGAGCTTTTAATAAATAATTATCTGACACCCAAAGTTTTAATTTGATGTAAAATGAATAGAAGTCAATTACTGTATATAGTGACTATTAAGTCTAATATATATACCCTAGTAAGCTATAGTACTTTTTCCTTTGGGAAGGTACCATCTGTGCAGTCTGCAATTTTGTTGAAGAAAGATGTTGAATCTATTTAATATTTCTTGAAAAATAATTGATTTCTGTGCATTTTTTTCACACTGCATCAAATTAAGGTTGATTACGTCGATTAAGCATCATGAGGTGGAGCGTGAGGGGTGGTTCCCTATTTTTTATTTATTTATTTTTGTTGTTGCTGGGAGTTGGAACCCTATTAGTTAGGTTGCTTAATATTTACGCTAAGTACTCTTTAAAATACCAGAATAGTGAGGATGGTGTAGGTTTAAGTTTATTAGATTGATCAGTATTGCTGAACTATGAAATATTTTTTTTGTATACAGGTATAACAGAATAGCTTTAGTGTAGTTGTTGTTTTAAACTTGAGTATGAACTTATACAAAATGCAGCAAGATATTTAAAAAACAGTTTTGTTGATTAAAAAACACTATATCGGATTCATATCGGTATCGACAGATATCCAAATTTATGATATCGGTATCGGTATCGGACATAAAAAAGTGGTATCGTGCCATCTCTATGCTGAACTGCAAAAACTTTTGAAAAACAGGAAAAGTCAGACTACATTAAAATTCCTTGTATTTGGAACTGTAGTAAAATGGGAAAAAGCCAGATGGAAAACTCCAAACCTTATCTCAAATCAGCAGACTTTTTCCTCTGTTTTTTTTTTACTAGCTATTTTGTACCTTTGCAGCCCTCAGTCCTCCACTGTCTCTAGTTCCAGAACCACTTGGGCACAGCCTTCTCTGCTTCTTGCAGGTTGACTTGTGACGTCAAAGAATTCGTCTTCAGTTCCTCTGCACAAGAAGAAGAAACATGGGTAAGCCAAAGTAAAGTTAACCCTTTCTTAGTTCCTTGGGTGATGATTTACAAAGACCAATGTTTATTTCTGTTCCTTGCCTCAAAAATATATGAGATTGCACTATAACCAATCTCAGTTACACTTTCAAACACTTTAGAGACTTTCGAGAAAGGGGGTGACACCCACTAGGGGGAAATTCCACAGGTGGTGAAGCCTTTAGTTCTGTTTTTGAGGATGTGGAAGAGTCAAGGGGCAATCACTGTAAGAGGAAATAAGGTTGTAAAAATCTCTCCCATTCTGGAGAGGGTCAAGGGTGTGAACAGCAAAAGAGGACTGTGCTATCCACCTGAAGAAGAGAGACTGGGTATCAGTGCCCCGCTGAAGGGCTGCTCTCTCTCTCAAGTGCTGAGATTGGTGTTAATGTGTTAATGATAAATACACTTTACTTTCTTCCTAACCAGAGATGGGCAGTAACGCGTTACTTGTAACGCGTTACTGTAATCTGATTACTTTTTTCAAGTAACGAGTAAAGTAAGGGATTACTATTGCAAAATCAGTAATTAGATTACCGTTACTTTCCCGTAGGAATGCTGCGTTACTGCGTTACTAAAACCGTGATTTTTTTTGCGAGAATGTCTCACGACAGTGACGTAAGCAAGTACGACGTTGGTGACAGCAGCTGTGTGCAGATCAACAATGGATCATATATCGAGTGCAGAGAGAGTATGAGCGTGCAGCGTTTAAAGCGTGGAAGCACTGACCTTACTTTGAGTTTGATTCCATAAAAAGTGACAAAAACATTAGCGTCTGTTGTGTGTGGGAAGAAAACTTCTTTTTACAGCGGAAAAAACCCCTAAACTTCCGAGCAAGCACCGAGTAGCTACGACGTGATGGGAAACTCACAGAGACACTCGCGCAGATTCTTCAACTGACCGCAGCACACCTACACCAGGGTAAACCTCCGCCTACCCTGCTCCTGCTTTACAGGTGAAAATAGAGCAAAAGGACCGCTGAGTCTTTGACTTTATTTATTTTCTGCTGTGTTTTACTTGCATCTATTTGAAAGACTGAGTGTAAACACAAAAAACATTTTATTTTATGTGCTGGAATGTGTAGAAAATAGGTTTAAATGTTAAACTAATTTATTCAAGTCAGAGAATGTTGCAGATAATTAAATTTTTGCTTGATGCATAAAGTTAAAAGATTAAAACTGATAAAACAAGTTAAAAAGAGACTTTTCCATTTGATTACATTTTGTATGATGGATTATGCAGAAAAAGTAGAATTGGGCTGAAAGATCTATCGCTTTATCACCTCTTCAGGTTGTAAATCGTGTTTTTAAAAAGTAACTAAGTAACTAAGTAACTAAGTAATTAATTACTTTTGAAAATAAGTAATCAGTAAAGTAACGGGATTACTTTTTTGGGGGAGTAATCAGTAATTAGTTACTGATTACTTTTTTCAAGTAACTTGACCAACACTGTTCCTAACTTTACTAACCATGGGCCACATCAGTAACTGTGACTGTTGGGGAGGACATCACTAACAGGCTGAACTTTGCTATTCAAGATGCTAAAATCAGTCTGCCAAAGATCAAATTGGCCATCTTCTATCACCTGGTTCTTTTCGACAGGTCAAATATGGAAAAATCAAAAATATTTATCCCCGCTGTATTCATTAAACCTGGGAACTCACTATAAATTAACAAACAATCAGCATGCTGTGTGGTACCAAATATTTGAACAAAAATAGAATTAAAATTAATATTCTGTACCTTTAAACAAGCCAACAAATTCCTTTCATTACTAGTTTTAACATTGCTGCTGTTTTAATGTTCAGATCATGATGTGAGGGCAGAATGATGAAGTCCAGATATGAATGAAACCAGCCGTGGACGTTTTATTAAGGTTTATCTAATAACACTGACTGTGTTACAGGATTAAAGCAAAGATAAATCAGTTTGTAGACAACAATGAATGTCAACATATTCACACAGTGGCTTAGTTTGTTCAAACAACAACCAAACGTTTAACAGTGAAGTGTTTGAAACATTCAGTGATTTGTAAAACAAAAAGTCTGTCATGTGGAAGTATTGAAATTCAACATAAATATAGAGACTAACAGCAGAATTTCACAGGTTTGATTGGGAGTTCCATAATAAGTTAGTGCTACCAGCTATTTAAGCTAACACAAAGACTGCTGTTATCCACACCTCACCAGGTGTGCTCAGTTAGCAACAGCTGAACATTCTTGCACTGCCACTGCAGAGAGAACAGGAGCTGCAGAGGGGCAACAACACTGAAAAAAGTTAGACTGGATTGATAATTATGTTTTACAAGGTCAAACCCAACATTTTTTGGTTTTCAGCTAATATTTTTCATCCATCGAGCTTTGCATCATGTGACACAAAAGTAGAAATGTACAGTAAATATTTAGTTATTTCCAATGAATACAATAATGGTATTACAAAAATAGAAGTAGCACTGGGGCGCTGTTTTTAACAGGAAATATTCATAGAAAATGCAAATCGAACAAATCTAAAATCTATACAAACAATTCAAACATGTCATATAAGAACCCAATTATTTTATACGACTCGTATTTAACCCTTGTGTGGTGTTCGTATTTTTGTTACTCAGCCAGTGTTCATGGGTCTGGTGGACCCGCTAGAGTTTTGGCTTTCCAAATTAACACTATCAAACAATTTTATGTTAAATTACTCAACAGGTGGCTTTAGTTCATCCCAATTACAAACCATATGAACAGCAAACATGGTTAATTTTTTCCCTTTACCTTTGTTAGATCACATTTATGAATAATGTGCTTCGCGTTTTTTGGGGGGTTTTTTTTATAAAATGTTATAAAAAAATAAATCAGTTGTAATCAAGTGGAGTGAGTGGAAAGACACAACACATTTACACGTGAAGCAATATGTTTCACAACTAAATGGGATCAGCTGCTCATCAATGGTGACATTAGGCCCAGGTTTGTAAAACAGGGGGAGGTGGTGCACACACTTATCCCACACTGTCCTGATGGCAGCTAGCTTGTCTCTCTGCCGTCGAGCTAGTCTGTCGTCTCGGTTATCAAAACGGATAATCCTGGAAATTTTGTGGAAGTTTTCCAGAGACATTGATGCACGGAAAGGTTCTTGCCGTTTTCTGCATCCCACAGGGATTCTGTCGATTCCCCTTTGGACCTGAAAACTCCTGCAAGGATAAGAACCCCAAAGTAGGCTGTTACCGGATTCAAATATTGGGGATGGAGACAAGAGGAAAAAACCACAATAACAACACTGGTCCGGCCGGGTTGAGTCAAACGATGATTTTAATGATCACACGCGTGGGAGATGGACACTGATGCAGACAGCATCAGATCTCAAAATGGTGGAGCATTGCTCAAACTCTTATAGCCTCTGGTGCCTCCACCTTATCATAAAAGCCTAAACATTCACATGCTTTCTCTCACACGGCGCCTAAGCTACGACCTTGGCTCCCTGTTTATCTGCTCCTGCTGAGATGGGGCAGAAAACTCCAGCATGTTCTCTTCTAATCAGACAAATAAGGCGATGACTTTCTGCGAACAGTATTTCTTATAACTCAGCAGTTTGTTCCTTGGTGTATGGTGCCCACTTGTAATATAAGTTGGATCGCAGACAGGGGGCAGGGTTTAATAAGAGCATTTTCTTCTTCCTTTTCACGCATGGTTGCAGTGTTATACCGAGAGAAAGCATGGTTTGTGTGTATGAAAGAACAAAACTGTTGAAACTGTTAAACCAATTATTCCTGGAATAAGCAGCTTGCTCTGCCACAACCACGAACAGTAAACATGCAATGAGCAATGCCAACATTTTCCACACCCTAGTCTCCTCTTGCTCTGCATGATGACATAGAACACAAACAAGTACAGAAAATTAACTACAAATATAGCATGTGTCAAGTTTTTATAACCACTTAAAGGAAACTGTTCAACAGAGCTCATAAAGAAGCCTGATGCAGTTGATGCCTTGTTATTATTTCCAGCACCGAGGTGCATCATCTGGAACATAATTTATGAAGAAATAATTTAGTTTTGGACAAACAGACACAATACATAACAGAAAAATGACACCTAACAGTGATGTCATCTCTTAAAGTGAAATGACACAGCTGAACACTAGTGAACATAAATTTCTTGTTGAAGGAGTGGAAGAAGAACACAGCCCTTTCTCTCTGGTAGTTCATTAATTTAGAGAAAACAACTGTACATGTAATGGAGTACTGTTTTACTTCAACAATAATGTTTTATGTGGTGAAAAAAGGCTGTTTAGCTTTCAGGAAGAGCCATCTATTCCAGCAAATACAACAACTGCATATTTGAAAAAAAAAAATCTAATTTACAGCAAAATATAAAACAGACACACAAAACGTCCAAGTATAACTTTTGTCCACAAGTCTGAATTTATCCTTTTTTTGTTTGCATTCTTTCAAAGAACTGCCTCCTTATTAATGGTCCCTGGAACAGAAACACACTTGCTGTGTGCTAGTGACACACTAATCTATGCATACGTACATAAACACAACAAGAAGGTAAACACGTTTATTCATTTCCATAAAAAGTGCATCGATTTAATAAGAATTTAGTGAAATTTTGTTAAAGTAAAAATACTTTTGAAAATATGTGAAAAGTTTTTGTCCAGATTGGAGCAGAATACGCTGATTTTAAATTCAGTTAGTTACAGATGGCTTGGCACAACACCCTGTTAACATTGACACATAGGTTACCATAGTGTTTCAAAGAGTAAAATAAGCACAGATTTACAAAAAAACAACACTGCCATAACGACGTTACTACTGACCCTACATTTGTCTTGCCTTTGGCTTCACCTGCACAAGTGCCGAGGTCGGTCTCCCTGCAGGATCGGTTTTCCCTCCGTCGGGAGCAGCAACATTTTTCTTGTAAAACAAAGGCGGGCCTACCAAAAACAGTTTGGAACCACTGGGTTAACTGCAGGTGTATAAGTCATGTAGATTCCTGCACTCACACACTGGTTTATTTGGCTTCATGAACAAACATGATCAGATTATAAAACTCATGACATAAAAATGGTTTTACATGCATCTAATCTGAGAAAAGATTGAATCGGTTAAATCTGGACTTACAGTCTCTGGATGTTTGGTCCAGTTTCACAGGAAGAACAAGAGAAAACATTTCAGCGATTCTTCAGATGAATCTGCTGCTCTACAGAGAAATCTCTGCTCCAACCATCAGCTAAACATCTCCACCTCTGACAGAAGTTCAACACACATGCAGAAATAAGTGGCTGAAGAGACATACTGACCTAAATCCTCTCAGAGACTCCAGCGGTTCATCTGTTGGACAAACAGCTGAGATAAATCTGTGTAAACTCACCATCATAGCAGAAGAAAGGCTTTCTGTGGTCACATCCAGCAGAGCTCCATCTTCCTGATCTCTCTAACAGAGTCGTAGCACATGTCCTGTTGTTTAGTCCATCACTGCATGAGTCCATGTCCCAGTATCTGAAAGAGAAGTTACTCCCATCTGACCACAGGCCGATCCACGAGGCTGTAGACTTCTGCAGCTTCTCTTCACTGTATATCTGATGGAGTCCACTGGCCAGGTCGGTGTGATGCTGTCTGCAGTAGCTCTGAGTCCAGGTCACAGACGTCAAAGGTTTTATTGTCGTTCATCGTCGAGTTAACAGAGAAACACAAAAACATCTTTATCAGCTAACTCGTCTCATTCTTCAAACTGTCTCTTTCAGGAGTCTATGATATAACACAGGTTATAAAATTAATTATAACATCATTAAAGATTGTATTATCTTATTACTGTCCACATATTCTCACCGTGGTAGCAGATGACCTGAAACGTGGCAGTACGTGTATGATCTTCCCACCCGTCTCCTGTCCTTAGCATAACTGATAACTTTGTGTGAAATGTAGCCGTCTGTGTGCTCCAACACAAAATGACGGTTCTTGTTTTACTGTTCCTGGAATTCATGCTTTAAATTCGGTCTGTCAGCGTTAACGTGTTAATGCAGACTCGTTCAAGCTGCGGTTCAAATTTTTAACACACTCAACCCATCTGGAGCGCAGACTGGACCAACGTTGGACCAGCGTTGGACAAACTGCGTCAACAGAGACATTTCAGGCGTCTGTGTGGATGTCTGCGTGGCACTGAATTTAAATCGATCACACATTCATTTATGACAACAAGATGAAGCCTGTTAGCACCTCATGCTGTGAAGAAGCCAAAGAAACTTAGAAAGACATTCTGAACAGCAGATCCAGAGTTTTATGACATCTTCAATAAATGTGGACAAACAGAAGTTAGCTTGGCATATGTAAGGTCTTGTGAAAGGGGAAACACAGACGGTCTTTATCTTACAGTGTGACTGAAGAGCATCTACATTTAATGTCTCTCTCATGTTCTCACCTTTCCAGCTTGTTGTCGTTGTAGCAGCTGTTCTCTCACTCGCCTGCCTCCCTCCTGCTTCTTGGTGTGTCTGTGTGTACATGTTTACGTATCTCTGTGGGGACCAGAAACTGGAATTTTACTATGTTTCTGGGGATCAACTCCAGGGTTCCTGGTGACCCAGTGTTTTCAGTTTGTTCATGTTCTGTGTGCTTCCTTCTAATGACTCTTTAGTGTGGACTCTCTGACATTACCACACATCACACACAGACACTTTTTAAAAACTATCTCCTGCACAGGCTGTTCAGGCCAAAGCGCCGAGTCCTGGAGCAGTTTCATTTTTTTAAAAGGATCTGGTGAACCTGCATGTGTCCTTCGGTGTGCAGTGCTGGGTGCTGGCAGTCACTTTGGGTCACAGCTTCCACTTCCATGAAAGAGAGCAGTTGTCAGTGCTTTCTACTCTGTCTTGGTACACGTGACAAAAATGGCATCTGCTGTAATAAATTGGCTGTGTGCAGGAAAAGGACCTAAATGCAGACTCGTATGTGGAGACAGGAGTTACACTCAAAACCACCTTTATTTGCTGACTGACAAAACCTGTGAAATCAAAGCAAAAGGGGAAACCCAGGGAGAGGTACAAAACCATGAGGGAGGACCCAACAAAGGACTGAGGGAGACGCTGGCTGAATACACATGCTATGTCCAAATTCAGGGTTGCATGCTTCGAAGGCCACGTTTGTGGGCAATTATGTCACAGCGACACGACGAAGACCGTCCTAATTCAAAGAGTCCTCCCAATGTGGTGACAGATGTGTCCTTTCCCAGATTTGAAGGATGGGTCTGGTGTATTCTTCGTGGCCCAACATATCCCACGATTGATTGCGGGTTACACAGGAGAGTAGTTTTGCGTAAATTTAGAACAAGAAGAATAATTTTTCGCAGGTACAAGAATACATCAGTTGACACATCATATTCATATGAGTGCGGTCCTATTAACCCTCATGCTGCACAGCAGCGCTCCCCAACCTTTGTTGCGCCACAGACCGGTTTATGTCAGACGGAGCGTTTAAGGTAAAGCGGATAAATACAACCACATAAAATGACCAAGACAAAAACTGTGGTATTTTGTAAATATAAGACTACACACCATCAGAGCGGGAGTCACGAGTTCGATTCCCACCCGGTATCCAGTAAGGGTCCTGGCTGGAACCTATCATGGGCGACCGTGGCTCAGGGGGTTGGGAGGTGCATCTGTAACTGGAAGGTCGCTGGTTCAATCCCCGGCCTCTCTGTCCTGGTCGTTGTGTCCTTTACCCTACTGGTGTTGGCCAGAGGGGCCGATGGTGCGATATGGCAGCCTCGCTTCTGTCGGTCAGGGCAGGTGTGGCTACAACTGCAGCTGCCTCCACCAGCGTGTGAGAGTGAGTGAATGACTTGTAAAGCGCTGTATAAATGCAATTATCATCATGTTCTTTTCTGAATTCTTTTGCCGACAGAGAAAGACTGGACTCAGTGTGGTCAAAGCTCAAAAAAATCATCTTTATTGTACATTTCCGGAAACAGAGAACTGTAGACACGAGCACCCACAGTTCTGAAAACATTGCAAGTATATGTAGTTCTGCCCTACGTCACACACAGACACACGTAGTTTAATCAAAACATCTCTGCTTAGTTTCACTTTCTGTCTGCAGCTTCCTGTTCTCTGGACAGAGCGTGCAGTTTCCTGTCAGCCTCTGACCAAAGTCGGCCCTTTCTTAGACTGGAAGCAAACTATATTTAAAGAAAGTAACAATCAGCACTAAATAAGCTCTAACAATATATTAATTTCGTGATAACCCCCCATGTTAAAACCACGCCAGGAAACCAAGAATTTCACTACATGTTGTACTCTGTATAATTGTGTATGTGACAAATAAAGTTTGTTTGAGAGTAACATCCTCCTCTCTGCCACTTAATGCTCTCTGGTCACTATGGTAACGTGTAAATATTTCTTCCAAAATAAGACACACAGCTACAACACGGGGAAAGACCCAGGGAAACAGAGTTAACGATACAAACCCTGAAAACCATAAATTTCACAGCGGAGCCTCAACTCTCGCGGCGCAGTACCAAACGACCCACGGACCGCTGCTGTACAGAACCTGTGATGTCCAGACGGCGTTCCTCTGCTGTGAAAACTTTGGGTTTAGGGATTAACATAGTTGCCATGGTTTCCTTTCTCCTCTTATTTGTTGTGTGTGATCAGGACAATCCTGGAGAAGATGGGCCTGCAGGGGAAAGTCACCCGCTTGCAGGCCAGAAGACATGAGATAACTTTAAAGACAAAGTACGTCTGTGTGTTATCAAAAAGATAATTCTTAAGAACACAAGTTAATAAATGTGCAACTACTAAGAGTTGTTGTGGTGTTTTTATTTGCCTGCTGTCATCTTTGATTTCCTCTGCCTTTAGGATTGCAAGTATCCAGGCTCAGGAGAGGGGGTCAGTGGGAAGCCCACTGCTGTGCTTGGCCCTGCACTCAGAAAAATAAAGGTGCCAACTGGAACCAAAAGTGGTTCTTTAGACTGATGCCATAGAAGAACCTTTTTTGGTGCCACAAAGAACCTTTCAAACAATGGTTCTTTGAAGAACCATTTCTTTCAGTGGTTCATTGAAGAACCATTAAAGGTGCCCCAAAGAACCATCAAGAAATGGTTCTTTGGGGCACCTTTAATGGTTTTTCAAAGAACCTTTTTAAAAATGGTTCTTTAAAGAACCATTTTTAAAAAGGGTCCTTCAAATGGTTCTTTAAAAAACCATTTTAAATCTTTCAAAATAAAATGCATCATAAATTGAATTTGAGTAGGGTAAAATAAATACGAGCACAGCATAGACATATATTAATGGTTTATTGTCATTTTGTACTTACCAAAAGACAAAAAGGCATTTTAACCCTCAGCACAACATCAATACTAATACATGTCACATATTAGTGTTTTAAACAGTAATAATTAAATATATTTGCTATACTATAAATAAATATATAAATACTATAGCTACAGATAACACAACAAATAATACATGTATTGTTTAATTAATAAAACATCAGAAAGTGATAAAACACATTAGAAATAGCAACAGCTTCATAACAGACCAATAAATCAACACATTTTCATCAGCAGATGTTTGCATGTTCAATAAAAATATTTCAACAACAAGTTTATGATTAAAATGATCAATGAACTTCAGCCTTACGCTCTGTAATGTACTTTTCATGTTGTACTCATGGTCCTTTGTTAGTCCAGTTTAGGATAATGTCTCTGACGTATGTATCATATCAAATATATGTCATATCAAAACAAGCCCACACCTGCAGTTGTTTCAGTTTTTCACTGGTGTTTCCTGGTGTTTCCAGTCACTCAGGCGGACATCCATATCAGCCAACCAAACGACAAGCTCCTCCCTTTGTGCTTCAAATCCCTCCCACTCTGAGACAAGGAGCTGAAAGAGAGAGAAAAGAGTCAATTATAAAGAAGAGAGAAAAGTGAAACCCTCCTCAGAAGGTCTGACTCGCATACCTGCAGTTGACCTGTGATGGACTCCAGTTTGGCGTTCACGTCATCCCTCGCCGATGCCAGCAGCCGAGTCTGCAGGGTGCCCTGGAAGAGCTGAGTTAATGTTCGACTCCTCCTGGTCAGGCTCTCCAGCTGGATGAGCCGAGGTCTCCCCTCTCGCCGCTGCCTCTGAACACACAAACACAAATTGCATCTGAAGCAGGAGGTGCAGATTTTTTTTGCTATTCTTTTCTAAATGCAGGCTAGATCACGTGGAGGTATTTGGAAAACTTTTTTGGCCAGTGGACGACTGTTGTCTTGCAGAAAGTCAAATCAAACATATTCGATACACAATCAATTCACAAGAACACATTATAAAAAATAAGTCCAGTTCTTGCCTGATTTCAAATGAATTCTGCATCAAAACAGGGTGACAGAAGTAAAACGAGAGCACAAAGCCTCACTTTGTACAAGCCTGCTATTACAGTTCTCCTCTATGCAGACGACTTTCCTGTTTTCAAGGCACAACTTGGATCTGCTGTACGAATCTTATGGATACACACTAAATGAAACAATAGATTCTGATCCCTCATCCTAATATGGTCCCAACATAGCAACAGCAATAAAGAAAGTGTTGAGGCTTCAAAATACAAAGTCCATAAACCAATGGCTGACGTGGGTTTTATCATAAGGGTGAGAAATATACAGATTTCAGTCTGTCTTAGAGATTTGATGTTCATTTACCTGCAGATGCACTATACGTACCTGCTCCATGGTTTTTCACAACATTTTGCATATCACTATTTAATACAGGAAGTACGTGAACTAAAACATGTCATCGTTCTTTGTGAGAGGACCATATTAATGAAACCAACCTCAATGACATCATAGGGATCCCTAAAGATGCTCCTGCTGCTTTTCTTCCTCCTCATCCTAAGCTTCCTTCTCCTTGTCCTCGCCTTCCATCCAATTGTAATTCAACCTAATTGTGTTTCTCCCCCTCCTCTTCCTCATTTTGTTGGAGCTGTGAACACAATTAATGTGAATCTGGATTAATTTGTGCAAACAAGAAAAATCTACAGCTTTTTGGTCAGAGGTGCTCTTGTGATTTAAGCCGGGTAGAGTAGATTTATGTGTTGATGCTACCTGCTTCAGCTCTGGCTGCTGAGTGATATTTACACCCTGGCTGGATTACAAACTTTAACCATGTGCTGAACTTTGGCCCAGCGTTGATACCTCTTGTTAGTATAACGACCTCTTCTTAGCTTGTATGTATGATGGTGGATAAATGAAATATACAAAAAAATTAACTATATTACAAAAGAACATCTATCTTGGAAACATCAAATGACCGGAGCATAACTTGTCAACTAGTCCGAAACTAAGTTATGCAGGAACAGTCAAAGACACCTTCTCATGTCACATTTCTATATAATTCGATTAGACAATAAAGAGTTATCTAATCTAATTATTCATTCAAAACTCTTATGCATAGCTGTATTTTATACAGCTCATACAGAATTCAAAGTACAGGTTCATGTGAGTATTTAATGTACGGCTCAGATCTACAGAATTTCAGAGTTTCTAGAGCAGACACAGAGCTCACGTCACAACAGGCTTCAGGCGCCATTTTACTGACTTTAACAATATATTAAATTTTAATTTCGGTCTAGCTGACATTAGGTTATGTACGCAGCACGCAATTGAACCACATATTTTAGAAGCCAAAGGTTCAAATTAGCTGGGAGCACCTTCACTTAATTATAACAGTGGTTTGACCTCAACGGCTAACGTATCTAGCTAATCGCTACTGTTAGCACAACATTAACAGCAAGCTACAATGACGAGTAACAAAAACAAAACAGTAATAAGGTTTTAATGGAAATGTTTTACCTTTTCTAACAGTCCCAGAATCCACAGCTTCAAAGTCCAGAAGGTACTGAAGACTGCTATCCGTTTCGCTGTCACCGTCCGTGAGTTTTTTTTCCCGAAAGGTCAAGGCCCGCCGCTCGCACACTCTGTCTGCGCATGCGCATCCCAACGACTGACCCCTCCGTCCGCTCCCGGGAGGTTATAGTATGACGTGTTCTGACGTCACTCTCTCTCTCCCTGTCATTTATTTGGCTCGAAACACATATTAACAAATTGCTCAGTGATGAACAACTACTCAGATCATTTACCTAAGCAGTGCGCTTTGTCAAAACGAAGTGTGTGTTCATTACACTGACATTCTGTTCTGCAATTGTTATTTACTTGTATTTTATAATTTGACTTTACATACTGCTGGGTGGTTTGTAAAGTTTACAATAACTAGTATTATCATTATGCTATATTTTCAAAAATATATAATAATCTCAAAAGTAATGCCTTGGAGTAGAAAATAGTAATGCTTTATTAAAATTTAAAACTAAAGTACAGTATTTGAATGTGTGTATTGTGTCTATTGTTTGCAAATATTTCTAACTTTTATTTGAATATTCAGCTTCCTACCATCTTCTCTTAAAGGGTAATTGCCAGGTAATCCGCCCTCCCCCTTCGCACACACATGCACACAAAGAAAACACACAGTATAATTCACAGCCTCGTTATGGTGAATAAATATTTATGCCATTTACACCATCAAACTTAGACAGCTAAGGATGAAGAACCCTTTGTTCTTTAAAGAACCATTTGTAATAGCTGAAGAACCATCCACAAAATAAAAAGGTTCTTTGACGTATGATGGTTCTTTAAAGAACCATTTAAGAACCATAATTTTTCTGAGTGTGGTTTGAGGTGAGAGGACAGAGGCCTGTCCTAATGTCCTCTCTCCCTGAGGACACTCCAGGGCCAAGTGCAGCAGTGGGCGACCAAAACGACAGCGATGAGGAAGAGTGAGCCCCCCACAGCATGAGGCAGCAAAGAGAGGCTGAGGAGAGCAGGGGGAGGATGGACACACTGTTTTCACTGCTAGAAAGATTAGTTCCCAAATGGGAACAATCAGCCAGGCTTTCAGGGTTTCACAATGAACACACCCGAAACTCTGGCTGATTGGGACCCACACCCAGTTTCACCCCTTGGCTCAGGCGATTAGAGGATCATCAGGGGGTCCTTTTGTCCCTCTGTGGGGGGAAACTCCCACTGGGTTTAAATCTGGGACTCTCCACCATTTGACCTTAGAACTGAAGAAGCTTCTCTGATGAGAGGTGAAACGTCTTCAAGCAACTTAAAGAAGTCCAGACGCTTTTCTTTGCAAGCTCCTTGGTCATTGCACAAGTTTTACACAAAGAGTAAATACAACTTGTCTTAAATTCTCTAAATATTTCATACTTTTGTCTCATCATTCTTATTACTGCTATTCTCTGTTATCTTCTTCATATTATAACTGCACACTTCTATATGCTCATGTAAAGCTGAGGAGCACGAGCCAAAGAAGGTCATTACGGGTAAATGTGGCTGCACTGCATCAATACACACATCATATATTCAAGACTTCAGAGAAAATATTTAAAATCTTCCCAGTACAGCTTGCTGCATGTGCAGAACCAGACACTCCAGGTATTTGTCAGAGGTGTGTTTGGCAGCAGCATTGCTTTGCATATTAGTTTAGTAACAAACAAAACACCAAAGCCAGAGAGTCATGTGTACGCTCATTTTATCTGTCAGTCCACTTTAATAATGTTATACATCTATAGTTTAATGTTAGCTTCTTTTTCCATTTAAAAACTGTTTCTCTGTGTGGACTAGCTCTGCTGCCTCCTCTAGAAGTGGGTGTTCTTGAGTAGCAGGTAACCTGCTGCTCTCCTCGTCACAGTTTGTGTTTTGCTTCCAAAACAGCTCCATGAGAGCAAAGCTGTGGGAGCTCTGGTGGACCTGCTGAGGGTGTCCTTTGCTGTGCAGTGCTGGGTGCTGGCAGTGGGTTTGGGTCACAGTGTTGAACTTCCATGAAAGAGAGCAGTGGTCAGTGCTTTCTACTCGTACTATGTGACAAAAATGGCATCTGCATCACTATTTGATGACATTACAACAAAATAAATATGAGCTCTGGCTTGTTGAGCACCTTCCTGCTTTGAGTCAGACATTCTAGCCCAGGGGTGGGCACTCTCAGTCCACGAGGGCCGGTGTCCCTGCAGGTTTTAGATGTGTCCAACACAGCTGGTTTAAATGGCTAAATTAGCTCCTCCACATGTCCTGCAGTTCTCCAGAGGCCTGGTAACGAACTGATCATGTGATTCAGCTGTGTTGACCCAAGGTGAGGACAGCGGCCCTCGTGGACTGAGAGTGCCCACCCCTGTTCTAGCCCTTCTAGCACGCTCTTACCCAAAACGGTCCTTTTGCTCAGTTTCTGATTCTCAATATATCATTTTAAAGACAAGTTGCATGAAACTTGGCCAGGATGTGTTTTTTAGGATGATTTTAAAAATTCAACGAGCCCCTCTATGGTGTACAGAAAAGGAGACTGGCGTATATGCCTACACTCTTTACCCTCGTAATTCTTTGGCCCCATTGGGTCCTGTTGTAATCATATATTTCAGATATACTGTAATCCTAACATTTTATAATGAGCACATATATAGCTGGAGCTCCACCTTAGACATTTTCAGTGGTTTTAAATGCAGCCTGCTCTTACTGGTCCTTTCTGCACAGACACCATGAAGCGCACACTATTGCTGCAGTTTTGCGGTCTTCTGAAAGCGAAAAAGATAGCACTAGTGGAAATCTTTCTGACAATGAAGAAGGGAAGGACTTTTTGCCAGGCTCTGAGGAGCTTTGCAGCTCATCTGAGGAGGAGGAGGAAGAGGAGGACGAGACAAGACTAAAAAATGGTGAACTCATGTGGTCCCACTTGTGAGCCACAAGTCCAGGAGTCTGGCAAGAAAAAGGCCCAGATCAGGGCAGAGGCCCGCGAACTGATGGCATTTTAAAAGGAAAACTTTTTTTGGTTTGAAATGAGAAAAACACAATATTTTTAATAATGAAATAGTTTTTTAATTCTTGAAAATGAACGAGTTATGAAATATGTTAATGTTATTAATATAATAATTTTATTAATATATTTTTATGGCTACCACATGTTTTATCACTTCCTAGGGCATAAATAACTTGATTGATTTTGTTAAATACAAACAAAGTGATGGCAGCAGTGCTGCCACGGGCAGAAAGAGAGCTCCACTGTGTTTATCTGTAGTTCAATGAAAGGCTTCAGCTCATAGTCAGAAAATACAGTTTTGTCTTGTTTTCAGTTTAAAAACACAAACAAACATTTTCATGTGGGCGACTTTTGTTTGTCTGTGCTACTTGAACAGTAAAGTGGTGAGGATTGGGAGGGCGAGCGCTCACAGGTCCCACACTTCTGCATTTTCATTGGGGGGCGTTCTTGTGTGGTAACCTGGACCTCTCCTCATCATACTTATTCAGTCAGTGTCCAGCTCTTTACCTGGCAGACACCCACCTGCTGTGCTGAAGACCCAGTTTGGAGAGCCAGCCTGCTGTGCTTAAACCTGAGTAGACATCCTGTGAGCAGAGTCGGCGTGTCATAGAAATGCATGATGTATCAAGTGTTACACCTGTAAGAGACAAGCCCCCGCATCCCAGGGAGGGAGAGGTGTCCCACCGAGGCCAAGGCCCAGCCAGCCCTGATCCACCCCACCCACCCACTAGTGACACACACACAGACATAGAGATGCATGTACACACATTGAACCGCCCACCTCCTGTGGTGTTAATTTAACAGGATTATTTGTAACCTACAAAGTGTCATGTTTCTCTTAAAGTGTGCAGAAGTACCAAAAACACGACAGTCACAAACTGATGAGGTCTGATTACAGTCTGTGTGGGCAATTTGCTTTCACCTGCTACTGCAGGGTCTGCTTTACAACATAAAGCACCATGAGGTGACTGTTGCTGTGATTTTGCTGTATAAATAAAATTGAACCTGCTCCAAACTTCCGTGCGTCGTGCATAACTGCAGTCAAAGAAGCACATGGACCAACGAGTCTGACCTGATTCTTTGGTGGGGCCCTGATGACTGTTAACAGGCGGAGCTCAATATACATCTGACATATTTAAAGTCTAAGATGAGCTGAAACAGCTGCAGTGAACCATGGCTCTGCAGCAGTTTGTGTGCTGCGTCACTGTGCTGATCACTTTCTTCTGCAAAGATGAGATTTTTCTCATATTTTCTCATTGAGATTATATCAGGGTGGAAGAAGTGTGCAATGAACTAGAGGTTCAAATGTCGACTATTCTAACCCAAATGTTTCTCCTGGATACAAGGAGAGCGTCTGTTTAGTACTGATGTCATTGATTGATTGATGTCATTCAGCAGTGCTTCATGTTCACAGTAATCCACACGCTTTTATTTGATACCAACAGTTCTGTCGTTGACACAGTGCAGACACGTCGTGTTGTCATGTTTGTGAGTGTAGTGAGTTCACTGTGAGAACATCGGTGAATTATTTGAGCTAAACGTTTGACACCCAAAGCAACAACAGAGGTGACTCTGAGTTTGTCTCTGCAAAGATGTTGTTTTCTTTCTTTAAAACAAAGAAATGGGACTTAAAGATGAACTGGTAGGTTATTGACAACAGTCAGCATTAAAATGTTCTGTTTAGTATGTGATCAGTTCTCAAGTTAGACGAACTCACTGCCTTCATCGCCTGCACTGACCTGTTTCAGTCAACCAGTAAGACGTCACAATAACCAGAACTAAAGGGTAAAGAGTTAATTACTTTAGTGACTGCTTAATAAATTAGGGCTTAATATGTTTGGTTGACAGTCTGATCATTTACAACATTAAGTGCATTAAATTATATCTCTAGGAGGACCTGCCCAGCGTCACCTGGCATGTGACTCTGCAGCAGAGCTCTGTTCGATTCATTTAGGAGGAGGAAGTCGTCCTCAGCGTGATCGTCTGATCGGTATCAAAGGAAACAGCACAAACTAGTTTCTGGCTGTTTCCAGTAAGGTTCCCCAGGCTGGGCCTCCCCATGCTCATAAGGCAAACGTTTTCTTGTTAGCTGTTTTAAACACACGGAAACCTAAAGATTAACTGGGTCCTCTAAAAATGTCCTGTTTAGTTTCTGATCAGTTCTTCAAGTTGGAAAAAACATCACTGCTTACTTTCACATGTTTTCTGTGAAGCGGTTTAACAGATTTGTCTGTTTTCTCATTTTCAGGTTGTCATTTGGATCAGCCCGGCAAGCATCCAAAGACATGTGAACCTTGTTCCTTCTGTCAGCTGTACAGTAGAGTTGGATGTCCCGAGACCGGTCTCAAGACCAAGACCGGTCTCGAGGCCGGTCTCGAGACCACTTTTACGTGGTCTTGGTCTTGTCTTGGTCTCGACTGACTTTTGTCTTGGTCTCGGTCTCGCTGTTTCGGTCCTGCGTTCTCAAATCGACATAGTGTTCGGGAGATTTGGAGTCAACCATCAGCGGAGCGGGGGGGGGGCTTACTGGGCTTAAGCCCGGGTCATTTTTTCAGAAGCATGGGGGCTTTTGGAGTGTAATTTGTTAGTTAGATGCCTGACTGACAACTGTATAAAACAAAAACAACACACAAAGCACAGAGCGCACCGTCGTAAATTCCCCCTAATTTTGGTATGATCCGAGCTCAGGCACTAGGCGACTGAGCACAGCACCCATGTGAGCGAGGGGGGAGAAGCTGCTGCCTGCGAGTTTGCTGCAGACAGAGGAGAGCTTAAGTTTGACCAGGTACCAAAGCAAATGATTCGTACTGAACTAATAATGTAAATATGACGGTCAAAGGAGCTTGGAAAGAAAAGCGTCTGGACTTCTTTAAGTTGCTTGAAGACGTTTCACCTCTCATCCGAGAAGCTTCTTCAGTTCTAAGGTCAAATGGTGGAGAGTCCCAGATATAAACCTAGTGGGAGTTTCCCCCCACAGAGGGACAAAAGGACCCCCTGATGATCCTCTAATCGCCTGAGCCAAGGTGGGAAACTGGGCGTGGGTCCCAATCAGCCAGAGTTTCGGGTGTGCTCATTGTGAAACCTGGCTCCACCTTATCATGTGAATTCCTGAGGTCAGATGGCCCAGGATGTGAGTGGGCGTTAAGGCGTCTGGGAAGGATCTCAAAACTGGATTATAGATGGCAGAGAGTTGGTGTCGTAAACCCCGCCTCTGTTCAAAGATGGTCGCTCACAGTGGACATAGATGGCTTCTTTCACTCCTCTTTCAAACCATCTGTCCTCTCTGTCCAAAATGTGAACATTGGCATCCTCAAAGAGTGTCCTTTATCCTTTAGATGCAGATGGACTGCTGAGTCTTGTCCTGTGGAGGTGGCTCTTCTGTGTTGTGCCATGAGCTTGTGAAGTGGCTGTTTGGTCTCTCCGATGTAGAGGTCTGGGCATTCCTCGCTGCACTGTTTCTCTCTTTACTCTTAAAGTTAACAAACATGTTTTTTATATTTATCAATCTAAAAAAATAAACATTTAGTCTGATTTGATGTTACAATTAAAAAAGTGTTTGTGTTTTTATCTGAAGAGTTTGTAAATATCTGGTTTCAACTGTATATTTGATGATGTTGGTGTTTGGCTTGATTGTCAGCACAAAGAGGGAGAGAGAGGGAGAGAGAGGGGGAGAGAGAGGGGGAGAGATGAACAAGAGCAGGTGAGACACACATGTTAGTCAAATGGTTGTTTGCTAAAACTCATCAGAACATGTACCTAGTGTTTCTTTTTAGATGCCATTTGTTATTTTTCAAATTCTATATTTATTAAGTTCTGCAGCTTGTTTGCACAACAAGGCTAAATAATTATATAAACTTTTCTCAATCTAAATAGTGGACTTTGGTAGAATTAAAAATAAGTGTAGTGCAGGTCTATGATGATTTTTAGTGCTACTATCATCTAGTTCTGGTTCTGTCTTGGTTAAGTCCTCAGTAGTCCTGATTTTGAACTGTTGTAGTCCTGTTTTAATTCCGGATCAGTTCTGGGTCTGGTTGAACTGGGGTTTAGTCCCTGTGTCCTGATACAGGCCCAACTTCGTTCTGCCTTGCCGCTTCATTAAAAAACTAGTTTAAGGTGTCCTGCACATGTATATAGAATAGCATCTGGCTGCAGTTTAAAGACTTTTTTTGTCTCGGTCTTGGTCTTGGTCTCGTCTCGACTCAGTTTCGGTCTTGTCTTGGTCTCCATACCCTCTGGTCTTGGTCTTATCTTGGTCTCGGATTAGGCGGTCTTGACTACAAGTCTACTGTACAGTAATGAGAACATGTGCACAGTGATCTCCACATTCGTTTCAGTGACACAGTGCGCTGACGTTTGGTCTTTCTTTCATCTGTGAAATGATTTTGTCAGTAAAATCTTCCACTTTTGTGACACAGAGGAGGAAGATCTGTGGATCACATGTGCACCAGAGTCTTCAGATCCTTCTTAAAATAACATCCACATGAATGCCAGCGCTCAGGATGCACTGATCAGTGTTACCTCTGTCTCTGAGTGGTTTCATGTGCTGATCTGTGTACTCGCTGTTAAACTGTGCGGTCTTTTCTTTTCTCAGCATGTGGCAGCAGGGCTGTGAACAGCAGCAGCATCACAGGAGCTCATGATGCAGCACCAGGAAGTTGGCCCTGGTTCGCTGTCATAAACCTTTTTGTTGGAGGGTCCAGTGGTGTTTTTGGAGGGTCTCTGATCAACGACCACTGGGTGCTGACAACTGCATATGTACCTACGTGAGTTACTGCTGCAAGTTTACGCTTTGTTGAGGAATAATATGATGGTGAAAGTGTAATATTTATGAGCAGTAAATAATTACTAGAGATATTTATTAAATGTTTTCTCACTTCTTTTAACATTTAAAAACCGGCTGTCTACAATTAATCTGGATTACACTAATCTGGGCGATCGTGGCTCAAGAGTTGGGAGTTAGTTTTGTAATCGGAAGGTTGCCCCGGCTCCGACAGTCTCGGTCGTTGTGTCCTTGGGCAAGACACTTCACCCGTTGCCTACTGGTGGTGGTCAGAGGGCCCGGTGGCGCCAGCAGCCTCGCCTCTGTCAGTGCGCCCCAGGGTGGCTGTGGCTACAATGTAGCTGCCATCACCAGTGTGTGAATGTGTGGATGACTGGATGTGTAAAAATACAGGCCATTTAAAAACAACAAGCTGAACTGCGAAGTACAGAGTTGTCTCCACAACAATCAAACCAGATGCCACATTGATTTCATCTCATCCAAGACTATAAAGTACTTCCATAGATTTCATGGTGTTTTAGAAGAGTTCATTTGTCATAGTTGTGCTGTCAAATGAAAATATTGACCTCGTTCTGTCCATTGATGTCATAAGATGGTTAGCTTAGCATGAAAACTTGATGGACCCCCAGCTAAACTGGTGCTTTTACTTACTGATAGAGTATTGTATCTAGAATTCTATTGTAGCAGATTTACTAAATGATAAGTGATACATGATAATATTGATGATAAGCTGATGCAGACTAATGAAGTAATAATGAAATAATAACAGTGCTTTATGAATGATATATAGTGACAGTAAAATAAGATGTCTTCCTCAATAATGGCAAACCTGCTATTAAATACAACTACCTCTGTGAGGTCATCAATGAACACTGAAACTAAGATCAGGTGCAGCAATGCAAAGTGGGGAAAAGACTCAGTGAGGAAAAGTCGTTTGTTTTGTTTGTGTGCAGCTGTGATCAGCTGACCTCACGTCACAGTCACAGTCAGTTCAACAACATGTGAACAGATGTTACATGAGCTCTGTGGCTGATATCCACACCCTGTAAAGCTTTGATGTCTGCTAACCTTGATGCACTCTGACCACGCTCTGCACCAGTCCAACATAGAGCACCTCTGTAACCTTCACCACAGTGTTGTAAACTAACCAGTTTGACCTGCACTGACCTGTCTGACTCACCTGTGTGTCCTCAGAATCGTCCATGCCTGAGTCAGAGAGGAACAAGCTCGCCATCGGAGCCTCAGGACTGATCCTGGGTCTGATCTTATCTCTGGCTGGATTCATCTACTACAGGAGGAAGGCCCGAGGTCAGAGCAGGACTCTCACTCACAGACCAGTTCATACCTGAAACCAGTTTAAAACCAGACAACTGTTAGTTACATTAATGTTTCAAACACAGGTTTTTACTGTTTTTTGGAGGACTCTCAGATCTGGTTCAGGCTGCATGTCTTTGGACGGTGGGAAGAAGCCGGAGTACCTGGAGGGAACCCACAAACACGGGGAGAACATGCAAAAGTCACACAGAAAGACCCCGGCCTGATGTTGGTATTGAACTCAGGACCTTCTTGCTGTGCGGCAACAGTGCTAACCACTGTGCCACCGATAAAAATAAATAAATAAATTAACTAATAAATAAAATTTTAATTATATAGCACCTTTCTAGATAGAATCACAAAGTGCTGCACATAAGATAACAAGTCATAAAAATAAAAAAGAGAATGATTTTTACCTAATAAGTAAATTTGTGACCCACCACACAATTAGATTTATACTGAATATAAAAAATAACTCATAATCAGTTGATAACAAATTGGTCAAAGTTAATCACGTAAACATATATTTAAAATTTATATTCTGTACCTTTAAAGAAGCCAACAAAGTCCTTTCATGATTCATTTTAACATTGCTGCAGTTTTAATGTTCAGATAATGATGTCAGGGCAAAATGATGAAGTCCAGATTTCTGGGTGGATATGATATCAATGAAACCAGGCGTGAACATTTGATTAAGAGGCCGGGGTTTATCCAACAACACTGACTGTATCACAGGATTAAAGCATAAATCACAGGATATCAGTTTGTATACAACAATGAATGTCAGCTGACATATTCACACAGTGACTTTGTTCAAACAACTGAAACAAAACGATTAACACTGAAGTGTTTAAAACTGTTAGGATGCCTGAGTCGTTGACCCGGAGTTTTGAGTTTATTACATTATTTATCGTTTCTAGTCTTTGGTGTCTTTGTTAGAGTTCTGTCTTATGGTTTACGTCTCTGTTCCCTCTGTTGCAGTGCCTGCCTGTGAGTTTGTGTCTGTAAGTTCAGTCTGTGTTTCCTGTCTTACTTTGAAAGTCTGTGTCTCATGTTAATGTGTCTGGTTGTGCTTCCTTTGTCTCGTTAGGCCTGATTTGCCCCCAGTTTCATAGATCAGTATTATGGGTATGTGCAGATATATATAGCTAGTCAAGTGGGGGGTGGCAATAGTAATTCTGGACTTTATGGTAAAGATTGGGAAGAGAATTATTAATGGATTGTCTGTGTTTACAGGAGAAATGTTAGCAATTCTATTAGCAGTACAGTGGGTGGAAGATTTGAGGCTGCTGAAAACGATTATTTGTTCAGATTCAAGTGCAGCCTTGGTTTGTCTACATGTAGCCGAGTAGTAAATTAATAATAATAATTTCCATTTTAGTTAGCCAGGCTACATACAGACTGGTCACTCGAAAGGTAGGTCAGATATTTTATTAGAGGTTCAGCAAACTCTTTTCAGGATACATATGATGGTCTGTCAGTAGTGTTTGTATGGGTACTGGCTCACTGGGGTAAGGGGGAATGAAGCAGCGGACAGGTTAGCAAAGGCAGCCACTAATCATGAGATAGTTAGTCTGGCGGTGAATTTTGGTCAGGAGGAAGTAAAGAGTATTATTAAGCTACAAATGAGGGGTAGATGGCAGAAACTGTGGGAAGAAGACAGGAGGGGAAGGTGGTTATATAAAATCCAAAGGGGGGTGGGAGTGAGGAGAGCCACAAGAAGGAGTAGGCGAGAGGAGGTGGTGGTGTCAAGACTGAGATTTGGACATACGGTTTGAATTCCACACTGTTCTTGATAGGGAAGCATGCCTCGGGGAAATGTGATTATTGTGGAGAGGATGAAACTTTGGAGCATGTTATTTTGCAGTGTCAGAAATATACGGTATAGAGGAGACGGTTGGTCCAAAATCTCAGTAGCATTGCTATGAAGCTTGATCTTGTAGGGTTAGTACAGAAGGAGTCAGGGGATAAATGTTATCAGGCTTTTTTTCAGTTTTTGAGAGAAGAAGAAGAAGAAGAAGTGTCCGTGTCGCGGACCGCGAACAAGTCCAGACGCTTTTCTTCCAAGCTCCTTAGACTACCCTTATCTACCCTCATCTTGCTGTGTGTTCTGTCTGCGTGAGCTTATTTTGTATTCTCAGTTTTGTTACCATGCGGCCAGCCTCCGGACCTGCCCAGTCGCCACCGCTGCCCTCTGCGAGGCCTGCCTCCGGACCTCCTTCGCCTGCATCGCCGCCATTGCTTTTCACAGGGTCGGCCTCCTGAACTGCCCGGGTTTGGACTTTTGTGCTGTCAACCTCCAGGCCGGCCCCCTGAACTTTTTTCGGAACTGTTTTACTGGCCGCCTGTACCTTTTGTGACCCTTTTTTGTTTGGTCGGTTTTCTTTGAGTTGTTTTCTGGGCTCCTGTGTTTGCCGTTTTGGTTTCTGGCTCTTTGTGTTTCGTTTGTTTCAAAACTGGCCTGTCTCCGGGCCTGTGGGCTGAAAACCTGTGCCAGAGTTCTGACAGGCAGGCCGATGATTTTAGAGCACACTGATGCAGTGTGCTGCAGTCTGTTCCTGTATGAAGGCTGAGGGAGTGGAACCAGCAGGTGATGGAGAAGGTCATGATGCTTTCCTCCTGAGAATCTCCTCTGTGTTGGCAGAGAATTTCAGCAGGTTGAGAGATTTAAGAAACAAATTAAAACGTACAGCTCTGCTATCAATCTCAACATAAATAAGGACAGGAGAGTAAACAGCAGTGACGTTTGTAGGGTTACTGAAGTTGGGCTGCCTGGTATATACAGTGGGGCAAAAAAGTATTTAGTCAGCCACCGATTGTGCAAGTTCCCCCACCTAAAATGATGACAGAGGTCAGTAATTTGCACCAGAGGTACACTTCAACTGTGAGAGACAGAATGTGAAAAAAAAAATCCATGAATTCACATGGTAGTGTAACATATGTGTTAAATACTTGTGAATTTCACCCAAAACACTTTCTTTTTCTTGGATTAAATATGTCATTTTTGCATCTCACTCTCCTACCTGTGTGATCTGAGTCTGTGTGCGTTCATGTGTGTGTGTGCGCTGCGTGGTGACGTAGGCGCGTGCATGTGTGCCCCGGTCACAGCTCCTTTCAGCATGGCCGGAGGTAAGTCACTGCCACGTTGCTCTCAGCTAATTAAAGTTTGTTCAGATCCCAAGCTGCAATGTGAATACAGCCAAACCGCCGCGTTTTTGTTTGTCATTAAGAGACTCATTCGGGATAAGTTTTGTGGAGGGCGGAGTTCACTAATATACGCTGTTAAGGTTCAAAATATTGGGGATGGAGACAAGAGAAAAAACCACAATAACAACACTGGTCCGGCCGGGTTGAGTCAAACGATGATTTAATGATCACACACGTGGGAGATGGACACTGATGCAGACAGCCTCAAAATCTCAAAATGGTGGAGCATTGCTCAAACTCTTATAACCTCTGGTGCCTCCACCTTATCATAAAAAGCCTAAACATTCACATGCTCTCTCTCACACAGCGCCTAAGCTACGACCTTGGCTCCCCGTCTATCTGCTCCTGCTGAAATGGGGCAGAAAACTCCAGCATGTTCTCTTCTAATCAGACAAATAAGGCGATGACTTTCTGCAAACAGTATTTCTTATAACTCAGCAATATAATGCATCATAAAACAATATCATTCATTCACAATAAATCAGCAGTCTAATGTAATGCAAATCAGTTTAACTAATGCAATAGTTATCAGCTTCTTCTAATTCAGGAGAATAATGCAAACTAAAACTACATAATAATTCACAATCTTTAATTAGGGGTATAACATGGCATAAAATAATATCATAATTTTACAATTCCCCCTGATGAGGTCATTAGAATAATGACCTCACAAACACCCTGTAGCCCAGTGTGGCCGGGTTCATCTCTTCTCACTCCTGAGGTCCTTTGTCCCCCTGAGGGGCGAACCATATGTAAGATGACCTCTGTGTTTGCGCAAGTCAGGTGCAAGACAAACTATTACTACAAGGATAGCAGGTCCAGATGACACTATTCCTATACTTAAAAACTAAAATTTATCTTTAACTTGTGCATGGTTTGCCTTTTAAAATGTTTGTATCAGGCATAAAATGACTTTTTAAATAAAGTTGTTTTTTAAAGTGAGCGGCAACCAGTCTTCGCGGTCTTTTTTGTTTAAATGAGGGAGGAGCAGATTGCGCCGCCTATGGACTAGTGTGGTCTGTCCTCAGTTGTGAGCAGATTTTTGACTTGCTGGTTCCTGGAGTACGTGGAGGACATCGATTATTTAAAGGAATTTAAAACTAACACCAAGGTAAATACTGAAGGTTTGATAAGTTATCATCAATGGTTATTTTAGTTGCTTTCTATACTTGTCCTAAACGGTATAAGGGAGAGAGGCATATAACATCCTTAGCTAGCAGGTGGAACTGGGTTAATTTGCTGTTATTGTCTTTGGCGAATATAATTAAAAGTTACTCACAAAACTCCTACTGCCTATATTCTACTCAGTAAAGTACATTTTATCTTATCTTATTCTGTTTCCATCGCACCAATATCTCTATACAGTTTGTGAATTTACGTAATATAATGTACACCGCGTTTTTTCTCCCTCTGTGCATCTGCAACCAGCTATTTTTAATTAATTCAAAAAGTAATGATTTTTTTATTTTTTAGTACTGTGCTTTAGTGGATTCCCGCTCAGGTAATGCGGCCATTATGCACTACTCAGTAAACAAAATGGCAGTTAGTCGTACAGTACCACGTGACATACATGTGCAATGTGGCAAGCTCACTTTATAGGGGTGTAAAATATGAGATGTTTGTTTAAATTACTGCAGTAGATGCTTGCAGCTTAAATGGTAATGTTATCAGATATGCATTTATGGTGTGCAAAAAGAACGGGGGATGGGGGACAAACACAGCTTTTTCAGCCTAAACACTGCCTGGATCACTGTCAGGCTACGTCCACACGTACATGGGTAATTTTGAAAACGGACATTTTCTGTTTTCGTTAAAAAAAATTAAAAAAAAAAATCCCGTCCACTCGCAAAAGCCAAAACGCTGCTAGGAACATGCCAAAGCAGCAGGTGGCGATATATTCCTAACGTGTAGAAATGTCGGCCAATCAGAAGTCATGAAGCCTGGGTGGGAAAGAGTAAACAAAGATGGTGCATAGAAGCAGAACTGAGTCCTATGTGTGGAGGGACAGTAACTGTGTGTATGTAAGCATTGAAACACTGCATAGAGTAAAATTAACAGTAATGGTATTTTTTCTAAGTCATTGTAGAAATTCATTTCACCGAAGCAATAACCTGGCACATGGTGTGATGTCAAAAAAGGCACAGACCTTTGATGCTGCGTTTCCTCTGTTTCCCTCATCCATACCTAAACGCAAAAACGGTTTTTGAAAATCTCCACCCTGGCATGAGTTTCAAAAAAGTCTCCGCTTTCAGTAACCGTATGCCGTTTACGTGTGGACGAAAGGTGAAAACGCACAGAAAAATCTGCGTTTTCAAAAATACCCGTGTACGTGTGGACGTAGCCTTAAATACTGTGCTGTTCCATCTAGTTATTGGTCCAAGGCAGTTATTAATTTAATAAGTAAGTGCAGATCAGATGGTGATGTAGGAAAATGCAGAACATGTTACTATAGCTGAATGCTGTGTAAAACACTAGTATTAAATCTAACTCCCATTGATGGCTTAATTAACTATTTAATAAAATTAAGTCTTTCACTAAATATCCCCCTATGCATAGTTAAGTAGTCTATGTAGCAGTCTACTGCAGGATGTCCAAAGTGCAGCCTGCAGGTCATATGTGCCCCCCTAAGTGATTTTGTGTCATTCAACTGTAAATGAAACATGTTAAAATTTTATACTGCTTGTACAGCACACAGTTGCTGAAGATAGACAATATAAACACTTGCAGTGCATTTCAAACTTATAATTACACTGTTCATTTTGTGCATTAGTAAGTAAATCTCCTATATTGAATTATCCTGGAAAAAATGGAAACGTTTGCAACTTTTTCTTTCTCATGTACTTTCTTTTATTTCCTTACGACATTTAGATTCTTTGGGATCTCAAACACCATCTTTGACATGTAAGTCATTTTCATATTATTTGTATTACTTATTAGCCATATTCAATAGCTTGCACGGATTATTTTGAAAAGTGATGGTTAATGGTACATCTGTGAAAGGAGTGCATTACTATTTTTTTTTCTTCTGGTAATCGGTATAAATGTTTATTTAGCTGCAGGAGTCAATGACCAATTTCATAATTAGACATCTACTGAAATTTCAATGTTTTGTGCTAACATAATGCCAACAGTGCTCTCTTCACATGTCCCACAACTCTGACAGTTTTGCTCCTCCCCTCACAATTGGAGTTCTCTCTGAGCTGCTGCTGTCAGGTGCATCAAAACATTTTACATTCCCTTGTTATTCGAATCTCTATCTGAGTTTAGGACTCCAAACATTCACACCTGCTGTCAGTAACCAGAGCTCACAGGACTGTAAGTAGTGCAGCTCATTAAGGTGAGTTGAATTGAAATCTATACTTTATAGGAAGGTTTTTACTGATAAAAGTGGTAATAAACATGGTAACCAATAAAAATGCAGTGCCGCTTTAAAAAAAAAAAAGAAATTACTCCTGTAATTTCTAACAGTTTTTTTTAACAGCAGGTGTGAGCATCCATAGTCGTTAAGCTTTGGTAAAGATTTAAAAATAACATAACATTAAACATTAAATAAGTTTGATGGTGTTGACAGCAGCAGCTCAGTGTTAATCAGCGGATGGTGAGGGGAGCAGGAAAGCGTTTTTCGTCGTAGTTGTTGGAGTTGTTTAAGATGCTGATATTCATAGGAACAAAAATTAACTGAGTTGTTTTCCATTCTATAGAAATTGTGTATCTACTTTTTAATAAGTCTTTATGCTGATGTTCTTAATTATCATGTATTACAGATTTTATTTTTAAGCAACAACATTTTAGCATGCAATCAGAGCATGCCTTACAGTACAGTTTTGTAAGCTGTGCACACAAACAGACTGTTAATTTACAAAATTGATCATTCAACAAATGTAAATCACTGCAGATTTTTTGTTTTAGGTGCACTGTATGGGCTCAAAATGTGGTCATAAATATTTTGTACTTGTAAATCAGGATTTGTATGTGTAAAAAGTATTTGTGTGTGGCCAAAAAAACCCTGCACGTTACAAGTACGAATTTTGACCCTATTTTTCTTCCTTTCATCTGATTGGTCAATGTCATGTCAATCACAAATGTAACAATCCAATCAGAGAACAGATGGGTTTGGCTGTCGAGGGGAGCTTTTTTGAACTGCAGGTCCTTGAAGGGTGATACAGTTTGAAGCTGGAGGATCTCTATATAAATATCCGATAGCAGTTAGGTCCCCTAACTCTCAGCAGCTGTTGAAAAGATAAAGTTGTGGTATGTCAGTGGTTAGAAATACCATTATTACTTTAGGATTAGTTTAACACAAAGTCAGGGCTGACCCAGGACCATTGCTGTGAGTCACAGTGCGCAGCATAAAAGTGCTTTCACATCAGACGCAGGATGTGCTGCTAATGCTAACTGCTAACTAAAAGCAAAGGATCCAGAATTTGTAGCGCTGGCTGCTGGGCTCTGTGTGCAGCAGCTCTACCTGTACTAGATGCATCTGCTCCTTGTCGTTTCTATCTCTGACTTTATGTCCTCTACAAGAGTTTCTGGTTTTTTTTGCTAGTTCTTCAAATGTTCAATAAAAACATGTATGCTAATTCATAACGGAGAAAGCTTTGTAATGAAAGCTGTCATTTCCAAAACACTGCCCGCCCCCACCCCGCGGTCCGCAGCGCTGTTGAAAAGGCTGTGGAAGTCCCTGTATTAAGCACGTAGACCTGTGACACAAAAATCACCAAGTCGGACGACCACAGACTGTTTTCCTTCGTGGTGATGAAGGAAAACGCTGGGTTGGCATGTAAAAGGGCATTTATTCCCTTCAAAGACCTGCAGTTCAAAATAAGCGCCCCTCCGACAGCCAAACCCATCTGTTCTCTGATTGGATTGTTACATTTGTGACATGACATTGACCAATCAGATGAAAGGAAGAAAAATAGGGTCAAAATTCATACTTGTAACTTGCAGGGTTCTTTTTTTTGCACACAAATCTTTTTTTACGCACACACAAATTCTTTTTACACATACAGATCTTTTTTTATGCACACACACACACAAATCTTTTCTTACACACACACACACACACAAATCTTTTTTACACATACAAATCCTGATTTACAAGTACAAAATATTTATGACCACATTTTGAGCCCATAGCACTGTAACAGCTAGAAGGAACTCCTCAAAATTAAAGGCAGAATAGGGAAATACATGGAAATAACCATTTTCCTTCAAGCACATCAGCAAAGTTAAATTGGTATACTTGATAACTGTTGTTATAAGTATCACATGAATATGAATCCCCACAATTATAGATTTTAATTGGGAAGCAACATGCAGATGTACAGAAGGACTATAAACAGCAATTTCTATCACATACAACTCTTTGAGAAAATACCAGCAGTGAGAATTTATCACTTGCTGATTTATACATTTTACAGTGTAGATTGATGGAAAATCTCCACTCTGGCTGAAGTGTTTTTTACAAACAATGTTTCCAAATACAGTGGCTTGCAAAAGTATTCGGCCCCCTTGAACTTTTCCACATTTTGTCACATTACAGCCACAAACATGAATCGATTTTATTGGAATCCCACGTGAAAGAAGAATAGTGGGGATGGTGTGTTCAGAGTGATGTGCAGTGTTAGTTTTCCACCACACATAGCGTTTTGCATTTTGGCCAAAAAGTTCCATTTTTGGTCTCATCTGTCCAGAGTGTCTTCTTCCACATGTTTGCTGTGTCCCCCACATGGCTTGTGGCAAACTGCAAACGGGACTTCTTATGGTTTTCTGTTAACAATGGCTTTCTTCTTGCCACTCTTCCATAAAGGCCAACTTTGTGCAGTGCACGACTAATAGTTGTCCTATGGACAGATTCCCCCACCTGAGCTGTAGATCTCTGCAGCTCGTCCAGAGTCACCATGGGCCTCTTGGCTGCATTTCTCTCTTTCTCTGCAGCGCCCTCCTTGTTCGGCCTGTGAGTTTAGGTGGACGGCCTTGTCTTGGTAGGTTTACAGTTGTGCCATACTCCTTCCATTTCTGAATGATCACTTGAACAGTGCTTCGTGGGATGTTCAAGGCTTGGGAAATCTTTTTGTAGCCCAAACCTGCTCTAAATTTCTCAATAACTTCATCCCTGACCTGTCTGGTGTGTTCTTTGGACTTCATGGTGTTGTTGCTCCCAATATTCTCTTAGACAACCTCTGAGGCTGTGACAGAGCAGCTGTATTTGTACTGACATTAGATTACACACAGGTGCACTCTATTTAGTCATTAGCACTCATCAGGCAATGTCCATGGGCAACTGACTGCACTCAGACCAAAGGGGGCTGAATAATTACGCACACCCCACTTTGCAGTTATCTATTTGTAAAAAATGTTTGGAATCATGTATGACTTTCATTCCACTTTCACGTGTACACCACTTTGTGTTGGTCTTTCACATGGAATTCCAATAAAAATGATTCCTGCTTGTAGAGCAGGGCGATATGGGCAAAAATATTTATCACGATATATATTTGAAAATTTGCGATAACGATATAACCGACGATATAATTGATGCGAGACAAAATACAACTCCACAACATTACTAGTGCAAAAAGACAACCTTCCATTTATTTTCACTTAAACAAGAAGCTGGTTTTTATGTACATTAAAGCTTCATAAAAATGTAACAGTGCAAATGCAAATTCCTTGCTGAAAGTTTAACCAAAAGGCATTTCCAGTAGAAATGGGCTGACATATCCTGAGCATAACCATGTATAATATCCACTGAAGTTAAAAAGAGGAGCTTTGCAACATTAAACTGCAGTGTGCAGTACGCATTTTTCGGACCATAAGGTGCACGGGATTATAAGGCACATTAAGCGAAACAAAGCAGTCAGATAAATCAAACTTTATTAAACTCATTCTTCTTGCTTCCTCCATTTCTGTACCATTGTTTCATTAATGTTGAATTCTCTGGCAGCTGCTCTATTCCCATGTTGTTGCAGTATATTAATGACTAACCTCGTATTGTGGATGGATTATCTCAGTTGTTCTCCTGACTGAAGTTTGGTCCGTTTACAGCATCCTGCCATGCGATTGCATTTGTTTCTAACCATGAAGAACCTTCACGTTAACTTTTATAAGTGGAAAAGTGTTAGTGTTCGTCCTCCAGCTTCACTGCTTATGTTATGCTAACATAGCTGTGTCGCTAGCGATCACGTAGCACATCATTATATACCAGCTAGCCCAACTTCAGTAACCCTACAAACGTCACTGCTGTTTAGTTTCCTGTCTTCATTTATGTTGGAAGTGATAGCAGAGCTGTACGTTTGATTTTTTCAGAAATCTCTCAGTCAGAACATGCTATATCATGCTTAGGTAACTAGCGAAACTAGCGAGCTAACTTCCGCTAGCTTCCTGCTAACTTCTAACTCCGTTAAATGTAATAACTTTTGTTTTCATGGATGCCTGGAAGTTAAACTTCATAGTTACACCTGGTAAAGCAGCAATGCTGATCGTTTTATTAAAGATGAAAGAATTTAGACAGTTTTTAACTCTAAGTGATGCTGCAGTGTTGTTTGACCTGAAGCATACGGAGTTTAGGACCCAGATTACTCCCAGATTTAAGAGCATCTTAGTCCGACAAATATGACAATAACAACGGCCGCTTGCATGTTCTGCAAAAAAATGTGCTTTGTTGTGTATCTGACGGACAAACACCAAACCAGTTCCACATCACTGAAGTTGCACCATTTTTACAAACCAATTCTGGTTCATCTGTTTCACTCAACGACCGGCCATGTGCGTATGAAAACAAAGGCACTGCGCATGCGCGTTTTACTCCCATTCTATCGCGATATTTCATTTTCCTATCGTTGCCTAACATTATACCGGTATTACCGTGAACGGTATAATATGGCCCAGCCCTACCTGCTTGTGTCTGCAATGTGACAAAATGTGGAAAAGTTCAAGGGGGGTGAATACTTTTGCAAGCTACTGTATTCCTCTTCAGAATATCTTCTGCAATTTTATGGATTGCCGTATGTGTGAAAATGGCTCACACTTCTATTCTGCACACAATCTTCTGTGTATTTTAGTGAAATGGATTACCTTCTTGCCAAATCACGGACGAGGAGAAGGAGAATTAAAGTTAGAGTTCAGCAGCATTTACAGAGCCTTGCTTTAGATGCTGTGGAACTTGCAGAGAAGGCCGTGGACCAGGCTTTGCAATACACTGAAGATGTGGCGAACAAACATTCGATTGTGGATGAAGCAGTGGAAAATATTGAAGATATAGAAAATAAAGATGAGACTATCAACAAGGCAGAGGACAATGTAGAGGAATATTCGAGTAACAGCTTGGATGAAGATTTACCTCTGGATTTTAATAGTAATGACTTTTACATGGATAGTGAAGCGGATGAAGAACAAAACTGTGACTTTCCTGATGTGGAGTCAAACTCTGATGCTAAGAGGAAACTTGCTGAATGGGCAGCAAACCGAAATGTGTCTCATTCTGTGTTGTCAGAGCTCTTAACCATACTTTTGGAGCTTGGTCTCGATTTGCCAAAGGATCCCAGAACTTTGCTCAGTACATTAAAAGACTGTGAAGTGAAACAAATTGGCAGGGGAAGTTACTACCATTTTGGTCTTGAAAGTGCAGTATTGTCAGAACTGAAAATGATAAATCAACATGAACTGAAAACTGATACATTAACCATTCGTGTGAATGTTGATGGTTTGCCTCTCTTTAAGAGCTCTAATATGCAACTGTGGCCTATTTTAGGTAAGATAGTTGAACTGCCACAAGCAAATGTTTTCATGATGGGTATATATGCTGGTCCCTGCAAACCTGAGTCGGTGAACGACTACATGCATGATTTTATAGAAGATGTAAAAAAGGTCACAAAAACTGGTATTGTTTTCAATGGAAAACACTTCAATGTACCCCTTCCAGATGCTTTTATCTGTGACACCCCAGCTAGAGCTTATTTAAAATGCATCAAAGGTCATGGTGGCTACAGTTCTTGTGAGCGCTGTACACAGTATGGTGTTTATGTTGATGGGAAAGTTATTTTTCCAGATATGGATTCAAGTCTCAGATCAGATTCTCAGTTTGAAGAAATGTTAGATGAAGATCACCACAACTCCAAATCACCTCTTCAAGAGCTAGGCATTGGCATGGTTTCAGCCTTTCCCTTAGACTATATGCATTTAATTTGCTTGGGTATTGTACGTAAATTACTTGCCCTGTGGATTAAGGGACCATTGCAGTGTCGGGTTCCTACTTCTACTCTGTCTGCCATTTCAGATCACTTAAAACAGTGTAGGCAAAGTCTGCCACGCACGTTTTCCAGAAAGCCACGGTCCCTAATGGAGTACAGACAATGGAAAGCTACAGAATTAAGACAATTTTTGTTGTATACTGGACCAGTTGTGCTTTTCCAGAAACTGTGCAATCCACAGTACAAGAACTTCCTGGTTTTGTCATCTGCTATGAGGATACTTTTGTCTCCTTTGTGTAAAGAGTACTGCTAATATGCAAAAAAATTATTGAGATGCTTTGTTGCCAACTTTGCTAAGATTTATGGGACTAAATTCTTAGTTAACAATACACACAGTCTTTTGCACCTAGCAGATGATGCTACAAAGTATGGCCCTCTGGATTTGGTTTCTGTTTTCCATTTGAGAATTATTTGGGACAGTTAAAAAAGATGGTGAGAAGACCACAGGATCCTGTACAGCAAATTGTCAGACGAGTTTGTGAAAAGCAATTGTATCCTCACAGGTCTTGCAAAATGCCAGAGGGTGTACTCACACAGCCACATACATCTGGACCTATGATGACTGAATTTTTTGTCCATCATTCTTTTCAGTACAAGATGTACAGACATGGAAATCAAATAATCTCCACCTCCAATGGAACAAATTGTTTTGATCTTGAAGGCAAAGTTGCAGTTGTGCGGAACATTGTGCTGTTCATCGGAGAAATACATGTTTTGTTTGAACTGTTTGAGACTGGAACAGCGTTTTTTAACTACCCTATTGATTCAACATCTCTGGGTGTACATTTGTTGTCAAAACTGTCAGGTCATCTTGCTAGTGCTCCTGTAACTAAATTTACAAAACCAATTATTTTGTTACCTTTTCGTAATGCATTTGTAGCTTTGCCTCAGCTACACAGCATGTAACTTAATGGCGTTTACAGGATGTCTTCATTCAGTGTGGTCGAGTTTGTGGATGAAGTTGACTCTGATGGCTGCAAGAAGGTAGACATCATTCCATCAGAGTGGTTCCATGACGCAGAGAGAAAATTATGCTGGTGGCCTCCTTCCTCATTGGTGAATGTGACAAAGGCTGTAAAGGAAGGAACACCACCAACCAGCAACTGGATACTCTGCAATGTCCGTGTCATGGGAAATGCAGGTAAGTTTGACTTTATTTGTACACTACATCTGTATTTCCTTTTCTTTAAAAGTTTATACATGAACTTTTTTTTTTTTTTACTTGGAGGCTTTTGAAAATGTAAGGCCCTGTATTACTGTATTATTGTATGTTTCTGTTCTGTGTCCTGTGTACTGTTTGTTTCTATATGTGTCTTTCTGGCTGCTGTTACAACCAAATTTCCCCTTGTGGGACAATTAAAGGATTATTCTATTCTATTCTACTGGAAACCATTTTTTCATTGTCATTGTTTTTGCAGATTTATTTCTTCTTTACATTGTATCTTACATGTTGTATTCTGTACAATTTATGTTATAGCAACTTATGCAAATGCCAGGGCAAAGTTGCATCAAGCAGAGTATTCATCAGACTTGACGGACAATGAGAATGGCATAAGAAAAAGAAAGTAAGTGGTACTAGCATACAAACAAGATGAAGTTTATTTCCTGCAGTGTCATAAATGTTCTGTGCTTAACCTTTCTAGGCCAAGTGTTAAACTGATCAATCAACTGAGCAGCCACACTGAATCAAGTGAGCCTTCTGATTCAGATGAAGAACTTCCACCCACGCCTCCAGAACAACTCCTTCAGCGACCCTCTGGAAAAAACAATAGTGTAGTCGCCAGCCCCGCTGCCCGGAGTGCCGCCAGCCCCACTGCCCGGAGTGCCGCCAGCCCCACTTGTGAAGCCATGTTCTCGAAAGTACTTGCCATTTTAGAGGAAGTGAAGGAGACTCAACTGGTTCATAGCAAGATGTTAAATGCCTTGCTGAAGCAGAAAAACGGTTCAGTTACGGAGGTCCCTGAAGGGGTTGTTTTACCTCTTAAAACCCAAGACGATGTTGAGGCTCTTAATGGAAAACTGGAGGACTCCAGTCTCATGTCTGCTGTAGTAAGTTTTTTTTTTTTCCTCCCCATTCTGCTTGCCACTGTTCTTTATACAGTAGCCAGAAAAATTCTTTGATATATTTTCTGAAAGACATTCTCCTTCATGATTTTTTTTGGTATACAGCATAATTGGTTTCATTTAACACAGCAAGTCTTACTGGTCCTGAGGCAGCAAAGCAGGCCAGAGACCATCACATCTGCTACCATGTCTTTCTGTTGCTATGATTTTTTTTTTTTTCTGAGATGTTACTTTTATACCACATTAGGGCTGCCACGATTAGTCGACTAGTCACGATTACGTCGACTATCAAAATCGTCGACGACTGATTTAATAGTCGACACGTCGTTTGAAGCTTTGTAAGATCACAAAAGACGCAGGAATAAGTAGCAGGATTTAAGAGTGTAATAACAGACTGAAACAGAAGATGGCAGCACTGCATGTACAAGGATTCCAGCTGCCGTTAAACCCCGAAGAAGAAGTAGCTCTGTCCCAGAATTCATAGCGCAGCCCAGCTCAGTTTCCAACAATGGCGGCAGCTACTTAGTTTTAATGTTACTCTTATTATTCTTTCTGGGTCACAAAATAAACGTTTAACATATTTTCAGGCGAGAATGTAGCTGTGTAAACCTCAAATATCTGCTCAGTTTATCAGGACACCACATATTTTCAAAAGCGCTCCGACGTTTTCAGAGACGTCTGTTACCCACTAGCTCGATAGCTAGCCGGGGGCTAGGCTAACTAGAGCCGTGAGAACACCGGACTCCCGGCTAATCGTTTTCAAACCCACCGCAGTCTTTCGTTACTCAGGTTAAACATGATATATAAGTCACTTAGATAAATTAAAACTGTTATTGTTTGGCTTTTTTTGTATTTTATTTGTTCCTGAGTAAATCGGTTTGGCTGAGATTAAATTTATAGTTTTTACACAGCTGAATAAACATCAAGCAGACAGCTGATTATCAGAAGTGTGAGATGCTGGAGAATTTACTCCGGTGTCCTGTTATATTTTAGATAGCAAGGAGTTTATTAAACTTCACTGAAACAATCTGCAAATTTCATTAAAATTTAATAAACTATCATCTTGTCTTTATTTTTAGTTAGCACCTTAAACACTTAAAGCTGTAAGCTAATGATAGTTATATAAGAGCAGATGCTGCTGGTGCAATAAGCTGTACGCTGTACGTCCAATGGATGATGATCTGATTAGTGACTAATCGCAAAAATAATCGGTGACTAGTCGACTATCAAAATAATCGTTTGTGGCAGCCCTATACCATATGTTTACCTTCCAGAAAGTTACATTTTTTTTATTCTAATGAAGCATTTGATTCTGATTTTGATAACGGATAGATTTCTTATATTTGTTCTGCTATGATAGTTTATGCAAATTCTGGCCAGTTCCTATTTATTTTAACCTTTTAGCCCCCAACCCGTCGCCGATGACAGGTTTTTCCAACCTGTCTCTTCCAACCAGAGCTCTACCAGGGGCCCAACACAGCTGGACTTATTTAGAAGAAAAGAGATGCCCAAAAACAAACCACAGGGCCAAAGGTCACAAAATTGTTTTTGTTCTGTTTTACAATTAATAATTCAAATTGCCTATTCTAAATCTTTTATTCATGTACATTATGAGTCCCTTTTTCAGTTAAAAAAACAGTAAAATTTCAAGTTTGTTTTTTGCCCTTTTCTGTTATTAATCCCCGATTACACTCTTATAGTATACAGTAGAGAAAAAAACCTAGCAGATGTGGAAAGTAGAAGTAATCCTGAAAAAATGGAAAAAAGCACACACACTCACAGCTGATTTTATGACACTTTTACAGCTAAAACAACAAAATATTCACAGGTGTCCTGCTTAACATTATGGATAAATGATAAAGGGGTAAGGAATAGGGGTGGGTTTTGATTATAGATTTATCAAATAAAACCTATTTTAGTTTGGAGAAAGTAAATGAGAGCAGGCACACGCATTCTGCACAAAGATGTAAACACAAAGCGCGGACCCGCCGACAGATCAGAATCAGTGAGATGTGGCCTTTCTCAGCCGACGGCACTTTGTGTTTTTTGTGCTAGATTCTGAAGCTGCAGGTTTTATCTTTTTTCAAACAATATTGACTGAACCAGCAGCAAAAGAAGATCCAAACTACACTGAAAATTTCGCTTCACGTAAACATCGTCATGAATTCCCTCTTACTTTTGCTGTTTTGGTTTTCCACCATGGTGGTTTTCCATGACGGTACTGGAATATTTCTAACATTTTGAGTTATTTTCCAGTATTAGAAAATCAGCACTGCTCAGTGTTAGCCATTGTTAATCTTCAAAACTGACTAGGTTACTTTTAAACATATAACACTGTCAAAAGTGTTAATTTAACAATCAACAGTGTTGTATTTAACACTCAGAGGTGTGGACCCATATAGACACTCTCCAGTGTTAATTTAAAACTGGAGATTTTGCTGTGTAGTATTTTTTTATCTCCACACAATTAACATTAAGTAATATGTAAAGCGTCCATTTATCCTCCATTCCTGGTCCATTATCTTAAGCTTAGGCTGCTCCCCCTGTGACCCAATCCGGTACTAAGTAGAGAGGCCCAGACTTCGCTCTCTCCAGTCTCTTGGCCCTGCTCCTCCAGCGGAATCCCAAGGCATTTCCAGGCCAGCAGAGAAACATAGTCCCTTTTGCATGTCCTGGGTGTTCCTCTGGGTCTCTTCCTGGTTGGATGTGCCCAAAACGCCTCCCCAGGGAGGCATCCTACCCAGATGCCAGTATCTAATCCAGGGGTGTTAAACTCAAATACACAGTGGGCCAAAATTCAAAACTGGAACAAAGTCGCGGGCTAACGTTAATATTTATTGAAATATATTTATTCCTCCAGATATAGGAATGAATCTTTTCTTATGGACTCAAACACATTTTTCTGAAAAACTGAATATGGAACAAGCAAAGCTTAATACTAAACAATATATATATATATATTAGCTGTATAATACCAGTAGGCCAGCTCTAATAGTAATTTGGTATGGCTTCGCGGGCCAAATATAAGTAGGCTGCGGGCCAAATTTGGCCCGCAGGCCAGAGTTTGACACCTATGATCTAATCTGTCCTTTTTGTATGTTCCCCTCAGGTTGCCATGGTAGCAGATATAGGGGGAACAAGTGTAGATGATGCTACAAGGAGAATGATGAAATTCCTCATATCACCCGAGCTTGCCGTGGAGTACAACTTGCTTGGCCGACATGGGAAGAAAAAGTTCCGAGATTTGCGCCTCTTTAATGTTGTGTATGGTAAGTTAATTTCACTTGAGACACTTTTTTTAATAAAGTGTTTGAAAGTGTAAGTGAGATTGGTTATTGTGCCATCTTATATATTTGAGGCAAGAAAGTGAAATAAACATTGTTCTTTGTAAATCATTACCAAAGGAAGTAAGCTATGGTTACCTTTACTTTGGCTTACCCATTTTTCTTCTTCATTTGCAGAGGCACTGAAGAAGAATTCTTTGACTGCAAAAGTCAACCTGCAAGAAGCAGAGAAAGCTCTCTCCAAATGGTTCACTGGAGCTAGAGACAGAGGAGGACTGAGGGCTGCTAGGGGACAAAATAGGCTAACGGCTCTGTAAAAAAACATAACAGACACCTCTGCTGATTCAAGACAAGGTTCTGAGTTTCCCTTCTTATTTTTTCCCATGTTGCTACAGTTTCAACTCTAAGCAATTTGAATGTAGTTTGATATTTCTAGTTTTTTAAGTTCACACTCCTTGGAATACAGTTACTTAAACCCACAGTTGTGTGACAAAATAAATGTGAACAAAATGTGTTTTGTGTCCCCTCTTGATGTTTCTATTTGCAGTCAGCTTTAATATATTTAGTGTCTTTGTGTCACAGAAGCCGTATTGGCCGTCTGTTAATTTGATTTTGTGGCTGTTTTGGGACCCGCCCAGTGCCAGAAATTAGCCAATTCAAACAAGAAGTAAGATGCAACTACAGAACCCACTGATAATACCATTCCAACTTTTTAGCTCATGTTTTCCTCATCTTGTACACACTAAGAACTTGAAAAATGGGGCCCAGGTGGGTTTCTGAGTACTTTGCCCAGTTGGGGTCCATTTAGTTCCCAGATTTTACCAATATAACACCAAGATGGGCATTTAACATGGGGCCATTATGGAACCCGCGGACAATCCCACTTAAAACCCACTTTTTAGCCTATGTGGAACCCACATGGTACCCACAAAAAACTTGAAAGATGGGGCCTGGGTGGGTTTTTGTGTACTTTCCCAGTTGGGTGCCATTTAGTTCCTAGATTTTGCCAATATAACACTAAGATGGGCTTATAAAATGGGGCCATTATGGAACCCGCGGACAATCCCACTTAAAACCCACTTTTTAGCCTATGTGGTGCCCACGTGGTACCCACAAAAAACTTGAAAGATGGGGCCTGGGTGGGTTTCTGTGTATGTTGCCCAGTTGGGGCCCATTTAGTTCCTAGATTTTGCCAATATAACACCAAGATGGGCTTATAAAATGGGGCCATTATGGAACCCGCGGACAATCCCACTTAAAACCCACTTTTTAGCCTATGTGGTGCCCACATGGTACCCAAAAAAAATTAAAAGATGGGGCCCGGGTGGGTTTCTGTGTATGTTGCCCAGTTGGGGCCCATTTAGTTCCTAGATTTTACCAATATAACACCTATATGGGCATTTAACATGGGGCCATTACGGAACCCGCGGACAATCCTATATGGGGCCCATTTTTCAGCCCATTTCCAAACCATATGGGCCCCACATATAAATGTTGGCTGGGCGTGTTGTGAATAAGCAAACATATTTGGACTTTTAACTGGATTCTGCAGTACAAGTTTTAGTCTAGTTTTTTTTTTTTTTTTTTGCTTGCCTGTCCCGTTTGGCTCTTTTGCATCAGAATTATTGTCTAAAGGCAAAGAAAGATGCCCAACGGATTTACTTTACCAAATAGACCATCCCAGCCTTGCCATAATGGTCTATTTGATTCACCTTTTATTGTTTATTTTATTTTCACTTGCTGAATACGGGACAGACTTGACTGGGGGAAAGAAGGGGAGAAAGAAAGAGAAAGAGCTGAGAAGAGGGACGGGGGAGAAGGGCAAAAACCAACAGAATGGGCAGAAAAAGAAAAAGCATCTATCGATCACCTGGATCACCTGCTGAGAAAGAAAAAAGAAAACAAGCAGAAGAGAACAAGAGTAATAGAATAAACAACATCACAATGATATATGGGAATATGACAGTAAATACTAAATATTAAACATTATTGTGCAGCACATAAGATCAACAGAACACAGTGTGCTTTGAGGTAGGAGCCAAAAAGGGTGTAGTTTGTGGGTGTGATCACCCGTGTGTACACCTGTGAGCATGGACGCGCTTGTTTTTTTAAAAGGTTCCTTCATGTAATGATCTGCTAGAGGGTGTGGGGGGGCCACAGCCCCGTCCTCCAGGGCATGAAGCAGGTATGGAGGAGATCAAAACTCCAGACATCCAGAGGTCCCCAGAACACAAGAGACCAAGGAAGACCCACAGAGGGGCAGCTGCGCCACTGTCCCAGAAAGAGCTGAGGAGAGTCCCAGATGAGGGCTCACTCAGCAGCCGCGGAGCAGAAGCCAGGGGGAGTTGCAGTGACGCGCCCGTGAGCTCCGCCGGCAGCCAGCTGTGCCTGAGTGACCGAGCCCCAGGCCGAGAGGCCGGGGGCACCCCACCTCCGAAGTGGCCCGAGCGAGCCCCAGGCTCCAGGCCCCGACAAGCGGCCGCCAAGGAGTGAGCCGGTGTGTACCTGGACGCCCATCCCCGGACACAAAGAACCACCAACGCACCGATGTCTGAGGGAGTCCGCCACTGGCCAGTTTTAGTCTAGTAAGTGAATGTGTTTAATTGTAGGCATGGACATTACTGGATATTCTTTATTTATTATTTTACATTTACAATTTTTTTTTTCCTGGGGACCCTGTGACTTCCCATTGAAGAGCCGTAGGCTGGATCTCTTAAGATCTCACTGCTGGGTTTGTAAGGCCATGTTACTCCTAAATTTCTATCTTGTTCAAAGAGAAGATATAAAACAAAGTTCTAAGCTAATCGACCTTAGTGTTCTCCTTTTTTAAAAAGAATCGATAAAGAATCGAATTGTTAAACAGAATCGAAAATGGAATCGGAATCGTGAAAATCTTATCAATACCCATCCCTAGGCAGGATAGAGTGAAGGAGAGAAGACAGGTTGGATCCACTGTGCTGTCATGAACAGCCTGCTGTGGGTGGAGGGTGAGGTGGAGCAGGATGCTGTGGAGGAGGTGAGGCTCCAACCCTAAGCCCAACAATCATGTTTTACAGTCCTGTGGTCTCAGCCTCAGATACTTATTAAATCACACAGAGCTCATGTAGAAACAAATGAACTAAATATGTTCTCCTTCATTTCTGTCACACAAAGCTGTATGAAACGTTTCCCACAGTTGGTATCATGGTTGCTAGGCAACCTGGGCAGCGCGACGGAGGTTAGACCATCCCATTTCATGAGCCTACAAGCCTCGCACTTCCGGCCTTAGTGGTCTTCGCGGCCCTTGTAGACTGTTAAGGCTGCAGAACCTAAATTGGTATACAGTCTTTGTCTTAGCTGAAAGAGATGGTACCACTAACTTATTTTAGTCTCTATATTTATGTTGAGGCTTTTGAGCTGGATCGTAACAAATGTACGTTTAGGTTCAATAGATCCACACTAAAGACTTTTTGTTTTACAAATCACTGAATGCATGTTTCAAACACCTCAGTGTTAAACGTTTTGTTGTTTCAGTGTGTCAGGTGGCACTCGTTGTATACAAACTGATATCCTGTGATTTATCTTTGCTTTAATCCTGTAATTCAGTGTTGTTGGATAAACCTTTTAATCAAATGTTCACGCCTGGTTTCATTGATATCACATCCACCCAGAAATCTGGACTTCATCATTTTGCCCTCACATCATTATCTGAACAAAGCATTAAACAGCAGCAATGTTAAAATGAATAATGAAAGGAATTTATTGGGTTCTTTGAAGGTACAGAGTTGATGGACGCGCCCCATTTAATACCTACAAAATACAACATTAAGCTTTGATCTTTATTTTTAGTTGTGTTATTCTTCTTTTTAACAACATTTTTAATCTCCTCCTCCTCCCCAAAAACCAATCACTAATGGTGTTGACCACACAGATGGGCACTTGTTGTCCTTCTGGTGGAACGTTCTGTTGCTTCAGATCATTTTTATGCTTAAACAGCAGATGAAAAGTGTGTCGTATCAAAGCTGCAGACTGTTTCATGCATTTCCAACTCTTTATTAGAATCTTTAATGCAAAGCACTTAAAACTATTACTGTTAAATACTGTACTGCTCATAATAAGGTGCCATTAAAATATGAATAAGCATAAAAAACAATGAACCTCATTCTTTATAATTTATAAAATATCATTTTGCATGTTTGTCTGAACAGCCTGAACAAAATAAAGGAACCATAAATAGTTTTCTTTAAATTATTGACACAGATATTTTTCTATCTGCATGATTTGTTTCCCTTTGATTGTCTTGTTAACGGTGACCTCGTCCTATCCAGTTCCTCATCCAAGTGCTTCCACGTTTCCCCCTCACTATAGACGCTCTGTCAGGTTTCCAGGAGTAGCTGCAGCTGGTTCTGCATGTCAGTCGTGGCCACACCAATGATGTGGACCTCAAATCTGTCCTCTGCGTTTGTCTGTCCACACAGCATAAACACATATTTAGCCCTGCAAACTTTCATCCAAAAAGAAAAACTATGGTGATCATGTGGTTGCAGCAGGTCAACAGGACACAGACATACACATTATGTCTTGGTGAATGCTCAATCATGATATAACCTGGCCCCTAGACAGGTCGTAACACCTGGATAAAACATTCTCATTAAAGTCACAGTAACACTATGATGTGGTGACAGTCCATGACCTCTAATGAGTCTGACAGGCTTACCAGGTTTTTCAGGAATGATCTGGAGGTCTGTATACGACTGAAATCAGTCACCCGAGCTTCAACTTTTAAAGTCACAAACTCACCATCAGTTACATTGTGGAGGTACTTCAATGTCACTTTTCACACAAACAGCAACTCCACCAGCACCTCTGTTTGCCATGTTTGTGTAGGACAGGTGTTCCCAATGGAGACTCTGTGGGACTGAAGAGCCCCACAGGTGTGTCTCCATTGGGCACAAACAGCTGCTGGACACAGTTCATGGTGACTCTGGATGTCAGTACTGTGAGCTGCCAGTCCCTCTGTGCGATGGTGAACAATGGTGAAAGCTCCTGACTGTCTCACGTGCAGACACGCGTGTGCACACTAACAGCTTCTGTCATGCTCTCATCACGTGATTTAATGAGCGCGCTCAGACGACTCCTTCTAGAACATCGACACAAGTGTTATTAATTTAAATATGTGTGTCCATATTTGTAACATTGTTAGTCATGTCATTTTTACCTTATTTTGTGTACCTGCTGGCTGTTCTTTCTGGCTTTTCTAAAGTTTCTGCCCAGTTTTCACAGTTCAACAACAAGTAGTTTTGATGGAACTTCAGCTTGTTCAGCTTTTTCAATATTTCTGCTAAATTTCTATTGTTCTGCTGATTTTTGCATTCACACCCCATTTTCTCAGGAAATTGAAATTGTATTAGTTATAGTTATTATGATATTTCCATACATACTGTCACAACTTGTATATCTTTCATATCAGTCACCTCCAAAAACTCTCTATATGATCTTGAGCCTTCCTGCAGGACAGTGGAGCTCGATAAAATCTTCAGGTTGACATTAACATGATGCAGGTAAACAGCTGAGAGTTTGAGTCATTTATTTTGAAACAATGACCTCCAGTAAAAATCTGTCATCTATGGTAATCAGAACAGCAGAAACACCCAAATCATTCAGACATGTGGATTACAGGGATTACATTACATGGATTAAACAGCAGAGTCCACCTTAAACCTGATCCAGGACCATCCCAGTGAAACCACAACAACCACCAACAACACTGAGATGGTCCTGGATCAGGTTCAGAGTCCAGACAGAGATCATCATCATCATCATCATCATCATCAGTCTGAACACAGGAAGCAGCTGCTTTTACAATATCAGACACAAACAGGACCAGGATCCAGTCTCAGTTAGTGGGAACCAGGATACGACCTGAAAGAAGAAGAGACGAGGACACAGTCACCAACACTCTGAAAACACATCATGGAAGCTGATTTCAAACTGCTCAGTAACAGTGATTCAGTTTCATGTTTCAGGGCTTGGACCAGGTCTGAGAGTTCTCTAAAAAAATGCATTAAAAAATGGGTTTGAATGCAGCCTGACACTAATGTGGTCTGAAAATAAACTGTACTGGTCTACAACTTTGTGAAACTGGTTTAAAAACAGCCTGAATATGAATTTTAAACATCAGTATATAAAATAAAACACTGATGTAAACCAGATCCAAACCAGTTTTAGACTCATGTAATGTGGTTTGAGATTAAGACTGGTCTAAACTGGTTTCATTCTGGTCTAAACTGGTTTCAGGTATGAACTGGTCTGTGAGTGAGAGTCCTGCTCTGACCTCGGGCCTTCCTCCTGTAGTAGATGAATCCAGCCAGAGATAAGATCAGACCCAGGATCAGTCCTGAGGCTCCGATGGCGAGCTTGTTCCTCTCTGACTCAGGCAGGGACGAGGAGGGATCTGAGTCACACAGGTGAGAGTCAGACAGGTAGGTATGTACAGGTGTGTACAGGTGTGTACAGGTGTGTAGATACAGACAGGTATTTACCCCAGTCAGTGATCAGAGGTTTCTCCAGGCTGGCGTGCTCCACCACACAGGAGATCTTCTCCCCAGACCTTCAACACAAACATCACTGACTCTCAGATTTGGACTTTAAATGTTTAAACTTTAGTGCAGACTTTTTACTAAAAGTCTGATTATGATGCTCACCTGGGTGTGTACTCCAGGTGGGAGTGGATCTGGTAGTACCAATCACCATCTGCCATCTCCTCAGTGGAAGTGACATCAGCGCTGACTTCCTGTCCATCTCTGAGCCAGCTCACTTTGATGTTTTTGGGGTAGAAGTCATAGACGCTGCAGACCAACATGGCTTGATGGATACCAGAAGGAGGCGTACTGGAGTGAAGTCTGACGTACGGCTTAGCTGAAAGACATTATGAGTTTCTGTCGTTGGTAATATCATATTCTCAGGGATGATTGTATTCATGTTTAATAATAAAGATACTGTCACATATAACCAGTCTGACATCAGATGATGAATCAGCTGTGAGGAGAAACATCAGCAGCTGTAAACATCATTTATTTTAAAGTAACACATGCAGAGCTGTATGTGCTGGAAATCTACCAGACTCGAACCTGGATCAGTTTTTATTAACATCCAGCAAAGTGTTGACTCAGAGTGACATCAGTGTGAACCATCAGTGAACTGATCCTCCTGCAGATGAGCTGCTGTGCTGGTTTACAACTAAAGTCTGACATATAGAGAGTAGCTGATAAAGTACTGATTGCAAACTAAAGGACTGAATCCACAGCTGGTCCCAGTTTGAATTTCTGCTCATCCAGCTGTTTGACTGATGAGCAGAAATTAATAATGATTTATTTTTGTTTGATACACTTGTTTCTTTTCACAGTGTGTTTGTGTTGTTTGTTTTTCACAGCTAAAGACTCACAGCAGCTGATTAATGAATGTTTTACATTGGTTGCTGCTTCATTACGTTTGGGTGTAGGTATGAACAACTGTAGGCTGAACAACAATGGTGGAGGAGATGGTGATAGTGGTGGTGAGCGAGGACCTGATGGAGGGTCACTCTAATCAGACTGTACCATCCAGAGCCTGCAGAGGGCGCTGTGTCTGTCTATTTGGTCATATTTGTAACCAGTCACACACAGATGGGTGAGACAAGAGCTGCTGGCTGATGGAGGAAATCTCTCACACATCCTTCCTTCTCTGAGGTCACACCATCTCACTCCAGAGAGGAAGTCACTCCTGTAAAGAGCCTGCTCATCCACACATGGGTCAACACTCAAGGTGCATTTAGGTGCACTGTAGATCTAGCCATCTATAACCCAAAACTGATGGATAAGACACGTGGAATCCCTTTTCACTATCAGACAGCTTCCTCTCCACAGGAGGTCTGAGCTGGTTCTCCTCATGCTCCTCTGAGCTGCTGGGAGCTGACTGTAGTTCATGACATGAAGAAACACTCGTTTGATTATCAGACGGTTCAACCAGCGGAAAACTGTGTTCTGTCCCACTGGAACACATGAATTATTAAGCTTGTGTTACACAGCTCACAGGTTGTGTGTGTTATGATGATAACTTCATAATTGTTTCAGTATATTTAATAACTCCACTGTTACACTGACTCATTGATCTGAGCTGTAAATGTGTGCAGGTGTGAAGCTGTTAAAGAAATCAACAAACAACAAAGAAACAAACTGCAGACACACATTAGTGTGAAAATCCAACTTTAAACAAACATCAGTGTTTATAAGATTTATCTGCTTTAAAATAAGTAAAGAAGAAAAAAGTGTTCAATAACCTGTCAGGCTGCTTCATGCTGTTAGAAATATTTATGTGGAAATATTAATAAAATTAATGTGAGCAATATTTCACCTCGAACAGGTTAAATAAATACTTTAATATCATCAGTGTGTTATGATGAACAGCTGCAGTTTGCCTGTTTCACCAGCAGGGAGCGCCACAGACTGAGGTTAGCTCTGTGACGTTACAGTCAGAGCTGTGATCAATGATTTATTACAGTTATTGATCACCAGAGTCTGACCTGCAGCTGTGAGTCCATCATGAATGATTCAGAGTGACATGAACACCTGATGATGTCACACAGACCAGCACACTCACCTGATTTAGACAGAGGGTTGCTGTAGTCAGTACCAATGTTGGGTACGCAGTACGTCTCCTTCAGAGCTCTCATTGCAGCCAGCTGTCCTGGATCTTTGTTCCATCTGTCTGCGTTCTTCACTCCCAGCTGAGTGAATCCAACAAACTTCCCCACACTGCTGTCAAACCTGATGTACTCCATCATGTTGTAATAGTAAGACAGGATGAACTGGATGTCCTTCGTATCAGAGGAGTTAAAGTCACAGCGCCCCACATTATACATCATGAATCCATCTGAGAACAAACACAACATCAGGACTGATCACTGTATTGATCACAACCAGTGAGAGAGTGTATGTGTGTGCTGATGAGTGGATTTGTATGTATTGATCACTATACTGATTAGTGATGAGTGTATTGACCAGTGATCAGTACATTGATTGGTGATCAGTGTATCTCTGCAGTATATTAAGGAGTGTATTGATGAGTATATCGATCATACCTGCTGTGCTGAGGCTGATGAAGAGGAGGCTGAGGCAGAGGAAGGATGAAGCCATGTTCCTGAGTTCTCCTGACAAACTGACTCAGTCTGACTGAGAGCTGCTCTAAAAACAGAGGACAGGTCACATGACCACAGCATCATCTGTTACCAGGAAGAACTCTGTGGGACCAGCTCACAGCTCTCACTCTTCATCACCGTGTGTGTGTTTGTCCATTAAAGCTTTAAAAACAGAGAGCACTCAGAATCTTCTGTTCTCATTTATATCCCACAGTCAGAGCATCATTCATCTTTAATGTTTATCTGCACCAAACAGTTTGAACTGGCCACTGACATCAGTACTGCTGTAATAATAACCACAACCTGTAATATTAAAAACTGTCATCTTCTCTCTTCTTCCTCCTGTTTAATAATGAATAAAACAATCCAGCATCTTTGTAGCACTTTTGATGACTGCATCGCACTGTTATATTAACACTTCCTGTTTGTCTTTAAAAGGATAGAAACACTTTTATTGTGAAAGATTTCCATGCAGCTGGCTGATGCTCCTCTGTGTGACAGCACAGGCCTCATGGATGTGATGGAAATGTCTCAAAGATGAAAACAGGGTTTTTTTTAATTAATGTGAAGTGTGATGTCATCATGTAGAGATATATTTTTACATTTCAGTGTTCGGAGCAGCTGAATCCCGTTTTACTGTGATTAAATTAAATAATAATTAGAATTTGCCATTTAAATACTAAAGCAGACAAATTTGGATTCAAACATAAAATCGTTAACAGTCAGACTGCAGCAGATGGACATCAGCTCATATAAAATGATTATTGTGCTGTGTTACTGTAGCATCTTTGCCTTACAAAAGTGACTCCTTCAGGTCACTATTGGTGGGATTTATTGGTATATAAAGAAAACTGAAATGAATCATGATGAGATTTTAACAGCATTCAGGATCAATTTAAACGTTATATATTAAAATATGTTACAACAGAAGTACTAAACATGTTGATTCATTTCTATAAACTGTTAATTGATTTTTCTCTCACCTGTTTGGATCAGCATACACATGATCAGAAATGTAGTTTTATATCTTTGTGTGGCATTAAGATAACTTCAGATATCTTTCATTTTAAACACACACACAGATTCCTTCATTAAACTGTATGTTTGACCAATGAAGTCACGTGACAACAAACAGGAAGCAGAACCTAAATAATGACACCAGTGAGACACACCTGACTCAGCTCTGCACTGACTCAAACCACAGAGAGTGAGCATTTGTAACAACACACAAAGAACAGACTCACAGATTTGTGTTTATTACCCAGATGTTTTTATTGATACATAACGATCTGAAACACAGTTTGATAAACAAGGAGTTATTATAGCAGTTTATGAACACACTGAGATCACCTGAGCTCAGATGAAACCGATTTAAGCAACAATGATTTGACTTTTATCTTCTTTGTTTTTGTGGCAGGAGCAGAGTCCAGGTAACATCTGCTGGATCGAACATGTGGAGCTGTGGGTGGAGAGCGGCTGCAAGTAGCTTTGCTTTGAATTCAGAGTTAAACTTTATTGACACACATGATGACAGACAGACAGACAGAACAGCTCATACAGGTGATTAACTTAAGGCAGGTAAACAGGAAGCAGACAGGAATCTGATGTTCATTACAGGTGAACTCTGCACACTTACATACAGGACAGTCACAGTGATTATGAGCTCATCATATAACACTGATGACATCATCACTGTGAGCCAATCAGCTGCACTCGTTTCCTTTGACGAGGAAGAAGGTTCCAGCAGCCACACCGACCAGACCGAGAGTCAGACCCACTCCACAGAACACAGAGGGTCCAACACCTGGATCAGAGTGAGCGGACGCCTCCACCTCTGGAGACACAAACACAGAGAAACATGAACCTTCACATCTGGACACAAACAGGAAACACAGGATGATGTGCCCACAGCTGTCTCAAACTGTCAGCTCAGATCAGATCCAGCTGTTGTAATAAACACTGGGCTCGGACTTCACCTCTGGAGACAGAAACACACAGAGACATTTAAATAAAGTTTTCTCACCATAGATCTTGGTCAGCGGTTCAGTCAGGGACAGATGTTCCACTGCACATCTGTAGATGTCTCCCAGCTGTGGGGTGAAGACCAATCTGGACGTCTGTCTGAAGGAACCATCTTTGTTGGGATAGGGAATGTTGATGCTGGATCCTGTGACCTTCTGCTGATTCTTGGTCCAGGAGACGTTGACAGGAGCAGGATAGAAACCAGTCACGTGACAGATCAGAGTGTTCTCCTCTCCAAACTCCACCTCATCTCTGCTGTAGATCATCACAGAGGGAGCAACTGTGCACAAACACATCAGGCAGAGGATCAGAGCTCAGCTGGTTCCCATCAGCAGGTGATCATGATGATAATAAACATCAATAAAAAGTTCAGGTGTTCAGTCAGATGATGTCATCACTGTCTGTGTGAGAGAAGCTAGAGTGAGGTCAGAATCATGAAGTTAAACTACAGACAGACTCAGTTCAGCTTCAGAGGAACTAAGAGGAGGAAAAATAAAATAAACTGTGATCTTTAATATAAACACAAATATAAACACGTCAGTGTTCCTGTACACATGATCAGTCTGAATGTGCTTAAGGTGGAATGATTTCATATATTTAATCAGTTTGAAGCTGGCTGTGTTTGATTGGACAAAGTAAATCAGTGCTGATGATGTCATCAGTGTGTTACTCTACAGAGCGTGCAGGTAAACACAGGTGAGGTGAGACAGGTGTTACATGTTGTATTTACTGTGTTTGGGAGGGAAGTCCTTCATATCTTCACGAACAACCTTCAGGTTCTGTTGGCAGATCTGTAGATTAGCCACAGCTGATTCATAAACTCCTTCCTGGTAAGTGATACGATCAATAAAAGGAGGCAGAGGGTAGATCATCTCCTGCTTGTTGAAGTCTGCGTAGGCTTTCTCTTCACCATCCAGTCCATACATGAACTCTCCATCAGAGTCTGAACAGCCACCGACAGCAATGTCACTGTGCAGAGCTGAAACACATCAAACACTGATCAGTGACCTGATCAATAACCTGATCAATAAGCTGCTGTTTACAGAGACAAACTCACCGTCAGCAGAGACACAGAGGACACAGGAGAGGAAGAGGAGCAGCTCCTTCATCTTCATCAGCAGCTCTCTGAAAGTTAAACTCTGAGTGTGTGTGTGTGTGTGGACCTCACCGTGTGAGTGTGAGAGTCTGTGAGTGACTGAAAGTGCAGCTGAGCTCTAACACACAGCAGCCAATCACAGAGCTCACAGCTCATGATGTCATCAGTGTCCAGGCAGACAGCAGCTGGAGGTGAACATGATCGGACACACACAGCACCGATCAATAATCAATATTTATAGACTCTTCAAAATAAAGCTCAGCCTGATCAGCTTCCACTCTGAGGATTTTCAAAATAAAATACTTTATTTTAATAAAATGATTCAGTTTGTTTAAAAACACTGTGAAATATGACTTCATGTGTTATTTAAATAGTTTACAGTTGAAATCACACCTGAGTTCATGTGTGTTACTGTGACAGTGAGAGTCACAGCTGTGTTTGTCAGCAGGAAACTTTTACAAACACAAAGACTTTACGCCTCCATCATATGTTGTAGATGCATCCAGCAGGTCCATCAGAGTCTTTACTGGGCCGATTCTGGCCCCGGGCCTTATGTTTGACACCTCTACAATAACCTGATCAGCTTTCAGAGAGTGATTATTGATCAGATGGTTCAGGATCAATAGTTAATGTCTCAGAGGAGCAGCTGAGTTAGAGCTGAGGAGGAGTTTAAAGTGTTTCCTGTGTCCTCTGCTGATAATCAGCCAATCAGCTCTTTGCTGTCACACAGCTCACCTGTGCAGGTGAGTCAGTCCATCTCAGATCATTGGCTGTGTCCCAATTTAGCGTCCGCACGCTTCGAGTACACATTTTGGGACCTATTACGTCACAGCGACGCTACGAAGGCTGTCCCAATCTGAAGTGTTCTCCAGCAGCAGCTGACAGATGGAGAGAATAGACAGACTGTTCCCTGTTTGTGAAGGACTGCTAGGAAAGTTTAACATAACTGTCTGTGCTGAATCAGTCTTATTAGGTAATGTTCAAATAATGTGATCATCCCAGTGTTTCCAGTGTGGGAGAAAGTACTCAGAGTACTCAGGGCCTTCAAGCTACACACTATGAAAGGCAGCAACAAGTTTAATGTTCAGAAACCTAAAGTCTGTATCAGCAGCAGAATGGAGCTAAAAATAAATGTTGGTTTCAGTTCTATGAAGCTTTGAGTATTTTGGATCAGTAGCTGCTGTGTTTGTTGCATCATATTTCTGTAACTGTTTATATGCTTTATATATTCTGAGCTAAGTTGATCTATAGTGTTACATCATATTCTATAAGGATGTTATGTGTTTGTAGACTTTCTGCCCAGTTTGACCCATTTAGCAGAAGTCAGCCTGTTTAAGGCTCTGATATCTATTCTGTGTGACTTACAGCAGTTATGACATGGTCTGATTTTCTCACCCAATAAAGGAATATTTCATATATCAGTCGACTCTTCATTCTATCAGACACAGTTATCGCAGCTCCTACATTTGCTTTTTACACATGTATGTAAGCACTGAGCCAAATTTAGTAATGACAACATATTAAAAGAACAACATTTGTCTCTTATACATAACACATCTGTATACACACTGTCACAGATACTTGAGTGTCTTTGAGTGAAGATTTAAGGTGACAGGAAATATAAATAACTGCAACTTGAATCTTTACTGAAGTTCAGAGGCACAGAGTTCACTCACTGCTGTAATATATCATAATACTCTGACAATAACTATAATATTGGCCATATTATATTTACATTATGGATTAAAGGGCTTTGGAGTTGACGTCACGCCGCAGTGCATTGTGGGATCCCGGCGCCATGTTAGAAGGCCACGAATCAAAACAAACACACTGTGTTGCGCAGAGGTTGCACATAACACTGACTTCTCCTCAGCAGCTGCCCCAAAATTTGCTCTAGATGAAAACATAACAGTGACCATTGTCTGCTCCTCACCCTCAGTACCTCCTGCTACTGTCCTGGGGGTTGATTGTCCTCCTGCCTGCACCTCAGTTCTTTGTTCCCATCTCAGGCCTTTTTTCTATTTTGTATTCTTACACCCATTAACCGCAATATTAGAATGTTGCAAGCAAACTGTGTTCTCTTTAACTCTGATCTGTATCAAGGAATCTATTCTCAACAAAGTATATAAACAAAAATAAACAGCAATGTGAATTTCTTTGGAACTTACCGGAATGAAAATGTGGGGAGCACACCAACAAACATGATGGCAGAGAGCTGAGCTCGACTCACCGCTGCTATCCAGGCCTGCCGTCCTCGTTTGGTAACGTACATGAGCTCTAGTGATGTGTCCTGTGTGTCGAAGCTCCTTCGCGTTGCTCTCAGGAAGGGAGACGATAAAAAAAGAGCCCATTTTCCAGCTTATTCCTTCCCGATCGCGCGATCTAACATTGCAACGACAACACAGCAAGTACGAGCCACAGCTGATGTTTCTGTGTGCTTCACTCCTGTAGCCTTTGTTTGGCCTACTAAGATGGCGGCTCGACCCAAACTCGTGACCACGCCCCCTCCCCTGACGTCACGTCACGAAAGAGGTTGGCAGACCTTTCATGCATTGCTTTGTGGGTACCCATGGCAACAACATCAAAACACTGCATCAAGCGCTAGTGTTTCATTCATTCATTCTGCGGTTTTAATCCCTACTTGTATTTTATTTGCCCCAAAAACAAAACAAACAAAAACAAAACGACGGACACCACGTCAGCTCCCCAAAAATGAAGCCAAAACGTCTCTATCGCCCCCTGGTGTCTGGCTGCAGTATAGGTCATAAACCCCGCCTCCTCCATGTTAGCGGATGGGACTGGGGTCAGACTAAAATAAATTAATTCTCCTAAAATCAACTTTTTCCAAAGACTCTTTCTTTTGTTATCAACAGTTCTCATCACGCTGATTGATGTCCGAGGGGTCTCCTCTCGCATAAGTCTGATTCTAATTCCTACCGCGGTGATGTTAAATTGGGGTGAAACGTCATCATTACAGCTTTGACTGGCAGCTGCAGTCACGGAGAAACTTGCGTATCTCTGTTCGGGAATAGCAGATAGAGCGTAGGCTCTGAGAGGAGGGCCAGCGTTTACGCTACGGAGACACGACCGAGTGTTTTAACCTGACAGCCTGAGGTGTTCTTCAGTAAACTGGACTACCCGACAGAAGGACCCGAGGCCCCGCTGCACTGTTTCGGTAAGTTAAACGTGTTTGTAAGCTAATCCGTAACTACGGTCCTTAGCTCGGTCCTGAGACCTAGCTAGCTAAAATGAGCACTCGGCTGTCAGGGTTCGTTTAGCTAATCTGTGCAGGTGAATGAATTTACTAAAGAAATCAAGAGAAACGCTCCGGGCTGCTCAGTCACTGATTACTGTTACTGTACTTTTATTACAAGTATTATACTGTAAAAGCAACAGGCTGCATCCTGCTGCAGCTCCTGTGCAGAGCTGATTATTAAATATGTGCAAACAGCAGCATGTTTTCAGTCTCCACATCTGTAAAGACAGTAAAAAATGTAAAAGCTTGTACTTCAGTAACTCCTCATTAATCAGGAACTATGGATCAAAGTACTGTAGTGTACTGTAATACTGAAAAATGTAAGAATTTCAGATCCTGAGTGTGTGAGGACAGAAGAATCAGCTTTATTTCAATTTTGAGGGATAAAATTTATATGTGAGTTTGATGGTTCTGTTGTCTTTGTGATGACAGGAGCTGCCCTCAGATTCAGACCTCAGCACCACCCAGTGACAGCAGACAGATCATCCAACATGTTCACATGTTAACTGCAACATGAACTGATGAAAACAATACAAAGGTTAAAGTACCACATGTGCTGTAGTGAAAGCTGCAGCTCTTTTATTGATAAAGTTAAAGACAAAAAACAAAAGGATTAATCACCCATGTAACTGTGTCACATATATCAGCATTAACACGACCTCAGCTTGGTGTTTCACAAAGCTGCTGATCTCAGACCTGCACAGCTTCTGTTTTAAACACTTGATGTACTCAGCTGCATGAAGAGCACGTTTGAGTTTCTCTGACACAATTAAATAAAACCTGATGAAGGTCAAAGGTCGTCACTTGTATGTTGAACTACAAACTTGTCATCTGGAATTCTTTCACAGTTTTTTACACATAGTGTGTTATTTACCATAAAGTGATGCAGAGTTATTCACACCAGAGTAACCAGAGAGGATCACATATTTTTAAATGTATAACTTTCTACAGGACTGAATATAATATCTTTATAAGTCTGGAGCCTCTGGGGAGTATCCGAGTATTTATAACATTACACAAACTGTTGCTGCCTAAGTTGAACTCAACTAGACATTAATACTGTCTTTGCCAACTGTCTCCATGGAGAAGCACAAAGTTTGTCTGTTATCATCCACTGCCCTGCAACCAGGCTGAAGTGTATGATTCTAACAGCTGGCTGCCACAGCTGATTGAGGAGGCTTTTTTGCACATCTCTTTACCCGATATCATCATCTCTACTCAATCCAATGATTATTTTTAAGATACATATCCTGATAAATCGTGATTGGACCAGTTCTGCGTGTTGCAAATAAAAAAAGTGAGCAATTTTGAAAGTGGAAGACACGCCAGTGCACCAAGTCACTTGCAGAATACCTCATTACATGCAAGCTTATACATAATAAAGTCAGTGAAAGTGTTTTCAGGTAGATGGCACCAATCTGCTATGACACTGCAATATTGTCAGAATTACAGTATAACTGCAACTCGTCCTGAGTTTATCTTCAATTAACATCAACTTATACAGCTTTGCTTATACCTTCAAACTCTTATAAAGAAAGTTTTCACTCTGTAGTGCTGGATGCAATGAACAGACTTAGTACTTAGTACTATTTGTTGGAACACACCGAGCGGTCAGTGTTGTGCTGTAAGATTTTTCCTTTACTCTTGTGGTGAGCCCCTTTTTCCAAGGACATTTAGCCTAATCCACTTCAGCTGCCTTCATTCAGAGTGGGTAAAAGAAGCTCCGGCTCTCACTCTGTTGGTGAAATTGCAAGACTGGTTTTCGTAAAACATAAATATCTGTTAAGAGTCTGGGTATGATCAGCCTTTATGAAATGATGAGTAACATTTCCTTTTTGTCGCTTGCACTGCATGCAGCACTGTGAGAAGTTGTTGCCACAGATGTGACTCTCGTTATTGTGTGACCAAAGGAGAGCAACGTTGGCTGTGCAGTCCTCCTGGGGAAAAACTCATCATCTCCACTTTTACAATAGCAGAATTTTCAGTGTCCTTAAATGCACGCACAGAATGCAATGTAATATCCCTCTCTTGATAAAAAATATTAAAGTTGTTTCTAACACACGTGTACGATGTGTTGCATTTTGAGACAGGGAACTCATTCCAGATGAAATGTGGCAGCTTCAAAAATATAATTAGCCAATTATCATATTTTTAGCACAAACAATTTGAATGAATGAAAAATATTTATCTACTGCACATATATGACAGGGACACAATCTGTGAGTTTTATTTTCAGCCAAACAAATTTATTTCTAATAATCTAAAAAACAGAAAAATCCAGTCTTATAATGCAACCGTTTTACTGTAATTTTTCATTTTGAAAGTGTATTTATACACACATTTATTGTTCAAGCGCTTTATTTTCAATGTGGCATCTTAATCTTTATTCCTTTGTGCTTCTTTCTGTCAGTGTGCTTTCTCTTCTGAAATGGGAACTGCAGAGGGCTGGGTACAACGCTGCTGGGTATTCTACCAGATGGATACTCAGTATGAATCAAGGCTAAGTTTCAGCCAAGGCTTGAATGTGTGTTTGGACTGCACATTGCATATCTGGAGACCACACAGGATCCATAAGCATGTCTAAATCTCTCTACTGCCCTCTATCTTTGTCCGAACATCTCCCTCAGGGATCAGGGTCATAAGTTCAATACCAGCGGGGAACCTGTGATAGTACAAACACATGGCATTTAGCTGCTAATTGTCTTTCAACATCTTTTCAGCCTCTTCTAACACACATGTGATTGTTTTTCTACTTCTAGATATGAGAGATGAACAAAAAAATCTGTTGCATGCAAATGAAAAATTGTTGTGATACAAGTTTGAAGTAAAAACATCTGTCATTTGTTAGTTTGTTGCTCAAAGGTAAAACAATGAAGCAAAAAGAAAATGTGATGCAAGCACGTGTCACCAATTTTTTAGTACAGGAGCTCAAAAAAAGAAATATTTTCCAGTCTTGTTTTTTTTGAGGACTGCACTGGCATGTAGCCCCAGCCTGCTGCCTCTATCATATGATCTCAATAGTGTTTAATAACTGTGGGAGAAGAAATTCACCAGCACGTGAAATGTCCCCCGAGCTACCAATTCAACACCAACAACAGTGATCCCTAGCCCGTCACATCCCCGCACAAATATACAGACAAACAGATGATTACATTAGCTCTGGAGCTTGATGTCTGGGCAACAAGGCATAGCGAGAGGAAGGTACAAGTGAGCTCATCCAAGGTGTTGAAGGCTCATCGTTATAAATGAGTTTGTCTTACCACCATGGTTGGCCATAAATGACCTCACCAGACGTGCTGCTGTAATAAACTAAACTAATAAGAATGTGCAGGAAGAAAAACACTGCCCGCAGTGAGCGAGAACTGGCTGCTAAAAACATAAATCTTGTCCTGATAAATCTCAGCGGATGGCTGTCAGTTTACATGTGTACAGTCAAAGGCTGGAGAAGGGACATATTCTCTGGACATCCGCACTGATTGAGGGAAAGGCCTCTCTAAAGAGAAAAGAGACTTCCATATGTACTTGTACATTCTGTGGCCTTTTAACCTGGAACAGATGCCATCAATAAATATCCATGACCCATGGAGACATTCCAGCGTGTGACGGAGGCCTTTTTTGCAGCATGCTAGACTGGCTTGTCTAGCTGGCCAACACCTGACCAAACCTAAAGGTTTACAGCATAGATGTATAAAGCCTGCATTCGAGTGATCATTGGAGAAACAACAATGCTTTAAAAACTCACCGGGTACCGTAACAGCTTAGCTTGCACACACTGCCAGCTCCCGTGGGAGCTGTGTGAGAGTTGCTACAATCTGCCTCTTGTTACAAGGTCTGCTCCTAAGTTATGACCTATCGCCTTGCCATTCTAATCTTTCCACAAACATCTGTAAGGCAAGATTTACATGTCCTCTTGTGATTTATTGCAACACGTCTTCAGTTTTCCATTGGCTTTGAATGTGGGGCTGCTCCTATGAAATGTGCCGTTTCCATGTCTGTGTCTGACTCAGATGATGCTCTTTTGTCTGCTGTCAACGTGAGGCTGGATTTTGCATGAACTTGTTCACTTGCTCTAGTGTTGGGGTAAATCATGGCACTAAATTATTATTACATTAGGGTCCTTAGGAATTATTTAAGCATCGGGTATCTACACGTACGACAAAGTAAATGGGACATCCTTAATAAAGGATGGATTCCGATGTTCACTGAGCTCCATCTGATAATCACAAATGGTGCATTTCAAAGGACACAAACTTCCACGTTAAGTGACTTCCACCCCCCTCCTTCTAAGGGTGGTCCGTCTTTGTCGGCCATGCATAGAGGTTAAAGACATGTTCACATGCTATCGTAAAGTGTCCAGGTTGGATAAGTAGGATAATCTGTTCAAAATGTAAAATGTTTATTTTGCGAAGGGACCTCAAACAAACTGAACCAATATTTGCAGAGAGAATGGCAGCCAAATATTCTGCCTTTTTTCCCAGACATTACTGCTCCCTCATTTATCTTCTACTCTCTTGAGCAAATCGTAGACAAGAAGACTAATGCATCTGAAGCCTTAAGGACACTATAATATTTTCTCTGTATTATTTTTAAGGAGTTCACATAGTCACTTAAAAAATAGTTTCCCTGATGCATTGGCCTCTCTGAGCATACATTATGTATACAGTTACGTGGATGTTCTGCAAGAGTTAATACCACTTCATTGCTACTGCTAAGAAGATAAAGAGGAATAGGCTGAAGATTATGTTAAACTCCTTTAAAGCCTAACATACCAGAATGCAGAGCCATGTATAAATACTATATGATGCCTTTAATGTCATATGTGTGAGACGTTATAGTTGTGCCTTTATCCCAGTGACAGAAAACATTTATCAAATGTTTCTGCTACACATTAAAAATATCATTTTTTTTTATCTAAGATATGCAATTTTAATCTAAGAGAGAATGGCGAGATGGCCCTGGCGCTCTGATCGGCGGTGTTGTTTGAACGGAATGCTGACATAATATTCACGGACTCTTCCTCGCGATTGGTAGAACTTTCACAGTAGGGGCTGAGCAGATATCGGCTCTTTTGACTCCCCTCTCGTTTCTTCTGTCATTTTATCCTCGTCTAGCTAGGCATCTGTTTTTTCGCATCTTTCTCCTGACAATATTGTCAGTTAGAGAGGGGTTTTTTTTTTCTCATCCTTCGGGTCTCTGTGTGTGTGTGTGTGTGTGTGTGCAGTCGGGGGGGGGGGGGGGGGGGGGGGGGAATTGGTGTGTCCAATTTCCTTTTTGGGTGCCTTCTTGTGAGGGCTGTCTGTTTTCCACATTCTGCAACGGTAAAATACGACTTAGAGGCGGATATTTGTTTTACCTTATGGGCAACAGTTGTCTGCCCTTGTTCTTGCTCGTGACAAAACTCGCCTCCTGTTGACAAAACTCGCCTCATGGTTTAAACTTGACTCTGAGAAAAAAACTCTTTCCCACAGAGGGGGGTGCTTTAATAAACTTATTCGAATATGAGCTTTTTTCCACTAAGGCTTATTTTATGGGGAGATGTACGAAATTATTTACCGGGTTACAAGCAATGATAATATCGGCTGTTGACTCCTCAGCGTCATCATTTTCATTTTCTGTCTATTGAGAAAACCCATTGTAAAAGTAATGAAGAAAAAAACTCTACCAAGGAGCAGGCTGCGCAAAACCTACCTCATATAGATGTTTTAATAATAATAATATTTTTTGGGGGGCGCGTTATAGGTTATAAGCATTGAGAAAAAACTGATATCTGCTGTCTCACTCCTCCTTGACCCGCGGTGTGTGTGTGTGAAACAAGATCGCCTGTCACGGCAATTATCTTTTATGGTTTGTTTTTCAGTCCCTTGTAAAAGGGACTCTCAAAGGAAAAGTAGTATTCAAAGAAAACTATTCACTAAGGGATATTTATTCATTTTTACACATACGGGGTAGGCAGCCTGTAGGTTACAAGTGGATAGAAAGTTCTTCTTTTCATCACAAGCTATGGTGTAGCCTAAAAATGCAATTTGTTGCTAGGCTGATCATCTTAAAGGTTTTTTTTTTACTGCATCTGTATTATAGGAAAATAAAATACTATTGAAAGAAACGGTTCTCTACAGGCAATAGGAAGTCACTCTTTTTTCCCATTACAAGCACCGGTGCAGCTTAAGAAAGTAAAATTACATCCGCTATTGTAAAAAAAAAAAAAGAAATACAGAGAAAATTGTCATAATATTGAAACAGAATTCAAACTATGAGTTTGTGGAAAACTAACTGTCGCTCTGTCTCTCTAGCGGCCTCGGGAGAGCAGATCTCTTCGCCGTCCAAGTACACAGGAACGCTGGGCTGCAGAATGAAAGGATCCATCTTGCGTCTGTGCCTAGAAATTGTGACGGCCTCCTCTCTGCTTTTTATTCCCCTCCCCTGCCGCAGACCCTCCCTCCCTCTAAAAACTTTTTTTTCTTTTTTTCCAACAACAGGTGGCGCAACAGGTGGCGCGCTTAGGGGATCAAATTACACACTTCCGGGGGGGAGGGGGGAGGTCAAAAGGTCATGATTAGGGTCATCAATCAAATCGATTGATTTGGCTGTAGCTCAGGTGGCAGAGCAGGTCAGCCACTAATCAGAAGGTCGGTGGTTCGATCCCAGGCTGCCTCCTGGCTGCATGCCAAATATCCTTGGGCAAGATACTAACCCCGTGTTTGCCTGCTGGTGGTGGTCAGAGGGCCCGGTGGCGCCAGTGTCCAGCAGCCTCGCCTCCGTCAGTGCGCCCCAGGGCAGCTGTGGCTACAATGTAGCTGCCATCACCAGTGTGTGAATGGGTGTGTGAATGGGTGGATGACTGAATGTAGTGTGAAGCGCTTTGGGGTCCTTAGGGACTAGAAAAGCGCTATACAAATGCAGGCCATTTACCATCAATCAAATCGAATCAAATTTTGTCACATACTGTAGGGAGTATCTCTCTTATGATTATTAATTCTTAATTTGTTTATTTATTTTTCATATTTTGTGTTAAAAAATAAAAATAAAGAGATTTGAGAAGATTGGAATTTTTTGACCATGCCTTTCTTGTGGAAAACCTAATGCGGCCCAGCCTCACCCAGACTCTGCCTGCAGCGGCCCCCAGCTAAATTGAGTTTGAGACCCCTGTCCTACACCATAAATCAGTAAGAGAGGGTACGACCTCTCTCATGGCCCCAAGTGGTGTGTGCATGCCAGAGCACTCTGGAAGGCACACACAGTCTTTACAGACTGCTAAGGATCAAACCTCTATCATTATGCAATCGATTATAAAACTTTAAGCATATATGAGTAAACTAGGGTTGCCAACTCCCTGAAAAATAAATAAGGGACACCTCGTGGCCAGGGCCGGGTGACCCAGTTGTCTTCACCCTTCCCAGTGTGGTAGCTCTTTTTTTTGTGTGTGAAATTATTTTTTAACCATTTGAGTTGAAGTTGATTTAAGCAGATGCATATTCTTTGTGATATGACCATATGGGAAACAAATGATCATTTAGCCATTTATTTTTAGCTCAAAATGACAACATTAACACAGTAAAACAGGTCTCCTTCTTAAACAGAAGCCTGTCATGCTTAACTTTTGAGGATATAAGTAAATCTTTCTTTAAAAGAACTCTGTCCTGCTTAACTTAAAATTATATAAATTAATAGAAAACAATAGAACAAAAATATTCTTGTAACAGTGCACATATAGTGCATTTAGTACAAATGGCTTCAGCTGAGGTATTATTTCAGCTTTTCTAATGCTAATCAGCTGCTCCTGTTTGTAAACCCGCTTGTTGCCATGATTACGCATCTTAACTCATCATCATTATTAAAATATGTATTACTTTTATGTATTAGTGATCTATTTGTTGTAATCATCTATCCTTGCAGTTGTTTATTACACAAAATAAATGATATTATCACACTTCTGGCCACATAGCGCTGATATTCACTGCACATGCCCATATTAACTTTTCCAGCCAGGTGTTTCCCTTTTCCCATTCCTCCCTGTACTTTTGCAGCCTTTTTTTCTTTCTCTGAGCGAACAAACATTGCTGCTCTAATGCTGGGCTCACACTGTGCGGTTTTAGGCCCATTTTGAGACGATTTTTGAGTCGTGCGACCGATTTGGTGATCGGCCCGATTTTGGCCTTCATCGTGCGTCGTGTAGTATACGTGGGATAACGAGAAGCGATTAACACCTCACGACCAGCTCCCGATCATCAATCACTCGTGAGCGTGTCACCACAGCTGCTCACACTGCTCACGCGCAAACACGTAAACGTCGGTGAAAAAGACGGAGCAGCGCAGCTGTGCAGCGTGTGATCTGGACACAAGCGATGGAGGCACAACTTGTAGAACTTTGGAAAGCTCATCCGAGCCTTTTCGATGTGGCATCACAAAATTATCACGACCACAACAACCGTGAAAATAGTTGGATTTACATGCTGCTCAATCACAGCTGCCTGATCATGTTTTTCATCAGCAATTTAGCAAAGTTGATGGTGGTGGTGTGTCTGTGTGAGTGAAAGACAGAGAGAGCGCGACAGATTTTCTGTTATAACCTTCATGTTATGGAGGCACAGTGTGAGCACTCAGGTCGATCAGAGCATCGGGCGGTATAGTGTGAGACCTGCATCGTGACCTATGAACTTCTAACCCCTGCGAGTCAATCGTGCAGTTTGAGCAGGAGCTGAATAACGTGACTGAAAAAATCGCACAGTGTTTGCCCAGCTTTAGGTGTACTGTCGTCCGAGACTTGCACCGCAGTGTCGCCGTTTGTTTCTCTGTTGGCCATGCTTCTTGTTGTGGTCATCTGTTGTCTTCCGGTATTTTCTCCGTAAGCGACCTTTCCTCGACCAATGAGATGAGCGGTAATCTGAATTGTCATACTCGAATTGTCATAAGTGTGCTGTCAGCTCATTGGTCACAAAGCAGGAGAGGGGCTGGGAATTATGTTTTCAAACAAAGCGTTAATTCCATTAACATTTATAGACTACTTTTGATTCTCACTGTATTACGGGACAAAGTGCGTCCCTTATTAGCTCAATACGGGACGTGTGCTTTTGTTTCTAAATACGGGACGATTCCGTTTTTTAAGGGACGGTTGGCAACCCTACATCCAGCGGGTGTGTGGGCGGGAGCGTTACACAGTCGCTCCACCTCAAGTCACTACTGCGCAGACTCTGGCTCCAAATTTGCAAGATGGCAGCCTCCACAAGCGGGATATTTTGGCTTCATTTTTGCACAATGGGAGGAGGCGGGGTCGCGTCGTCCATCTTTTCTACAGTCAATGGTCTGTACAAAGACAGACGTGGCGAAAAGGCAAAAAAAAGGAGGAGGAAAAAATCAAAAGAGTGAAAGGGTCAGACCCACGCGAGCATACAGAGTGGAGTAAGCACGTTAGCGTGCTGCCCAACTTTCATCACGCACATATTTATTACTATATGGTCCTAAGTGTGAGTGCACAAACTCACAACATGTTTAATAACTTCAGATCCCTGCAACAAGCCCAGGTCCAGTTTACTTTGGTGATTTGGACGATTCCATTTCACAGCTGTTGTTTTTTCCTTTATCTCCTGTACAGGCCAACGCAATCTACTTGTTGTTTCAGGTTGTAGTGTTACACAACATTTTCAGATCTAATAGAAATAAAATGAGTGTTTCGTAATTCATTCAATTCATTGTCTTTATTTATAACTGGCACTATTGTTTCATTCTGTTATAGAATCTGACAAGAAAGAGGCAAAATTGTAAAAGTCCATTATGCTTTATTAGCTGCTTCGGTGAAAAACAAATCAACAATGCAACAAAAAAAAACACTGCAAAACAACACACTGGAAAACAGTTATTCTTCACTTGATTGCTTCAATACAACCCTTGGGCACATATATGCGGGACGTTTGTGGCTGTTTTGATCTCTCTGTCTTATCAAATCTCGCTGTGGAAGCAGCTCTAAACTCGGTATGACCAGTGTTGGGACTAACGCGTTATTAAGTAAGGCGTTACAGTAACTATGTTATTATTGTGGTAACGAGCATGGTAACTAGTTATTATGCCAAAATCAGGGACGCGTTAATCGTTACTCGGATTTAGATCGTTATTCGTACTTCGTGTGTTGCGTTTGACTTACCTCGGAAATCGGAACAAGGACCTGGGAATAATGTCACACTCGAGTAAACAGCGTTCTGGTTAGCAGATGTGTAAAGTTGTTTGGTGGTGGCTATGGCGGAGCTTACACAGATTCAGTAACATTAGCAACTGGTGGAGCCCAGCAGGTGGATGAGGAAAAGGCAGGAGGAGCAGAGACCCGAGGCGGTGAACTGAACTTCAGGTAAGAAGTTATGAGCTGCAGTCTATCTGGGTCAGATATAAACCAAGTTTAGGTGGAGTTTATTTTAGTCGTGCTAACTTTTTACAGTCAGTTACAATAACTCGTACTATGTGAGCTAGCATGAGTTTCTATACAGCTGTGTGGTGCTATGATGTTACTGATAGTGAAGTTTATTTTATTAGTTAGTAAAGTCCCGTAAAAAGCTGAATCGTCTGGTATTCAGAGAAAATATTACGCACTTCGTATTGAGCTGAAAACAGTTTGTCCCGGACTTCAGCTAGAATGAAAAAAAGGCACAAAGCTGGAGTTATTCTGTCGTTACGCTGCACAGCTGCCTCTTCTTTTCTGATCCTCTCCCCCTGCCTCTCTGTTTCTACTTCAATCATGAAACTGATCAATGATCAGCTGATCGTCTCTCTTGTTTGTTTATCGCTCACTTTGCGCCGAAAGAGGAAACCAGCGGAAGTCGCGCTAAACAACAGCAGCACGTTTAAGCTTGATCAGCTGTTGTTAGAATTTATTTAATATTAATTTCTAGTATCAGCTGATGTTTGCTGGAGCCACAGCTGTAAAGCTGCTGGTCATGATGTCGGTTTGGATATGTGGTGAGAGGGAAACATGAAGATGAAACCAGGAGATGTCCTTACTGGATCATCAGAGCTGTGATGGAGAAACAGGTTTACCTTTTAGGTGACATGAATGAGTTGAAGTTATGAACTGTTTCTGAGAGACAAATAACACCAGGATCCTTTTCTAAGTAGCTGACAGCTGGTAACTGTGCAGGGGCGGGTCTAGCAAAGTGTTGCCAGGGGGCAGGTAGGGCATTAACAGGGAGAGGAGGGCACAAAGAAATACTTTTCTTTCTTATTCTCATTTAAAATGTCTCACTTTTAAAAAAATAATTATCTGAATCTTACAACAAACGATTGATAGATTGATGCATATATACCATCAGAACAGTGCACATCACTGTCACAACAGTGTTTATTTTCATTCAAAGGCTTTATAATTTTTCCTATAATGGCGGCCGGTCTCTAGTCAAAATGCCCGGGACGATTTTCTGTCCCAGTCCAGCCCTGTGTGCAGCTCATCTGCAGTCTGGTGTTACCTACATCTTCCTATTCAGAAGGCAGAATTTCAGAGTTCTGAGTACAATCAAAGCACCACGACTGCAGTTTTTGTGTTGGATGTAAAAGGCGCACATGACGCTGTGACGTAGGCTAGAATCATGGCGGCGGTCAACGATGGTCCAGGCGTGGGATTTCTCTCGTGGAAATATGCACATTATATTTTCCTTTCTATTGGTAGGTGGCACAGTGCACTGTGGCAAGTAAGCAAGCTAGAAGACTGGCAGTCTGGCTGGGTATCCAGTTACAGAAGCAACACATTAACAAGAGAAGTCTGAGTAAAACCAAAGTTACTTTGGAAGTAACGAGTAACTTGAAGTAACTGGGTTACTTTTGAGAGAAGTAACTAGTAATGTAACTAAGTTACTAATTTAAAGTAACTTACCCAACACGGCCTGACCGAGGTTGATAGAGGGACCCAGTCTGGATCACATTCCTGCATTTTGTTTCTGGTTTTCCTACAAAACACAACAAACATTAGCCCACAAAGCCACAGTGAACAAAGCAGCATAGCAACGAATTAAATTCAAATCAATATAAGACTTATTTGTAACCTACATCAACAATTATGTTATGATAAATACGTAATAACTACAACAGAAGACTGACCTTTGTGGAAATGCTTGGAGCAGACTAACATGTGAGCTGGAGTGTTCTGGGACGTTATATTTGGTCTTTGAACGGCTGCAATCCAGGCCATCCGTCGCCTCTTTGTTACTTTGGAAACATGGCTCGAACAATTTCTCTTCCACGACGTAATCCGATTAACCGATCTCTTTACCCGTTGACTTCCCGTGGCTGTAATGCAACTAATAATACAACAGCTTCTTGCTATTATTTGTGTTCTTTTTATCGCTGTGTGGCTGTTGTTGTGAAAGCCTGTGTGTGCTAGTACCGCTTGCCACCCCTACCCAAAACCCTTTGCGGTTTTACCCCTGAATGATCTTTCAATCTCTGTAGGTCGTGTCCAAATTCATGGGCTGCATCCTCCTGAGGACCCGTCCTTCAAATTCGGGGAAGAGGAGGACGCATTTGTCGGCTGCATTCGGAGGAGTCCATGAATTTGAACAGCCTTCGGTGCGTCGCTGTGACGTAATCGGTCTATAAATGCGGCCTCAGGAGGAAGCAGCCCATGAATTTGGACACGACCTTAGTACTCACCGTCTGTAGTATGCGTACTGCGCGTACTGCGCGTACTACGGACGGTGCGGTGGCTGGATTGGGACACAGCCACTGTGGTTCTGTGTAAACTATACAGACCATGTTTGCAGACATCATGTGAGAAGCAGCTCTGACAGTGTGCAGACCGTCCCTCTGTTAGAGTCCTCTGTGCTCCCACAGCAGGGTAAAGTTATCTATAACAGTCACATCACAGTCACCACAGACTGATCACAGACAGGTGTGTGAGACCAGCAGACTGAAACAACCCACCACACAGCTGAGACACTGCACTGAGGTGAGTGTGGTGGTTCAGAGACTCCAGGACCCCAAACAGATGCAGAGCATCTGGTTTAAACAGGTCAGACTGTGGATTTAGGAAATTATCAAGCAGGTTTTTTGTCTTCATCCTGTTGTTCCTGAGGATGAAGTCATCAGGTGAAGCAGGATGGAGTGAAGACCAGGCTGGGATCAGCTGTGGTGTCATGTAGATGGAGGGCGAGGTGCTGCAGGATGCTGTGGAGGAGCTGAGGCTGTGATATTCTTGAGGTGTCACTTGGAGAGGTGCAGGTTTCCTTCAGGAGTCTGATCCATTTGAATTCCCTGGAGATGGAGACCATAGGCTGTCCTCCACCAAGGAGACTTAGTTCATCCTGGAGGCTGAAATAGTGGATGAACTCCTGACAGTGAGGGGTGGAGTCAAGACCGTCTGCCAGTGCTTCATGCTGTAGTCCTGGGTTTAGATCCTGGTGGACTGAAGCTCAGTGGAGCCTTTGGTTGGGTGCTCAGTGTGCTCCATGGACCTGAAGCCTGGGCTGGTCCTGACCACGGCACAGTTAAGAGTTCAGATGTTTCTAGCTTCACTGAGGAGTCCAGGAGCTGTGTCCTTCTTCAGTCTGGTGCAGGGTGGAGGGCCTTGGTTCATTCATGGATTTTTCAGCTTAGACAGACATTTGTCTGACAGGAACAAACAGTCAACCTCATCATCTGAAAACACAAAACAGCAGCAGTGAAAAACATCACATCATTTTAACACTTTAATAAGAAACAAAGACCTAAAACAAATGCTAATCAAGTCAACCAGACGAAGTTATTTAGAGTAAATACAGGAGCCACAGTCAGACCAACATGTGCTGGTTTTTGATATTTCCAGAAGCTTCCTGCTGTATCACAGTTTCTCCTGCATGCAGCAAATATGTGTGCTCACCGAGAGCTTCCAGTCTTATAAAACATTAATATGTTCAGTAAATGTGATTATTCTTCATGCACTGTTTGTGATGTGAGGAGGGTCAGTGCTGCAGCTGCAGCAGGCTGTAGTTCAGTCCAACCAGCTGAGCAGTGACACACGTTTATTTTCACTTCATAGGTGGATGATGTTCTTAGTTTATCAGGGAAGTAATTCAGGTTCACTTTAACTGCTCGAAGATGAATCAAAATCACATCAACTGTAAACACATAAATGTGAACTGTGGATTTATAAATGTGAATATTCCTTTTAAGGAAAAGTCCACATACTTCACTCAGGTACACATGCTTGTGTTGTGCAGCAACAAGCAGCTCTTTGAAGGACGTTCCTATCAAAGCTGAGTGAACCTGGTGCTGTATGAACATAATAGTTCAATAATATATTTGTATGAGGGAACAGGAACTGTTCATGTTTGTGTCTCATCTCCACGTCTTCATATCAATCATGTGTGATAAACACTGATACAAACTAAACAGCTGTATTTGTGTGTTGTTGTTCCTCCATTTGTGTTAAAATAAGTTTAATAACTAAATACATAACTTATCAAACTAAACCCACACATGTAAACGTATAAACAGTGTGGGTCAGGAACACGCTGCACCTTCATGAGGCTGAGCACACACAGGACTGACAACCTTTACAATTAATTCATCATTTATTTCAAGCACATTTGTACATAATCAATGATTAATGAGCAAACAGCAGCAGCCAGTGAAGATGGAAATATGGATAATATGAAGCTCGATGTTTGGATCCTGCCTTCAATACAAGAAACAAACTGTAGATAAAGATGAATCATCAGAGGCTGGAGGTTTCTGATCACTTTCATGGTTTTATTGTGACTAAAGAACATAAAAGGCTTTTAATCAGACAGCAAAACGGTGGATGTATGCATGATAGATGGATGTTTGGGTGGATGGTGAAGTGGAAGTGGAGCCAACTTTAGCCTCTTTCCACTGACGACTCTCTTTTCAGTTCCTTTGTTTCCAGAGGTCCTGCAGCAGCTTTATATCCTCTTCTGTTCGATCCAGTTCAAGACTCTGCAGGTTCAGAGATGTCACAGTATTTAACTGTTTGTGTCTCTATGACTAAAGTCTGAGGTTATCACACACGTGTTGGATTCTGGGTTCAGTTCTGGCTGAAGCTTTTCACTGATTTTGAGGACCCAGAGTTCAGCAGTTGTTGAAAGTTCGGAGGTCAGACTGGCTGCAGAACAGCGAGCTTCATGAAGCTCAGACTCAGTGTTTGAGAACTGAGTCACATGACGTAAACAGCAGCAGCGTCTCTGAGGTTTACCATCGGTCACCTGAACTCTCAGAAAGTCCCCGCTCTCTCTGTGCTTTCACTTCCTGTTCAGCCAGCAGCCAATCAGAAAAGCAGCTGCTGCTGTGTCAGCTGTTACTACAGGCAGAAGACTGTATGTGAACAGCAACAGAGACACACAGTGTCAGACGCCCCCTGCTGGATCCACACTCAGTCAGATCAGTCAGAGTTTAAGGCTGGAATGTCCCAAACCAGTTTAACCAGTCTGACAGTCTGAGTGGAGCCTGCAGGTTTGAGTCACATCAGTAATAATCACCTGTCCACACAAAGTCTGAAAAAATACATAAATAAAAATTTAGAGCTGATTATTGCAGCAAGCAGCCAATCAGAAGCAGCTGAGTCATCAGTCACCAGGTAAAGCTGAACAGCAGCAGAAGTGCTCTGATCCTTCACTGCAGTACGGTAATACTACAAACACACACGAAGTCCTGCATTAGAAACAAATCGACTTCTATTCTTACTTTATTTTCTTATTGTGAAGCAGAAAAACTCCCTTTAAACAGGAAGAAACCAACTGAACCAGCCTCAGGGAGGGGCGGGGCCATTGATATACCCTCATGTTAGTTAGCTGTCTAACTGCACGTCCTATAGTGGATTTATTTCTACCTCTGAACTGTCCCACCATCATCACTCTGCTGGATTCAGTGTCAGTGATGTTCTGCTTCCATGGGCATAAAAGGATGTAGTCAGCCACCCATTGTTCTCCCACTTAAAAGATAAGAGAGGCCTGTAATTTTCATCATAGATATATTTCAACTATGAGAGACAAAAGAGGGACAATATCCAGAAAAATCACATTGACAGAATTTTAAAGAATTTATTTGCAGATTATGGTAGAAAATAAGTAATTGATCACCTACAAACAAGCCAGATTCCTGGCTCTCACAGACCTGTAACTTCTTCTGTTACAGGCTCCTCTGTCCTCCACTCGTTACCTGTATCAATGGCCCCTGTTTGAACTCAGTATAAACACACCTGTCCACAACCTCAAACAGTCGCGCTCCAAACTCCACTATGGCCAAGACCAAAGAGCTGTCAAAGGACACCAGAAACAAAATTGTAGACCTGCACCAGACTGGGAAGACTGCATCTGCAATAGGTAAGCAGGTTGGTGTGAAGAAATCAACTGTGGGAGCAATCATCAGAAAATGGAAGACATACAAGACCACTGATAATCTCCCACGATCTGGGGCTCCACGCAAGATCTCATCCCGTGGGGTCAAAATGATCATGAGAACAGTGAGCAAAGATCCCAGAACCACACGGGGGGACCTGGTGAATGACCTGCAGAGAGCTGGGACCAAAGTAACAAAGGTCACCATCAGTAACACACTACGTGTCCCCCTGCAAAAAACAGTAATTAAAACCATTTGCAATTTGTTTTATGTCACTGATCATTGTAGTTTTTTTATTTGAAAGTTATTTGGTTATTCCAATCCTTTAATCAGAATACTTTATTGATCCCTGGGGGAAATTATTTTTTGTTACAGTGCTCCATTTTAAACCAACATTAAGACAAGACAGACAATACGCTAACTAAGAATAGTACAATATATACACATACATACATACATACATACATACATAAGTCACTCATAAATAAATAGCTGGAAAAGAAACATGTGTAGCTGTAGCAGCAAACAGTGTGTTAAGTGGATGCGTTGTACAGGGAGATGGCCACAGGCAGGAATGATTTCCTGTGTCGTTCAGTGGTGCTTTTCGGTAATCTCAGTCTCTCACTGAACGAGCTCCTGTGACTGACCAACATGTCATGGAGTGGGTGGGAGGTGTTATCCAACATTGTCTTTATCTTGGACAGCATCCGCCTCTCCGACACCACCTTGAGGGAGTCCAGCTCCATCCCCACAACATTGCTGGCCTTACGGATTAGTTTATTGGGGGTGGCTGTAGCTCAGGTGGCAGAGCAGGTCAGCCACTAATCAGAAGGTCGGTGGTTCGATCCCAGGCTGCATCCTGGCTGCATGCCAAATATCCTTGGGCAAGATACTAACCCCGTGTTTCCCTACTGGTGGTGGTCAGAGGGCCCGGTGGCGCCTGTGTCCGGCAGCCTCGCCTCTGTCAGTGCGCCCCAGGGTGGCTGTGGCTACAATGTAGCTTGCTATCGCCAGTGTGTGAATGTGTGTGTGAATGGGTGGATGACTGAATGTAGTGTAAAGCGCTTTGGGGTCCTATGGACTAGAAAAGCGCTATACAAATGCAGGCCATTTACATATTAAGTCTGTTGGCATCTGCGACCCTCAGCCTGCTCCCCCAGCATGCAACAGCATAGAGGATCGCACTGGCCACAACAGACTCATAGAAAATCCTCAGCATTTTCTGGCAGATGTTGAAGGACCTCAGTCGCCTCAAAAAATAGAGACGACTCTGGCCCTTCCTGTAAAGTGCTGTGGTGTTTTTAGCCCAGTCCAGTTTATTGTCAATGTGTACTCCAAGGTATTTATAGTCCTCCACAATGTCAACACTGACCCCCTGGATTGAAACAGGGGTCAAGTGTTTCCTGGTCTTCCTGAAGTCCACGATCAGTTCCTTGGTCTTTGCCACGTTGAGCTGCAGATGATTCTGCTCACACCACGTGACAAAGGAGTCGACCACAGCCCGGTACTCTGTCTCATCATCCCTGCTGATGCATCCAACCACCGCAGAGTCATCAGAAAACTTCTGAAGATGGCAGGTCTCTGTGCAGTGGCTGAAGTCTGTGGTGTAGAGGGTGAAGAGGAAGGGGGAGAGGACAGTCCCCTGTGGTGCCCCTGTGTTGCTGATCACCTTGTCAGACACACACTGTGGGAGACGTACATATTGTGGTCTTCCTGTCAGGTAATCAACAATCCAGGACACCAGAGAAGCATCCACCTGCATCGCTGCTAACTTATCACCCAGGAGGGTCGGCCTGATGGTGTTGAAAGCACTGGAAAAGTCAAAAAACATGACCCTCACAGTGCTCGCCGGCTGGTCCAGATGGGTGTAGACACGATTGAGCAGGTAGATGATGGCGTCCTCTGTTCCGAGACGAGGCTGATAAGCGAACTGAAGGGGATCCAGATGTGGTCTTACTATGGGTCGCAGCTGGTCCAGGATGAGCCTTTCCAGGGTCTTCATGATGTGGGAGGTCAGTGCCACGGGCCTGTAATCCTGGGGGCCACTGGGACGTGGCGTCTTTGGTACAGGGACGAGGCATGATGTCTTCCACATCACCGGGACCCTCTGCAGACTCAGACTCAGCATAAACAGTTTATGAAAGACTCCACACAGCTGGGGGGCACAGGTCTTGAGGACAAGGGGACTCACTCCGTCTGGTCCAGCAGACTTGCCTGAGTGAAGTCTCCTCATTTGCATCTCAACCTGGTATTGAGTGAAGGTGATGGGTGGGGGAGGGGTGTCAGGAATCTCACAGGAGGCAACATGTGAAGAGAGAGGCTGGCACAGTGGTGTGGCTCTGGATTCCAGGCTGACTGCAGGTGAGGTTGTGGGGGTGGGAGCAGACACTGTGGTGTCGAATCTATTGAAAAACAGATTCAACTCGTCGGCTCTATTCTCACCTCCCTCAGCTCCCCTGCTGTTGTTTGGCCTGAATCCAGTGATGGTCTTCATGCCCCTCCACACCTCTCTCATGCTGTTCTGCTGGAGTTTCCACTCCAGCTTCCTCCTGTAATTGTCCTTAGCCTCTCTGATCTTGTCCTTTAGTAACACCTGGATCTTCCTCACCTCCTCTTTGTTGCCCCCTCTGAAAGCCCTCTTCTTGTTGTTGAGGAGGGCTTTGATGTCCTTAGTCACCCACGGCTTGTTATTTGACCCAAGACTTTGTGGACTGGTGCCAGCTGAACTACCTCCAGATCAACGCCAGTAAAACCAAGGAACTGGTGGTAGACTTCCGCAGGCACAAGCATTCTCCACTGCAACCACTGAACATCCAAGGTATGGACATTGAGGCTGTGGACAGCTACAGGTACCTTGGTGTTCATCTGAACAACAGACTGGACTGGACTCATAACTCAGACGCCCTCTACAGGAAAGGGCAGAGCAGGCTGTACCTGCTGCGGAGACTCAGGTCATTTGGGGTGGAGGGCCCACTCCTGAAGACCTTCTATGACTCTGTGGTGGCCTCAGCCATCTTTTATGGTGTGGTCTGCTGGGGCGGCAGCATCTCTGCTGGGGACAGGAAGAGACTGAACAGGGTGATCCGAAGGGCCAGCTCTGTTCTAGGATGCCCTCTGGACCCAGTGGAGGTGGTGAGTGACAGGAGAACGGCGGCTAAGCTGTCATCCCTGATGGACAACGTCTCCCACCCCATGCAGCAGACTGTGACAGCACTGAGCAGCTCCTTCAGTGGGAGACTGCGGCACCCACGGTGTGGGACGGAGAGATTTCGCAGGTCTTTCCTCCCCACTGCTGTCAGACTCCATAATAAAGACTTTAACTGATCAAGCACACACATCCATACATATGCAATAATACTAAGTGCAATAATCCTTTCTGTCATCGTTGTATTTTTACTCAGTTGTATATAGCATTTGTATTTGTATTCTATTTTTATCTTATTGTATATTTATTTTATTTTATTCTACTGTATATAGTATTTTATTTTACTTTATTCTATTCTGTACAGTTGTGTACTGTATTTATTCTTATTGTATTCTAATTTTTGCCTCATAACTTTTGCACTGTCCACTTCCTGCTGTGACAAAACAAATTTCCCACGTGTGGGACTAATAAAGGTTATCTTATCTTATCTTATCTTATCTTATCTTATCTTATCTTATCTTATTTGGGTAACAATGAACAGTCTGAGCTGGAACAATGGAGTCGGTGCAGAAAGTTATGTAGTCTGTGATACACTCAGTAAGCCCATTGATGTCCTCGGCGTGAGGCTCACAGAGTGTTTCCCAGTCGGTCACCTCGAAACAGCCCTGTAGTTCTGCTATTGCCTCCTCTGACCACCTCCTAACGCTCCTGGTGGTCACAGGTTCCCTCCTCACAATTGGCACATAGCGGGGGGTGAGGTGAATCAGGTTATGATCTGACCTACCAAGTGGGGGGAGGGAGGAGGAGCTGTATGCATCCTTGACGTTAGCATACAGTAAGTCTAAAGTTTTCTCTCCCCTGGTGGGACAGTCCACATATTGTTTGAATGTTGGTAGTGTATTGTCCAGTGATACATGGTTGAAGTCACCCGAGATCACAATAAAGGCACTCGGGTGCTGAGTCTGTAGCCGAGCTATGGCAGAGTGGATAGTGTCACATGCAGCTGTGGGGTTAGCAGAGGGGGGAACATAAACAGCCACCAAGATGACGTGAGAGAATTCCCTGGGTAAATAATACGGCCTGAGTCCAACAGCACACAGTTCAGTGTCCGGGCAACAAATCCTTTCTTTGATTGTTATGTTGGCAGGGTTACACCACCGGTTGTTAACTAAAACAGCAAGCCCACCTCCTTTACGCTTACCACTAGCGATGCTGTCCCTGTCCGCCCGAACAGTGTGGAAGCCTTCCACGGAAGCATTCTCGTCGGGAATGACCTGGTGCAGCCATGATTCGGTGAAACACATCAGGCTACACTCTCGGTATTCCCTCTGACTCCGTACCAGTGCTGAGAGCTCGTCGATTTTAATTGCCAACGATCGCACATTTCCCATCACGATAGACGGCAGACACGGTTTAAACCTCCTCCTCGCTTCGAGCCTCCGCTGTCTCACCGTCACCTTTTTTCTTCTCTTCTGTCCTTGACCTCTGCATCCCCGATGTGTTTTCCTCCAAATTTCAGCTGGTACTTCTGCGGGCACTTCTGCGGGCCTGGCCAGCGAGCCGCCCGGCATCAGGGCGATCAGCTGATCTCTGGAGTAAACAGTCCGTGCGTGTAGGAGATGTGCCGCGGTCCCGTTCCATGATAAAAGTAACAGTTCCACGGCCACCAGAAGAACAAAAACTCTCTCAATCCACATGATTGAGTAAGAGATAGAAAACGGAGGAAAATACAAGTCAGAAAAAAAAAGAATACGTAAGAAAAAAGAGCTAAACTAAGAGAAAAGCAGGAGCGACTGTAACAGGCTGCACGCTGGTTGGCGCATGCGCACTGAATATAATATAAAAGAGGGACATTTTGTACGTGACTGTAAGAAACAAAGAAGACAGTAACTCAGAATAGGATAGCAGCTCAGGTGAAGAGAGCAGTTCAGACTAGGAAGAACATAATAATCCCTCACCCAGTGAAAATTAGAGATCATAGTAGTTTTTAGTTGTTTAAAAAAGGGTTGGAAACAGACCCGACTGAATAGATATAAATGCAAGAGGAATAAAGTAAAATAAACAAAAGGCTAAATTACAACTTAATTTTAATGCATTCAAACTAATAATAAAAAGGATAACAACCTATAAACTGGTATTAATAATGAAAGCAGATAATTCACACAAACAGAACTGTGATAACTGGAGTGTGCAGCGTTTCCTTGAGCAGTTTTCCTGCATCTTGACTTGTGTGTAGAGTGTTCATAACATCAGCATTATGTTTTTGTTTATTTGTTTTGTTGGGTTGAAAAATAGTTAAATAAACTGGTGATCATATTTATGGATCACCATGGTACATATCAGCTATGTGATTTATTTACGCAGATGAAAAAGTGAGTGTGAATGTGTTTGATGTCACAGTGTTTTTGTGCGCTTTGTAAAAATAATTGTTTTTGATTGTGAGAGCGGTGATACTGCAGATCACCAGCTATTTAAAAAATAATAATAATAATACAAACAAAAAAGAGTGAAAAAGAGACAAAATTTACATTGTAGATGAAAAATAATTATAGGAAAAAGGTTTTGTGTTGATCAACCAAGAACAACTACAATCTTATTTTTTGCTTTTAAGAAAGGACGGTTCACACAAACACAGAGAGAGAGAGAGAGAGAGAGAGAGAGAGAGAGAGAGATGTGTGTTGATTAAGCAGTGAGGATAATAATGAAAGTCTCTCAGTCTGTCGTTTACAGGTGGGGAACGGACCTGGATCAATTCTCCACGGGCAGCAGTCAGAAGAAAATTATAGGTTGAAATCATTAGAAAAAATAGAAACACTCAGCCAGAATTTTTTGGCTGAATTGTTTTGCAGCTTCCCGTCCTCATCCTGAACAAGCAAGCACCAAGGAAACGAATCTCTCCCTGAAGACACCGAGTGCAGTTTCAGAAGCACGAGCATGAACATCAACAGTGGACAGGAGTCCAAGAGACAATCTGAGCAGAGAGGTCCAGCAGCGCTGTGGGCAAACGGCATCAGGAAGAGAAGAACCACCATCTAGATTGGATGGATGGAGATGCGTTTCCAGCCAGCTGCAACCTCACTGTGTGTGAAGGACTTTTGAGAAGACTGTCTGAGTTTGACACTTGCCATGTTTGGAGTGAGATGGCAATAAAAGAGACAGTGGGACAAAGAGTGACACGGGACAAAACTGAAAAAGCTGACTGCCATTGGACTGAAAAGTGGGAGAGAAGAAAAGGAGCAGAAGAGGACTGAGGCTGCTGTTTTAGTGTGGGCAATCAAATTAGGTTAAGGAATCCGGGGAGACAAGCGACTGCCTGGAAGTGGAGGATTGACACAGTGTCCAGACCACCACAAAAGGGGGAGGAAGACAAGCACTGAGGTATGAAAGTGTACTGTTAGAAAAATGGAAAGTGACACGACACATACAGATAATATCCACCAGAGATAAAAAAAAATCATACACAAAGTGTTACACATTAAGAGAGGGCATTTGTAGAAGGGGTTAACAACACACAGTGTGGTTGCCGATGGTAACCTGCAAGCATTTGGGGTTTAGCTGTGCCTGACTATGACAGAGTTTTTTATTTAGATGTTTCTGAAACAAAATTTGGGGTTTTGTTTCAGAAAAAGGGGGAAGGTACATAAAAGGACACACAGAAACAGAAGATGTATTAACCCGACTAATACAAACACAAGAGAGCTCATGAAGATTAGACAACATTTTAAGTGTGTGAGTCTGTTTATCATCTTGTCCAAGTCACCTCGTGTGATGCAAAGACCAGTGGACTCATAGCACATTACATGCTCTGCTGGATATGCAGCTCCACAGACATGCATTAGACCTGCCTAATAACACAAACACCCATGCAATGAAACTTAGCTTGTTATCTTTCATCAGTGTTAAAATAGTGTCAATTTAGCAGACACTTGTTATCAAATACTGAATTTATCCAATGCAAAAAATTGACTCTCTAGGTTGCAGGACAACAGTTTAACTTTTGTGGGAAAAAAGATCCTGGTTTGACCAACCAGCGATCAGACAATAAATTTAGTGTTAAAATGGTAAATTGGGAGAAGCTTCCTGCTTGATTGATGCAGCAAGTAATTTACTGTATGAGGGAAATTGTCTTTTGTGATACTATTTTGAACATGCTTTCCTGTCCTGTCAACTTAGTGGGTTAATAGCTGATATGCAAATTAGTTGATCGTTCTTAGATTAATGAAAGGTGACTGAATTCTAGCACGAGTGAATGAGATGTGTTGGAGTTTGTTGTGTGCTGAGTGGAGACTCTAAAACACTGAGTTTCCTGCTTTGATGTGCGAGTGAATCCTGTATTTAGATACACAACTCTGAATACGTCAGAACAAACTTCCTTTGTGAAGTGCGCGACAACATGTCACATGTTTTATGATGAAGGGAAAAAGGAAAACTGAATAAAATCTGTGGCCTAAATGAGTGAAAAGCACAGACCTGGTGATTAAACTCATAGCTAATAAGACACATTAGGCTTATGTGTGTGTTGTGCAGCTGATGGTTGGTTTGGAGTGAATCTAGCTGATGATTCTTCTCCTGTTGTGAAGTCGAGCTTGCCGATTAGTATGATGGTATGATTTACCCTCCTGAGATGAGGAGTTTGTGTCATGACTTAACAAGGCCTTTTTATTTTGATACTTTCACAGTGCACTGAAAGTTTTGTTTGATAATCTCTGTTATTTTTCATTTTTATCTTTTGAACAGGCACTGATTTTGTTTGTCTATTTCTTTTCTTTAAGCAGATCTGTACGTCGGGAATTAAAAGTGCTATACGACCTGTCGAGAAAGCCTTACAAGTGAGTTTTCTCCACATTAAAATGGGTTCTGGAGAAAGCCACTTATTGGGACAATATTAAATGAAAGTCCCGGCCTAAAAAGGATCCAGCGATGTAATCCAATCTAAAGTTCTTTTTCCTTTTGCAATGACGTCATTTTGCTGGAAGTGGAAACTAAATGCGACTACAGGTTCCACTATCAGCAAAGAATGAATGTATGAATGCGTGAGTGAAAGGAAAGAAAGCTGACTGACTGGTAAAAGAAACTGTGAGAAGGTGTACACACCTGCGCAGCGCTATAACATTTACATTTCTTTTTACAGCAGATGATTAATCATGTGTTTGATCATGTGGTTTATAAGAGGATTAGTTAATGGTTTTTTTTACTATAGGATTTCTGGGTTTATATGTGAATGACATTCCTTCCACGAGAAGGGATGGTTGACTTTATGGTCTTTTTTATGGCACCTCTGGAACCTGTTGACCTGTGTCTGACCTCCGTCTGACCACAGTCAATGTGTATTGCTTATGTTTGTTTTTTCTGGGACTGCATGTGGAAGATTCAGCAGAAGCGGACAAGTGCCATGAGTAAAACAAATGAGAGATTACGGTATTTATGGAATAGTTTATTATGGGCTCATTTGCTGGCCACTTTTGGACCCATAATAATATATAAGTGGAGTGACTTTGCTTAAGGGCAGTCACTGATTACATTAATGTTAACTGAGTACATGGGATGATCCATGTCTGGGGCAAATTGGGGTGATAATAGTGATTTAATGATTTGAGAAAACTTGCACATGACACTTGTCTTGCCCGTGCTGAATGCTTATTACTCTTATGATATAATTGTTTATAAGTGTGAAGTTTGATTTTACTTCTAGATTTTGTTTTCCAGGCCATGAAGGTGTGTATGCAGGCTCCTGGTGGAGCCAGTTTTTAAGACAGGGATCCAGGTTTGGTGAGTTGACGCATGAGAAGTGTCCATGCGTCAAGAGGTGGAGTCCAAGGATTAACATTAAACAATGTTTTCTATTATTATTGTTGCAGTGATTTAACCGTTTATTTACGGGTATTAAACCTATGCAAGTGGTGCACCCATGTTCAGATGAGGCTTTGATGGCCTATAAGTTCACTGAACTAAAGAATGTGGTTTGATGATTGTTGACATGCTCTCCAAATAGAAGTTTTTCTAAAATACAGGTGCAGCAGTGAGAAGCAGAAACATTCCAGGCATAGCTGACAGCACCAGGCAGTGGTTGAGGTCAAAGGTCAAGCTAGTTAGGGCCCATCATGAGATCAGACTTTGGAGCCACAGCAAGGACCATGAAACTGCGTTGGAATGAGAGCTGTGCCAAGGGGGGTTTCCAGAGGCCAACAGAGGAGATTGTGGACAACAGACGGGCACCTGAAGGATGAGGGGAGCGTGCCAAGCTCCATCAACAGCGCAGGGGGAGTCTAAGGATGGCATTATGATTCTGTGAAAAGCACAGGAACCAGAAGCTATGGTGGTGATGACAGCAGTTTCCTATGAACATCACCTTGACCTGCAAAATAGCGGAGAGACCCTCCTGGATTTATCAGAGCCACTGCAAAAAGGTTGAGGTCCCAGGAAACCCCGACACCCCCAAGACAGCACATTAGAGAAATCTCACACTTGGTTGTTTCAGTGGTGAGGGGGGAGTGCTGATTGAGCCCCCGTAGGGTAAGCTCGCACTTCAACCTCCAGCCTCTGATCAACTCTAGCCCTCCTCTCGTGTTAGGGTTGGCACCGACCCATTTTAAATTTCAAATGCATAAAAAAATCACATACATTTGTTTATTGTTTCAAGGCTTTTTGACTTTGTCAGGAACCTCTATTTCTACAAAATAAAACGAAAAAAAATATTTTCACTAAATTATAAAATGCCCTAGTTGAAATTATGACCTTTGTGTTGTTAGGGTCGGTTTCGACCCAGGTATAATATTATGAGTATGAAGCAATAATTAAAGCCAAAACTGAAATCATAAGTGCACTGTCAGCTAAAACACTTACAGCAAGCGCCTCTCCTAATCATATGAGCTTTAGGGGATTCTTATTTTGCATGTTTTTTGCAGTATACCTGCACAAAAACAAAACAAAATAAACACGGGCATGTGAGGTGAATTCACTATTTGAGTGGCCATTTGACTTCCAGAGTGCACATTTACAATTTGCAGCATACAAAAACTGAGAAGAAGATTCACAGTGAGCTAAGTTCAGGATCATATTTTGGTGAAAATGAAGGAGAGGACACAGAGCAGCATAGCGATTCAGATGGGCAGGTTTCTGAGGAGGAAGACAATGTGGACTATCATCCAGAAGACACAGACACATCTGATCAGAGGTGGAGGTCGCTGGTGCTGAAGCTACCCCTGCTGAAAGATTCAAGTCCAAAAATGGTAAGATCTTTTGGAGCTCAGTACCTCATGATGTACATGGCAGGGCAGCTGCTGCAAATGTCATCAAAATGACCCCTGGAATCACAAGGTTTGCTCTGACCAAAGTCAGTGACATCAAGAGATGTTTTGAGATATTTATGCCATTGTCACTAGAAAGAATCATCATTACTATGATAAACCTTGAAGGAAAAAAAGTCAATGGCGACATGATGAGGAATACCTGGATGCTTTCATTGTTCTTGCTGGAGTGTACAGATGCTGCAATGAGGCCACTGATTGTCTATGGGATGCATCGACAGGCAGAAACATTTTCTGGGCAACGATGTCACTTCACACATTTGATATCATTTTGATTCAAGAGTCCTCAGATTTGACAACAGAGAGACCAGACCGAGGTCTGACAAGCTTGCTCCCATCAGGGATGTCTGGGAGAGATGGGTGCAGCTTCTTCCACTGATGTTCATCCCAGGGCCAGTGTCAGTGGATGAACGTCTTGTCCACTTTTTGAGGAAAATGCCCCTTCCGGCAATATATACCCAGTAAGCAAGGGAAAAACGGCAGAAAAATCTGGGAAGCCTGTGATGCAAAAACCAACTATGCCTGGAATGTACAGATTTTCACAGTCAAAGCTGCGAGTGGCACCCCTGAGAAGAAACAATGAAAATGTGTGGTCCTCCATATGACCACTGGACTGCAGGATCACAATATCAGCTGTGATATTTTATTTTATTTTTTACCAGATATGACCTCGGACAAGAACTTCACAAAGGAAACTGAGGTGAAGCTGTATCATTGGGAAGTGATAAAAAGCCCACAATTACCCACGGCTATAACCAAAACAAAGGAGGAGTGGACTTTTTCTTTTTTTCAGTTTATATTAAAGGTCTACTGCTGAAAAAAACAAACTTTTTTTGTCTTTTCTTGATGTAAATGTCTATGGGTCGGAATTGACCCGTAACACCATAGATGTCATTTTAGTTATTAATCTTAAAATGAAAAAAATCAATAAAACAGATTTATTTAAGAGATGTGTCCTATACCCCTCAGTAATACTCAGGTAACACAGAAACCTTTTATTTATTAATATGATTCTCTTGAGGTTAATTTTACAGTTTTTTTTAATTGAAATCGAGGGGTATAGTGACAAAAAAAGACCCAGAGGCGCACACCAAAAGTATTAAAACCAACATTTTCATGGATAAGGAAGCCTAACAAGGTAACCAAGAGATGAGAAACAAATTGGATGATAACTTATTGTTTTTAGTATATTTTATAGCTGATTTAATTCACGGGTCAAAACCGACCCGCTAACATAAGAGATGATAACAGAAAGCTAACACGAGAGGAAGGTTAAGTTAAAGTAGCTTAAAAATATATGTTGGTTTTACTCGCTTAAATTAAATTCAGTGTACTTAAAAAATATTTCTGGATTCAAACAAATTTATTTCGTGCAACCACTTGTCATAAAAAAATTGAGTAAATTGAACAAAACATTTTTTTCAGTGCTCCTCCTCCTCCTTCTCTTGCTCTCCCTCCATCCATGCTTGCAAAGTTCTTGAATTGGCTAAACTGAGGGCTTTTTGTAGTTGGCTAATTGGTGTTCAGTTTTGCAAGTAGGTGCCTTCAGGTGTGTATTTGAGTGGTTGCAATTACCCGATGTGTTTTGTATTTTGGATACATGTGTTTTCCAAATGGCACCCTGAAATTTCATTTTGTGAACGAAGTGTCTTATGTATGAAATAGAGTGTAGCATGCAGGACCATGTGTGTTGCATAAAGGAGTACGTGTGTTGCATAATTGCAACTAGGGTGCAAAGCAGCGCTTTTGTTTAAGGCAGGGGTGTCAAACGTACGGCCCGCGGGCCGGATCAGGCCCGCAAACGGGATTAATTCGGCCCGTGAGATGAATTTATAAAGTATAAAAATGAGCAGCAATTTTTCAGCTACCTCATTGCTAACGAAATTGCACTAGCTTCAAAACCATTTAGTGAGGGTGAATTTGTAAAAACATGTATGATGAAGGCATCGGAGATTGTGTGCCCTGAAAAGCGCCAGGCCTTTGCAAATATCAGCCTGACAAGAAACACGGTTGCCGACAGGATTCCTGATCTTTCAGCGGATTTGGACAGACAGTTGAAGCAAAAAATAGTCATTTATTGTGTTTTCAGTTGCAACTGATGAAGGCACGGACATTACAGATGTTGCGCAACCGGCAATTTTCATCGGCGGAGTTGATGACACATTGACCGTCACCGAGGAGTTTGTGGAGTTGGTACCGATGACAGATACAGCGACCGCAGCTGATATTTTCACCGCACTCGTCGGCGCGTTGGACAGGGTCGGAGTGGACCGGTCCCGCGCTGTCAGCCTGGCTACAGATGGTGCGCCCTCAATGATCGGGAAGAAAGCAGGCGTTGTAAAAAGGTTCAGAGATAAAGTGCAATCTGCAAATGGAGGACGTGGTTTTTGGACTTTTCACTGTATTTTGCACCAGGAGGCTTTGTGTTGCAAGTCACTGAAAATGGATAACGTCATGAAGGTGGTCATCCAAACTGTTAATTTCATCCAGAAGCCTCAATCAGCGTCAGTTTGACAGTCTTCTCAGAGAGAAAGACCACATCTATGGCCTGCCGTACCACACTGCGGTAAGATGGCTGAGCCGAGGTGCTGTGCTGAGGCGTTTCTTTGATTTACGAGAAGAAATTGAACAGTTTATGGAAGAAAAGGGCAAACCAGTGTTAGAATTTCATTCTGCAGAATGGATGCAGCACCTTGCATTTATGGTGGATGTTACAGAGCACCTGAATAACTTGAACAAACAGCTGCAAGGACGCAACAAAGTTGTCACGCAGTATTATGACAGCATACGTTCTTTCAAGTTGAAGCTGTCATTGTGGGAGACGCAGCTCGCTGGTGGTGATGCAGCTCACTTCCCCTGTCTGAAAAATGTGTGCACGATCCAAAGTGTGGCAGATATGAAGCGGTTCAAAGATAAAATAACAGGACTATTACTAGAGTTTGAGCAACGATTTCAGATTTTTGGTGAACTGGAGAAAGACTTCAAAGTTTTGTGCTCGCCGTTCACCGTGAATCCCTTTGATCTGCCCGTCAGCATCCAACTTGAAATAATAGACTTGCAGTGTGACTCGGATTTGAAGGGCAAATTTGTCGCAGCTGGCTTGAACACATTCAGAATCTCCTGCCAGGTTACCCCAACTTGACGCCCTCGCTGCAAAACTGTTGTGCATGTTCGCAACCACGTATCTTTGTGAGCAAGTTTTCTCTGTAATGAGCATAAATAAAACAAAACTGCGCTCAAGGCTCACGCACAGGCACTCGAATCACATCCTGAAGTTAGCTGCCGCTCAGGATGTGAAGCCTGATATTGATGAGCTGGTGAAAGCTACAGATGTCAGGTATCAGGAGTCAAACTATGCAACAGCACTGAAAGGCACTGTGTGTTTGTGTGTTCTTTGTCCTCAGAATTTTCCAATAACTTGAGATGTTTTATGATTAATAGCTATGTTGTGCCTGTACTACTTTGAACATACTGTCCACAGGCTCTAGATTTATTTTTATGTTGATCGTATTAAAACAAAGAAAACAATCTGAAGTTGTTGTTTTTAACTTATATATACAATGATTTTACCAGTCCGGCCCACTTGAGAATAGACTTTTCTCCATGTGGCCCCTGAACTAAAATGAGTTTTTTGGATTTTAGTGCTGCATTTGATTTGATAAATCATGATCTTTTGATAGATAAACTAAAATATTATGGATTTTCACCAGCTGCTCTGTGCTGGATGGAAAGTTATCTGTCTGGAAGAAGGCAAAAGGTTTATTATAACGGTTATTTCTCGGAGGGCTGTGAAATGAACTGTGGTCTACCCCAAGGCAGCTGCCTCGGTCCACTTCTCTACTCAGTCTTTACAAATGATTTGCCTTACGTCCTGGATAAATCTCATCTTGTAATGTACGCTGACGATTCCACCATGTTTTATTCAGCCAGTAGCCACTCTGAATTGACAAGCGTGTTACAACTAGATTTGCTGAACGTGTTTGACTGGATAAGTAAAAACAACATGATTTTAAACGTGTCTAAATCCAAATCCATGTTAATAGTGTGGACAAGAGATATTTTATTTTGTATTCTTATGGTGACATTTTATAATCAGAACTATCATTGATCAATCATTCATCATTGTCGAATCTGATGACAGTATAATCTCTGAATTACATCTATGGTAATCTGAGAAAAGAGTAATGTATGCATATTATCATCATTTTAATCAGTCTCAAATGGTATCCACAGCATTGTATTCACCGTCCATAACTGGAGGGTCCAGCAGGACCTTGTTCTAGTTCACTTGCAGGCCTACACCAAACACGCACATAGAGAGTTATGTAAAACACGCACGTTCACATACACACTTATTAACACAGGGAGTTCGTCTCAGGACATCCTCTCTGTTGGACACACAGTCTCACAAAATGCACAACCATATCACACTTGTTTTTCTCTAAAGTATCATCTGATGTCTATATAAGGAGAACTTTTGGAGTGTGGGGAAACTGTTATCATTTCCAGTAAGGTCTAACTGTGTGACGTCATCATGGGTAATATAAGGATGGAGAGCGTCCGCCCGGCGGAGAATGTGTTGCAAGTTTTCTTCCCACACTTCTGCGCAAAGTGTGTAATAAAAATCACTATTTTTGACACCTACCTGGACTCGGCCTGCTTTCTTCTCTTACCCAAATCGAACGAATTTCAACAATAGGAAGTAGAGGCCGCTTAGTCAACAGCCCACAACTAAATCTTTCCATATCTGGATCGGTATTAGAACAGGTCACCCAGACTAAATTACTTGGTGTTACCATAAACCACCACCTTTCATGGTCTCAGCACATCAACTCTGTTATTAAGAAAATGGGACAGGGCATAGCTATAGCTAGGAAATGCTCTTTTTACATCACTTCTTCAATTATGAAAGATGTCATTAATGCACTAGTATTATCTCATCTAGAGTACTGCTCAGTCATCTGGTCAGCAGCTAATAAGACAGATCTGAACAGACTTCAGTTAGTCCAAAATAGGGCGGCCAGATTAGTGTTAAGGTGTTCATATTATACAAGTATTGATAAAATGCATGATAAACTTTCTTGGCTTTCTGTACAAGCTAAATGATACTATGGCTTACTTGTATTTCTAAAGAAAGCAATACTGGTAAACACACCACACTTTTTTTATGCTCAGTTGCAGCATCCAGATGAAATACATAATCATGCTACACGATTCTCAACTAAACACAATTTAGTAACTCCTCGAGTTAAAAGTAACTTTTTGAAAAACTCTGTTATATTCAGAGCATCTTTTCAGTGGAATAAGTCGCCTTATGCAATTAGAGAATTGGCTTCTATTCATAATTTTAAAAATCACCTAAAAGCCTATTTAGGCAGTTTTTAATGTATTTGTAAAAATTGTAGAGGGTAATGTCACTTGTAATGGAAATTGTGTATTTTGTTTGAATGTTTTGTTTTGGTTTTTTTGCTTTTTTATATAATTTTTAATATTCACATGTTTACATTTTCAGAATTGTAAAACCTTATTGTGGATCTAAGAGACAAATTATGTGGACAATTTGCATCCAACTCATTGTGTAACATTTTATTTGGTGGTATTTGATGGTTTGGGCCCCAGGAAGACTAGCAACCACTGTTGTGGAAGCTAATGGGGTTCCTTATAAATAAACAAACAAACAAATAAACAAACCCCTGATGTACGGTCTCTCACATGTCCATAACGTCATTCCTGTGTTATCAGACCTTCCCTGTATGTTGTATGTGATGCTGGTGATTGTTTACTTTAAAATACGGAGTTTGCAGCAGACAATTAGTTATGAGGATTAATAAAATACCGATCGTAGTTCGTCCGGAAGTATCGCGTTCCTGATTGCCCTTCGCAATAATAGAATAGAATAGAATAGAATTCAACTTTATTGTCATTGCACATGCACAGGTACAGGGCAACGAAATGCAATAAGAGCATGACAGCAGATTATATTGGGGAAGCTTTTATTTTGTATTTATTATTGTGAAGTAGTTCCTATGTACCGACGGTAACTTAACCTCGCACTAATGCTGTTTAGTTGCATAGTGTGAGCAGTTTGAAGTGTACTAAATTGTTCTGATCTATATATGTCTATATCTGAATATTGCACTTGTCTATTCTCTTTATTTATCATCTATTTGTATTGTTTATTTCCTTTGTAGAAAACCACACACATGTCCACGCAAATGTGTTTACAGCCCCAGGAATTGAGTTGTGACAATAAAAGTGCCTCAAACTGAACCTCAAGCTATTTCCTCTATACTCTGGGACAATGTGGCCTTAAGTGGTGTTCTGGCCAACACACCGGGATTTTGTTACATCATTAAAATCTTCAGTATGCCATTAACATGATGCAGGTAAACAAACAGACAGCTGAGAGTTTGAGTCATTTATTTTGGAACAATGACCTCCAGTAAAAATGTGTGATCTATGGTAATCAGATGAGCAGAAACACCCAAATCATTCAGAGACGTGGATTACAGGGATTACATTACATGGATTAAACAGCAGAGATGCACAGTGAAGCACAGCAGAGTCTACATTAGACCTGATCCAAGACCATCCCAGTAAAACCAAAACACCCACCAACAGCTGTGAGAGGGTCCTGGATCAGGTTCAGAGTCTAGACTCATCATCATCATCATCATCATCAGTCTGCTGAACACATGAAGCAGCTGCTTTTATAACATCAGACAGAACCAGAACCGGGAACAGACTCAATTAGTGGGAACCAGGATACGACCTGAAAGAAGAAGAGACGAGGACACAGTCACCAACAAACACATCATGGACACTGAATTTAAACTGATCAATGCCAATGATTCAGTAAAGCTTCATGTTTCATGTTTTAAAAACCTGTGTTTGAAACATTAATCTATCTAACAGTTGTTCGAAAACAAACAGCAATGGTCTAAAATTGGGTTAAATGTTAAAACTTCAATATATAAAAAAAATACACTGACGTAAACCAGATCCAAACCAGTTTTAGGCTAATGTAATGTGGTTTTACTTTTGGACTGGTCTGAACTGATTTCTGTGGGTTATGAACTGGTCTGTGAGTGAGAGTCCTGACCTCGGGCCTTCCTCCTGTAGTAGATGAATCCAGCCAGAGATAAGATCAGACCCAGGATCAGTCCTGAGGCTCCGATGGCGAGCTTGTTCCTCTCTGACTCAGGCAGGGACGAGTCTGAGGAGGGATCTGAGTCACACAGGTGAGAGTCAGACAGGTAGGTATGTACAGGTGTGTACAGGTGTGTAGATACAGACAGGTATTTACCCCAGTCAGTGATCAGAGGTTTCTCCAGGCTGGCGTGCTCCACCTTACAGGAGATCTTCTCCCCAGACCTTCAACACAAACATCAGTGACTCTCAGATCTTAAACTTTTAAATTGTAGTCTAGACTTTATATTAAAAGTCTCGTCTCTACTGATTATGATGCTCACCTGGGTGTGTACTCCAGGTGTGAGTGGGTCTGGTAGTACCAATCACCATCTGCCATCTCCTCAGTGGAAGTGACATCAGAGGTGACTTCCTGTCCATCTCTCAGCCAGCTCACTTTGATGTATTTGGGGTAGAAGTCATAGACTCTGCAGACCAACATGGCAGGATGCTGACTGGAGAGAGGCGTCATGGAGTGAAGTCTGACATACGGCTTAACTGGAAGACAATATGAGTTTCTGTTATTGTTAACGTCATATCATCAGGGATGATTGTATACATGTGCATTAATAAAGATACTGTCAACAGTAGAGTCACATATAACCAGTCTGACATCAGATCATGAATCAGCTGTGAGGAGAAACATCATCAGGCTGTAAACATTATTATTATAAAGTAAGACATGCAGAGCTGTATGTGCTGGAAATCTACCAGACTTGAACCTGGATCAGTTTTTATTAACATCCAGTGAAGTGCTGACTCAGAGTGACATCAGTGTGAACCATCAGTGAACTGATCCTCCTGCAGATCAGCTGCTGTGCTGGTTTACAACTAAAATCTGACATGTGCAGACTATGATGCATTGAGTTTTTCCTTTCCAGTCACCTTTCTCACTCACTATGTGTTAACAGACCTCTTTGCATTGAATCACATCTGTTATTAACCTCTGTCTCTCTTCCACAGCATATAATAACATATAAACAAAACTGAATTGAATTGAATTGAACTAGATGATACACTAACGCTATAGATCATCCACACATAAATGATCCCAGCCTGCTTTACTCAGTTTAATATCAACATCAAGGACTGAATCCATAGCTGGTCCCAGTCTGGATTTCTGCTCATCCAGCTGTTTGATTGATGAGCAGAAATTATTAAGTGCAAATGATTTAATATTGATAGATACACTTTTTTCATTTTACAGTGTTTTTTTGTTGTTTGATTTTTACAACTATCAACAAAATCAAACTCAGAAACACTGCGAGCAGCTGATTAAAGAATGTTTTACACTGGGTGCTATTTTATTACACTGGGGAAAGTTGGTGATGAAAATCTGAACAATAATGGTGGTGGTGAGCAAGGCCCTGATGGAGGGGAACTCTGATCAGACTGTACCATCCAGAGCCTGAAGGGGTCACTGTGACTGTTTATTAGATCATATTTCTAACCAGTCACACACAGATGGGTCACATAAGAGCTGCTGGAAACCTCTCACACATGCTTCCTTCTCTAAGGTAACACCATCTCACAGAAAGGAAGTTACTGCTTTAAACAGCCTGCTCATCTACACATGGGTCAACACTCATGGTGCGTTTAGGTGCAATTATAAATATAACCATCTAAGACTCTAAAGCAATAAGTGGAACATGTAGAACCAGACAGCTGCTGCTCTCCACAGGAGGTCTGAGCTGGTTCTCCTCATGTTTCTCTGAGCTGCTGCTAGGAGCTGATTTCATCCATAACATGAAGAAACACTTTATAATCTGTCTGTTAGATAATTTAATAGACAGAAAACTATATTCTGTCACACATGAATTACTAACCTCATGTTACACAGGTCACAGGTTGTGTGTGACACACAGAGCTCCCTGTCGCTTTAAAACAACCACAGCTGACAAAAATTATTGTACATCAGAACTAAATAATAAAAATACAAAAGATACAAATAAAAATAATAATAAAGTCAATTAATTAAAAGAAAAACTACATCTGGCAGCCTGGCTGAAGCTCAGAGCCAAAGAATAAAAATGAGGTTTAAGACGTGTTTTAAAAGTGGACAGTGAAAGTGCCTCTCTAATGTGCACACACACACACACACACACACACACACACACACACACACACACACACACACACACACACTTTAAATAACAGCAGCTGAGCTCTGTGTTTGTCAGTTTGCCTGTTTCACCAGCAGGGAGCGCCACAGACTGAGGTTAGAGTGTTCAGAGTCAGTGATTTATTACAGTTATTGATCACCAGAGTCTGACCTGCAGCTGTGAGTCCATCATAAATGATTCAGAGTGAGGTCAACACCTGATGATGTCACACAGACCAGCACACTCACCTGATTTAGACAGAGCAACCTGGTAGTCGACACCAATGTTGTTATGGCAGACCGTCTCCTTCTGAGCTCTCCATCGAGCCAGCTCTCCTGGTAGATTGTTCCATCTGTCTGCGTTATACACTCCAAACTTAGTGAATCCAACAAACTCCCCCACACTGCTGCTGAACCGGGCGTACTCGATCTTGTTGTAATAGTAAGAGAAGGTGAACTCGATGTCCTTCAGCTCAGTGGAGTTAAAGTCACAGCGCCATACATTATACTCCATGAATCCATCTGAGAACAAACAGAGCCACACAGAACATCAGACTGTGGCCTGATCACTCATCAGTGTATTGATCAGTGATCAGTGTGTTGATCATACCTGCTGTGCTGAGGCTGATGAAGAGGAGGCTGAGGCAGAGGAAGGATGAAGCCATGTTCCTGAGTTCTCCTGACAAACTGACTCAGTCTGACTGAGAGCTGCTCTAAAAACAGAGGACAGGTCACATGACCACAGCGTCAGCTGTTACCAGGAAGAACTCTGTGACACCAGCTCACAGCTCACACTCTTCATGACTGTGAATGTGTGTGTTAGAGTCTATTAAGGCTTTAAAAGCAGAGAGCAGCACTCTGAGACTTCATCAGCACATTTCCTCTTTGCTGCACTCAATACTTTCTGTGTTCATTTATATTTCAGTCACAGTCTGCACTCATGGATAAATCTACAATAATTATCTGCAAACACTAAACCAGCTCCTAACATCAGCACTGCTGTAATAATAATAAAACATCTGTTCATAATTTCCTCCTGTTTAATAATCAATAAAACAATCCACTCTCTTTCAGTACTTTTCAGTCCTGCATCACACTGTTTATACTAACACGTCCTGTGTCTATAGATCTCATGATCTATACAGATCTCATGGATATGATTGAAATATGTCTCAAACATGAAATCAGGCATGTATTTAAATTAATGTGAAGTGTGATGTCATCATGTAGAGCTAATTTGAACCTTTACTCTCAATGTAACAGTGAAATGTGATTCAGCTGCTCCAAAGATCTGACCTTTTTCATACTGAAAAATTCATATTCAGCTAATAGATGCTGATTATTAGTGAGCAGATTGTTAATGAGGAAAATAATTCATCTCAATGTCATTTTTAGTGTAAATATAATGTTGCTTCAATCATTTAAATGTCAGATATTAAAACATGTTACAGCACGAGTATAAACATGTTAGCTTCATTTATATAAACATTCATTGACTTTTAATTCAACTGTCTGCATCAGCATCTTTATCTGATATTTAGTTTTACATCTTTGCTTTGCATTATGATCAGTCGATGAATCTCTGCCTTTCAGCATACAGATGAGTTACAGCTAAAAGTCTGATATCACACACACACCTGAAATCTTCCTTAAAAGCTGGAATTTAGTAACACCATCAGTGACCAATGTCACAGATGGTGTTACAGGATGATTAACAAGAAGCAGAGCCTAAACACCTGAACCCACAGAGACACACCTGACTCAGCTCTGCACTGACTCAAACCACAGAGTGAAATGGATCCATGAACATTTAAAAAGACTTAAGATCAGCGGTCTCCAACCTTTTTTGCGCCACGGACCGGTTTATGCCCGACAATATTTTCATGGACCGGCCTTTAAGGTGTCGCGGATAAATACAACAAAATAAAACTAGTACCGGTACTGAAAAAAAGACGATTTATTCATAACACACGTGAAAAGACCCAGGAAAACAGAGTAAACGATAACAAAATAACGCTGAAAACCGATAAAAACCCTGAAAACCAAACATTTCACACCTGAGCCTCAACTCTCGCGGCCCGGTACTAAACGACTCACGGACCGGTACCAGTCCGAGGCCCGGGGGTTGGGGACCGCTGATTTAAAGAACAGCCTCACACAGATTTGTGGGTTTATTACTCAGATGTTTTATTGATATATGAAAATCTGAAACAGTTTGATAAACAAAGAATCATTATAACAGTTTATGAACACACTGAGATCTCCTGACACGGAGTTCAGATAAAACTGATTTCAGTCTCATTGTTATATTTTGACTTTGTGGAGCTGTGGTGGGAGAGCGGCTGAAAGAAGCTTTGATTTTAATTCCAGACTCAAACTTTATTGACACCTATGATGACAGACAGAACAGGTGGGGTTCTATTATTAAAGCATGTCAGATGGACAGGTAACAGGAAGCAGACAGAAAAGAGGAATCAGATGTTCACTACAGGTGAACTCTCTGTACACACACATATAGCACAGTCTGATTATGAGCTCATTGTAGAACTATGTGAGCCAATCAGCTGCACTCGTTTCCTTTGACGAGGAAGAAGGTTCCAGCAGCCACACCGACCAGACCGAGAGTCAGACCCACTCCACAGAACACAGAGGGCCCAACACCTGGATCAGAGCGAGCAGACGCCTCCACCTCTGGAGACAAAGAGGAGAAACTGTGAACCACACACATCTGTCTCATCTGTACCTCTGTCAGTGTTCTCTGTTTAAGTTTTCTCACCATAGAATTTGGTTGCTGGTTCAGTCAGGGCCAGATGTTCCACTGTACAGCTGTACACGTCTCCCAGCTGTGGGGTGAACTGAAGTCTGGAGATCTGGGTGAAGGTCCCATCTTTGTTGATGTAGGGAATATTGATGCTGGATCCTGTGACCTTCTCTTTGTTCTTGGTCCAGGAGACGTTGACAGGAGCAGGATAGAAACCAGTCACATAACAAATGAGATAGTTCTCCTCTCCAAACTCCACCTCATCTCTGGTGTAGATCATCACACCTGAAGGAGCATCTGTGCACAAACACATCAGGCAAAGGAGGATCAATTTTACATAAATATAAACACGTCAGGTGGAAGTTTCTGTACACATGATCAGTCTGAATGTGGTTAACGTGGAATAATCTCATATATTTAATGCATTTGAATCTCCCTGTGTTTGATTGGACAGAATACATTAATGCTGATGATGTCATCAGTGTGTTACTCTACAGAGCGTGCAGTGTAAACACAGGTGAGGTGAGACAGGTGTTACATGTTGTATTTACCGCGTTCTAGAGGGAAGTCCTTCATCCCTTTACGACTGTTCTGCATGTTAGCTCTGCAGACCTGTTGATTAGCCACAGCTCCTTCATAAGCTCCTTCCTGGTAATTAAAGCTTCCTATGAAGTCTGGCGGAGCGTCCACTCCTGTATGTTTGTTGAAGTCTGCGTACCATTTCTCCTCACCATCCAGTCCATACATGAACTCTCCATCAGAGTCTGAACAGCCACTGATACCAATGTCACTGTGCAGAGCTGAAACACATCAAACACTGATCAGTGACCTGATCAATAACCTGATCAATGACCTGATCAATAACCTGCTGTTTACAGAGACAAACTCACCGTCAGCAGAGACACAGAGGACACAGGAGAGGAAGAGCAGCAGCTCCTTCATCTTCATCAGCAGATCTCTGACAGTTAAACTCAGAGTGTGCGTCTGTGTGTGAACCTCACAGAGTGTGTGTGAGAGTCTGTGAGTGACTGAAAGTGCAGCTGAGCTCTAACACACAGCAGCCAATCACAGAGCTCACAGTTCATGATGTCATCAGTGTCCAGGCAGACAGCAGCTGGAGGTGAACATGATCTGAGACACACAGCACGATCAATAATCAATATTTATAGACTCTTCAAAATAAAGCTCAGCCCGATCAGCTTCCACTCTGAGGATTTTCAAAATAAAACAATTTATTTTAATAAAATGATTCAGTTTGTTTACAAACACTGTGAAATATGACTTCATGTGTTATTTAAATAGTTTCCAGTTGAAATCACACCTGAGTTCATGTGTGTTACTGTGACAGTGAGAGTCACAGCCGTGTTTGTCAGCAGGAAACTTTTACAAACACAAAGACTTTACGCCTCCATCATATGTTGTAGATGCATCCAGCAGGTCCATCAGAGTCTTTACTGGGCCGATTCTGGCCCCGGGCCTTATGTTTGACACCTCTACAATAACCTGATCAGCTTTCAGAGAGTGATTATTGATCAGATGGTTCAGTAGTTAACCTGCTGTCAGAGGAGCAGCTGAGTTAGAGCTGAGGAGGAGTTTAAAGTGTTTCCTGTTTCCTCTGCTGATAATCAGCCAATCAGCTCTTTGCTGTCACACAGCTCACCTGTGCAGGTGTGACAGGTGAGTCAGTCCATCTCAGATCATTGGCTGTGTCCCAATTTAGCGTCCGCACGCTTCGAGTACGCATTTTGGGACCTATTACGTCACAGCGACGCTACGAAGGCTGTCCCAATCTGAAGTGTTCTCCAGCAGCAGCTGACAGATGGAGAGAATAGACAGACTGTTCCCTGTTTGTGAAGGACTGCTAGCAAAGTTTAACATAACTGTCTGTGCTGAATCAGTCTTATTAGGTAATGTTCAAATAATGTGATCATCCCAGTGTTTCCAGTGTGGGAGAAAGTACTCAGGGCCTTCAAGCTACACACTATGAAAGGCAGCAACAAGTTTAATGTTCAGAAACCTAAAGTCTGTATCAGCAGCAGAATGGAGCTAAAATAAATGTTGGTTTCAGTTCTATGAAGCTTTGAGTATTTTGGATCAGTAGCTGCTGTGTTTGTTGCATCATATTGCTGTAACTGTTTATATGCTTTATATATTCTGAGCTAAGTTGATCTATAGTGTTACATCATATTCTATAAGGATGTTATGTGTTTGTAGACTTTCTGCCCAGTTTGACCCATTTAGCAGACGTCAGCCTGTTTAAGGCTCTGATATCTATTCTGTGTGACTTACAGCAGTTATGACATGGTCTGATTTTCTCACCCAATAAAGGAATATTTCATATATCAGTCGACTCTTCATTCTATCAGACACAGTTATCACAGCTCCTACATTTGCTTTTTACACATGTATGTAAGCACTGAGCCAAATTTAGTAATGCCAACAAATTAAACGAACAATATTTGTCTCTTATATATAATACATCTGTATACACACTGTCACAGATACTTGTCTTTGAGTGAAGATTTAAGGTGACAGGAAATATAAATAAATACAACTTGAATCTTTACTGAAGCTCAGTGTTTGACACAGAGTTCAGGCTCACTGCTGTAATATATCCTAATACTCTGACAATAACTATAATATTGGCCATATTATATTCACATTATGGATTAAAGGGCTTTGGAGTTGACGTCACGCCGCAGTGCATTGTGGGATCCCGGCGCCATGTTAGAAGGCCACGAATCAAAACAAACACACTGTGTTGCGCAGAGGTTGCACATAACACTGACTTCTCCTCAGCAGCTGCCCCAAAATTTGCTCTAGATGAAAACATAAACACACCATCCACAAAAAAGGCAAACTCCACTTGCTACTGTGGAGATGTCACCGAGCTGCTCCATAAACAGAACAGTTCTGCTGCATCACACATTAGGATGTTTGTTCTAATTATGACCTCAGCACATTGAAAATAAAACTAAAAGCTGTTGAGACAACGCCGGTCTCTGTGATTCTTTTGGTCCTGGTAGAGATCACGCTGAGATGTTCCCATGTTTTACACAATCCTTTTATTACCCTATTATACACTATTCTTACTGCATCCTATGCTAAAGGCTGATCTAACAGTTACAGTTATAACCTCTGGTCTCCTCCCCTCTACAGTAAACACCTCCACAATGGACTAGTACAGTGACACCCTGACCCCATCTCCTTTTAAGGTAGTGTCCATTGACAATGGTCTGCTCCTCACCCTCAGTACCTCCTGCTACTGTCCTGGGGGTTGATTGTCCTCCTGCCTGCACCTCAGTTCTTTGTTCCCATCTCAGGCCTTTTTTCTATTTTGTATTCTTACACTCATTAACCGCAATATTATAATGTTGCAAGCAAACTATATTCTCTTTAACTCTGATCTATATCAAGGAATCTATTCTCAACAAAGTATATAAACAAAAATAAACAGCAATGTGAATTTCTTTGGAACTTACCGGAATGAAAATGTGGGGAGCACACCAGCAAACATGATGGCAGAGAGCTGAGCTCGACTCACCGCTGCTATCCAGGCCTGCCATCCTCGTTTGGTAACATACATGAGCTCTAGTGATGTGTCCTGTGTGTCGAAGCTCCTTCGCGTTGCTCTCAGGAGGGGAGACGATAAAAAAAGAGCCCATTTTCCAGCTTATTCCTTCCCGATCGCGCGCTCTAACATTGCAACGACAACACAGCAAGTATGAGCCACAGCTGATGTTTCTGTGTGCTTTCCTCCTGTAGCCTTTGTTTGGCCTACTAAGATGGCGGCTCGACCCAAACTCGTGACCACGCCCCCTCCCCTGTGACCACGTGACTTTCATGGATTGCTTTGTGGGTACCCATGGCAACAAAATCAAAACACTGCATCAAGCGCTAGTGTTTCCAGCACCGGTAATCATTCATTCTGCGGTTTTAATCCCTACTTGCATTTTATTTGCCCCAAGAACAGTTCTGTACAAAACGACGGACACCACGTCAGGTCCCCAAAATGAAGCCAAAACGTCTCTATCGCCCCCTGGTGTCTGGCTGCAGTATAGGTCATAAACCCCGCCTCCTCCATGTTAGCGGATGGGACTGGGGTCAGACTAAAATAAATTTATTCTCCTAAGATCAACTTTTTCCAAAGATTCTTTCTTTTGTTATCAACAGTTCTCATCACGCTGATTGATGTCCGAGGGGTCTCCTCTCCCATAAGTTTGATTCTAATTCCTACCGCGGTGATGTTAGATTGGGGTGAAACGTCATCATAGCAGCTTTGACTGGCAGCTGCAGTCACGGAGAAACTTGCGTATCTCTGTTCGGGAATAGCAGATAGAGGTAGGCTCTGAGAGGAGGGCCAGCGTTTACGCTACGAAAACACGACCGAGTGTTTTAACCTGACAGCCTGAGGTGTTCTTCAGTAAACTGGACTCCCCGACAGAAGGACCCGAGGCCCCGCTGCACTTTTTCGGTAAGTTAAACGTGTTTGTCAGCTACTCCGTAACTACCGTCCTTAGCTCGGTCCTGACACCTAGCTAGCTAAGATGAGCACTCGGCTGTCAGGTTCGTTTAGCTAATCTGTGCAGGTGAATGAATTTACACCGACTAAAGAAATCAAGAGAAACGCTCCGGGCTGCTCACTGATTACTGTACTTTTATTACAAGTGTTATACTGTAAGAGCAACAGGCTGCAGCTCCTGTGCAGAGCTGAATATTAATAATAATAATAATGGATACTTTATTGATCCCCATGGGGAAATTACTTGTTTTTCTCTGCATTTGACCCATTCACTCAGTGAAGCAGTGGGCAGCCCACTAAGCAGGCGCCCGGGGAGCAGTGTGTAGGGACGGTACCTTGCTCAGGGGTACCTCAGGGTAGCCGTTAAGTGGATTCGAACCGCCGACCTTCCGATCATGGGGCGACCACTTTACCTACTAAGCTATCCCTGCCCTCGATGTGCAAACAACAGCATGTTTTCAGTCTCTTGCCACATCTGTAAAGACAGTAAAAAAAATTTAAAGCTTGTACTTCAGTAACTCCTCATTAATCAGGAACTATGGATCAAAGTACTGTAGTGTACTGTAATACTGAAAAATGTAAGAGAAGAACTTCAGATCCTGAGTGTGTGAGGACAGAAGAATCAGCTTTATTTCAATTTTGAGGGATAAAATTTATATCTGAGTTTGATGGTTCTGTTCTCTTTGATTACAGGAGCTGCCCTCAGATTCAGACCTCAGCACCACCCAGTGACAGCACAGATCATCCAACATGTTCACATGTTAACTGCAAAATGAACTGATGAAAACAGTACAAAGGTTAAAGTACCACATGTGCTGTAGTGAAAGCTGCAGCTTTATTTATAAAGTTAAAGACAAAAAAACAAAAGGATTAATCACTCATGTAACTGTGTCACTATGTATCAGCACTAACACGACCTCAGTTTGTATCTCAGACCTGCACAGCTTCTGTTTTAATCACTTGATGCACTCAGCTGCATGAAGAGCACGTTTGAGTTTCTCTAACACAATTAAATAAAACCTGATGAAGGTCAAAGGTCACAGTTTTCACAGTTTTTTGCAGTTAGTGTGTTATTTACCATAAAGTGATGCAGAGTTATTCATACCAGAGTAACCAGAGAGGATCACATATTTTTAAATATATAACTTTGTACAGGACTGAATATAATATCTTTATGTAAAAGTCCGGAGCCTCTGGGGAGTATCCGAGTATTTATAACATTACACAAACCAAAGGTCTCCATCACAGTGTTGATGAAATGCTGGGTTTATCCATCTCCTGGGGCGGGCCTACGGAGGAGTGCTGAAGATTTCCCTGTGAGGGAGCTGCTGGTGAAGATCATGAGTCCTGCTTGATCAATGCGATGAGCTCCAGTGTTCCTGGTGTTTCTTAAATGAAGCCTCTTTCAGTGGGTCAACAGGACAGCTGTGATGGAAGAAAGGGAAGAAGTTTCTCCAAACCTCTGGACCCAGGAAACCCAGCTTGGTCCTGATGGTCTGCCTCACTAGTTTCTCTCCAGGGTGAATGTAGCTGTTGATATAATATGGACTCTATTATTAAATGAAAAGAACAAATTAGACTACACTACTGAAACCTTCTGCTGATGTTTTTAAAGTCTCCATGTTACCAGGCTGTAGAGATTTAAACAGTTTTAGATCCATTACACTCACAGTCTTATGTTAAAATCTCAAAGTGTTATATTTTTGATATTAACAGTAACTCTGGGCCTCTGTGGAGTGTGCAGCTGATCTCATCGCTGTCTAAAAACGGATAAAAAACCATAAGAAGTCCTGAATCCTTCAATAACAAACTATTAGAGTAGCAGGTGTAGCATCGCTAACTAGCTAGCAACAAGCCCCCAACACAGTGCGTATGCTAGCGGCTAATCTAACTAACGAATTAACAACAGAGCGATTTTAGATGTTGTAGAACTATAAGATGATAAACTGTGTGTCTTTTTTTATAACAGTGACATGGTTGTATTTACCTTAATTAAACAAGTCGTCAGTCACTGTAAACCAGCAAAAAAACCTCGAGTCGCCAGGCTACGTAAAAAGTGTAGGGGGCGTGTTTGCGGTCACGTCCAGCCAGGGTTGCCAACTCCCTGAAAAATAAATAAGGGACACCTCGTGGCCAGGGCCGGGCAACCCAGTTGTCTTCACCCTTCCCAGTGTGGTAGCTCTTTTTTTGTGTGTGAAATTATTTTTTAACCATTTGACTTGAATTTGATTTAAGCAGATGCATATTCTTTGTGATATGACCATATGGGAAACAAATGATCATTTAGCCATTTATTTTTAGCTCACAATGACAACATTAACACAGTAAAACAGGTCTCTTTCTTAAACAGAAGCCTGTCATGCTTAACTTTTGAGGATATAAGTAAATCTTTCTTTAAAAGAACTCTGTCCTGCTTAACTTAAAATAATAGAACGAAAAATATTCTTGTAACAGTGCACATTTAGTGCATTTAGTACAATTGGCTTCAGCTGAGGTATTATTTCAGCTTTTCTAAAGCTAATCAGCTGCTCCTGTTTGTAAACCCGCTTGTTCCCATGGTTACGCATCATAACTCATCATCATTATTCATCTATGTATTACTTTTATGTATTAGTGATCTATTTGTTGTAATCATCTATCCTTGCAGTTGTTTATTACACAAAATAAATTATATTATCACACTTCTGGCCACATAGCGCTGATATTCACTGCACATGCCCATATTAACTTTTCCCAGCCAGGTGTTTCCCTTTTCCCAGTCCTCCCTGTACTTTTGCAGCCTTTTTTCTTTTCTTTCTCTGAGGGGAACAAACATTGCTGCTCTAATGCTGGGCTCACACTGTGCGGTTTTTGGCCCATTTTGAGACGATTTTTGAGTCGTGCGACCGATTTGGTGATCGGCCCGATTTTGGCCTTCATCGTGCGTCGTGTAGTATACGTGGGGTAACGAGACGCGATTAACACCTCGAGCAGCTCCCGATCATCAATCGCTCGTGAGCCGCTCACACTGCTCGCGCGCAAACACGTAAACGTCGGTGAAAAAGACGGAGCAGCACGGCTGTGCAGCGTGTGATCTGGACACAAGCGATGGAGGCACAACTTGTAGAACTTTGGAAAGCTCATCCGAGCCTTTTCGATGTGGCCTCACAAAATGATCACGACCACAACAACCGTGAAAATAGTTGGATCTACACTGCTGCTCAATCACAGCTGATCATGTTTTTCATTAGCAATTTAGCAAAGTTGATGGTGGTGGTGTGTCTGTGTGAGTGAAAGACAGAGAGAGAGAGCGACAGATTTTCTGTTATAACCTTCATGTTATGGAGGCACAGTGTGAGCACTCGGGTCGCATCAGAGCATCGGGCCGTATAGTGTGAGAGTACATCGTGACCTACCAACTTCTAACCCCTGCGAGTCAATCGTGCAGTTTGAGCAGGAGCTGAATAACGTGACTGAAAAAATCGCACAGTGTTTGCCCAGCTTTAGGTGTACTGTCGTCCGAGACTTGCACCGCAGTGACGGCGTTTGTTTCCCTGTTGGCCATGCTTCTTGTTGTGGTCATCTGTTGTCTTCCGGTGTTTTCTCCGTAAGCGACCTTTCCTCGACCAATGAGATGAGCGGTAATCTGAATTGTCATACTCGAATTGTCATAAGTGTGCTGTCAGCTCATTGGTCACAAAGCAGGAGAGGGGCTGGGAATTATGTTTTCAAACAAAGCGTTAATTCCATTAACATTTATAGACTACTTTTGATTCTCACTGTATTACGGGACAAAGTGCGTCCCTTATTAGCTCAATACGGGACGATTACGTTTTTTAAGGGACGGTTGGCAACCCTACGTCCAGTGGGCGTGTGGGCGGGAGCGTTACACAGTCGCTCCACCTCAAGTCACTACTGCGCAGACTCTGGCTCCAAATTTGCAAGATGGCAGCCTCCACAAGCGGGATATTTTGGCTTCATTTTTGCACAATGGGAGGAGGCGGGGTCACGTCGTCCTTCTTTTCTACAGTCAATGGTCTGTACAAAGACAGACGTGGCGAAAAGGCAAAAAAAAGTAGGAGGAAAAAATCAAAAGAGTGAAAGGGTCAGACCCACGCGAGCATACAGAGTGGAGTAAGGATGTTAGCGTGCTGCCCAACTTTCATCACGCACATATTTATTATTATATGGTCCTAAGTGTGAGTGCACAAACTCACAACATGTTTAGTAACTTCAGATCCTGCAACAAGCCCAGGTCCAGTTTACTTTGGTGATTTGGACGATTCCATTTCACAGCTGTTGTTTTTTCCTTTATCTCCTGTACAGGCAAACGCATCTACTTGTTGTTTCAGGCTGTAGTGTTACACAACATTTTCAGATCTAATAGAAATAAAATGAGTGTTTTGTAATTCATGCAATTTGTTGTCTTTATTTATAACTGGCACTATTGTTTCATTCTATTATAGAATCTGACAAGAAAGAGGCAAAATTGTAAAAGTCCATTATGCTTTATTAGCTGCTTCGGTGAAAAACAAATCAACAATGCAAAAAAAAAAAAAAACACTGCAAAACAACACACTGGAAAACAGTTATTCTTCACTTGATTGCTTCAACACAACCCTTGGGCACATATATGCGGGACTTTTCGTGGCTGTTTTGATCTCGCTCTCTCTCGTATCAAATCTCACTGTGGAAGCAGCTCTAAACTCGGTATGAGCAGTGTTGGGACTAACGTGTTATTAAGTAACGCGTTACAGTAACTATGTTATTATTGTGGTAACGAGCACGGTAACTAGTTATTATGCCAAAATCAGGGACGCGTTAATCGTTACTGGGATTTAGATCGTTATTCGTACTTCGTGTGTTGCGTTCGACTTACCTCGGAAATCGGAACAAGGACCTGGGAATAATGTCACACTCGAGTAAACAGCGTTCTGGTTAGCAGATGTGTAAAGTTGTTTGGTGGTGGCTATGGCGGAGCTTCCACAGATTCAGCAACATTAGCAACTGGTGGAGCCCAGCAGGTGGATGAGAGAAAGGCAGGAGGAGCAGAGACCCGAGGCGGTGAACTGAACTTCAGGTAAGAAGTTATGAGCTGCAGTCTATCTGGGTCAGATATAAACCAAGTTTAGGTGCAGTTTATTTTAGTCGTGCTGACTTTTTACAGTCAGTTACAATAACTCGTACTGTGTGAGCTAGCATGAGTTTCTATACAGCTGGGTGGTGCTATGATGTTACTGATAGTGAACTTTATTTTATTCACAAGGTTAGTTAGTAAAGTCCCGTAAAAAGCTGAATCGTCTCGTATTCAGAGAAAATATTACGCACTTCGTATGGAGCTGAAAACAGTTTGTCCCGGACTTTAGCTAGAATGAAAAAGACACAAAGCTGGAGTTATTCTGTCTTTGCTGCACAGCTGCCTCTCCTCTCATTCTCCCCCCTCCCTCTCCCGTTTCTACTTCAATCATGAAACTGATCAATGATCAGCTGATCGACTCTCTTGTTTGTTTATCGCCCACTTTGCGCCAGAAAGAGGAAACCAGCGGATGTCGCGCTAAACAACAGCAGCACGTTTAAGCTTGATCAGCTGTTGTTAGAATTTATTTAATATTAATTTCTAGTATCAGCTGATGTTTGCTGGAGCCACAGCTGTAAAGCTGCTGGTCATGATGTCGGTTTGTATATGTGGTGAGAGGGAAACATGAAGATGAAACCAGGAGATGTCCTTACTGAACCATCAGAGCTGTGATGGAGAAACAGGTTTACCTTTTAGGTGACATGAATGAGTTGAAGTTATGAACTGTTTCTGAGAGACAAATAACACCAGGATCCTTTTCTAAGCAGCTGACAGCTGGTAACTGTGCAGGGGCGGGTCTAGCAAAGTGTTGCCAGGGGGGCAGGTAGGGCATTAACAGGGAAAGGTGGGCACAAAGAAATACTTTTCTTTCTTATTCTCATTTAAAATGTCTCGCTTTTAAAAAATAATTATCTGAATCTTACAACAAACGATTGATAGATTGATGCATATATACCATCAGAACTGTGTACATCACTGTCACAACAGCGTTTGTTTTCATTCAAAGGCTTTATGATTTTTCCTATAATGGCGGCCGGTCTGTAGTCAAAATGCCCGGGCCAATTTTCTGTCCCAGTCCAGCCCTGTATGCAGCTCATCTGCAGTCTGGTGTTACCTACATCTTCCTATTCAGAAGCAGAATTTCTGAGTTCTGAGTACAATCAAAGCACCACGACTGCAGTTTTTGTGTTGGATGTAAAAGGCGCACATGACGCTGTGACGTAGGCTAGAATCATGGCAGCAGTCAATGACGGTCCAGGCGTGGGATTTCTCTCGTGGAAATATGCACATTATCTTTTCCTTTCTATTGGTAGGTGACACAGTGCACTGTGGCAAGTAAGCAAGCTAGAAGACTGGCAAAGTTATGGAAGCAACACATTAACAAGAGAAGTCTGAGTAAAACCAAAGTTACTTTCCCCAGTAACTAGTTACTTTGGAAGTAACGAGTAACGTCAAGTAACTGAGTTACTTTTGAGAGAAGTAACTAGTAATGTAACTAAGTTACTAATTTAAAGTAACTTACCCAACACTCAGTCTGACCCAGGTTGATAGAGGGACCCAGTCTGGATCACATTCCTGCATTTTGTTTCTGGTTTTCCTACAAAACACAACAAACATTAGCCCACAAAGCCACAGTGAACAAAGCAGCATAGCAACGAATTAAATTCAAATCAATATAAGACTTATTTGTAACCCACATCAACAATTATGTTATGATAAATACGTAATAACTACAACAGAAGACTGACCATTGTGGAAATGCTTGGAGCAGACTAACATGTGAGCTGGAGTGTTCTGGGACGTTATATTTGGTCTTTGAACGGCTGCAATCCAGGCCATCCGTCGCCTTTTTGTTACTTCAGAAACACGGCTTTAACAATTTCTCTTCCACGACGTAATCTGATTAACCGATCTCTTTACCCGTTGACTTCCCGTGGCTGTCATGCGACTAATAATACAACAGCTTCTTGCTATTATTTGTGTTCTTTTTATCGCTGTGTGGCTGTTGTTGTGAAAGCCTGCGTGTGCTAGTACCGCTTGCCACCCCTACCCAAAATCCTTTGCAGTTTTACCCCTGAATGACGTCACATTTTCAATCTCTGTAGGTCGTGTCCAAATTCATGGGCTGCATCCTCCTGAGGACCCGTCCTTCAAATTCGGGGAAGAGGAGGACACATTTGTCGGCTGCATTCGGAGGAGTCCACGAATTTGGACAGCCTTCGGTGCGTCGCTGTGACGTAATCGGTCTATAAATGCGGCCTCAGGAGGAAGCAGCCCATGAATTTGGACACGACCTTAGTACGCACCATCCATAGTATGCGTACTGCGCGTACTATGGACGGTGCGGTGGCTGGATTGGGACACAGCCACTGTGGCTCTGTGTAAACTATACAGACCATGTTTGCAGACATCATGTGAGAAGCAGCTCTGACAGTGTGCAGACCGTCCCTCTGTTAGAGTCCTCTGTGCTCCCACAGCAGGGTAAAGTTATCTATAACAGTCACACCACAGACTGATCACAGTCAGGTGTGTGAGACCAGCAGACTGAAACAACCCACCACACAGCTGAGACACTGCACTGAGGTGAGTGTGGTGGTTCAGAGACTCCAGGACCCCAACAGATGCAGAGCATCTGGTTTAAACAGGTCAGACTGTGGATTTAGGAAATTATCAAGCAGGTTTTTTGTCTTCATCCTGTTGTTCCTGAGGATGAAGTCATCAGGTGAAGCAGGATGGAGTGAAGACCAGGCTGGGATCAGCTGTGGTGTCATGTAGATGGAGGGCGAGGTGCTGCAGGACGCTGTGGAGGAGCTGAGGCTGTGATATTCTTGAGGTGTCACTTGGAGAGGTGCAGGTTTCCTTCAGGAGTCTGATCCATTTGAATTCCCTGGAGATGGAGACCATAGGCTGTCCTCCACCAAGGACACTTAGTTCATCCTGGAGGCTGAAATAGTGGATGAACTCCTGACAGTGAGGGGTGGAGTCAAGACCGTCTGCCAGTGCTTCATGCTGTGGTCCTGGGTTTAGATCCTGGTGGACTGAAGCTCAGTGGAGCCTTTGGTTGGGTGCTCAGTGTGCTCCATGGACCTGAAGCCTGGGCTGGTCCTGACCACGGCACAGCTAGAGTTCAGATCTTTCTAGCTTCACTGAGGAGTCCAGGAGCTGTGTCCTTCTTCAGTCTGGTGCAGGGTGGAGGGCCTTGGTTCATTCATGGATTTTTCAGCTTAGACAGACATTTGTCTGACAGGAACAAACAGTCAACCTCATCATCTGAAAACACAAAACAGCAGCAGTCAGAAACATCACATCATTTTAACACTTTAATAAGAAACAAAGACCTAAAACAAATGCTAATCAAGTTATTTAGAGTAAATACAGGAGCCACAGTCAGACCAACATGTGCTGGTTTTTGATATTTCCAGCAGCTTCCTGCTGTATCACAGTTTCTCCTGCATGCAGCAAATATCTGTGCTCACCGAGAGCTTCCAGTCTTATAAAACATTAATATGTTCAGTAAATGTGATTATTCTTCATGCACTGTTTGTGATGTGAGGAGGGTCAGTGCTGCAGCTGCAGCAGGCTGTAGTTCAGTCCAACCAGCTGAGCCTGTGACACACGTTTATTTTCACTTCATAGGTGGATGATGTTCTTAGTTTATCAGGGAAGTAATTCAGGTTCACTTTAACTGCTCGAAGATGAATCAAAATCACATCAACTGTAAACACATAGATGTGAACTGTGGATTTATAAATGTGAATATTCCTTTTAAAACAAGTAGGAAAAGTCCACATACTTCACTCAGGTACACATGCTTGTGTTGTGCAGCAACAAGCAGCTCTTTGAAGGACGTTCCTATCAAAGCTGAGTGAACCTGGTGCTGTATGAACATAATAGTTCAATAATATATTTGTATGAGGGAACAGGAACTGTTCATGTTTGTGTCTCATCTCTACGTCTTCATATCAATCATGTGTGATAAACACTGATACAAACTAAACAGCTGTATTTATGTGTTGTTGTTCCTCCATTTGTGTTCAAATGAGTTTAATAACTACATACAAACTAAACCCACACATGTAAACGTATAAACAGTGTGGGTCAGGAACACGCTGCACCTTCATGAGGCTGAGCACACACAGGACTGACAACCTTTACAATTAATTCATCATTTATTTCAAGCACATTTGTACATAATCAGTGATTAATGAGCAAACAGCAGCAGCCAGTGAAGATGGAAATATGGATAATATGAAGCTCGATGTTTGGATCCTGCCTTCAATACAAGAAACAAACTGTAGATAAAGATGAATCATCAGAGGCTGGATGTTTCTGATCACTTTCATGGATTTATTGTGACTAAAGAACATAAAAGGCTTTTAATCAGACAGCAAAACGGTGGATGTATGCATGATAGATGGATGTTTGGGTGGATGGTGAAGTGGAAGTGGAGCTAACTTTAGCCTCTTTCCACTGACGACTCTTTTCAGTTCCTTTGTTTCCAGAGGTCCTGCAGCAGCTTTATATCCTCTTCTGTTCGATCCAGTTAAAGACTCTGCAAGTTCAGAGATGTCACAGTATTTAACTGTTTGTGTCTCTATGACTAAAGTCTGAGGTTATCACACACGTGTTGGATTCTGGGTTCAGTTCTGGCTGAAGCTTTTCACTGATTTTGAGGACCCAGAGTTCAGCAGTTGTTGAAAGTTCGGAGGTCAGACTGGCTGCAGAACAGCGAGCTTCATGAAGCTCAGACTGTTAGGCGTCTGTGTTTGAGAACTGAGTCACATGACGTAAAGAGCAGCAGCGTCTCTGAGGTTTACCATCGGTCACCTGAACTCTCAGAAAGTCCCCGCTCTCTCTGTGCTTTCACTTCCTGTTCAGCCAGCAGCCAATCAGAAAAGCAGCTGCTGCTGTGTCAGCTGTTACTACAGGCAGAAGACTGTATGTGAACAGCAACAGAGACACACAGTCAGGCACCGCTTGCTGGATCCACACTCAGTCAGAGTCAGAGTTTAAGGCTGGAATGTCCCAAACCAGTTTAACCAGTTTTACCAGTCTGACAGTCTGAGTGGAGCCTGCAGGTTTGAGTCACATCAGTAATAATCACCTGTTCACACAAAGTCTGAAAAAATACATAAATAAAAATTTAGAGCTGATTATTGCAGCAAGCAGCCAATCAGAAGCAGCTGAGTCATCAGTTACCAGGTAAAGCTGAACAGCAGCAGAAGTGTAATGTAATAATGTAATGTGTATGTGTTAGCAGTGCCCGGGGAGCAGTGTGTAGGGACGGTACCTTGCTCAGGGGTGCCTCAGGGTGGCCGTTCAGTGGAGTTGAACCCCGACCTTCCGATCATGGGGCCACCACTCTACCTACTGAGCTATCCCTGCCCCCACAGTGCTCTGATCCTTCACTGCAGTACGGTAATACTACAAACAGACACGAAGCCCTGCATTAGAAACAAATCTGCTTCTATTCTTACTTTATTTTCTTATTGTGAAGCAGTGACAGGGGAAAGAAAAACTCCCTTTAAACAGGAAGAAACCAACTGAACCAGCCTCAGGGAGGGGCGGGGCCATTGATATACCCTCATGTTAATTAGCTGTCTCACTGCACGTCCTATAGTGGATTTATTTCTACCTCTGAACTGTCCCACCATCATCACTCTGCTGGATTCAGTGTCAGTGATGTTCTGCTTCCATGGGCATAAAAGGATGTAGTCAGCCACCCATTGTTCTCCCACTTAAAAGATACAAGACCACTGATAATCTCCCTCCATCTGGGGCTCCATGCAAGATCTCATCCCGTGGGGTCAAAATGATCATGAGAACGGTGAGCAAAGATCCCAGAACCACACGGGGGGACCTGGTGAATGACCTGCAGAGAGCTGGGACCAAAGTAACAAAGGCCTCCATCAGTAACACACTACACAGCCAGGGACTCACATCCTGCAGTGCCAGACGTGCCCCCCTGCAAAAAACAGTAATTAAAACCATTTGCAATTTGTTTTATGTCACTGATCATTGTAGTTTTATTATTTGAAAGTTATTTGGTTATTCCAATCCTTTAGATCCATTATTTATGATATCATTTGGTACTGTCCATATGTTTTTATATTACTGCTCAAAGAAATAAAGGGAATACAATAATAAATGTCCTGTATTTATATAGCGCTTTTCTAGTCCCTAAGGACCCCAAAGCACTTTACATATCCAGTCATCCACCCATTCACACACTGGTGATGGCAGCTACATTGTAGCCACAGCCACCCTGGGGCGCACTGACAGAGGCGAGGCTGCTGGACACTGGCGCCACCGGGCCCTCTGACCACCACCAGTAGGCAACGGGTGAAGTGTCTTGCCCAAGGACACAACGGCCGAGACTGTCCAAGCCGGGGCTCGAACCGGCAACCTTCCGATTACAAGACAAACTCCCAACTCTTGAGCTGGCTCTCACAAACCTGTAACTTCTTCTGTTAGAGGCTCCTCTGTCCTCTATTCTTATTAAATATTTTGTTCTTTACATAGTTGAATGTGCTGACAACAAAAATCACAAAAATTATCAATGGAAGTTAAATGTATCAATCCATGTAGGCCTGGATTTGGATTTGGAAAAAACATAGGACAGGCTGATCCAACGTTGATGTCGTGTCCTTAAACACATCAAAATGAGGCTCAGTAGTGTGCGTGGCCTCCACATGCCTGTATGACCTCCCTACAACACCTGGGCATGCTCTGGACGAGGTGGTGGATGGTCTCCTGAGGGATCGCCTCCTAGACCAGGACTAAAGCATCCACCAACTCCTGGACATTTTGTGGTGCAGTTGGTGGATGGAGTGAGACACGATGTCCCAGATGTCCTCAATTGGATTCAGGTCTGGGGAACGGGCGGGCCAGTCCACAGCATCAATGCCTTCGTCTAGCAGGAACTGCTGACACACTCCAGCTACATGAGGTCTAGGATTGTCTTGCATTAGGAGGAACCCGGGGCCAACCGCACCAGCATATGGTCTCACAAGGGGTCTGAGGATCTCATCTCAGTACCTAATGGCAGTCAGGCTACCTCTGCCGAACACATGGAGGGCTGTGCAGCTCCCCAAAGAAATGCCACCCCACACCAAAACTGACCCACTGCCAAACTCATGCTGGAGGATGTTGCAGGCAGCAGAAGGTTCTCCACGGCGTCTCCAGACTCTGTCACGTCTGTCACATGTGCTCAGTGTGAACCTACTTTCATCTGTGAGGAGCACAGGGCGGCAGTGGCGAAGTTACCAATCTTGGTGCTCTCTGGGAAATGCTAAACGTCCTGCACGGTGTTGGGCTGCAAGCACAACCCTCACCTGTGGATGTCAGGCCCTCATGCCACCCTCGTGGAGTCTGTTTCTGAGATCTTCCTTAAGGCAGAGTTTGATGTAGACCTTGCAGTTTGCAGTCCATCTTGTTTTGTCTTCTTAGTATTCGTGCTTGTCGTGCTATGTCAGCATTTTTCTTTGTCAGATGCTCGTTTATGTAGACACAGGTTCCTCTCAGCTTCTTAGCCTGTCTTAGTAGCTCCATTTTTGATTTTCTATTCACAAAGCGTATTATTATACATGGTTTCCACTGTTATTTCTTCAAGGCAGAGAATGGCAAGTCGCAGTGTTTTTACTATTAATAGTTATTCCCTTGCCACTGAAAAAAAAGAAAATTTGTCAGTGTCAACTTCTATAGGCTCACTGCCTTCCTCTGCTACTACAGCTCTGGCATACACTGTTTTGTCTCCAATCCACTTACTATCAACTCATTCATACGGATGCTCTAGATCTGCCCTCGGGACTCAAGTAAGGCTATTTTTGTCCTTTTCTTCATTTAGTTTGTGTAGTTCTTTATTCTGTCCCATCATGTCCAATAGCAACTTCTGTTGTTTGTAGATGTTAGAAAGCTCTCCTGACATATAATTTATAGATTTCATAATCTCCTCTATCCAGTCCTCAGACTGTGACCTTCTTTGGTAGCATTTTGTAGGCAGCTTTAACAGATGATCATCCACTGTCAGGGCACTTGGGCATAAATAAAACTTATTACAAAGTCCTCAAACACCTTTTCTGGCCAGGACTCAAAGCTGATGTAGCACTATACTGTCCTACCTGTCACCTTTATAAAGTTGCCAAGTCCCTGAAAGTCAGCGAGCACTTGAAAGATTTCACCAGACGTTAAAGTCCATGCTCCACAAAAACTGTCTGGATAAAGGCAGGAAGTGGAATGATCCCATTTCTGTCGTGTGCTGTGCATGAAGCAGTGCAAGAATCATGAGGGTTCAGTCCTGCTGAACCTGGGTTTGGACATGAGTATGTTGCCAAAATGAGAAATTGCCTTAAATCAGCTTGCTCTTTAGCCAAGGATACCTTGACCACTAGCCAGGTAAAGATGAAAAACACTGACCAGAGAGCCCTTGCTAGCAGGTTTCAGCCCCCCCAGGACATGCACCATTGGTGCATATCCTGCCTGAATGCCCAGCCAATAAAACCAGGGCATTAATTGCTCCAGAGGTCTGTCACATCCCATACGCCCTGTCACGGGGTTATAATGAGCCTCCTGGAAAATCATTCAGGACGACCCTGCATTACAGCTGAATGCAGCACAGACACTGCACACCACTTAAGGCCATGAACCCATCAACACACAGATTGCCCCAACAGATTAAATCTGAATCTTTGTTTTTAGGTTTTATTGTTCACATTCTCTCTGTGGTAACTTAATGTCACGCAGGTGGAAATGGACTCAGGCGCAGACCAGCGCAACTAGAATAGCAGTCGTCAATGTATTTACAAAACACCACGTGAAAGTATGTACGGTGTACAGGGCAGGGGTATGCAACGGTCCGGGGGAAAGGGGAGAAAGTCCAACACACGCTCCGCCCACTCGCTCCTCTCGTATGGTTTTCCCATACGTTTGTTTGGTCTCTCACTCCACTCCACGCCACTAGGGAAACAGATCGGGTGTACAGACGAGTCCGAGAACCTGAGCACAAGAGAACTGCTGTTAAAATAAACAGAGTCATCACACAAGAAACAGGGTTTAACAGGACTGTACTGACAAGAGTAACTCAATGATCTAGTGAAGAAGCCTTCTGAGTCCTGAGTTTAAATAGCCCAGGAGTCCAGGTCATCAGGTAGATTCACGGCAGGTGCGTGGGCCAAGGGCGGAGCCCAGCTGAGCTCCGCCCAGGCAGACAGGTGAGAGACAGGAGAGGGAGAGAGAAACACAAACTAAAAACAACATGTAGCCTGAAACCTAGGTCCACCAAGGAGACAGAGACCATGACACTTAAGCTCTACTTGTGTTGTTGGCTATAACACTAGTCCTTGTATTTGTTCACCAGAAAATAATAATGACACTTTTATCGTTGTCTAGGATTCAGCCTAACCCTGGGCCCCTGACTGTATCTCATACATCATATTTAAACTGCCTTATTGAAACATACTTCATACAAACGCTTGTACTTTGGTACCTTTGAAAATCAGTTTTGGACTGTTGGCTGCAACAATTGCCTGTTAGCTGCAATTGGCCTCCACAGGTGCTGCGGGGGTCCAAACAATACACTTCTCTTCACTCAACTCAGTCTCTCCAAACACTCCAGAGCAGGAAAAATCCAGAGGTCTGTATCCTTGGAAAAGAACAATGGGATTACTTGCATGAGAAAAGGGCAAGACATACACACAAGATTAAGAAACCGGCGCTGAACTAACTGCAAAGTTTAACAAAGAATGTGGCGGCCTCCTGATCAGACCGTCTGGGAGAGGTGGTTGATTTCTGCAGGCGTGTTCAGCCAAAGGCGGGAACACAGATACAAAAGACAGGGAGAAACAGGGGGGCACAAAGAAAGACTTTTATATGTCATTTAAAAACTTTGAATAAACAATTATCTGAATGTTACAACAAAAGTGGTCATCTGATTAAATGTATAGAAGTCCATTACTGTATATAGTAACTATTAAGTCTAGTATACCCTAGTAAGCTATAGTACTTTTTCCTTTGGGAAGATACCATCTGTGCAGTCTGCAGTTCTGTTGAAGAAAGATGTTGAATCTATTTAAATACTGTAGAAAAATAATTGATTTCTGTGCATTTGTTTTACTCGTGCATTAAATTAAAGTTTACATCGATTAAGGGCGGGGGGTGGTTCCCTAACGTTTTTGCTGGGAGTTGGAAACCCTATGAGTTAGGTAGGTAAGTACTCTTTAAAATACCAGGATAGGGAGGATGGTGCAGGTTTAACTTTATTAGATTGATCAGTGTTGCTGAACTATAAGATGTTTTGGCTGCAGTGTGTTTTTTGCATACAGGTATAACAGAGTAGCTTCAGTCTCTTGTTTTTTAAAACTTGAGTATGAACTTATACAAAATGCAGCAAGATATTTATAAACAACAGTTTTATTGATTACAAAATATGCTATATCAGATTCATATCGGTATCGGCAGATATCCAAATTTATGATATCGGTATCGGACGTTAGAGAGTGGTATCAGAGTTAAGAGGTCAGGAGTTAATGTTTCCATTGTAACACCTCCAGATTTGACATAGAAACACTCATTTTTAACACTCGATTTTAACTACTATCATTTTACACCTCAGAGTTACATTAAAAGAATGTGACTCTACTTAGAGTAAAATTAACTCTACTTTTGCAAGAAGACTACTAACACCAAAACATTTAACACTTTTGAATTTGCTGTGTACGTTCATTAATAATCCTAACTGATAAGGGAAGAAATGAGTGCTTGTAGCGGTAAGAAACTCTGCACCTTCGCCCCCAGTTTAGTAAAACGTAGTCAGAATGCAGAACATGAGAGGTTAAAATGCCGTCTGCCTGTCTGAGGATGTTCTAGTAGTTCTTGGGGGTTTACAGGAGCTGTCATGGCCATAATCCTCCCTGCTGTCCTAATCAAAGTTTAATCTGAGCTTTTGACTCTACAGTTAAATTACCAAACCAGCGTGCAGTGCCATACCTTAAGATCGACTCAACTGTTGCTCTGTAAAAAATCATCATGATATCACTGTGAACGCCAAACAACCAGAGAGAGTGTAGATGCTGATGGATCAGAGCACAGACACTGTTTGCTTGTGTTCTCCAGCTGAGATCACTGTCAGTATGAACTCGCAGGTATTTGAAGGAGTTCATTTTTTAATTCAGTTCACTTCAATCCTCCACCAGGATCCACCAGCATCTCCACTGTCTTGTATTAATCTGCAGTTGGTGAGCATCGCAGCAGCTGACACACTTCTCCACTGCACAGCTGTGGGGTTTTAAATTGGACTTTGCAGGTAAAGGCTAAGTACCACAGTGTGATCAGATAATTTCACAACATCTTGATTTGAATGGGAGATTAGTGTAAAGTGTGATTAATTCATATTTTACACTGCTGTGTAAGAAAAGCTTAAATTAACAGTGCAGTATTGAATATTACATAAAATAAACTATATACACAATGCAGAGATGCAGAAATGTGTGCATGTAGCACAGAGCCATGGCTCAGTGTCTCACAGGATTAACTGTACTTTCACAAGTGTTACAGTTTTTTTTACTGATTAAAAACTTCCATTAAGGCTGTTAGTTCTACACAAAGTAATTAAGCAAAATATTAAATTACAGAAAAGTGTTTTTCAGTTTCTGCTAAAGAAATTTCATTTTTTTACAACTACAGTTAAAAAAACAGAAGGTCTGGGTAATGAAATACCAGAACATTTTGTGTAATTTTAAATATTTATTTCTTACAATATAAAGAGTCTTCAGATTTCTTCCTGAAGAAAGCGGAGATGTAGTCAGTGGGCTGTGTGTGGTCCGAGATATATAAATCTAGTCTCACAGCGTAACAGCTTGTAGCTCAGTGTTCCAACATTTAGAACTAGAGATCAATGCGGTACTAACATGCTGTTAGTTCATTTTGTAAGGTAGACCCTACAATAATACATACAGAGAATAAAACAACAATCATATGACCCACTAAGCACTTTGCCAACAATGCTGGGATGGCGCGGTGGGTATGCTGTCACGTGGTGTGTGGAGGCGGCGGTCACGCCTGCCAAAGATCATCTGGATGGATCTTGATATCCCATAGTGCCAAAGCACGCAGGTCCTTCGAGTGAGGTCCCGCCAGCTCTGGAAATTCACCCCACGGGAGATTTCCCCACTGGAGCACTCTCGTGATGACACCCTGTGTTCAGCCTTTGACCAAATGATAGAAGCTGATGGTCATGTGATGCACCCTGAACTGAAACTACCTGTGCTTCGTATTATTGAAAGGCTTTGCCAAGTGAGTCGCGACACTGGCATGGAGGAGACACACACCCAGTGTACAGTGTTGCTGGTGAAATGATTTTCCAGGCGGCTCATTATACAGCAATGATTAATGGCCCCATTTTATTGGCCCGGCATCCCTTCCAAAAGCACCTTTGCACCTGTTACCATTAATGGAGGTCTTGTTTGAGCGCATTGGCATGGACCTCATCGGGCCATTTCACCTGAGTGCACGCGGCTATTGCTTTGTATTAGTCGATTATGCAACGCGATACCCAGAAGCAGTGCTGCTGCCCACCATCTCTGCAGAGAGTTTAGTGCAGGCGCCATTTCAGGTCATCTACTGAGTCAGCATCCCGAGTCAGTATCTGTGCCCTGGTCAGATACTGACTGACCAGGGCACATCCTTCATGTCTCGCACACTAAAGGAACTGCAAATTACTGGGTGTTAAATCTGTTCAGACTGATGAGCTGGGGAGCGGCTGAATAAGACTTTAAACTCCATCATTCATAAGTTCCCTCCACGGGATTTTCACACACAGTCGGACAGGGGAGGGGCCACGCAGATTTATCACCTCAGCCTGCTGAAAGCATGGAGATGGATAGATGATAGAGGGTGAAGTGTAAGTGGAGCAAACTTTAACCTCTTTCCATGACAGAGTTTTTCTTGTATCCAGATCCTGCAGCAGCTTCATATCCTCTTCTGTTTGATCCATTTACAGACTGTGCAGGTTCAGAGGTGTCACAGTCTGTAACACTGAACTCTTTATGTTCTTTGAATGTCCTTCCAACAGGAGTTCAGTTCAATTTTATTTATATACGTCAAATCACAACAGCAGTGGCCTCAGTGTCCCGACCTGCTGACTGTGAACTTCTACACTGATGCAGTTTCCAAAAGTCCTCCAAAGCTGAAGCTGCTGAAACAGAAGCACTGAAACCATCTCAGTCAGGCTGTTTATTAACCGTCCACGTGACTCGAGGACAAAATACTGACACTTTATTTGACTTGCAGCAGGAGAAATATGTCTGGGCTCAGAGTTTTATCCTCTGTGTGATTAAAGTCTGAGGTTTATGACACATGTGTTGGATTTTGGGTTGATTAAGTTTTCACTTTCCACTTCTTTTGAGGACTCAGAGGTGAACAGCTGTTAAGCCTGTGGAGGAGTTTTTATGTGATGAGCTCTGATCATGTTTCCAGAGAACAGCGAGCTTCATGAAGCTCAGACTGTTAGGTGTCTGTGTTTGAGAACTGAGTCACATGACCTAAAGAGCAGCAGCGTCTCTGAGGTTTACCATCGGTCACCTGAACTCTCAGAAAGTCCCCGCTCTCTCTGTGCTTTCACTTCCTGTTCAGCCAATAGGAAAAAAGCAGCTGCTGCTGTGTCAGCTGTTACTACAGGCAGAAGACTGTATGTGAACGGCAGCAGAGACGCTCAGAGTCAGACGCCCTGCTGGATCCACACTCAGTCAGAGTTTAAGGCTGGAATGTTTTTAAACCAGTTTAACCAGTCTGACTGTCTGACTGGAGTCTGCAGGTTTAAGTCACATTAATAATAAACACCGATCCACACACACAGTCTAAAAGTTAAATAAATATTTAGAGCTGATTATTGCACCAGGACAGCCAATCAGAAACAGCTGAGTCATCAGTTACTAGGTAAAGCTGGACAGCAGAGGAAGTGCTCTGATCCTTCACTGCAGTACAGCAATACTACAAATACACAATAAGTCCTGCATTAGAAACAAATCTACTTCAGCCGCCCTCGTCAAGCAATCACGGTGCACAGACTGTGAGATCATTTCAAACTCCTGCTCTGAATATGTGGAATGTCTGACTCTGAGGTTAAGGCCTTTTTATTTGCCCACAGTGCTGCAGTGCATCATTGTGAGTGTCGTGCACATCCCCCCCTCCGCTAACTGAAGGAGCTGCACGACATGATCAACGAGCACGAAAATAAACACTAAGCGCTGCTGTCATTGTTCTGGGAGACTTTAATCATTGTAATCTCCAGGAAAACGTGCCTTAACTTTGTAACCTTCCTCACCAGGGGGAATAAAATACAGGATCAGTGTTCACAAATAAAATTTTAATCATTAGAGAAAAAATTACCAATAATCATCCCACAGATGTAATATTATCTGCAGCTACTCTTAGTACCATTGATGTTAAGTTAGACTCTTTTTATCCAATTGATCTTTCTGAGTTAACTTCAATAATTACTTCCTCCAAACCATCAACGTGTCTTTTAGACCCCATTCCTACAAAACTGCTCAAAGAAGTCCTGCCATTAATTAATTCTTCGATCTTAAATATGATCAACTATCTCTAATGATCGGCTATGTACCACAGGCCTTCAAGCTGGCTGTAGTTAAACCTTTACTCAAAAAGCATCTAGACCCAGCAGTCTTAGCTAATTATAGGCCAATCTCCAACCTTCCTTTATATCAAACATCCTTGAAAGAGTAGTTGTCAAACAGCTAACAGATCATCTGCAGAGGTTTATTTGAAGAGTTTCAGTCAGGTTTCAGAGCTCATCACAGCACAGAAACAGCTTTAGTGAAGGTTACAAATGATCTTCTTATGGCCTCTGACAGTGGACTCATCTCTGTGCTTGTCCTGCTAGACCTTAGTGGAGCGTTCGATACTGTCGACCATAATATCCTATTAGAGCGATTAGAACATGTTTAATGATCTTCTCTTAATGACTGATTCAGGGCATTCTGCTGTATTAGCCTTATTGGATTTGTCCTCAGCCTTTGATATGGTTGACTATAATATTTTATTAACAAGGTTAGAATGCACTGTGGGCATTCGGGGCGAAGCCCTTAACTGGTTCAAATCATACCTTTTGAACAGGTCTTTCTCCGTTACCTTGGGTACTTATTCTTCCTCAACTGCATCCTTATGCTGTGGTGTGCCCGAAGGCTCTGTGCTTGCCCCAATGTTATTCTCATTATATATGCTCTCCCTAGGCTTAATCTTTGAAAAATATAACATTTCTTATCACCTCTATGCCGATGATTTACAGATTTATTTTCAATTAGATGATGACGACATTGCTCCTTCATTGCACTGCTTCCTCGAGTGCGTGAGAGAAGTCAGAGAATGGCTTTCAGACAACTCCCTTATCCTGAACGAAAAGAAAACGGAGATTGTGGTGTTTGGCAACCATATCCCTAGGGGCCTATCAGCTGATACCTTTGGTTCCTTTGCCACTTCTTTCTCTGACTCAGTTAGTGACCTAGGGGTTCTGCTGGACAGCTCTTTCAAATTTAACAAACAAGTGTCTTCAGTAATCAAATCTAGCTTCTACCAACTGCGCCTTATTGCTAAGGCTAAGCACTATGTCCCTCATAAAGATCTTGAAAAGCTCATTCATGCTTTTGTGACTTCTAGATTGGATTACTGTAACTCCCTCTACTTTGGTCTTCACTCCGCTCTCCTTCACAGACTTCAGCTTGTCCAAAATGCTGCGGCTCGCCTCCTGACTGGCACTAGAAAGCATGCCTCTATCACCCCAGTTCTTATTGAGTTGCAATGGTTACCCATAAAATATCGCATTGAATTTAAAATATTGTTGCTCACCTTTGAAATTATAAATAATTTAGCCCCTCGTTATCTAGTCGATCTTCTTAGTCTACATGTCCCTGGGCGAGCCCTCAGGTCTTCAGCCCAATTACTCCTGGCTCAGCCTAGTCTTTTAAACGTGCTATACAAATAAAGTTGTATTTCCAGTCACCTTTCTCACTCACTATGTATTAACAGACCTCTCTGCATTGAATCATATCTGTTATTAACCTCTGTCTCTCTTCCACAGCATGTCTTTATCCTGTCTTCCTTCTCTCACCCCAACCGGTCGCAGCAGATGGCCCCGCCCCTCCCTGAGCCTGGTTCTGCCGGAGGTTCCTTCCTGTTAAAAGGGAGTTTTTCCTTCCCACTGTCGCCAAAGTGCTTGCTCATAGGGGGTCATATGATTGTTGGGTTTTTCTCTGTATCTACTATACAAACACTGTTAAATGTTCAGGTTCGATGCCATATGTTAAAACAAGATCTAGAGTGTGATTAAAGTGGTGGGTGGGTTCTTTTACATGTTGAGAGAAGCCAATTGAGCCTGATAATACAGATACAGCCACTTTAAATGGCCGCCTCATCACTCACAGGACCATGACAGATACTTAGTGGATTCCTGATGGATTGCCAGCTGATTTGTTACTGTAATGATAGGGTAATGTCTTGTACATCCACCAGGGGGCACAGTGGTAATGGAAGTTAACAACCTGCTTACTCAAGTCTGGTGCTAATCTCAGTCTCTAATCACCTTTGTGATTTATTTTAATATTCTACGCTGTGAAAGGGACTTTCTAAATCCAACAACTGGTACATGTCCTGCAAACAAGTGTCCAACCTGCAGTATTTATCTATTTAGTTAAAGGTGGAAAAGCTCCATGTGCCGACAGGTAGGATAGAATTAATAGTTATTAGTGTTCAACCTGGTCTGGTTGTGTACGAACAACGCTCCAAAAGAAGCATCTAAATCCTGACGATGAATGAATAAACTGATAAATCTCTGCAGGACCTTTACACACAGAGAGAGCACAGACTGTCATCAGCATCACAGAGGATTCTTTTGTCACACATCAGGTGGTCATTCAAACAGCTCTCTGACCCCTACAGAAGGACAACAAACCCAAATATCCTCTCTGTGCCAGCTGTGGTTTTAACACACGTACACAGTATTCCAGGAATCACTGACAGGATGTCAGTTATACCTGTCTGTGAAACCTTCTTAGTGAGTGCTATTGATGTGATTTGGCCTTAAATAAAGTTACTCAACGATTAAGATTTTTAGATTTTTACATTAGTGTTAAAATCCTGTTTTCAAAGTATTGTAACGATCCTTGAGGTGATTTTATTGTGATGTGTTCACTGATGTAAGTTACCAGAGCTGGACAGTGAGGTGTTCCGGTGGACCCTGCCCTGTTACCCTGTTAATAAACCATGGTGAGACCAAAATGTCTGCTGCTTGAGAGTCTACGTGAACATCACAGTATCCAGTAAAGGGTTAAACACTAAAACTGTTATTAACACATCTGCAAACTTTGTGACATCATGTTGAATTTATAACACACTGTTACTAAAGATATGCAGAAGCAATTTCTACTCGATGGAATTATCTGACAGAACATGCTGTGTAGTTTATTTATGTCTCAGTCAGAAGCAGTTTACAGTGCTGAGCTGTGTTCATGAAAACTCCGACATCAGAACACCAGCCTCTTTTTATCTTGATGTAACTGTGAGAGCATGCACTTGGCTCCTTGAAACAAACTGAAGGTTACAACAGACATAACAAAAACTAAATATCAAGTATGAAAACCTTAAATTTATGGAATTCACATAGTAGTATTGACTGCATTTAAATGGTAGCCTCCTAATGTCCCAGTTTAAGGAAGGCACCGTGAGGTTGCTTTTGTTTGTTCCCTCACATTTCCAAAGACCCAGATCAGCCGCCACAAAACAAACAGCTGGTATGAGTTACACACGAATTAACCTAAATGGCCAAGCAGGAAGTCCACAGCTGGATATTCGATTCAACAGGCAACAGTGCTAACCACCACACCACCGAGCTGGCCTGTGACTTGGCGCTATATAGATACAATTGAATTGAATATATCCATAATCACACACACTGTTAAACTAAACTGATCAAAACTGCAAGGTTATTAGAGTAAGCTAAAACTAAACCAAAACTAAAACCAGATATGAAAAAACATTTTAATTAACTAAAAGTAAAAATAAGAAGTGTAAGTAACTGAAACAATGTTGTAAGTTTTTTAGTAAAATAAACCTTTTTCATAACTTGTTGATGAAGCCTGAATTTTTACTGAGACTCTGGATGTCAACAAGCCTGACAGTGACTGCTTTCAATGAGTTCTGTTTTGATTGGGATGCCTGTGCTAATCTTACCGCCGACACAATAATACTACAAACAAGCATTGAAGCTGATAAAAACTCATATCAGTCCCCTCTAAACACCCTCCACATGAACACATCCGTAGGTTTGGAACAACATGAAACCTTCCTGCAGGACAGTGGGGCTCTCTCAGTGTTTAAACTGGTTTAAACTGGTTTCTCTGACATCAGTAACATCTGCAGTGATGCAGGCAAACAAACACAGCTGAAAGTTTGTGTCATTTTATTTTGACATGAAAGTTAAAATCTGTAAATTAGAATCAGATGAGCAGAGAGAACAAAGTCACCCTGAGACCTGGATTACAGGGATTATATTACATGGATTGAAGAGCAGAGTTAAACAGTGAAGCATCAAACAGCAGAGTCTACATTTGACCTGATCCAGGATCATCCTAGTGAAACCACAACAACCACCAACACTGAGATCCTGAGTCAGATTCAGAGTCCAGACAGAGATCATCATCATCATCATCAGTCTGCTGAACACATGAAGCAGCTGCTTTTATAACGTCAGACAGAACCAGGACCAGGATCCAGGCTCAGTTAGTGGGAACCAGGATACGACCTGGAGAATGAAGAAGAGACGAGGACACAGTCACCAACACGCTCTGAAAACACTTCATTGACACTGGATTTAAACTGATCAATACTAATGATTCAGAAACGATTCGTTTTTCAGGGCTTGGATCAGGACTGAGTCTTTTAAAAAAAACTACCAAAAAACTGGGTTTGAAACATGAATTAAACTTACAGTGGTCTAAAAATAAAGAAACTGGTCTAAAACTGTGTGAAACTGGTTTAAACTGGCCTGAAACAGAATTTTAAAACATTGATATATATATATATCTGACCAAGATGGCGCCGAGTATGGCAGCCTCGTCGCGAGCTCCCCCAAGCAACGGCTTTCTTCTGTGTTTAATTTTACTTTTCCTTTATTTTTTCATGAGTAGCACATGTCTCCTTGTGTACGACCGACAAACCTTACTGGACATAAAAGACGGTCTTTCTTATAACTTTCCGGAGTTCAAGTTTTGCAACACGGACGCTCCGTTTGCAGACCCCCCATTCATCTCACCTGAGACGCCTTTGTTCTCTGGCCCTGGAGGCCGCAAACGCCGACGCAGAGGGAGAAGATCTGGCGTTCTGGTTCGACTGAGACGGCGCACTAACAGACCACCGTTACCCAGTTTATTACTGGCTAATGTGCAGTCTCTGGAGAACAAGCTGTGCGAGCTTCGGGCACGGATCTCATTCCAGCGAGAGATGCGGGACTGCTGCGTGATCTGCCTCACAGAAACCTGGCTATCGGACAAAGTACCGGACTCCGCAATACAACTGCCGGGGTTCTCCGTGCACCGCGCGGACAGGTCACAGGATCTTACTGGGAAAAGCAGAGGCGGTGGTGTGTGTTTCATGATCAACAACAGCTGGTGTGATTATGCGAACGTGCACCCGGTCAAATCCTTCTGCTCACCGGACCTGGAGTACCTGATGATTAAGTGCCGGCCATTCTGGCTACCGAGGGAATTTACAGCAGTGATTATTACGGCTGTTTACATTCCCCCACAAGCCGACACTGACCGTGCACTCAGGGAACTGTACAGCGCGATCAGCAGCGAGGAAACCGCACACCCAGAGGCAGCGTTTATCACAGCCGGAGACTTTAATAAGGGAAACCTGAAGAAAGTCTCACCCAAACTCCACCAACACATCCATTTTAACACTCGTGGAGACCGGCTACTCGACCACTGCTACACCTCTTTCCGGGATGCGTACAAAGCCCTCCCCCGCGCCCCATTCGGCCAATCAGATCACTGCTCCATCCTGCTCCTGCCCGCCTACAGGCAGAAGCTGAAACAGGAAGCTCCAACCCGGAGGGCGGTGCACTGTTGGACGGACCAATCGGAGTCTGCGCTGCGGGACTGTTTTGATCACGCGGACTGGGAAATGTTTCACGTGGCTGCTAGGGACATTGATGAATACACAGACTCAGTCTGTGGATTTATCAGGAAATGCGTGGAAGATGTCGTCCCATCCAGAACAGTTAAATCCTTCCCAAATCAAAAACCCTGGATTAGCGGAGATGTTCGCGCGGCACTGGCGGCACGGAGCACCGCCTTTGCCTCCGCGAACACATCGGACTACAAACACGCACATTACCAACTCCGGAAGACGATCAAAGCAGCCAAACGTGAGTACAGGGACAGGGTGGAGCAACAGTTTGACAACCCTCGGAGTATGTGGCAGGGACTAAACACGATCACAGACTTTAGAGGGAAAACCAGCACACCGCAGACCACGGCCTCTCTGTGTGAGGATCTAAACGTATTCTACGCTAGATTCGACGCAGCGAACACCATGAGACCGGACAGTGTGCGCACCGCGGATGACGTCAGTGCGCACACTGTGTCTGAGGAGGATGTGCGGAGGTGCTTCAGGAAGGTGAACGGACGCAAAGCTACTGGTCCGGACGGGATTCCCGGCCGCGTCCTCAAGTCATGCGCGGCTCAGCTGGCTGGAGTGTTCACGCACATCTTCAACCTTTCCCTCTCTCTGTCTGTAGTCCCAGCCTGCTTCAAAATGGCCACCATCGTCCCTGTACCCAAATCCTCCACCATCTCCTCATTGAACGACTGGCGACCTGTAGCCCTGACCCCCATGGTGAGCAAATGCTTCGAGAAGCTGGTCAGGGACTTCATCTGCTCTGCACTACCCGACTCACTGGACCCTCTACAGTTTGCATAGCGCCACAACAGGTCCACTGATGATGCCATAGCCCTGACACTACACACTGCCCTGTCACACCTGGAGAAGAGAGACACGTATGTGAGGATGCTGTTTGTAGATTACAGCTCAGCATTCAATACCATCGTTCCCTCGAAGCTGGACAGGAAACTGCAGGATCTAGGACTGAGCAGCTCCCTCTGCAGCTGGATCCTTAGCTTCCTGTCTGACAGACGCCAGGTGGTCAGACTGGGCAGCATCACCTCATCCCCCATCACACTGAACACTGGTGCTCCACAGGGGTGTGTACTGAGCCCTCTCCTGTACTCACTCTACACCTACGACTGCACGGCCACTAACAGCTCCAACATCATTGTGAAGTTTGCGGACGACACTACAGTGGTGGGTCTTATCACCAACGGTGATGAGACGGCTTACAGGGAGGAGGTCAGCGCCCTGACCCACTGGTGTCAAGACAACCATCTCACCCTCAACGTCGCAAAGACAAAGGAGTTGATAGTGGACTTCCGGAGGTGCAGAGAAGTACACACCCCCATCACCATCAACGGCGCTGCTGTGGAGAGAGTGAGCAGCTTCCGGTTCCTTGGTGTACATCTGGCTGAGGATCTTACGTGGTCAGTACACACAAACAAAACAGTGAAGAAGGCGCAGCAGCGCCTCTTCTTTCTCAGGAGACTGAAAAGATTCGGCATGAGCCCCCGCATCCTCAGGACCTTCTATCACTGTGCCATTGAGAGCATCCTCACTGGATGCATCACCACCTGGTATGGCAACAGCACCGCCTACAACTGCAAAGCTCTCCAGCGAGTAGTGCGGTGCTCTGAACGGATAATTGGAGGTGAGCTTCCCTCCCTCCAAGACATCTACAGGAAGCGCTGCCTGAGGAAAGCGGGGAGGATCATCAAGGACTCCAGTCACCCCAGCCATAAACTGTTCAGACTGCTTCCATCAGGAAGGAGGTTCTGCAGCATCCGGTCCCGTACCAGCAGACTGAGAGACAGCTTCTTCCACCAGGCCATCAGACTGCTGAACACGTCATAGACACCTCAGCTTCACTACTGGAACTTCAACATTATGCACTCCATACTGTACAGTAATGCCACTGTTTTGCACATATTCAACTCTGTATATTTTATATATTTTATTATTATTATTATTATTTTATTTTATTTTTTTACTATTTAATTTGTAAAAATGTGCATACACACACACACACACACACACACACACACACACACACACACACACACACACACACACACACACACACGTAGGAAAATATTTAGTATACACATCCAGAAATGCATACACTATTATATATTGTACATATATTTATTAGTTTCAGGTTGGCCATTCTTGTATTTTGCTCGTTTGTGTTGTTGTGTTTGCACATCTCTGTTGCTTGTGGGGCTCGCACACAAGAATTTCACTCACATGTGCTGTGCCAGTGTGCCTGCACATGTGATGTGACAATAAAAGTGATTTGATTTGATATAAAAATACTGATGTAAACCAGATCCAAACCAGTTTTAGACTCATGTAATGTGTTTTTAGATTAAGTCTGGTCTCAAAACTGGTTTCAGGTATGAACTGGTCTGTGAGTGAGAGTCCTGCTCTGACCTCGGGACTTCCTCTTGTAGTAGATGAATCCAGCCAGAGATAAGATCAGACCCAGGATCAGTCCTGATGCTCCAATGGCGAGCTTGTTCCTCTCTGACTCAGGCATGGACAGATCTGAGTCACACAGGTGAGAGTCAGACAGGTAGGTATGTACAGGTGTGTACAGGTGTGTAGATACAGACAGGTATTTACCCCAGTCAGTGATCAGAGGTTTGTCCAGGCTGGCGTGCTCCACCTTACAGGAGATCTTCTCTCCAGACCTTCAACACAAACAAGCATTGGTAATTGTCATAGAACAAGACCAGAATCTGTATGACAGACCTGGAGCTTCAACTTTTAAACTTTAGTGCTGACTTCATATTAAAAGTTTTTTGGTTTCCATTATTAGAAACGATGCTCCTGGACCTGATGTGGACTCACCTGGGTGTGTACTCCAGGTGTGAGTGGGTCTGGTAGTACCAATCACCATCTGCCATCTCCTCAGTGGAAGTGACATCAGAGGTGACTTCCTGTCCATCTCTCAGCCAGCTCACTTTGATCTTACTGGGAAAGAAGTCATAGACGCTGCAGACCAACATGGCGGGATGGTGACTGGAGGCAGGTGTCATGGAGTGAAGTTTGACGTACGGTTGAACTGGAAGACATGATGAATTTGTATTATTATTAATGTCCTCTGTAAAATTTGAATGTATTTATGTAAAAGGTACAGAGCATATTAATGAACATATATCAATGTAAATATGTCAGAGTCAGCTGAAAGGTTACTTTTCATCTGTAGACCCCGATAGGTCAGACAGAACAATAAACAAGGAATTTAACAAACCCTCAGTACAACAGTCTCGTCCAGACTACAAACACACAAAACTACAACATAAAATTTAATACTACAATAATACATAAAACAACAACTAAATAAAAATAACACATAACATGAAACAAGTAATTACAAATCAGATTCCTCTTTAGCCATTGTTTGAGATTAGTTTTAAATGTGTTGAAGGTACTACCATCTCACTACCTTTAGCTGATGTTGTATGTCTACAAGGTATTCCACAATCCCCAGTAGAGGCTCTGGTGATGCTTCCACTGATGTTGGATTTAAACATGATAAACTCACCCAATGTGGGTGGAACAAGTCAAAATAACATCTTATATATACTAAGTAAACCTAAATATCTTTAATAATTTAAAACTGTAGATATTATATTTCTGAAGTATGAAAGGAAAAAGGTTTTCTGTCTGACACTTTTAAGGCCTTTTTAAACAAAGATTCTGTTGGTTTAATGTAGCAGTACTTGCCAGTGACAAATCAGTAAAACACTGTTCTATATGAGAAAAAATAATAGAGTAGAGAAACATCCTGGCTGCATGTTTTTGGCAGCGATGATCTAATTTGTTGAAGATTGTGTAGGTTAAATCAATGATTTTAGATTTGTTCTTAATATGATTCTTGAACAATAAACTGGAATAACACCAAGATATTTAAATTCATGTACAATTTGAAGGCAACAAAAACGCACCAAAGGGCACTAAACCCTTTGAGTACTCAGAATAGAAAAGCGCTGCATAAGAACCAGTCCATTTATCATTCCTCCTGCATCTCACCTGCTGTTGTAGTACCAGTATATATCACATCCTACTTAATATCACCATCAAAATTCAGGACTGAAACTGATCTCAGTCTCAATATCTGCTCATTAGTAATAATAATTGTAACCCGGGTTAAAAAGATCCATAAATAGTTAAAGATAAGCGAAGTCTGAGAATATAAATATCAAAGAGTTCATTTATTTAAATTTTCTTGTATATTAAAAAAGATTAAAGTTCATGTAAACTGATTAAAAACATGTTTGCATTGTTTAAAATAAGTTATCTTTCTTTTCTTGTGAATTGTTTGTGAGAAGTGTAATTTCCTACGGGGATAAGGTCTGTGAACGTAACACAGGGTGGAGAGGAAAAGGAAAAAAAGAGAGCGCGAGGAGAGAGGGCGGTGGTGCGTGAGTTACACGAGCATCCAGAGAAGTTAGCTTAGTAGTAAGTGTGTTTTGACTTTTCGGACAGATAAGTCAGTGTCGGTAAGCTAGTGACATGACACGTAAAGTTTCAGCGTGAGTCTGCTGGACTGTGTGCTTTGTTTCTTGCGGCCGTGCACGTTAAAGTTAAAGTGAGGCTAACCCAGCCGTTCGCTAATAAGGACTACTGTAGGCTGCCGTTTCGCTAAAGTTGTGGAACATAACAAGCTGCAGAGGATCGTTACCGAACTGGACGGACACACCCCAGATAGTCACTCAGAGTACCTCTGGCAACGTGGGAAGCTAAAACAGGTAGCTTGTGGAGCAGGTGGAGATCACGGACCTTCCTCATCTTTGTGCTGCTGCATTCAGAGCGGAGTGTTTCTGACGGAGCTGAAGACAACCTGTTGCCTGGATTAATCTGGTGGGAATTGCACGTCTCACAAGGTACTGAGTTTATTTATTTATTTTTTGCTCATGGAGTGAAGAACTTCCGGTTGGGAGATCGTTTTGGATTTATTCTGGAGCAATACAGGCCTGCAACGTAGGGTTTATCTCTGCCGGCTTTAGGTTTAGTTTGGGACTGTAATTGTGTTATCACTGGTGGTTTACACTGTGTGTGTGGAGATTCTGTGTACAGTGGGTAAATTGCTGTGTGTGTTTTTTGGTTTGCCTGAATACTGAAACCTGACATTTTATTATTTTATTGTTTTTCATTGTTTGGTAAATTAAAGAAGGGTTGCATGCTCTACTTTACATGGTGTATGACATGATTTGCTGCACTGTAGACACTTGTGTTCATTTTGGTGTGTACTGCTACTGTTAAGGAATAAGCTTCATTGATCCCAGAAACAAAAGAGGAGTTAATGTAAGAGTATCGTACGAGAGTACACTAGAGAAAGAACCCAAAGCCCATTTATTTAATGGTATTGAGTAAATGAGGGCTAAATAATAATAATAATAATAATAATAAACCCAAAGATGCCTTATACAAGAGCATGAATAAAGAAAAATATATAAACAAACAAGTAAAGGTTGGAGTTTGGAAGGTTTTTTTGAAGTGAGTTTTGAGCGAGAGAGTATAGAATAGAATAGAATAGCCCTTTACTGTCATCTTACATGTACAATGAAATTGTAACTGTGCCAGAATTAAATATAAATAGTAGACAGCAGGAATAAATAAAAACTAGATAAATATTTATCATCAATAGACTGCCACACGCCAGAAAGGAAGTCACTCCTATAAACAGCCTGCTCATCTACACATGGTTCAACATTCATGCTGCGTTTAGGTGCACTCGTAAATCTAGCCATCTATAATCCAAAAGCAGAAGATCAGTATCAGACAGCTTCCCCTCCACAGGAGGTCTGAGCTGGTTCTCCTCATGTTTCTCTGAGCTGCTGCTGGGACCTGATTTCAGTCCATAACATGAGGAAACACTAGTTTCATAATCTGTCTGTTAGATACTTTACCTGACAGAAAACTGTATTATGTCATACATGAGCACATGCATTATTAACCTGAAGTTACCTACATCACAGTGTGTGTCGCTACACTATGAATACATTTCAGCCCATCAGTTGGATCAGCTTATCATGAATTCATCAGCTGCTTCAGCACTTTTGCTCATTTTACTGCAGACACCATTAAGAGAGGGACACTTCACACACACAGATTAAACAACAGCGGTCGAGCTCTGTGTTTGAGTGTGTGTGTGTTGTAGACACGAGTACACAGGAAGAGTCGGAAACAAGCAAAAACTCATGTTGTAGTGTGTGACTGCAGTCATTCACACAGCAGCTGTTTCCTCTGGGTTATGATGATAACTTTATAATTGTTTCAGTATATTTAATAGCTCCACTGTTACACTGACTCATAGATCTGAGCTGTAAATGTGTGCAGGTGTGAAGCTGCTACACAAGCTCTGAAAGTCAGAATCAATAAATAAACAGCAGACGGCCTTCAAACAAACATCAGTGTTTCTCAATTTTTGTCTGATTTAAATGAATTAATTAGAAGAAAAGAAGGAAAAAGTGTTTTATCAACCTGTCAGGCTGCTTCATGCTGTTAGAAATATTTATATGGAAATATTTAAAAATAAATATGAGCAATAATTCAGCTTAAAGAGGTTTAATGAATCATCAGTGTGTTATAATGAACAGCTGCAGTTGCCTGTTTCACCAGCAGGGAGCGCCACAGACTGAGGTTAGAGTGTTCAGAGTCAGTGATTTATTACAGTCATTGATCACCAGAGTCTGACCTGCAGCTGTGAGTCCATCATGAATGATTCAGAGTGAGGTCAACACCTGATGATGTCACACAGACCAGCACACTCACCTGATTTAGACAGAGGGTTGCTGTACCAGACACCAATGTTGTGTTGGCAGTACGTCTCCTTCTGAGCTCTCCATGCAGCCAGCTGTCCCTGATCTTTGTTCCAGTCTGCTGCGTACTTCAGCCCAGGCTCAGTGTATCCAACAAACTTCCCCACACTGCTGCTGAACCTGACGTCCTCCACTTTGTTGAAATAGTAAGAGCTGATGTACTCGATGTCCTTCAGCTCAGTGGAGTTAAAGTCACAGCGAGCCATCATATACTCCAAAAATCCATCTGAGAACAAACAGAACATCAGACTGTGAACTGATCACATCACTGGTCAGATTATTGATCAGTGTGTCTCTGCAGTGTATTGATGAGTGTATATTGATAGTACCTGCTATGCTGAGGCTGATGAAGAGGAGGCTGAGGCAGAGGAAGGATGAAGCCATGTTCCTGAGTTCTCCTGACAAACTGACTCAGTCTGACTGAGAGCTGCTCTAAAAACAGAGGACAGGTCACATGACCACAGCATCATCTGTTACCAGGAAGAACTGTGTGACACCAGCTCAGACTGCAGTAAAAATATTAATTCTCTATAGATGATAAGCTGTTAATTTGTAACATGAGCAGTAATGGCAGTAATCTGCCTCTGTTACCTTAGTTAATATAAACCTGAACATTTTAATGATCTTTCTGACCACTTTACAGAAACACATTTCTCATAGAGCTTGATTCTGAACTGCATGTCTGCAATAATAAAAAATACATCTGTTACAATATTATAAATACATCTTTAAGGCTGATATTAACAGTGACATTACTGGACTGAATCAGAGCTGTATATTATAACAGAAGTGAATATCTTGCATTTGAGAAGGAGCTATGTGTGTGCGTTTGGTTTGAAAAACTCACTGTAACGAGCATCAGTCTTTAATATATGAACAAAGTACATCTGTGATGAATTAATGTAATTATTATTACTAATGTGATCCACATTTCTTCATATCTGACTGTAGTTTAAGTGGAGGAGAACATCATGGGGGCTTCAGCAATTTGAGTATTTGACGCTATCCCAGTTGTCTTAGGGGGAGAGGCAGGGTCCACCCTGGACAGGTCGCCAGTCTGTCACAGGGCTAACATAAAAAGACAGACAACCATTCGCACTCACATTCACATATACGGGCAATTTAGTGTTACCACCTGATTCCAGTAACTGCATGTGTATCGATTGTGGGAGGGAGCCGGAGTACATGGAGAGAACCACTGTTATGTTCACCCATAACACCCAAGACACGCATGTCCACACCTGAGAGAGGAAAACCCACAACCATCCTCGGGTGGGAGGAGTCACACACAAACACGTATGACCCATATGATCTTAGATCATAACACCACGCAGACACGGGAAGAACATGCAGACTCCACACAGAAACGCCCCGGCCTGATGGTGGAGGTGAACTCAGGACCTTCTTGCTATAAGGGGACAGAGATGTCTCTTTGTCTTTTTAAGAAAAGCAGCTACAGGTGAACTGTTACAAAACAATCAGCCTTTAGCTTAACTCTGTATGTGTATGTGTTTCTTAAACCTATATGACTAATACTGACCACTGAATGTTATATCTACAGCAATGGACAGTAAACCAGACACACACATACTGCATAAATAGTCAATAACTCATAATTACATCAAAACAATTACACAATTTTCTTTCAGACAGTTAAACATTTTTTAATATTAGTTGTGAAGACCAGTGTCAGACCAACAAACAACATCCTGAACAATCACTTTTTTTTTTTATTTATTCTTAGTTTTATATTTTAGTTCATTTGCATTTAACTGTCCTCCCAGTTAAAGCAGAAGAGTGAAATATTAATACCAGCCCATTTATCAATCAGCCACTGCCAGTAATGAAAACAGCAATGATTTCAGCAAAGGTCTGTTTATTAACTTTCATGATTAAAACAAATATGCTTTCAGTTTCTAATCAAACTGTTCATATACTTAGTTTTTACTTTAAACACAGAGAGAAAGCAGAGAAACAAACATCTGTAAATCAAACATCAGTAAATCAGTGTGAAGGAATGAAGCAGCAGGTCTGTGTTTGCACAGAGGACGGCCCTCGCCTCAGACACCACAGGAGGGAAAGCAAACGTCAGGATATGAATTCAACTGTCTCTGTACTGATGACATCATCACTGTGAGCCAATCAGCTGCACTCGTTTCCTTTGATGAGGAAGAAGGTTCCAGCAGCCACACCGAGCAGACCGAGAGTCAGACCCACTCCACAGAACACAGAGGGTCCAACACCTGGATCAGACTGACCAGTTGCCTGCACATCTGGAGACAGAAACACACAGAGATAAACATGAACCTCCACATCTGGACACAAAGAGGAGAAACAGTGAACCAGCTGCTCCTGATCAACACTGGGGTCAGACTCCATATCTGGATATAGTCATCTCTGTACCTCTATCAGTGATCTGTGTTTAAATAAAGTTTTCTCACCATAGAGCTTGGTCAGTGGTTCTGTCAGGGCCAGATGTTGCACTGCACAGCTGTAGATGTCTCCCAGCTGTGGGGTGAACTGCAGTCTGGAGATCTGGGTGAAGGTCCCATCTTTGTTGGGATAGGGAACGTTGATGCTGGATCCTGTGACCTTCTGTCCGTTCTTGGTCCAGGAGACGTTGACAGGAGCAGGATAGAAACCAGTCACATGACAGATCAGAGTGTTATTCTCTCCAAACTCCACCTCATCTCTGCTGTAGATCATCACACCTGAAGGAGCATCTGAATAAAAGCACAGATCACATCAGTGTTGGAGATGAGCACATTTATTTCGCAGCTACACCGATGTTCATCATGTGAGCCCTGCTGATACATAAAGCCATATGTATAAACACACAGGGATGGGACCTGAACGTGACCCTGTCATGTGTCACAGACAGTCTGACTCATGACAGGGTCATGTTTTCTTTCTGGGAAACAACAAATTTGAGTTTTTTGTATGAAATATTAAAACATGACTTGTTTGTATTGTCAGTAATTATCTGTGGAATCAACAAAATGTTTTGATACATTTTCTTATTTTAAGATGCTTGCTAAAAAAGTGAAGTCTGTATCACATTCAATTAATTCTGGTTCATTTCCTCATGATCTGTTTCCCAGTATTTTAATTGTTGTATCTCTATATTTGAATTTCTCATTACAGTGTGTAAATGAGCTAAGACTTCACAAGTCAAAGGACAGATTTGTATCTGAATGATTTTTTTTCAGTCAGACTGTAAGAACGACACGATGAGTTCCCTGACCCCAAAACCCAAATTTAACCTTCTAATATCCTTAAACAGTTTTGTAGTTCTGCTGTCTGAATGTGGCCACAGATGCCTATGCAGCTGTCACCTCTTTATGGAAATCTCACAGGTTCATTTGACAATTAATACAATTAATTTCACTGTCACAAAAATATTGTTTTTGTTAGCAGTGACTGCAGCCGTAACTTACCTTAAACATCAATGTTTTAAACAGTTTTATTCAAAGTGAAGGAAATAGTTTCTCACCACGCTGCAGTGGAGGGTTCTTATAGTTATGCATATCAGCTTTCAGGCTCTGTCTGCAGATCTGTTGCTGAGCCCCAGCTTGTTCATAACCTCCTGGTACAGTCATAGGATCAATAAAAGGAGGCAGAGGGTAGATAAACTCCTGTTTGTTGAAGTCTGCGTAGGCAAGCTCTTCACCATCCAGTCCATACATGAACTCTCCATCAGAGTCTGAACAGCCATTGATATTAATGTCACTGTGCAGAGCTGAAACACATCAAACACTGATCAGTGACCTGATCAATAACCTGATCAATAAGCTGCTGTTTACAGAGACAAACTCACCGTCAGCAGAGACACAGAGGACACAGGAGAGGAAGAGGAGCAGCTCCTTCATCTTCATCAGCAGCTCTCTGACAGTTAAACTCTGAGTGTGTGTGTGTGTGTGTGTGGACCTCACCGTGTGAGTGTGAGAGTCTCTGAGTGACTGAAAGTGCAGCTGAGCTCTAACACACAGCAGCCAATCACAGAGCTCACAGCTCATGATGTCATCAGTGTCCGGGTAGACAACAGCTGGAGGTGAACACGATCTGACACACACAGCACCGATCAATAATCAATATTTATAAAGTTTTCTGCCTGATCACAGCAGACCAAACAGGAAAACAAGGAAAAGGAAAAGTCACTGTAAATAAAAACTAAACAAAAAAACTATGATATAAACATGTTTATTTTTATTTATTTTGATATCACTGGTGTATTTTACTGATCATAAATAAAATAACTGGCTTCAGAAACATATAAAGCTGACCTGCTGCTGATTTTAACTGATTGAGACTAAAGCAGATCAGTGTGTCACATTTATTATCTGACAGTGAAAATGTTCACGTGTTAATGAATCAGTCGTGCTGATTATCCACTGACTGAAGTCAAACTGACAGAATTAAAACTAACAGTCTGAATACAGGACTTTAACTTGTGATGGAGAACTTCATTTCTGCTTGATAAAGAGAACGTTCTCCTCTGCAGAGGTCTTAGCTCAGGTTCAAAGGTCAAGTCCAACAGCTTTTGAAGAAACTATTGAACATTTCTGGTGACCTGCAGCTGACTGTGTTTCTTCTCTTCCAGTTGGTCTTTTTTACTCAATAAACTGACTCTGTGATGAAGCTGCTCTTCTGTCTCTCAGTGCAAAGTCTCATCCTGACCTTATCCTGTGTCCTGATGTGTTTCCAGCTCTAACAGAGTCCTGCTTTTATCTCATGACTACAATGTGGACTGTACTGATATGTGTTCATATGTGTGGATGATTTAAAGCAGGTGTGTCAAACTCCAGGCCTCGAGGGCCGGTGTCCTGCAGGTTTTAGATCTCACCCTGGGCCAACACACCTGAATCAAATGATTAGCTCTTTATCGGGCCTCTGGAGAGCTTCAACACTTGGGGGCTGTATCCCAATTCAGGGTCTGCAGCCTTAAAGGCCGCATTTTAAGGCCGATTATGTCACAGCGACGCGACGAAGGCTGTCCCAATTCAAAGGCTGCTCGAAATGCGGCCCTGAAATGCGTCCTTCATTTCCCTGAATTTTAAGGCTGTGGCAGTATAGACTTCATGGCCCAACATATCCCAGAATGCATAGCGCGGCGATGGGTGTGGATAATTTTGCCGCAGACGGCAGAAGTGGAGCAGCCGAAGAGTAAACTGTTAAAAGTAAGCACTGAATAATATGTCACTTATTTATGTGCAAATGTTTAATAACGAAGAACATTAAAACATTCCTGTTGGCCACATGTCGGCAAAGTCATGTGACATCAGTGACGTTTGTACTAACTTGGTTTTAAAGCCTTTACTTTAAAATATACGCCGTTCAATAGCTGAGCTTCATCTTACAGAGAATGTGATGATTTTGTGAATTATTAAAGTCAGCACTGAGAGAAATGTAATAATGCCAACATATTAAAATAACAATATTTGTCTCTTATATATAACACATCTGTATACACACTGTCAAAGATACTCGTCTTTGAGTGAAGATTTAAGGTGACAAGAAATATAAATAACTGCAACTTGAATCTTTACTGAAGCTCAGTATTTGAACCAGAGTTCAAGCTCACTGTTGTAATAACTAATAATGATTAATATAATTACTATAATATTGGCCATATTATATTTACATTACCAAAGTGAGATGCCTCAGATAATTATCAAATCACACAAAGCTCATATAACAACAAAATATTTTCTCCTTCATTTCTTACGGAGAGGTTCTTGTATCTCTGCCCACACTGTCTTTATTTATCAGCAGGTAAAAATGATAAAAAATACCAAAAATCTATTCCCTCCATATTTTTACTCCAGTGAGCCAGATCAGAGTCTTTGCTGGCCCGGTGCAGCCCCCAGGCCTTATGTTTGACACTCCTGCAATAACAAGATGAGAGAGTGATTATTGATCAGAGGTGGAGGTTCAATAGTTAACATGCTGTCAGAGGAGCAGCTGAGTTAGAGCTGAAAAGTTTAAACTGTTTCCTCTGCTGTTTATCAGCCAATCAGCTCTTTGCTGTCACACAGCTCACCTGTGCAGGTGAGTCATTCCATCTCAGATCATTGTGGTTCTTCTGCTTGACCATGTCTGATTTCATAAACATGTGATGGTGCAAAGTTTGAACATATAAGATATATATATTTAAAAATGGCCGTCGACCTCCAGCATGGATATTTTTCACACACTGAGGTCATGTGTGAACATCAAACATCAAACTGTGAGTTCAAATACTAACATCACGCTGTCCTATAAAGTCCCATGTTTGAGCTGATGAAATCTAAGTCACAGCAAAGAGAGAAAATCTCATTTTAAATTAACTTTCATGCTGAACAAATATGACAAGTTACAGCACAAAAAGTAAATCATCAGCAGATACTCTGATCCACGGAGAATTAAGTTCTGGTGTTCAGATGGTAAAGCTGAGAATATTGTAACGATCATTTCAGGACCTTTTGACCTCGAGGTCATCAACACTGAGTCTCAGCTGTTCTGACATCTGTCACAGATCCTGCTGGATTGCTCACCAGGGGAGTGGTGCTTGTGTGGTGAATGTGGGGGGTTGATGGCACATGAAAGTGTTGGAAACTAGAGCAGGGCAATATGTCCAAAAATATTTATGACAATATATATTTGTAAATTTGCGATAACGACATAACTGACGATATAACTGAATAAATACTTTACATCTCCACAACGTGTAAAAACGTGTTTTAAAGTTATATAAAATGTAACAGTGCAAATGCAAATTCCTCGCTGACAGTTTAACCAAAGGCATTTCCAGTGGAAACTGGCCGACACATCCTCAGCATAACCATGTATAACATCCACAAAACTTAAAAAGAGGTCATACACACACAATACGGTAACATTATGTTGAAGCACAGTATGCAATTTGCCGCGTGTTAAGTCGCAAAGTGAGTTAATGCGGATCGCCCTGTGCGTTTGGCTGCATGGCGCTAACGCGTTGACGCCATGCAGCCCCAGGTTTTTCGGCCCGCTAGAATGCTCTACCAAAAATAGTGCTTTGTTGTGTATCTGACAGACGAAAGCTAAACCAGTTCCACACCACTAAAGTTGCAGCGTTTTTACAAACCAGTTCTGGTTCATCTGATCCACTTTTGCCCTTCTCCGTCGCCGCCATGCTTTTTCCACCATGCTTTTTCCGCCATGTGCTTATGTAAACAAAGGCACTGCGCATGCACGTTTTACCCATATTCCGATATTTGTGATATTTAATTTTCTTATCGTTGCCTATTATTATACCGGCATTATACCGTGAATGGTATGATATGGCCCAGCCCTATTCCACGCGTCTCTGACATCTGTTGAAAGCCCTCCACACATCTGACAGGTCCACAGCAGCAGCCAGCTGCCTGAGCCTGCGAGAGGATGCAGGATGAGGTTCTGTGTGGTTCCTATCCAATAGTGGGAAATCACCACATAAAAACAAATACTCATCATCACTAGAAACCTTAACAATATCACACAGGACATATAAAAAACCCATTCTGTCCACTCCTTTAGTTGGAGCTTATCCATTGAGAAAAACAAAACTCACATTTTCATATTTGGCTTTAACTTTCAGTAAACCGCCCTTAATTAATTCCTCTGCTTCGCAAGAAACCGGTAAAAACAATAAATCTCTTGATCTGTCAACACATCATCAACAAAATTTCCAGATTTTTTGTCAAGACCCGAGACAATTAAAAAAAGAAAGCTTCAGGTCTGGAAAGTAGTCCTCCACTTTCACCATCCTGAGGCCTTTGGTTTTCTGTAGGAACCTCCTGATGTCAGCAGGAGAGTACAGATTCTGGTTCCTGGCTCAGAGACTAATCACTTTCAGACTCAATACTGCTCTCTCCTGCTGTTTCCTCTCTTAGCTTTTAACGTTTTAGTGCTGCAGAGGGCAGGTTCAGAGCTCTTCCTCTTCTGAGACAGTTTCAACAAATCCTCCTCAAACACCAACATACCAAACAACACATATTGACTCTCTCGGACTTTGAACAGCTTCTGAGTACTGCGGCAAAGCAAGTTATTTTGTGCTTTATACATTATCTGTGCCCTTTTATATTCAACTAAATCATAAAATTTCAGGGTATTCAGATTAATAAACAAAATGTTAGTTGGTTCTTTATTCTCCTTTAAGTCATTTATCAAACAGTTGGTTAAAAAAAAATTAAATTGAAGCTCAGATTTTTATTTCGAATGAAGTCCTTCCTGTCTTTCTTTTGAGGCTAAGAAAAGACTTGTGTCTGCCACTTTCATGTCGTTGCTTGACAATGGAGATGTAATTCATCACAAACCTCAATAGTTTTACTCATCATTGCATGTTGTACTCTACTGTCGGATGTTCTGTGTTGTCGGTGCGAAGACTAAATCACTGGCATATCTTCATTTAAAAAGCTATCCATGGCCATTCTTCCCTTATATCTAATATCGCATATTATCCAGTGTGGGATGTTACTATATTAATTCACAAAAATCTGTTCTTATTGATGAGGTCAGGGGTTTGCAGTGAGTTGGGGGCGGGGGGAAAGCTCTCAAGTACTTTGCCCCTTATGCATGCAATCAGCTCCAGACTGAGCTACACTTGAAGGAAGTTGTTTCTCTGAGTTTTAACAAATGCCTAATATTTTAAATAAACTAAAAAGAGATCTTATTTTAAAACATGTCTAGCTCTATTAATGTTTAGGGTACCAACTTACAGTTGCTCATATTTGAAGAAGAGCTAAAAGAAAACAAAGACAACAGTACCAGAGAAAATATAGACCCAGTAATTTGATTCTTCACCTTCATTATCAGTTTTCTCAGTCTGAAAAACTCTTGGTCAGAATGGATTTTTTCACTAATATCAATTATAGTTATATGATGGACATGATCTGTAGACTTGCAGCTTTCATTTCAGTGTATCCACGTTTAAATTGGATGAAAGGTTTAGAAGTTTCAGCTCTTTAAAATTGGACAGCTGACTCAAAGGCTATTTGATGGGCTTCATTATGTCAATATTGTTGTGATATTTTGATACCATGGTAGCATTTGCTGAGTATTGTTTTTGATGATATTATACAAAGGACCCTGTTTCTGCAATGCCCTTTGTTTGAACCTCATCTCCTCTTGCTGTGTCAACTGAGGATTTTATGGTGTGAAACTAGATACTAAGGTTGGAGGGAAAACACCAACAAATCACTCTTTTACTTATCACTCCCTTGCAGATGTTTTTGGGTTGTGTCAGAACTCAGGATGTAGCAGACCTCTGTATAAGATTTATAGGCCTTGTGAGTGCATCTTTATTGCCCTTGCTGAACAAAGGATTCCAACTGTCGAAGGACACCACCCCACCCAGTGGGCAGGGTCTGAGCTGAAACTTGTTGTCTGCCTATAAAAACTGCTGCACAAAGAATAAACTTTGAGTTAGTTTGGGATGACAATCTAGAACAGTCTCCGCGTCTTTTTGTTCTTCCAAACTGCTCCCGGTACTCTGGCCGGTACCGTAATTAACCGTTGATCATGCTTGAGAATATTTTAATTGTTATAGGTTAAAGGATGAACTCTGATGATCCCAGCCCACGCCTCAGAGAAACCCAGAATGGAGTCTCTTACAAATATATATAAAGCTGATTAAAGGCCTGGAGTTGATCTGAGGTGTGGTGCTTGCATTTGGAAGATTTTGCTGTGAGCAGACAACATGTTGTCAAAGGAGCTCTCTATGCAGGTGAAACAAGCCATGCTTAAGCTGTGAAAACAGAAAAAACAATCGGAGAAATGGCTACAATATTGGGAGTGGCAAAATCAACAGTTTGGTCCATCCTGAGAAAGAAAGAAAGCACTGGTAAATTCAGCAATACAAAAAGACCTGAACGTCCACAGAAAACAACAGTGATGGATCATCATCATTTCCATGATGATGAGAAAATCGTTCACAACAACCAACCAAGTGAACAACACTCTCAAGGAGGACGGCGTGTCGATCCAAGTCTACAATAAAGAGAAGACTGCATGGAAGTAAAAAAAAAAAAAAACATCTAAAAAAGCCAACACAGATCTGGAAAAACATTCAACAAATGAAACCAAGATCCACCTCTCCCAGAATGATGAAAGAATAAAGTATGGAGAAGGCGTGGAACAGCTCATGATCCAAAAACACAGCGGAGGCAGTGTTATGGTTTGGGCGTACCAGAACAAACCAAACAGGAAGTAACACATTGCTGTGCTTTTTTCTTTCTTTTTTTTTTAACAACCTATATTGGGTTGGGGGTAAGGGGCAGGCGTTCTGAAGAGTGGTACAGGCAGGTACACAGAGAAACAGGGAGCTGGATTTAAATGCAAGCGTGTCAGGAACAAGTGAAGAAATTAGCAAAAACCATAAAATGAACATCTGGCTGCATTGCAATGATATTGGAGAAAGCTGAGTATAACATTAGCAGCTGGATAAAGTGATACCCCTTATTATTTTCAGCCATTTTCCACTGTGGAGGACAAAAGGTTTCAAACTCGTCCAAGCTGTAAACCACATGTGTGTTCTCCCTAGTAGTAATAAATGCATGAAAATGTTTAAAAAATCGTTTAGAATTAATTATTTAAAATACCCCACCCCCCCAAAAACAAACAAACAAACAAACAAACAAACTAAAAAACATATACATCTTTAACCACAAGATAAAGTCATTAGGGATGTAAAGTTATCTAGGTAATTTTTCTGGGCCTGTTCACCTGCACCTTTGCCCCCAGTTTAGTAAAACGTACTCAGACTGCAGAACATGAGAGGTTAAAATGCCGTCTGCCTGTCTGAGGATGTTCTAGTAGTTCTTGGGGGTTTACAGGAGCTGTTGTGGCCATAATCCTCCCTGCTGTCCTAATCAAAGTTTAAATCTAAGCTTTTGATTTTACAGTTAAATTACCAAACCAGCGTGCAGTGCCATACCTTAAGATCGACTCAACTGTTGCTCTGTAAAAAATCATCATGATATCACTGTGAACGCCAAACAACCAGAGAGAGTGTAGATGCTGACGGATCAGAGCACAGACACTGTTTGCTTGTGTTCTCCAGCTGAGATCACTGTCAGTATGAACTCGCAGGTATTTGAAGGAGTTAACTTTTTAATTCAGTTCACTTCAATCCTCCACCAGGATCCTCCAGCATCTCCACTGTCTTGTATTAATCTGCAGTTGGTGAGCATCGCAGCAGCTGACACACTTCTCCACTGCACAGCTGTGGGGTTTTAAATTGGACTTTGCAGGTAAAGACTAAGTACCACAGTGTGATCAGACAATTTCACAACATCTTGATTTGAATGGGAGATTAGTGTAAAGTGTGATTAATTCATATTTTACACTGCTGTGTAAGAAAAGCTTAAATTAACAGTGCAGTATTGAATATTACATAAAATAAACTATATACACAATGCAGAGATGCAGAAATGTGTGCATGTAGCACAGAGCCATGGCTCAGTGTCTCACAGGATTAACTGTATTTTCACAAGTGTTACAGTTTTTCTTACTGATTAAAAACCTCCGGCTGTTAGTTCTACACAAAGTAATTAAGCAAAATATTAAATTACAGAAAAGTGTTTTTCAGTTTCTGCTAAAGAAATTTCATTTATTTACAACTACAGTTAAAAAAACAGAAGGTCTGGGTAATGAAATACCAGAACATTTTGTGTAATTTTAAATATTTATTTCTTACAATATAAAGAGTCTTCAGATTTCTTCCTGAAGAAAGCGGAGATGTAGTCAGTGGGCTGTGTGTGGTCCGAGATATATAAATCTAGTCTCACAGCGTAACAGCTTGTAGCTCAGTGTTCCAACATTTAGAACTAGAGATCAATGCGGTACTAACATGCTGTTAGTTCATTTTGTAAGGTAGACCCTACAATAATACATACAGAGAATAAAACAACAATCATATGACCCCCATAAGCACTTTGCCAACAATGCTGGGATGGCGCGGTGGGTATGCTGTCACGTGGTGTGTGGAGGCGGCGGTCACGCCTGCCAAAGATCATCTGGATGGATCTTGATATCCCATAGTGCCAAAGCACGCAGGTCCTTCGAATGAGGTCCCGCCAGCTCTGGAAATTCACCCCACGGGAGATTTCCCCACGGGAGCACTCTCGTGATGACACCCTGTGTTCAGCCTTTGACCAAATGATAGAAGCTGATGGTCATGTGATGCACCCTGAACTGAAACTACCTGTGCTTCGTATTATTGAAAGGCTTTGCCAAGTGAGTCGAGACACTGGCATGGAGGAGACACACACCAGTGTTGCTGGTGCCCAAAAGCCGCCAGGAAATGATTTTCCAGGCAACTCATTATACAGCAATGAATAATGGCCCCATTTTATTGGCCCGGCATCCTTTCCAAAAGCACCTTTGCACCTGTTACCATTAATGGAGGTCTTGTTTGAGCGCATTGGCATGGACCTCATCGGGCCATTTCACCTGAGTGCACGCGGCTATTGCTTTGTATTAGTGGATTATGCAACGCGATACCCAGAAGCAGTGCTGCTGCCCACCATCTCTGCAAAGAGTTTAGTGCAGGCGCCATTTCAGGTCATCTACCGAGTCAGCATCCCGAAAGAGATACTGAGTGACCAGGGCACACCCTTCATGTCTCGCACACTAAAGCAACTGCAAATTACTGGGTGTTAAATCTGTTCAGACTGATGAGCTGGTGGAGCGGCTGAATAAGACTTTAAACTCCATGATTCGTAAGTTCCCTCCACAGGATTTTCACACACAGTCGGACAGGGGAGGGGCCACGCAGATTTACCAACTCAGCCTGCTGAAAGCATGGAGATGGATAGATGATAGATGAAGTGTAAGTGGAGCAAACTTTAACCTTCTTCCATGACAGAGTTTTTCTTGTATCCAGAGGTCCTGCAGCAGCTTCATATCCTCTTCTGTTTGATCCAGTTACAGACTGTGCAGGTTCAGAGGTGTCACAGTCTGTAACACTGAACTCTTTATGTTCTTTGAATGTCCTTCCAACAGGAGTTCAGTTTTTTATTTGAAACTGATCAGAGGGAGGATGTTCGTGACACAGACCAGCTTTAATGGCCACAGCTGACCTCTGAAGGGTTTATTTTAGCTAAGAGCAGTTGTGTTTCAGAGAACTGTTACGGTCCTGCTCTTATTTCATGCCCACACTTCGGTCTGTATTGATGTGTTTTAAATGTGTGGGTAATTTAAAGTGTCCCGACCTGCTGACTGTGAACTTCTACACTGATGCAGTTTCCAAAAATCCTCCAAAGCTGCAGAGTCACCTCTGAAGCTGCTGAAACAGAAGCACTGAAACCATCTCAGTCAGACTCTGTTTATTAACCATCAGGTGACTCGAGGACAAAATACTGACACTTTATTTGACTTGCAGCAGGAGAAATATGTCTTGGCTCAGAGTTTTATCCTCTGTGTGATTAAAGTCTGAGGTTTATGACACGTGTGTTGGATTTTGGGTTGATTAAGTTTTCACTTTCCACTGATTTTTGAGGACTCAGAGGTGAACAGCTGTTAAACCTGTGGAGGAGTTTTTATGTGATGAGCTCTGATCATGTTTCCAGAGAACAGCGAGCTTCATGAAGCTCAGACTGTTAGGTGTCTGTGTTGGAGAACTGAGTCACATGACGTAAAGAGCAGCAGCGTCTCTGAGGTTTACCATCGGTCACCTGAACTCTCAGAAAGTCCCCGCTCTCTCTGTGCTTTCACTTCCTGTTCAGCCAATAGGAAAAAAGCAGCTGCTGCTGTGTCAGCTGTTACTACAGGCAGAAGTCTTTTATGTGAACGGCAACAGAGACGCTCAGAGTCAGACGCCCTGCTGGATCCACACTCAGTCAGAGTTTAAGGCTGGAATGTTTTTAAACCAGTTTAACCAGTCTGACTGTCTGACTGGAGTCTGCAGGTTTAAGTCACATTAATAATAAACATCGATCCACACACACAGTCTAAAAGTTAAATAAATATTTAGAGCTGATTATTGCAGCAGGACAGCCAATCAGAAACAGCTGAGTCATCAGTTACCAGGTAAAGCTGGACAGCAGAGGAAGTGCTCTGATCCTTCACTGCAGTACAGCAATACTACAAACAGACAGTAAGTCCTGCATTAGAAACAAATCTACTTCAGCCGCCCTCGTCAAGCAATCACGGTGCACAGACTGTGAGATCATTTCAAACTCCTGCTCTGAATATGTGGAATGTCTGACTCTGAGGTTAAGGCCTTTTTATTTGCCCACAGTGCTGCAGTGCATCATTGTGAGTGTCGTGCACATCCCCCCCCTCCGCTAACTGAAGGAGCTGCACGACATGATCAACGAGCACGAAAATAAACACTAAGCGCTGCTGCAATTGTTTTGGGAGACTTTAATCATTGTAATCTCCAGAAAAACGTGCCTTAACTTTGTAACCTTCCCCACCAGGGGAAATAAAAAACAGGATCAGTGTTTTTCTCTGTAGCTATTATTATTGTAGGATATACTTGTTGTGATTTATATAAATAAAATTGAATTGAATATTGTTAAAATTATGACATGGAGAGCTCTGCACAAGAATTCCAATGTGCATGGACTGTTGGTCCTGTGCACACGTGGCAAATAAAAATCTTGCATCTATATATCTATATAATAATAAAATAACACATCACAGGGTCAGACTGAGGAACAGCTCACAGCTTTGTGCCCTCAGAACTTAAATCAGTCATTTTTATACTGGAGTTTGGTGAGTCAGGATGTGTTTTGCGGTGATGTGAGTTGCAGGTTTTAACAGATCTCAGTATGAACGAATATCTGAGTGACTTGCTGATCAAATAAAAGTTTATAACCTGCTGGTTTAATCTGTAATCACCAGAGGTGATCAATCAACCAGCAGAATCCGCTGATTCCCAATGTTCTCAGGCTGGATCTATGTTTGATTATGAGCTGGTTCACTTCATGCATGGCCAACACACACACACACATGCAGGCACACACACACATACACTGATTTAAGAGGGCAGGGATAGCTCAGTAGGTAGAGTGGTGGCCCCATGATCGGAAGGTCGGGGGTTTGATTCCCCTGAACAGCTACCCTGAGGTACCCCTGAGCAAGGTACCGTCCCTACACACTGCTCCCCGGGCGCCCAGTGGCTGCCCACTGCTTCACTGAGTGAATGGGTTAAATGCAGAGAGGGATTTTCCCCACGGGGACCAATAAAGTACACTTTCTTCTTAAGGCTCACCAAAGTAAACAGGGACCAACATGAAAACATTCACAACACTGACACTGTCATGATAACAGTCTATTAAAATGTCGCTTCCATCCACGTGTGAATAACACAAGCCTGCATTTGGACACATCTTTACTACAGACGTCTGACAGCATGTTAAAAATATGAAAGAAAATTAAATTAATATATATAAATATTCCCTTAAAAATAAATATTGGTGGAGGGGAGTGCTAGCTGAGTGCTTCCTGTTTTCAGAGGTTTCACTGAGAGATCCTCAAACTAACTGCAGTTTGAAACAAACTAAAGTTTAATCATTTTTTTATTATGAAAATTATATCTACCTTTGGAGAAAAGTTGATTTTATCAAAACAAAACCAGTATCAACAAAAATTAGAATAAAAATTAGAAAAAGGTTGGACACCTGAATCAGAGCATGTGAGTGTGTGTTTCTGTGTATTTGTGTAGCTGTGTGTGTACATGCTGACACATGCTGTCACTTTGTTGGGACAAAAACAGAAAGTAGAAACCTCCAACAGCCAATCAGAAAAGCAGCTGCTGCTGTGTCAGCTGTTACTACAGGCAGAAGTTTGTACATGAACAGCAGCAGAGACACACAGAGTCAGACGCCCCCTGCTGGATCCACACTGTAACAGCTGATCAGGGATCAGTCTGAGTCAGTCAGCAGTCAGCAGATAAAGCTGGACAGCAGCAGAGGGTGAGGTACTCTGATCCTTTACTGCAGTACAAGTACCACAGTCCTATTTCTGACTGGAACAGCTGGAAGCATCTACAATCAGATTACGCACTGAGAGTCTGAATCTTCCACCTCACGGGTTTAAATACAACACATGTTTATAACATGTTTGCTAATGAACGTGTGAGTTAAATAAAACATGTGAGTTATATTCCTCTGTGTGTGTGTGTGTGATGGTGAGTTTATGTGTGCTTCTGGATTATTACAGTCTCTCATTATCATCCCCCTGTTCTCCCACTGTAACCAGTATAACCAGTATCAGTGCTGGTGCCTACGCTCACTGCTAGTTCACCTTGTTTAAAGGTCCATGAAGAACATGAAGATCAGACGTTAACACAGAACACGAACACCGTGTGTACAACTACACACTAACAACATGACGTCATGGCGTCGATGAGCACTGACACGTCTCATTGACTCAGGTACATCAGCGGCTCCTTTTCCAGTACAAATGAGTACCACCTAACATGTGTGGGATTGTGATGTCCATGACCTCATCTGCACCCGACACAAACGCCACAACATGTGTGGACATGGAGGCGATGGTACACCTGTTGCTTGGCCTAAAGCTTTTTCTCAGACCAACACGTTGTTGTTTTTATGTCATTTTTGTTGTTGTTGGGTTTCAGAGAGGGCAGTTTTGATTTTCATGAAGGACTCATTGAGTGACGCCACTGAATAGCCAATCAGCAGCAAGCAGTCTGCTGATGTCACATTTTGGGATTATAGCTCAAGGTAAAACGGCGCCGTGTCTCTTACTCTGGTCAGCGTGACAAACAGATAAAGAGCACCGGCTCAAGGTGGAAACTAATAAAGTTACAATAAATGACGCATGGGTATCAATGGGACCATTATAGCAAAAGACTTAATGGTCCACTATCTGTGGCCTGTCTCTCGGCCTGTTGTATGTGTGTTAGCCTTCAGTGTGGACGTGGTTCTAGAGCTCACTCGTAACAACAGTTTGAAGTTGCCCTGTGGCACAGGCCCCATTCACATCAGTCAAACATGTCACGGAGCAGACACCTGCTGATGCTGTAGCCGGGCCCACTCCACAGGTGATGCTAATCAGGCACCAGACTATCTGCACCTGGAGTAACAGACGCTTAACACATGACTAAATAAACAGATGAAAGAGTCACATGAAGAGGAGCCTATAGAGATTTTTTATAGCTGTTGTTCAAACAGTCAAATGTGTTCAGCACCGCACTTTATTCAGATCATAATTCTGATTGCAAACGCTGCCCGACAGGACACGTTAAAAAACAAACTGTCAACAGAATCAGCTGTTCGGCATTAGCAGAGAAAATTTGGTTTCATGGGCGCAACCCAATGACTCAACTCTGCTGCTCAACCCACAAATGCATTTTCATTTCACATGTGGCAGATCTAAGGGGAAATAAACACATTCTGTAACCGTACAGGATTCACTGCAAAGAAGAACTGTTACACCAAAGAAACAGCCAACTACAGAGATCTAATATTTCTAATGTGATGCAAAGTGCACATAGCAAGTGCTTAGTTGTTTTTGTTTTCTAAAGATGAACAGATTATCATTTTGACTCCATTTGAGACGCACATATTCATGAAACAGGTGAGGATTGTCACTTTTGCCCATGATATCAGAACAATGACCAGAAAAAGAGTGTTCAGTGATGCCGTCGCCTAAGGATGATGGACGATATCACAGATTATCTCTGTCACTGTTTTTGTAAGACACAAACGTCACAGCAGTGTTCATAACCTGTGAAAGGAGAGTTAAAGCATTCAGAGAAGTCAGAGTTTACTCAGAATCAGAATATCTTTACTGCCATTATAACAAGTACAATGAAATTAGGTACCGTCCCTGTGGTGTCAAGAGAAAAGTTTAAATATGTTTGCAGAAGAATGATATAAAAAAGAGGTAGAACTCAGGCCTTCAGTACACTCAGAAAAATTATGGTTCTTAAATGGTTCTTCAGATGTCTTCATGGTTCTTTAAAGAACCATCATACGTCAAAGAACCTTTTTATTTTGTGGATGGTTCTTCAGCTATTACAAATGGTTCTTTAAAGAACAAAAGGTTCTTCATCCTTAGCAATCTAAGTTTGATGGTGTAAATGGCATAAATATTTATTCAGTATAACGAGGCTGTGAATTATACTGTGTGTTTTCTTTGTGTGCATGTGTGTGCAAAGGGGGAGGGCGGATTACCTGGCAATTACCCTTTAAGAGAAGATGGTAGGAAACTGAATATTCAAATAAAAGTTAGAAATATTTGTAAACAGTAGACACAATACACACATTCAAGTACTGTACTTTAGTTTTAAATTTTAATAAAGCATTACTATTTTCTACTCCAAGGCATTACTTTTGAGATTATTATATATTTTTGAAAATATAGCATAATGATAATACTAGTTATTGTAAACTTTACAAACCACCCAGCAGTATGTAAAGTCAAATTATAAAATACAAGTAAATAACAATTGCAGAACAGAATGTCAGTGTAATGAACACACACTTCGTTTTGACAAAGCGCACTGCTTAGGTAAATGATCTGAGTAGTTGTTCATCACTGAGCAATTTGTTAATATGTGTTTCGAGCCAAATAAATGACAGGGAGAGAGAGAGTGACGTCAGAACACGTCATACTATAACCTCCCGGGAGCGGACGGAGGGGTCAGTCGTTGGGATGCGCATGCGCAGACAGAGTGTGCGAGCGGCGGGCCTTGACCTTTCGGGGGAAAAAACTCACGGACGGTGACAGCGAGGCGGATAACAGTCTTCAGTACCTGCTGGACTTTGAAGCTGTGGATTCTGGGACTGTTAGAAAAGGTAAAACATTTCCATTAAAACCTTATTACTGTTTTGTTTTTGTTACTCGTCATTGTAGCTTGCTGTTAATGTTGTGCTAACAGTAGCGATTAGCTAGATACGTTAGCCGTTGATGTCAGCGCAATTTAGTATCCAACTGTTTTCCTAACAAAACCACTGTTATAATTAAGTGAAGCTGCTCCCAGCTAATTTGAACCTTTGGCTTCTAAAATATGTGGTTCAATTGCGTGCTGCGTACATAACCTAATGTCAGCTAGACCGAAATTAAAATTTAATATATTGTTAAAGTCACTAAAATGGCGCCTGAAGCCTGTTGTGGCGTGAGCTCTGTGTCTGCTCTAGAAACTCTGAAATTCTGTAGATCTGAGCCGTACATTAAATACTCACATGAACCTGTACTTTGAATTCTGTATGAGCTGTATAAAATGCAGCTATGCATAAGTGTTTTGAATGAATAATTAGATTAGATAACTCTTTATTGTCTAATCTAATTATATAGAAATGTGACATGAGAAGGTGTCTTTGACTGTTCCTGCATAACTTAGTTTCGGACTAGTTGACAAGTTATGCTCCGGTCATTTGATGTTTCCAAGATAGATGTTCTTTTGTAATATAGTTTAATTTTTTTGTATATTTCATTTATCCACCATCATACATACAAGCTAAGAAGAGGTCGTTATACTAACAAGAGGTATCAACGCTGGGCCAAAGTTCAGCACATGGTTAAAGTTTGTAATCCAGCCAGGGTGTAAATATCACTCAGCAGCCAGAGCTGAAGCAGGTAGCATCAACACATAAATCTACTCTACCCGGCTTAAATCACAAGAGCACCTCTGACCAAAAAGCTGTAGATTTTTCTTGTTTGCACAAATTAATCCAGATTCACATAATTGTGTTCACAGCTCCAACAAAATGAGGAAGAGGAGGGGGAGAAACACAATTAGGTTGAATTACAATTGGATGGAAGGCGAGGACAAGGAGAAGGAAGCTTAGGATGAGGAGGAAGAGAAGCAGCAGGAGCATCTTTAGGGATCCCTACGATGTCATTGAGGTTTGTTTCATTAATATGGTCCTCTCACAAAGAACGATGACTTGTTTTAGTTCACCTACTTCCTGTATTAAATAGTGATGTGCAAAATGTTGTGAAAAACCACGGCGCAGGTACGTATAGTGCATCTGCAGGTAAATGAACATCAAATCTCTAAGACAGACTGAAATCTGTATATTTATCACCCTTATGATAAAACCCACGTCAGCCATTGGTTTATGGACTTTGTATTTTTTTAGCCTCAGCATCTGCTTTATTGCTGTTGCTATGTTGGGACCATATTAGGATGAGGGATCAGAATCTGGAGTCATGCACACTATTGTTTCATTTAGTGTGTATCCATAAGATTCGTACAGCAGATCCAAGTTGTGCCTTGAAAACAGGAAAGTCGTCTGCATAGAGGAGAACTGTAATAGCAGGCTTGTACAAAGTGAGGCTTTGTGCACTCGTTTTACTTCTGTCACCCTGTTTTGATGCAGAATTCATTTGAAATCAGGCAAGAACTGGACTTATTTTTTATAATGTGTTCTTGTGAATTGATTGTGTATCGCATATGTTTGATTTGACTTTCTGCAAGACAACAGTCGTCCACTGGCCAAAAAAGTTTTCCAAATACCTCCACGTGATCTAGCCTGGATTTAGAAAAGAATAGCAAAAAATCTGCACCTCCTGCTTCAGATGCAATTTGTGTTTCTGTGTTCAGAGGCAGCGGCGAGAGGGGAGACCTCGGCTCATCCAGCTGGAGAGCCTGACCAGGAGGAGTCGAACATTAACTCAGCTCTTCCAGGGGACCCTGCAGACTCGGCTGCTGGCATCGGCGAGGGATGACGTGAACGCCAAACTGGAGTCCATCACAGGTCAACTGCAGGTATGCGAGTCAGACCTTCTGAGGAGGGTTTCACTTTTCTCTCTTCTTTATAATTGACTCTTTTCTCTCTCTTTCAGCTCCTTGTCTCAGAGTGGGAGGGATTTGAAGCACAAAGGGAGGAGCTTGTCGTTTGGTTGGCTGATATGGATGTCCGCCTGAGAGGTTGACCAGCTGACAGGAAACACCAGTGAAAAACTGAAACAACTGCAGGTGTGGGCTTGTTTTGATATGACATATGTTTGATATGAAACATACGTCAGAGACATTATCCTAAACTGGACTAACAAAGGACCATGAGTACAACATGAAACGTACATTACATGGTGTAATGCTAAAGTTCATTGATCATTTTAATCATAAACTTGTTGAAATATTTTTACTGAACATGCAAACATCTGCTGATGAAAATGTGTTGATTTATTGGTCTGTTATGAAGCTATTGCTATTTCTAATGTGTTTTATCACTTTCTGATGTTTTATTAATTAAACAATACATGTATTATTTGTTGTGTTATCTGTAGATATAGTATTTATATATATATTTATTTATAGTATAGCAAATATATTTAATTATTACTGTTTAAAACACTAATATGTGACATGTATTAGTAGTGATGTTGTGCTGAGGGTTAAAATGCCTTTTTGTCTTTTGGTATACTACAAAATGACAATAAACCATTAATATATGTCTATGCTGTGCTCGTATTTATTTTACCCTACTCAAATTCAATTTATGATGCATTTTATTTTGAAAGATTTAAAATGGTTTTTTAAAGAACCACTCAAAAAAGGTTCTTTAAAATGGTTCTTTTAAAGAACCATTTGAAGGACCTTTTTAAAAATGGTTCTTTAAAGAACCATTTTTAAAAAGGTTCTTTGAAAAACCATTAAAGGTGCCCCAAAGAACCATTTCTTGATGGTTCTTTGGGGCACCTTTAAAGGTTCTTCAATGAACCACTGAAAGAAATGGTTCTTCAAAGAACCATTGTTTGAAAGGTTCTTTGTGGCACCAAAAAAGGTTCTTCTATGGCATCAGTCTAAAGAACCACTTTTGGTTCCAGTTGGCACCTTTATTTTTCTGAGTGTATAATAAATCAAACCTCATTGCACATAGACATTACTGAACAAATATCAGGTTTTATAAAGTAACAACATCATCTAATTTTGAATGAAAGCCTCATCAAGTGAGTCCATACCGTGTAACAAATTTAATATTGTACAGTAACCTAACAGAACTGAAGACAGATTTCAGTCAAAGGTCTTCAGTGGTACCAAAATATAAGTTACACCTGGAAGTGTACTGACTGGCACTCAGGAAGTAAGAACAACCAGACGGTGTGCTTGCATGGACCACACCTGTTACTAAACACCTGACAAGTCCCCAGTAGGCTGCTCCCAGTCTGGTCTGGGAACTCTGATCATTTGTAGTGATAACTTGGTTTAGGTCCTTTCTGAGATACTGCCTGATTTTTTTTCAGTGGTGTAGAATCACCAACTAAGGGCGGCCCCCACCAGCATACTCTGGTCATGTGTCCCTACAACATCACAAAGACAAGGATGGGTGTGTGTGTTGGTTGACCACATGCTTTCACTTCTTCTATGAATAGAAACAGAAAGTAAAAATCCTCCAGCAGCCAATCAGAAAACCAGCTGCTGATGACTCATCAGTTGTCAGAGGAAAACTTTCTCTCCTGAACAGCAGAAAACTGAATAAGCTTGAGCGCCCCCCAGTGGAGGTATTACATATGTAACCACAGAGCTCCTCAGTCACAGAGCAAAGCCTCAGAAGGCCCACGAAGGAGAAACTACATGTAAATAAATCTGTGAGATCACCAGGATAAAAAAAATGAAGTAAAATAAAGTGGCTCCATGATTCCGTATGAACATTTTTACAGATGAAACAGTCTAATAATCAATGATCATTAAGTCAGTCTGTTTCCTGTCAGGGTCAAACTCCTGCTGACCTTATAAACTTTCATACTGAAGATTTACCTGAACAGGTGGAACATAAACCAGCATCAGTGTCTGAATGTTTCAGGTAAACTAACCTGAGAGTGCAGAGTTTCATACTAAACTGACACACCTTCATCAGCTGACTGATCAGCCAATCAGCTAACAGCTGCTGCAGTCTGCAACTAAATGAAGGAGCTGAGGCGCCCCCTGCTGGCTATCATCGTCACCATCATATCATTACTTTAATCAGAAGATGAATGAATCTTTATGTATGACCAGTTAGAGTTATTATTAAACTGCTCATTAGTGAAATAATCACATTTCTGATCATGTTTATGGGTACAGAAATTATTTCCAGGGTCTGTATCATTTTCCAAGTCTGCAATCAGTGTACTCAGAGGGTTTTAGTCCCAAATCCTTATAAACAATGTTCATGTATGGGTAAGGTTCATTCTCACCTTACAAAGAAAGTGATTATTATCAGCATTTTGTCGTGTTATATCATTTAGTTGGCTGTCAGTAGTTTCCAATAGAGAATTTTAATTTTTATTGAACCTGTCATAGTTTTTAACATTTCTAATATTTATGCAGAAAGTTCTTTAATGACCACAACCTTTTGTTCTTCTGCTGTTCCTTTGAGTTTGATGTAGACCAGGCACGTACGGGGGGAGGGGGGATGTAGAGAGGATGTAGAGGAGAGGGCGAGCCAGGAGAGAGTGAGACAGAGGAGAGTGAAGCCATAGAGAGGACGTTCTCAAACCTACTTGGACTTACACACCCATCTGATCCTGCCCATGTCACACAGTTCCACAGACAGTATGATGAGGCCCAAATGTGTGATAATATTGGACCCTGCCAACCAGTCCTGTCATCACATCCAAAGAATGAATGATGATGAGACCTTGTCAAGTCAAAAGTGAGGAAACTTCTGGGAGCTAGCAGAGTTGTTCATCAAGTATGACGGTGTAATTACACCTCGATGCCATAAAAGAGCGACAGGGACCTGGAAAAGGACCTGTCGTCTCTCTCCTCTCAAACAGAAGTCAGAACGACATGATCAAAGCTTTGGCCACATCAGTGAGACGTGTACTCCATGCAGAAATGCAACAGTGTCTCTTGTCTCTTGAAAAGCCAGTAATGGCTCTACTGAAAGAAAATCAGAATCAGAATACTTTATTCATCTCGTGGGAAATTAGGGTTACAGCACGCTAATGGCGCATGCGCACTTACAAAGGAACCTTCTGACCAACTTTACACAAACATCACATTGGGCAGACATGTCAGAAGGTAGGCTGATAGGAAAAAAACAACGAAAATACACTACATGAGGTAAGAGGAGGAGAAAAAAACTCCACTCAGACTGAGCTCCTAGTGGGAGAACAGTTTGATAAAAGAAAAAACACCTCAGCACAAAAGCACATGACTATCAATACACCATAGAAACACGAGACAAGCAACAGGGGCGGGTAAAGGGTAAGAGAGAGCCGGCGTAGACAGCGCATCCGGTCCTGCAGCATCTGCGCTGGTCCAGTTGACTGCTATCTTCCCCGGTAGGGCACAAGCATCGAAGGCGTTGGAAAGGGAGGGGGGATGAGTGAGTGCTTTTCAGTGTAAGTGTGTGTGTGTGCGTGTCCATAGTTTAGCTGAGACAGTGTCCTTCGGCCTATCAGGCTAAGTAAACAGTCCTCCAGCCAATCCAGGTGTCCTTGCATGGGACGGGAAGAATAGCCGTAACACAGTCGTTATCAGGGAGTGATTGTTCGGCTCCAGCCTTGGGCAGCTGGCGCCGTTATGGGGGTCCGCAATTTTGATGTTGATTTTGTAAATTTCCATGCGAGCAGCCCAGGAGAATAACCTGAAGATTGACAACATCCCGGGTCAACGTTACGATGGGGCTGCACACTGTTGCAGAAGCGCACGGCTCTCCATCTCAGTACTCCTTTCTTTTGTTTAGTTTGTCCGTCCTTCTTGTTTCTTTGTGCACGATCGGTTCTGCTTTCAACATTCACCTGCCAGGACCTCATAGACATCAGTGATCAGCACCAGATATCTTCATCGGACTTTCATCGTACGCACAACATCCCAGATCACATAGCGAGACCACGGGGCTCTCCGTGGATTGTTATCAGGTCTAGGCGGCAGCGCAGACGGGGGGGGCGGCGTCATACTGAGGTTAAAAAAAAAAAATCAACAATACAAGCCACCTCTGCCAAGATCATGTTTACTCCAAGGAGGTGGTAACTCCACATGGGACATCTTGAATGCCTTACATTGCCTGACAGTCCCAGAGAACAGAGGCACACCAAGCTGTGAGGAACTCTGCCGGTTCTATAACACTGAGGAGGAAGACACTTTACAAACTTAAGGTCTTTCATGCTTCATACTCACCAGTGTGACATTCTTTCAAAGAAAACAATGCACATCTGATCTGCCCCAACATGACTGAGCTGCTGAAAAGATTATTCTTATCATTAGAGAAAAGATTACCAATAATCATCCCACAGATGTAATAGCTACTCTTAGTGCCATTGATGTTAAGTTAGACTCTTTTTCTCCAATTGATCTTTCTGAGTTAACTTCAATAATTACTTCCTCCAAACCATCAACATGTCTTTTAGACCCCATTCCTACAAAACTGCTCAAAGAAGTCCTGCCATTAATTAATGCTTCGATCTTAAATATGATCAACCTATCTCTAATAATCAGCTATGTACCACAGGCCTTCAAGCTGGCTGTAGTTAAACCTTTACTCAAAAAGCATCTCTAGACCCAGCAGTCTTAGCTAATTATAGGCCAATCTCCAACCTTCCTTTATATCAAACATCCTTGAAAGAGTAGTTGTCAAACAGCTAACAGATCATCTGCAGAGGAATGGCTTATTTCACATGTGTCAAAGTCAAGGCCCGCGGGCCAGATCTGGCCTGCGAATGACTTATCTATGGCCCCCGGGATGATATTTGATTAGTATTAGAATCCGCCCGCAGGTCACAGCCGCCTGCTAGGGTTTTGCACAAACCAATACTCCATTTCCCACAATGCAACGGAAGCCGGTGAACTCACTGCAGTGACACAAGCGGGGCTTGGCTTCATTATTCATTCATTATTCATCAGCATTCAGAGCAGATGTCAACTTTCAGCAACTCCCCTCCCCAATAATGGCTAAACGGAAGGTGGACGGTGAGAACAGGGAATTTCAAGCCAGGTGGGAGGCAGAGTACATGTTCACGGAGGTGAAAGGCATCCTGTTTGTCTTCTGTGTGGAGAAAGTGTGGCTGTAATGAAAGAATATAATCTAAGAAGGCACTATGAAACGTTTAAGAAACACAAAGAACATTGACTTGACTTTCTGATTAATAAAATGTTTGATTTATCCTCCTGTTGGTTTGTCATTTTTAATGTTTGAAAGAAAGAAAGAGATTTTAGAGTTCTACGATCTAATCCCCCCAGCTGGTGGTAAGGATGATGCTACTCTGTGATGCTTAAGGTTCAAGGTTCAAGGTTCAAGGTTCTTTATTTGTCACATGCATAGTTATACAAGTATAACACACAGTGAAATGTGGCCTGACACGCTCCTCGACATGTGCAAAAATTGGGGGGGGGGGGGGGGGGGGGGTGTAGAGGAAGAACATTATATATATATATATACATACATATAGTATATACACTGGGTGAATGTGCAGTAGTAGCAGCAAGCAGGTGAATTCTGTACATTAATATGAATAGACATCTGACTATTTTACAGGATAGACAATATAAACATATTTAAAATTAAAGGAATTGAAATGTACATTGTGCCTTGGTTTAGTGTCTGGAAGAGTCCTGTCTCAGTCAGTTATAGATGATGTGAGAGGGCGGGTGTGTGTGTTTAGGGCACGGATGGCTTGGGGATAGAAGCTCCTCTTGAGTCTCTCTGTCCTTGCCCGGATGATGCGGAACCTTCTACCAGATTGCAGAAGTTGGAACAGTTTGTTGCCAGGATGGGACGGGTCCTTCAGTATCTGCTCTAGTCCGGCATCTCCTGGTGTAGGTGTCCTGAAGCGGGGGGAGAGCAATCCTGCAGCAGCGTTCTGCTGTACGGATCACTCTCTGGAGAGCTTTTTGGTCCTTCACACAGCTGTTCCCGAACCACGATGTCATGTTCTGTGTGAGGATGCTCTCCACAGCTTAGAAGGTGCCAACAGGACACACATAATCCTCTGTACAGGTTTTTGCTTATATTCTTACAATTCAATTCAATTTTATTTATATTTATTTATATAGCGCCAAATCACAACATAAGTCGCCTCAAGGCGCTTCATAGATACAGAGAAAAACCCAACAATCATATGACCCCCTATGAGCAAGCACTTTGGCGACAGTGGGAAGGAAAAACTCCCTTTTAACAGGAAGAAACCTCCGGCAGAACCAGGCTCAGGGAGGGGCGAGGCCATCTGCTGTGATTGGTTGGGGTGAGAGAAGGAAGACAGGATAAAGACATGCTGTGGAAGAGAGACAGAGGTTAATAACAGATATGATTCAATGCAGAGAGGTCTGTTAACACATAGTGAGTGAGAAAGGTGACTGGAAAGGAAAAACTCAATGCATCATGGGAATCCCCCGGCAGCCTATGTCTATTGCAGCATAACTAAGGGAGGATTCAGGGTCACCTGGTCCAGCCCTAACTATATGCTTTAGCAAAAAGGAAAGTTTGAAGCCTAATCTTAAAAGTAGAGATAGTGTCTGTCTCCTGAATCCAAACTGGAAGCTGGTTCCACAGAAGAGGGGCCTGAAAACTGAAGGCTCTGCCTCCCATTCTACTTTTAAATACTCTAGGAACAACAAGTAGGCCTGCAGAGCGAGAGCGAAGTGCTCTAATAGGGTGATATGGTACTACAAGGTCATTAAGATAAGATGGGGCCTGATTATTTAAGACCTTGTATGTGAGGAGCAGGATTTTAATTCTGGACTTAACAGGAAGCCAATGAAGGGAAGCCAAAACAGGAGAAATATGCTCTCTCTTTCTAGTCCCTGTCAGGACTCTTGCTGCAGTATTTTGGATCAGCTGAATGCTTTTCAGGGAGTTTTTAGGACTTCCTGATAATAATGAATTACAGTCGTCCAGCCTGGAAGTAATAAATGCATGAACTAGTTTTTCAGCGTCACTCTGAGACAGGATATTTTTAATTTTAGAGATGTTGCACAAATGGAAGAAAGCAGTCTTACATATTTGTTTAATATGTGCATTGAAGGACATGTCCTGGTCAAAAATGACTCCAAGGTTCCTCACAGCGTTACTGGAGGCCAAGGTAATGCCATCCAGAGTAAGAATCTGGTTAGATACCATATTTCTAAGATTTTCAGGGCCGAGTACAATAACCTCAGTTTGATCTGAATGAAGAAGCAGAAAGTTAGCGGCCATCCAGGTCTTTATGTCTTTAAGACATTCCTGCAGTTACCCCACCATAACAGCCCCTTTCTTTTGCCCTGCTAATATTCCAGTTTCATTTTATTTCCCACAGTTTTTTAATCTGTTGCCTTATGGTTCCAAGCGCTGTCACCAATCTTTGCATGTTATTGTCTCATAAAGCTTGTTTAGTTGTAGGAGTGGGTGTGAATGGGTGAATGAGGCATGTTGTATAGAGCGCTTTGAGTACTCTGGGAGAAAAGCCTTATTTAATGGTAAATCAGTCCATTTACCATTTAGCAGCAGGTCAGAGGTCACAATAATAAATGTAAAACAGTCCCACATCCTTAAATTCACTCTTTTCTCTATGGACTTCTGCAACTGAATTAGCTCAAAACACTGATTGGCTGCTGCTCTGCCTTACGTCATGACGCAGAGAGCCTACATACGCAGTGCTTTGCATGTATGTAGGACTGTCTTTATCGCCCGCTTCGCAAAAACAGGGTCAGACTGGGACTCACAGCCTCAGTGCTGGGTTTGACCCGGTCCAGCAGTTGCTGGGGGGTCCATGTCTTCAGTCCGGGTACTAGTTTCTCCCCGTGCGGACAAACTACCGCTCAAAGCTTTTAAACCGGTGTTGTGCCAAAAACTGATTTCCAGTGTTTCCGTGTATTTTTTATGTGTAATATCTTTACGTATGTTGGTAAATAGACTTCGGTGAACAGCGTTTACAAAGGATTTATATATAAAATTTAAAAAATATCTGTTTTTTCAAGTATCTTTCCAACTCTGTGTTATTGTACTTAATTATAACCAATCCAGTCCTTTATCCCCACTTAAAATAATTTTACTGAACTATGGTAATATTTGCTGCCATTTCTGCTGTCCTCATGGCCAACTTACTCTTAGAAAAGACATATTTAATGTTAATGACATTTTTTACCTGCATAAATAAAGGTTATATAAAAGTCGCTGCCAAAAACTGATTACGCCTTCTAGCTTGTTACACGAATGTTGTTTGTGGCTCAGTATGACTTTGTGTCATCCATGAGGGATGCATTTGACATGTTTCACATATTATAGCCCAACAAGTTACTTATAGCAGTTTAAATACGAGCAATCACTTTTTGGCAAATACCGGAAATCAGTTTTTGGCAGACAATCACTTTTTGGCACAACACTGGTTTCAAACAGCTTCCGGTCGTCCTCTTCTTTATGTCTTCCCTCTGACCGTCGCCCTCCGTGTTTCCACCTCTTACCGTTCATAAAGCCGTGTTGTCCTCCATCCAGCTTTATTCATTTTTTATTCTATATTTTAACCAAATCATCAAACTTATTAAAATGCTGATGGAGGATCTGTACCGCGCATGTGCCGAACAACTTGTTCCCTCCCTGCATTTCACAATAAAAGATGCCACATGCGTCTGATTTCCTCCTCCCTGTTTAGCATTCTGTGGCTGCAGTAAAATTCCCTCCATCACTGATCCAGCTGACCCTGAAACATCACCTCAGATCTCTGTGAGGCTCAGAGAAGAACCCAACCTGATGATCACCTGGAGCATTGATGACGTACAGTTGTGTCAGACTTGTGGGTGTGGTCACCATGATGGTGGTGATGGTGTTCTTTGTTTTTACTGAGAGAAGTTTAGGAGACAGTCATGAACAGTTCAAGATTCAGCATGCACAGCTGTGGACGTCTCTATGTGAGGCAGTCTGCATACAGAGAAGTGAAGGACTATTCATAATTGCCTTCTCCACACTCACAGCACCCACTATCCTAAAAAAGCTCAGAACATTATAAAAGACTTTATTACACACCCTGTTTGAACTGTTGGCAGACGGTACAGAGCAATCAGTGTAAGGACAAATAGACTCAAACACAGCTTTTACACAGCTGCAATAACATGTCTGAATGCTGCTACTAAATAATAGCCATTACGCTGCTCTTGAATTGGTCTATGCATCTCTGAGGTTGAAGCATGTTGCGTTGATGTATGCAGAGTTCTAAGTCTTCATCAGTGAGGTTAAAATATGTGTGAAGCCTCAGAAACACAATGAGCTGTGAGCTGATGCACTTTAAAAACATAGGTCTGATTAAAGAAGCTCATGTAAAGCTCAGCAGCTCGTCCTGTTTCCGTCATGCAGGTTCAGTCCTGATGAAACAGGAGCAACGTCCCACATCTCCAGAGCTCCTCAGAGAGAGCCGGCAAACCAGCTGAAATAAGACCACATCAGCTGACTAACAAACACCTGGACTTCCTGCCAACAAGGCAAACGTTAAGAGTAATGTGAACGTGAAAAGAAAATGGCAGCTCTGCCCCACAAGCATACTCTGGGCCACTGTAACAGGACACAGAGAAACAAGGACACGTCAGTCAGGTTAACGACGAACATCATGCTAGCCAGAAACATTAGCCTAGCAAAACTAGTGCAGTGATGCATTGAGTGAGTTGTAGTGAAATTTCTCCAAACTACACTGTGTTGTTTCTGTTTTTTTTATTAAGTTACATTACATAAGTTACATTTAAGTTACATTTCTGTACACCTAAGGTTCCATATGCCTCTGTTTAGTGGGGCGTTAATCAGCAGTGCCCAAATTCAGGGGCTGCATCGGAGGACCCCGCCTACCTGTGAAGACTGGAAGTGCAAGGCTGTTAAATTGGATGGTCTAGCGGCTAGACCATCCAATTTAACAGCTTAACAGAGTTTCTATACAGCTGGGTGGTGCTATGATGTTACTGATAGTGAACTTTATTTTGTTCATAAGGTTAGTTAGTAGAGTTGCCAACCATCCAGTAAAAAACAGAATCGTCCCGCATTCAGAGAAAATATTACGCGTTTCGTATTGAGCTGAAAAGAAACACAGTTTGTCCTGGACTTCAGCTACAATGAAAAAGACACAAAGCTGGAGTTATTCTGTGTTTACGCTGCACAGCTGCCTCTTCTTCTCTCATCCTCCCCCCTCCCTCTCCTGTTGCTAGTTCAGTCATGAAACTGATCAATGATCAGCTGATCGGCTCTCTTGTTTGTTTATCGCCCACTTTGCGCCGAAAGAGGAAACCAGCGGATGTCGCGCTAAACAACAGCAGCACTTTTAAGCTTGATCAGCTGTTGTTAGAATTTATTTAATATTAATTTCTAGTATCAGCTGATGTTTGCTGGAGCCACAGCTGTAAAGCTGCTGGTCATGATGTCTGTTTGTATATGTGGTGAGAGGGAAACATGAAGATGAAACCAGGAGATGTCCTTACTGAACCATCAGAGCTGAACAGGTGATGGAGAAACAGGTTTACCTTTTAGGTGACATGGATGAGTTGAAGTTATGAACTGTTTCTGAGAGACAAATAACACCAGGATCCTTTTCTAAGTGGCTGACAGCTGGTAACTGTGCAGGGGCGGGTCTAGCAAAGTGTTGCCAGGGGGGCAGGTAGGGCATTAACAGGGAGAGGGGGGCACAAAGAAATACTTTTCTTTCTTATTCTCATTTAAAATGTCTCGCTTTTAAAAAATAATTATCTGAATCTTACAACAAACGATTGATAGATTGATGCATATATACCATCAGAACAGTGAACATCACGTTCACAACAGTGTTTATTTGCATTCAAAGGCTTTATGATTTTTCCTATAATGGTGGGCCGGTCTCTAGTCAAAATGCCCGGGCTGATTTTTTGTCCCAGTCCAGCCCTGTATGCAGCTCATCTGCAGTCTGGTGTTACCTACATCTTCCTATTCAGAAGGCAGAATTTCAGAGTTCTGAGGACAATCAAAGCACCACGACTGCAGTTTTTGTGTTGGATGTAAAAGGCGCACATGACGCTGTGACGTAGGCTAGAATCATGGCGGCGGTCAACGACGGTCCAGGCGTGGGATTTCTCTCGTGGAAATGTGCACATTATCTTTTCCTTTCTATTGGTAGGTGGCACAGTGCACTGTGGCAAGTAAGCAAGCTAGAAGACTGGCAAAGTTATGGAAGCAACACATTAACAAGAGAATTCTGAGTAAAACCAAAGTTACTTTCCCTAGTAACTAGTTACTTTGGAAGTAACGAGTAACTTGAAGTAACTGGGTTACTTTTTATAGAAGTAACTAGTAATGTAACTAAGTTACTAATTTAAAGTAACTTACCCAACACTGCTCTTCAAAATATGCAATTTTGATGGGCGTGAAACGGAACATGTGGGAGGAAGTTGTGCCAGACCGGTATCTTTGCAAGATGGCAGCTGTCTAGCTAGCGTTTGAAGAGAGAGTCTCCCTTCTCTATGTACTATGGAGAGCAGAGCAGTGGCGTAAAGGACGTCCTCGCCGTACCTGGGTCCATCAGGTCCTCCAGAGGGGTGAGCAGTTTGTTGAGTTTCGCCATTTGTTCCAGGAGCTGCGCCTGGATGACGGCGGCTTTCAGCGGTACCACCGTCTTTCACTCGCCCAGTTTGACGATTAAAAGTGTTTAATACCGTAGTCCTTTAATGATACCTGTGCTGATATATAATAAACCATCGGTTTATACACTGCTAACATGGCTGTGGTATGCTATCAGTACTTAAGATACTTAATATATGGTTAAAAATCTAAAAAATTAAAACCCCCACTAGGTGAGCTGATCCTCCCTCACCTCTATGGGGGGAATCCCCCCCACAGAATTCAAGTTTTTATTACATTGGTTTTTTTGGGGTTTTTTTGTGTGTTAGTAGACAACAGAGTTCATGCAGCTGTTAGTAAACACAGCAACCACATCCAATTAGTTTTAGTTGAACTCTTTATTCACATATCAATGAGTACTTTCTTAAGTGAAGGAAGATCAGCTCACCGGTCAGTGTCTCAATTAGCCACCAAATCCTGGCTACTCTTATTCTATAAAAGGCTCTCAAAACCAATAAAAGTATAAAAATAAATAATAAAAACAAAGACCTGTCCCACCTCCCTACACACCAAATTGCATTAAAAAACCTTTTATACAGGGTGTAATTATTCGCTCATATATCATGTTTAACCTGAGTAGCAAAAGACTGCGGTGGATTTGCTAATGATGTGCCGGGAGTCCACTGTTCTCGCCGTCTCTAGTGAGCCTTGAACCCCACCTAGCTATCGAGCTGGTGGGTAACAGATGTCTCAGAAAACGTCGGAGCGCTTTTGCAAATATGTGAAGTATTGATAAACTGAGCAGATACTTGAAGGTTACACAGCTACATTCTCTTTTTTTTTTTTTTTTTTTTGTCCCGTTTGGATCTATAGCCATCAGAATTGTTGTCTTGAGGCCAAGAAAGATGCCAAGCGGATTTATTTTACCAAGTGGATCATCATGGCCTTGCCATATTGGTCCATTTGGTTGACCTTTATTATAATTATGAATTTATTTTATTTTCAGTTGCAAACGGGACAGACATAACTGTGGGATAGGACAGGGGGAAAGAATGAAAGAAAGAGGGGGAGAGAAAGAAAGAAAACCAAAGGGGGGAAGAGACGGTGAGAAGGGGGGGAAGAGAGAAAAAAAAACAAACAACAAAAAAAAAAAAACTCCTGGGTCACCTGTATGGAGAAAAACAAAAACAGAGGAGACAGCAAACAACAAAGAGCAACATAATAACACAAAGATTTGTGTGTGGACTTAGCCCAAAAAACCCTGCAAGTTACAAGTACGAATTTTGACCCTATTTTTCTTCCTTTCATCTGATTGGTCAATGTCATGTCAATCACAAATTAAACAATCCAATCAGAGAACAGATGGGTTTGGCTGTCGGAGGGGTGCTTTTTTGAACTGCAGGTCCTTGAAGGGTAATCTCTATATAAATACCTGATAGCAGCTAGGTCCCCTAACTTTCAGTAGCTGTTGAAAGGATAAAGTTGTGGTATATCAGTGGTTAGAAATACCATTATTACTTTAGGATTAGTTTAACACAACATCAGGGCTGACCCAGGACCATTGCTGTGAGTCACAGTGCGCAGCATAAAAGTCCTTTCACATCGGACGCAGCATGTGCTGCTAATGCTAATTGCTAACTAAAAGCAAAGGATGCAGAATTTGTTGCTGGCTGCTGGGCTCTGTGTGCAGCAGCTCTACCTGTACTAGATGCACCTGCTCCTTGTCTTTTCTATCTCTGACTTTATGTCCTCTACAAGAGTTTTTTTTTTTTTTTTTTTGCTAGTTCTTCAAATGTTCAATAAAAACATGTATGCTAATTCATAACGAAGAAAGCTTTGTAACGAAGACTGTCATTTCCAAAACACTGCCCGCCCCCACCCTGCGTTCCACAGCGCTGTTGAAAAGGCTGTGGAAGTCCCTGTATTAAACACGTAGACCTGTGACACAAAAATCACCAAACTCGGATGACCACAGACTGTTTTCCTTCGTGGTGATGAAGGAAAACGCTGGGTTGGCATGTAAAAGGGCATTTATTCCCTTCAAAGACCTGCAGTTCAAAATAAGCGCCCCTCCGACAGCCAAACCCATCTGTTCTCTGATTGGATTGTTACATTTGTGATTGACATGACATTGACCAATCAGATGAAAGGAAGAAAAATAGGGTCAAAATTCGTACTTGTAACTTGCAGGGTTTTTTGGGCTAAGTCCACACACAAATCTTTTTTACGCACACACAATTTTTTTTACACATACAAATCCTGATTTACAAGTACAAAATATTTATGACCACATTTTGAGCCCATATAGGTTGGGCCACGAAGGTTTTACACCTATTTGTCAACCGCATTTGGAGTCTTCGAATTTGAACAGCCTTCGTCATGTTGCTGTAACGTAATCGGCCTACAAATGCGGCCTCTGAAGGATGTGGCCCCTAAGATACCGGAAACTGCTTCTTCTTCTTCGGGGTTTAACGGCAGCTGGCATCCTTGTACATGCAGTGCTGCCATCTTCTGTTTCAGTCCGTTATTACACTCTTAAATCCTACTACTTAATACTGCGTCTTTCGGGATCTTTCAAAGCTTCAAATGACGCGTCTACTATTAAATTAGCCGTTGACGATTTTGATAGTCGACGTAATCGTGACTAGTCGACAAAACGTGGCAGCCCTACTCTAATCCTTCTCTTGGATTATTTTCACATATTCCCCAAATTGATCCTCCAATGGCTGCCAAGCCATCCTAAGTAGATCTAGAACACCCGCTCTGATGAAGCTGTCCACATGGATGCTATAATCATCACAGGACGATATTCAATTAGATTTTGCTCGTCCTGAAGGCCGTTTAACGAAATTACATCCCTTAAGCATAGCTGGACTGGCCATCGGGCATACCGGGCATTTGCCCGGTGGGCCGCTGGCGATTTTTTTGTTTTTATTGGCCGATCGATTTTTTTTTTTTTTGGAAGGGTATAAATAATGAAAGGTGTTGGATTGGCCAATTGGTCATGATCGACTCTGGGCTGAACCAATTACAGCCGAGGAGGTCGGATGCACCCTCCCCCTTGTTTAGCAAACTTATAGACAAACTAAAGAAATGGAGAACAAAAAAAGGAAAGGAGGTGCAGAAAAAATTAGGGCCAAAAAGAAACAAGCCCTTCAGGCAGACGCTGCAAATGTGTAAAAATAACTGAATTGTTTGGCGGTAGCTATGGTATAGCTTCCACAGATTTAGCAACATCAGCAAGTGGTGGAGGCCAGCAGGTGGATAAGGGAAAGGGGAGGCAAGAGGAGGAGAGACCGAGGCGGCCGCCGGTCATAGTGGCAGAGGAACTGAACTTCAGGTAAGAAGTTATGACCTGCTGTCTGTCTGTGTCAGATATAAACCAAGTTTAGTTGGAGTTTGTTTTCGTTGTGCTGACTTTTTACAGTCGCTTAGAATAACTGGTACTGCGTACTAGCTAGCATGACGGAGTTTAAATACTGCTGGGCAGGTGCTATGAAGTTACTGATAGTAAATTTTATTTTATGCTTAAGGTTAGTTTCTCAAACTCCTCAAAATCTTAACAAATTGTGCCAATCCTTACATGTTGCACCAGCTGATTTATCATCAAAAGTGGAGAAGTCTGTGACAGGAGACAGAAGAGCAGCAGAGAGAGATGGAGAGATGACTTTATGTCATCCATGAGGGATGCATTTGCCATATGTTTCACATATTATAGCCCAACAGATTACTCATAGCAATTTAAATACCAGCAATCAGTTTTTGGCACAACACCGGCTATTGCAGTTAATAATACAACAGCTTCTTGCCATTTTTTGGGTTTCTTTTTATCGCTGTGTAACTGAGTTCAATTGGAAGCCTGCATGCGCTAGTACCTCTTGCCACAAGTTCCCAGAATCCTTTGCGGTTTTACCCCTGAATGACGTCACATTTTTGGTGGGCCGGTCTCTAGTCAAAATGCCCGGGCCGATCTTTTGTCCCAGTCCAGCCCTGCCCTTAAGACAGGGGTGTCAAACCTCAACGCTCACTTTATGTCGCAGGCCAAACAAGACAAACATTCATTGAACACTAAAACTGTTTTTTAAACATAAATATGAATAAAAACAGACGGGAATATTATTCCAGATTAAATAAACTTAAAAAAATAAACTTTAACTTTAAATATTTTGCTCTTCATAAAAATATATCCTGCAAGTTAGAAATACGAACATGCTGCCAAAACCCCAGAAAAAGTAAATGAAAGCAAACACAAGGTTGGAGCCGCATGTAGACGGAGCTGGGCGCTGCTGCAGGAGTGGAGCTAATAAACTGTGCAGCCCATTCAGTGTCGTACTTTCCCTGAGTGCATCATTACACTGCAGCTCCATCTGAATCTGCACAGGTGCAGCTCAGCAAAGTGCGCTGACTTGATTCAACATTACTGCAACAGGGAAAGTGAGGCAGGTTGCACTGGTGCATTAGTGACAGCTTCACTGCATCATACATGTCCATGAACTGACAGGTTTCCTTGCTGAGCTCAAAAACTCTGTTGAGAACTTTTATCCCAACTCAGCCAGCGGAGCTCTGCATGAAGGAATGTGGGCAAACTCTGAATCTATTTCCCACATAAAAGACTGAAACTGACGGTGATTTAAACTTTTAGCTCAGATCAAATGTACGGTCTGCGTCACGGTGATCATTACATGCTCCATTTTTAGGACTTTACCACACAGCCTTTCCTGGAGTGTGATGCAGTGATGCTGTTAACTCACCGGTACATTTCTCCTGCTGCATCTTTACTCGCATCCTGCTGACCAGTCCGCTTTTTTCACTGCACAGCACCGGCGCTCCATCTGTTGTAGGTCCAGCAAGTTTGTCCCAGGGCAGCTTCATGTCGTTACCCTTTGACATACTTTTCTGCTCAGGCTCACATTTGCCAAACTCTGCGTTTTGTCTGGACACAAGACGTCACACAGCTTCATCCTGCAGCTCTTCAGAGCGGTACCGGGCTGATTTGGCTCCTCTGCTACAGTAAAACTTGCTTTCACAACAGCTTCACTTTGTGGTTTTGCTCTGGTGACAAACGTCTGCTGAAATGTCAGATTCTTCTTCAGCTCTTCTATTTCCTGTAGTTTCTTTGTTTAGGTTTTTCAGCTTAACCTGACGTTTTGTCTCGTAGTGCCGTCTTAATTAAATTCCTTCATTACAGCCACATTAGCTCCACTAATAAGACACACGGTTTACCAGCATGTCTGTAAACTTATATTCAGTCTCCCTCTGGCGCTGAAAGGCTCTGCTTTCAGAGTCAACTTTTCTCTCCACCATTGTGAGCGGCCAGCTTTGAAGTTTGACTTGATTGATGCGGAAATGTTCCCAGTTAGCCTAGCGTTCAGCAAGGAGGCTGCAGCGCTGCATTATGGGATCTGTAGTCTGTGTGTTATTAGCGCCTCATATCGCCGGGCCATGCATAACAATAATAGTACATCTATATAAAATCATCTCGCGGGCCGGATATAAATGTCCGCCGGGCCAGATGTGGCCCGCGGGCCTTGAGTTTGATACATGAGCCTTAATACAATCTAGCCCTCTCCTCAATGTGGCTGCATCCTCCTTTAGTAATACACCCACACGATTCACGACTAATTCTTTCAGTGGCAGCGATGTTAGTTTCAACTATGCCGCCTGAATTAAAACATCACTTTATTGCTTTAACTGATATGAAATAAATTCTATATGAGTCACGTTGTGTGCCAGTATTTGCTGTGTAGTAGAACTGAGACATTAGTCATTACAAAAATGTATTTGAAATATTAAAATTCTCAAACAGACAAACATTAAACATAAATAGTTATATTTTGTATATATTTACAGAGAGACTGGAATAAAAAGGACCCGTTTTAAGTGGAAGAGAAAGCGCTTTGGCTGGACCTGACCCTTTGAACTAGGGTCAGAGCCACGTCACCAGCCTCCTGATTGGTTGTCACGGCGCGACTTGAAGCTGGAGTTCAGATTTTTCCAACTCGAGCGGTACACGCGATACGCGTGAATGCACAAAATGCAACACACGAACTGCAGCGCATATTTTAACTCGCGCTTCAAACACATCAGTTGCGCTACTTGGTTGTTTTTGCGACGCAAATCTGCTTCTGAAGTTTCGCGGGGACCCCCAGTCGTGCTTCACCGCGCTCCTCCATCTATGGCGTTCGGTGTGTACGCACCGTAATAATAACGCTGCAAGCAAATCAGTAGTGTTGATGCTCACAGTGGTAGTAATGATAATAACACTAAACTGACCTCCAAACCCACCCTGTCAACACACTTTATGAATGGACAACTTTCTTTGAACCTCTTATTTAAATGAGCTGCACACTTTCCCACTGAAACAGCACAAGCCCACTGTGATGACAACAATATTTGAGCTAAACATGTTCTGGGTAAATCAAAGCGTTATCACAGTCGTCTGTGGTCTGTCAGATCCTGCAGGATCAGCATCAGTGAGAGGTTCCCTGTGTGCAGCTGTTACAGTTTGTGTTGGAGACACGTCTGCAGATATCTAGAAACTGTTTTAAGTGTTTTTACCAGTCCCTCAATTACAGAGAACAGCTGTCTGTTCTCCTCTGCTGGCTCCTCTTCCTCACACACTGTCCTGGAGCTGTGCTGGTGCTTCATCAGGGGTGGAGAGCCTCCGTCTCCTCTCAGCTTCTCGGTCTCTCCTTACTCCGGACACTTGCAGCAGGAAATCAACCATGACAGTTAACGACGACGACAGAAGTTTATCAAATATCTGTTTATTTGCAGGGTGAAAACAGTTTTCTAGTAGACTTTAGTATTTTAATCAGAGAAAGGGGAAACAGGACATACGATCCTGCACAAGTGTTGGTCTTTATAACAAAGGTGACAGACTCAGGTTGTTTGATAGAAGCATGACAGAAACAGCACAGACACAAGAGGAGGAGCTCTCCATTTACCGTCTGGTCAGATCATCTGCTGATCGGAGGATTGGTGGTTCAATCCCTGGTTCCCCCTGTCTGCATGCCAAATATCCTTGGGCCAGTTGGTCGTATGGATGTGTGTGAATGTTAGTCAGAAAGCCCTCGAAGCATAGAGAGCAGTGCTGGGGTGACTGTGGCATGTTGTATGAAGAGTTCTCTGGGAGAAACGCGCTCTATTAAAATCAGTTCATTACTTCAGACAGACGGCAGGTCCATCATGTCATTGAGGTCTCCATCTGAAGACGCTCCTAAAATCACACACAGAGGGAATCATTCAAATCACCTTACTAAGAAGTTTAGGCCTCAAATTCATTATTTTCTCTGCTTTCTTGTTGTTTGTATGGCATTTAGCACATTTTGTTACACAGGTCTACGATGTTGATAACTGATAAGGATTAATGAGTGTGGTATTGATAAAAATAGATCAGCCTGCACAGAACAGGACTTTACTTGTGCCTTATGTTCACACACTTCAAATTTAGACTGTAAGGCTCACCGAACCCTGTGACATAATCCAGGACGGGTGTCGCTTATAGCTGAAACCAGCTGGAAGCATCTCATCTGCATCTCCAGCCCAGAAGTGGGGCAGATAAGCACAAACTGGGACCACTTCTTTACATTACACAGTATTTATACATGAATACATTTAAGCTGAGCAGTAAAAAGGAGCATTTTGCTGTCTTCTCAACATGTAACAACAAAAAGCCCACTCACTGTTTTGTTTGTCTCCTTATTTATGAAGAAAGAGTCCTTTTGTGATCTGCAACAGATTTTATTAACCATGCTTGGTTAGCCAGAAGAAAACACCACCCCTGACCTCTTAGCGTTCATGCCCATCTTCTTTACAGATAGTGCCACCTTGTGGTATGGCATGAAACCAAGTTAACTTACAGCAACAGCTGCTTATCATTACACTCACCACGACGAGGTGCAGGCTATGAGTGGGAGCACAGGACAACATGCAGCTATACATAAACTTAATATACAGGAAAAAACTAACATTTTACATAAACTGTCAGGGTCCTGGGTCGTGCCACCCAGTGTTCTCGTTTCCTTTCTCCTTATCTAGTTACGTTCTGTCATAGTTGATGGTTTATTAGGTTCCCCTTGTGCCTCACCCCTGTCTTTAAGCCTCCCTTGTTGGTCAGTGTGTCTAATTTGTCATGTCTATTGTCTATGTGGTTCATGTTGTCAAGTTCATGTCATGTTTCCTGTTTATTTTGAAGTCCTGTTCCCATGTCCTATGTGCTTAGTTTACACTTCCCCTGCGGTCATAGCTGGAGTGGCCATCGGACATATGTCCAATAGAGATTTTTAGTTTTTATGGCCCGATGTGGTTTTTTTCTTCTTTTTTTTTGTAACGCTATAAACACTGAAAGGTGGTGGATTGGCCAGATGGTGACAATTGTTTTGTGGTGGCTATGGTGGAGCTTCTACAGATTCAGTAACATTAACAAGTGGTGGAGGCCAGCAGGTGGATGAGGGAAGGTGAGGCAGGAGGAGCAGAGACCCGAGGCGGCCGCCGGTCATAGTGGCAAAGGAACTGAACTTCAGGTAAGAAGTTATGAGCTGCAGTCTCTCTGGGTCAGATATAAACCAAGTTTAGGTGGAGTTTATTTTCCTTGTGCTGACTTTTTACCGTCAGTTACAATAACTCGTACTGCGTGCTAGCTAGCATGACGGAGTTTCTATACAGCTGGGTGGTGCTGTGATGTTACTGATAGTGAACTTTATTTTGTTCATAAGTGTTACATCCCCCAGGAGGATGTCTCTTCTCCCTACTAACCCTTTGTTTTGTCCAGGCTCCACCTCCTCTGTCCTGATTGGATGCTGCGCAGAGTCCGGCTAATTGGCACTATTTAAGGCCTGTGGAGCTGTGCTTCTGTGCCCTCTGGCCATTTTGGGTTGCCATACTTGTGCAGGCTTGCATGCCTTTGTATCTTGTGTGAGCATTGTTGTTTCATGTTCGGACTGCTTGTAGGGGAGAGCTGCCTTTTGTTTTGACACCCTGTTTTCTCCTGTTTATGTGTTGTTAGGTAGGTTATGGTTATAGGTTGTACATTTTGTTTCTTTGGAGTTAGGTAAGTTTCTTTTATTTCTACATCAGGGATGTTTTGTTTGTTATGTTGGCCTTGGCTCTCCCTGACGTTATACCTCAGTCTGATCCCATCACCAGTATTAAATAAACCTTCTAAAATTACCATCTTGGCTCCTCCTTCTCTATCCACCTTTATGTTTGTCCCTTCAACCCCCTAGACTAGCCAGGGGACGTAACAATAAGGTTAGTTAGTAGAGTTACCAACCGTCCAGTAAAAAGCTGAATCGTCTCGTATTCAGAGAAAATATTACGCGCTTCGTATTGAGCTAAAAAAAGTTTGTCTCAGACTTCAGCTACAATGAAAAATACACAAAGCTGGAGTTATTCTGTCTTTGCTGCACAGCTGCCTCTTCTTCTCTCATTCTCCCCTCCCTCTCCTGTTTCTACTTCAATCATGAAACTGATCAATGATGTAAAATGTATAGAAATCCATTATTGTACATAATTTCTTCAGAAGTAAGTACTGTATATGATGCCAGTATTTTCCCACATTTTGTGTGTGAAGTTTTGTTCTTTCTCACCTGTCTTTCTGTTTCCTTTCACTTTGTAAAGGTTGCCATGTTAGAAAAAAATATTTTTTCCTGCCGTGCTGTTTATTGATGTGGTAAATAAATAGTTTATGAAAAATCACTAAATCTGTCATTTATTATTTTCTAATATTCAGTAATGATCATGTCTCACCTCGTGTCTTCTCTGTCTTAATGTCAGGTTTCCACCATGTGTTGTAGATGTTCAGGAGGTTAACTCGACCATCAGTCTACTTTTGAGTACTGTTTAGAATACCAGGACAGGGAGGATGGTTTAAGTTTATTAGATTAGATTAGATTGATACATGTATATCAACAAGACTGTGCAAGGGTGTACACCTCACCCCTGGCGTCGTTGCCCACCTCTCAATCTTAAATACACTTAGACATTGAGGGCTAGCAGGAGGGACTATGCGCTTACCTGCTGCTCTCTGGCAGGTAGCTCCATGCCCTCCTGGGTTTTAATTGCACCTTAGAACACACATGCATCAACACTACAATGAGCGGGTGGAGGGAGGTTTGGAGTCTTCTCTCACCCCCGTTCTCTGCGACCTGCTGGAGCGGGGGGGCTAGGAGGAGGAGTTGGCCGTCCGACTGCGGTCTGGAGTGTGGGGCCTCCCTGCTGCTGCGGAGTCGGGGTGGTCTGCCTCTCCCCACCGCAGGGAAAAGGGTAACACCACCTGGGTCTGGGTGCAGTTCCCCCCTCCAGGGGCAAGGGTACCTAGACCCGGTTTGTAGAGTACGCTTGGGGAGTGTGATCGTGTATACAGCGTCTCTTTATATTTGTCTCCACGTCGGTTGAGTGTGGAGTAAGTGCATATGAGAGCATGAGGGTGGGAATGGATGTTTGTGTCTGTGTGTGCCTGTATGTTTGTGTCTATATTAGACTTGTAGTCAAGACCGCCTAATCCGAGACCAAGACAAGACCAAGACCAGAGGGTATCGAGACCAAGACAAGACCAAGACCAAGTTGAGACGAGACCAAGACCGAGACCGAGTCGAGACGAGACGAGACCAAGACCAAGACAAAAAAAGTCTTTAAACTGCAGCCAGATGCTATTCTATATATATATACATATGCAGGACACCTTACACTAGTTTTTTAATTAAGCAGCAAGGCAGAACAAAGTCGGGCCTGTATCAGGACACAGGGACTAAACCCCAATTCAACCAGACCCAGAACTGATCCGGAATTAAAACAGGACTACAACAGTAACCAAGACAGAACCAGAATCAGAACTAGATGATAGTAGCACTAAAAATCATCATAGACCTGCACTACACTTATTTAATTCTACCAAAGTACAATATTTAGATTGAGAAAAGTTTATATAATTATTTAGCCTTGTTGTGCAAACAAGCCTGCAGAACTTAATAAATATAGAATTTGAAAAGTAACAAATGGCATCTAAAAAGAAACACTAGGTACATGTTCTGATGAGTTTTGGCAAACAACCATTTGACTAACATGTGTGTCTCACCTGCTCTTGTTCATCTCTGTTCTGTCGTCATTCTCTCTCTCCCTCTCTGTTCCTCTCTCTCCCTCTTTGTGCTGACAATCAAGCCAAACACCAACATCATCAAATATACAGTTGAAACCAGATATTTACAAACTCTTCAGATAAAAACACTTTTTTAATTGTAACATCAAATCAGACTAAATGTTTATTTTTTAGATTGATAAATATAAAAACATATTTGTTAACTTTAAGAGTAAAGAGAGAAACTATCTGTATTTCTTAATTGCAAATGGCACCAAATTGTATTCAAACTGAGCCACACTTATGGAGCTCCACAGTTCTTTTCCTGGTGTTTTGGTTGACATCTCCTGATGTTCCCATGTCACAGAAACAGCCTCTGTGTTTTGCCTTATATGCATCCACAGCTGTGCCACCAGTTTACTCACATGGACTCTACTAACCAATCAGAAGCTTCTTCAGCTCAGAATGGAATCGTCTGGAGTTTCTTATTAATTAACAATAAACTTAGTGTACATGTACTCCTAAATTTGATTAAAGTGATTAAAATAGACAGCTCCCTCTTTTTATTCTGACATTTAACTAATTCAAAAGATATTTCAACATTTATTTATCAAAAACAAAAGTTTACTCTAAATTGATGTTTAACAGTAAAAAAAAATGTTTTTATGTTTTCTCCATAAAGTGTAAATATCTGGTTTCAGCTGTGAATATACTGCTGTGTGTTGAAATCCCTCTTGTTTTGCATAGATATACTAAACAACATCCAAAGCATAATATATAAAATAACATCTACCTGAGTTTTTTCTTTGAAAGAAGCTCCATTGTTGTGTTCATCGGTACACAACTGAAACCGATTTAGAGGGTTTGTTTAGCCATGGAGGGTAACAACTAAAAATATGAAATGTAAGCTAAGACTCTCTAAAAAAATCAGCATTGCTGTTCGGCTTTTTATTTATCCATTGGTTGATTCACTCGAAGAGCAAGTAATGCAACCAAGTGATCAGTTTGATATCAATCTTTTGTGATACACCGTCATATTTACATTATTATGATTTGCTTTGGTACCTGGTCAAACTTAAGCTCTCCTCTGTCTGCAGCGAACTCGCCGGCAGCAGCTTCTCCCCCCTCGCTCACATGGGTGCTGCGCTCAGTCGCCCAGTGCCTGAGCTCGGATCATACCAAAATTAGGGGGAATTTACGACGATGCGCTCTGTGCTTCGTGTGTTGTTTTTGTTTTATACAGTTGTCAGTCAGGCATCTAACTAACAAATTACACTCCAAAAGACCCCATGCTTCTGAAAAAATGACCTGGGCTTAAGCCCAGTAAGCCACCCCCCCGCTCTGCTGATGGTTGACTCCAAATCTCCCGAACACTATGTCGATTTGAGAACGCAGGACCGAAACAGCGAGACCGAGACCAAGACAAAAGTCCGTCGAGACCAAGACAAGACCAAGACCACGTAAAAGTGGTCTCGAGACATCCAACTCTAGTCTATATGTCAGGTTGGGTATCAGACGCCACCTCTCTGGGGTCACCTCAGACCCTCCAAGGTTTGGAGGCCTATCTCCACCCACCACCACTTCCCCTGCCAGTGGCGGATTCCCTCAGGTATCGGTGCGTTGGTGGTTCTTTGTGTCTGGGGGTGGGCGTCCAGGTACACACCGGCTCACTCCTTGGCGGCCGCTTATCGGGGCCTGGAACCTGGGGCTCGCTCGGGCCACTTCGGAGGTGGGGTGCCCCCGGCCTCTCGGCCTGGGGCTCGGTCACTCAGGCGCAGCTGGCTGCCGGCGGAGCTCACGGGCGCGTCACTGCAACTCCCCCTGGCTTCTGCTCCGCGGCTGCTGAGTGAGCCCTCATCTGGGACTCTCCTCAGCTCTTACTGGGACAGTGGCGCGGCTGCCCCTCTGTGGGTCTTCCTTGGTCTCTTGTGTTCTGGGGGCCTCTGGATGTCTGGAGTTTTGATCTCCTCCATACCTGCTTCATGCCCTGGAGGACGGGGCTGTGGCCCCCCCACACTCCCTAGCAGATCGTTACATGGAGAAACCTTTGGAATACAAGCGCGCTGATCCACACAGGTATGCACACGGGTGTTCACTGCTCGTAGACTTAAATTACACCTTTCTTGGCTACTACTTCGAAGCACATCTGTCCTGCGTGCTGCACAACAACATTGAATATTTAGTATTTACTGCTGTTTACACTTAGCTAGATTAATGCGATGGTGTTGTGTTTAGTATGTTGCTTTGTTTTTTTGGGGTTTTTTTGCTTGTTTTCTATTCTTCTCTCAACAGGTGATCCAGGAGATTTTTATTTTTTTTTCTCCCCCCCTTTCTCACTGTCCCTCTCCCCTTCTGTTTTTCCTTTCCTTCCTCTTTCTTTCTCCCTTTCCTATCCCTCACTCATGTCTGTCCCGTCTGTAACATCTGAAAATAAAAAATAATAAATAATAAAAACAAAGATCGACCAAATGGACCAATACGGCAATGCCACGATGATCCATTTGGCAAAGTAAATCCATTGGGTATCCTTGTTGGTCTTCAGACAACAATTCTGATGGCTAAAGAACCAAATGGGACAGGCAGAAAAAAAACAAAAAAAACAAGACTGTGCATCACTGTCAAAACGACGTGACAGTGATGCACAGTCTTGCAAAAGAAGATTTATTCATAACACACGTGAAAAGACCCAGGAAAACAGAGTTAACGAAAAAAACGATAACAAAATAACGCTGAAAACCGATAAAAACCCTGAAAACTATACATTTCACACCCGAGTCTCACTCTCGCGGCCCGGTACCAAACGACTCATGGACCGGTACCAACAATGGTTGCTGTGACTCCAGATCCACTGGGAAGCTGACCTCCATTAGTTCTGATCTCCCTCTGCTGTCATACACACAGTAACCATGCCTGGTGAATGTTTTTGGAGACCACCTCGGTCTTTCAGCTTAAGAAAACTGTGCAGAGCATCACTGGTTGTCAATGTCTGTGACCAAGGCAAGCAGCTGATTTTCTCTTTCATCTTCTTCACTACAAACCTGTGATGTAGCTGATCTCTTTGTATTCAGTGAGCTTGCACACATCTGGAAGGTCAGGAATTGAGTGATCTTCAGGGTCACTGCCCGTTTGAACTTGGTGCCAAACAAGTAAATGGTCAATGGTCAATGGTAACTTTATTGTCCCTAACGGGAAATTGATTTGCAGTATGTCCGTACAAACAGACAGACAACCAACACATCACATACACTCACCAAAATAATATAATATAAGCCTGATAAAACAACCTAGATTTTTCATCAAAAAAGTACAATGTGCAATGGCAACAACACTTATGGTTTAGTGTTATTAACTATGATAATAGCACTAGGTACAAAAGACAGTCTATGTCTCTTTGTCTTCATTGCAGGCACTTTATAACGACGACCTGATGGAAGCAGTTGAAAATCATTAAAGAGAGGATGATCTGAACACAACAGGACAGAGGTCGCCTTCCTCAGCACCTGCCTGTTATAAAAGTCCACAAGCTGGACCTGAGACCTCTCTGAAATCTTACCAGCCACTTTAACCAGGTTGTTAAATCTGGTCTTATTATTCAGGGACATATTACCGTACCAAGCAATGATACAGAAGGTTAAAACAGATTCAATAAAACTTTTATAAAAAAGAGTCATCATTGCAGATGAAACATTGAAACCTCTCAACCTCCTTAAAAAGTACAGTCTTTGTTGAGCCTTTTTCACTGTAGCAGCAAGATGCGACTCAAAGCACAGAGCTTTATCAAGAACAACCCCCAAATACTTATAACTGTCCACCAGTTCAATGGCTGCACATTTACCACTGTTAGCGCAGGATGAGGGATTGACTTCCTGAAGTCAATAACCATGTCCTTGGTTTTCAAGGTGTTGATCTTTAAGAAGGACTGATCACACCGTGAAACAAACTCCTCCACAACAGGCCCATGGGAATCCTCTTCACCATGAAGGAGGCTTACAATGACTGTGTCATCTGCGTATTTAATGGAATGCCTGTTGGCCTGTGTACTGCGACAGTCATTAGTGTACAAAATATACAGTAGAGGAGAGAGACAACAACCTTGTGGTGAGCCAGTGCAAGAGTTCAGCTGTTTGGAAAAACAGCCGTTTACTCTCACACACTGAGATCTGTCAGTTAAAAAGTCTAAAATCCAACCAATGAGATTAAAATCAAGTTTAAACTGGTTAAGAAGTTTATCAGCTAAAAGATGTGGCTGGATAGTATTAAAAGCTGAAGAAAAATCAATAAATAAGAGCCGAGCATGAGCTTTGGCGCCATCAAGATGGCGATAAAGGAAGTTCAACAGAGTGACCACTGCATCATCCACACCTCTACAAGGCCTGTAGGCAAATTGTAGAGGGTCTATAAGCTTCTCTACTTGCTGCAGGATCTCCTTCCTGACAAGGTTTTCAAAGGACTTCATCACTAAGGATGTTAGAGCGACAGGCCTAAAATCATTTAATGATGTAGCAATGAAGTTATTGCTGCCCATCTCCGCCTCTACCTTATCCTTGTATTTTATATTGGCTTTTTTAATTTCTAATCTGATCTCCTTCCTAATTTCTCTAACTTTCGAGATATTCCCTTCAATAAAAGCTTTTTTCCTTTCGTGAATCAGCCTCATAAGAGCTTTTGAAGACCATGGTTTGTTATTAGGGAAAAAATGCACAGCCTTTGAGGGGATAATCATGTCTCTGCAAAAGGAGACATAGCTGCAGACAACGTCAGTGAGTTCATTAATGTCTCTACATGATTCTATAAACACCGACCAGTCTGTACAGTCAAAGCAGCCCTGCGGGGCTAAAGAGGCATCATCACTCCAAACCTTTATGCGGTGTTTCCTCACTTTCTCTCTTCTCAGTACAGTCTTGTAAACTGGCAGAAGATGCACCGTGTTGTGATCCGAGGATCCGAGGGCGGTGCCAGCCACAGATGTATACGTAGGCTCCCTGAACTGTCTGGCATTAGGATTGTGCCCACCTCTTGCTGTCATGGCAGTGAAGAAGAGCTCAAAGTGGTCCCGACTCAGTTTCAAGGTCAGAAGATACCTGCACGGGGCATCGGTCCTCTCAACAAGTTCATTATAGATGTTAAGTGCACTTATGCCATTAGCAACGAAACCATATATGGCAGTCTTCTTTTTGTTGCGTGAAGTGGCACCATTTTGTCATACTGCTGGACCTTCACCCCACGAAGCATCCTTCAAGCTGGTCTCAGCCCTGTGTTTAGTTGTTGGCTTCATTGGAGCTTTGTAACCTTTTCCAGGAGGATTACGGCTGCATCAAAAGCTGCATCTACAGTGCGCACAAACTCTACAGTTGCAGCTCAACCTTTAAAGTCCTCCAACTTCAAGCCTTGTTCACAGACTCCATTGCATCCGCTACACTTCTGCTGAAGAGCTGTGCTGCCACGTGGACTTTCATTTTTTTGTTTTCTCCACTGTAAGTGAGTCGTTTTAGCCTGTTACCTATTTGCAGATGACACTGGCCTTCTCTGATCCATCGATGAGGAAGTACACAATGGGAATTTTCCATCACTCATTGACAGCCACAACCGTGAGGACCAAGGCCCGGGTGGCGAGTGTGTTGTCAGCTTCACCAGTGACTGTATTTGCATCACAATGGAACTGGTCCCCTGCAAACTCAGTCATCCGGTGGATGTACGTTTCATCCATCATTAGAGCACACACTGTGTCCTTTCCCTATTCTGTTTCAGAGCACCGAGAAGTCATGTGGAGGCAAAGATGCTGCTGTAAATCCAGGATCAGCTGAGACACTACACAGTGTGGATGGTGTGACTGTGTGGCAGCGCTTTATTAAAATTCTCATGCACATACTCGTATACCTTTGTACCTTTTTTGGGGAGCAAAGAAAAAGCAAGAAGGTATTGGAACCGGAGAATGAACGTTTTGCAGTGCTGTAAATGCTTGCGTTTGATGCATTGCTTGGATTGTTTTGCCACGAGTACCCAGCATGCAATGTGCGAAAGTCACGTGCAATTACCTTTTTCTTTGCCCCCAAAAAAGGAATGTACAAAACGAAGGAGAACAATGCCGGTCCTTACAAAGACAGACTCGACGAAAATGCAAAGAAAAGATATGAGGAAAAAATCAAAGGAGTGAAAGGGTCAGACCCTTACGAGCACACAGAGTGGACAAAAGACGTTAGCGTGCTGCCCAACTTTCACCACGCTCATATTTATAACTATACGGTTCTTGGAGTGAGTGCATACACATACACAAGCCCAGATACAGTTTACCGACAGATGGGTACAGGACTTTGAAAAGCACCGTGTAGAACGAAAGTTTACCTTACAAATCATCTTCATAAATACACATTCGTTAACCGTTTATTAATAGGACCTTTAAACTCAACGGTAATGAATTAGTAGTGGAAATAATTTTACGTACTGATTACAGAAATGTAGTGTAACCGGTGTGCTTCTGCGTTGTGTCTGATAAAAAAGGTAAAAGAAAGAAAGACCTCCAAGTAAATAATTTACCCACTCCAGCTCCTCTCCCACAGGGGAATTGTAGAAAAGGGCATTTATTTTTACATTAAACATAAAGTATGCATTTACACGTAACATATTTGACATAAGATAATAAAAAACAACAACAACATGAAATCCAACATACCTGATAAAAAAGATAAAAGAAAGAAAGACCAAGTAAATAATTTGCCCACTCCAGCTCCTATGACCAAATACAAACAGTGGGGAAGAGGGTTAGCTCAACCCACCACAACTTCCAAGCTAGCAAGGAGTATATATTCATGCTATCATTTATGGTGCCTAAAACACATTTATGATACACACATACTACACACTTATAACATCTAACAAAAACAGGCTTAATAATGACAATAATTGAACTAAAATTGCAATCAGAAACATCAGGGTGGCTAAATATGAATTATGTGTGTTTTAAAGTGTTGGAAAGAAATGACACCCACCTCTCCCACAGGGGAATTGTAGAAAAGGGGAAAGGCAAAAGGGGTACACTGTATTTATAGTACTGCACCAAAGAAAAAGAAGAAAAGAATGAGGGGCTCTAATTGATAATGAACACAACTACAGGTCCTAAAAGTCAGGTATAAAAGGAGCAGTTTGGGAGTTTAGAACACATTTTGTGAAATTATAACAATGTGATTTATGACTGTTACAGTAGCAGTGACAATAATATTGTATGCTGTAATCCTACTGGGTTATTAATGATACAAAAATCTGTCATATATCCTGTGAATAAAAGTATATGTTTTTGTCTATGTATTTCGCATTTCGTATGCTGTTTTGCCTACAAAACACAGCAAACATTACACACTGCCACAATAAACAAAGGAGCATAGCACGATTTCTGTTCAGCGCCATATAAGATGTATTAACTACTACAAAACACTGACCTTTGTGGAAATGCTTGGAGCAGACTAACATGTGAGCTGGAGTGTTTTCGAACGGTGTATTAGGTCTTTGGATAGTGGCAATCCCGGCCATCCGTCGCCTCTTCTTGACTTGGGAGACATGGCTTGGACAATTTCTCTTCCACGCCGGAATCCGATAAAAACCAATCGCTTTACCCGTCGGCTTCACGTGGCTGTCGCTCGCCCGGCTTGTGCAGTTAATAATACAACAGCTTCTTGCCATTTTTTATTTCTTTTTATCGCTGTGTAACTGATTTCAATTGAAAGCCTGCGTGCGCTAGTACCACTTGCCACGAGTTCCCAGAATCCTTTGTGGTTTTACCCCTGAATGACGTCACATTTTCAATCTCTATCCGGTTGTTCAGTGATGACGTGACAAATCCTACTTCCGGGCCTAAAGTAGTCTGCGTTTAATATGGCGTTTGTGTTGTTAACATGTTTAATGTTTTGTATTTTCTTCTATTTGATCTCAAAAAGCTCCTAAAACAGTCAGTGATCACTGTTGACCTCCCTCGGCTTTTATTACCACTAATCATTTATTTAAGCTCAGTTTTTAAAACCTTAGGATGTAACTACAGCCCAGCCCATGCAGCAGTATATGAATGACTAACCTCGTATTGTGGATGGATTATCTCAGTTGTTCTCCTGGCTGAAGTTTGGTCCTTTTACAGCATCCTGCCATGCGATTACATTTGTTCCTGACCACCGAGAACACTCACGTTAACTTTTATCGAGTGGGAAAAAAGTTAGCTTGTTTATATTATGCTAACATAGCTGTGTCGCTAGCGGTCACGTAGCACATCATTATATACCAGCTAGCCAAACTTCAGTAACCCTACAAACGTCACTGCTGTTTAGTTTTCTGTCTTCATTTATGCTGGAAGTGATAGCAGAGCTGTACGTTTGAATTTGTTTCCAAAACCCCGCAGTCAGGACATGCTATATTGTATTTAGATAGAAGCTAGCGAGCTAACTCCCTGCTAACTTCTAACTCCCTTAAATGTCATAAATTCCGATTTCATGGATGCCTGGATGTTAAACTCAGTTGTTACACCTGGTAGAGCAGAACGCTGATTATTTTATTAAAGATGAAAGACTTTAGACAGTTTTTCAACTCTCAGTAATGCCACAGTGATCGTTTGATATATGGACCTGCAGCGGAGTTTAGACCCAGACACGGCTAGTGATGTCAGACTGAACAACCGGATTGGGAGGCGGTTTATAATTTCGAGTCAGAGGTCAGTTGGACTCTTTTCATGTTTATTATTCAGTTCAACTGACAAACATCTGTAAAATATGACACAAAGGGACAAATGCCTAAAAATACCTGCTAATGTATTTATAACTGTAAAAAAATCATTTAATAATACTGTAAAATTCAAGACCTTTTCACTCAATCGCTACGGTGTTATCTGCCACGTTTTCTCTGATTGGTCAGAACACCTGACATACACAAATTCCAACGAAACAGATGGAGGTTCTAGAACTTGGCCCCGCCCTGTTTATGTGTAGAATTCCCGCCCTGGTAGCGTCGCTCTGCGGGCGGAACCGTGTGACACAACTGGATTTGACTAACAGTGGCTATAACCAATCAGAGATCGGTATTAAGACGAGCTCCGCCCGTGTTTGCAAACAGTGTTCCGCCCCCTCAATAGGAATGACCAACGGGGGCGTTGCTAGTGGGTGGAGCCTGTCTCAGGCTCGACCCAGTTTGAAAGTGAACCAACGGCTCCAGTCGCAGCTTCAACCCCAAACAACAACAAGAACCCGAGACCCGGAGAACCAGACTCGGTCCAGTCCGTTTCACCTGCAGCCGGCCCTCCTGACGAGTGAGTACCCCGATCGGCCTTCCACCGCGGGGCTGCGGTAAAATAGCAGTGTATTTGAGCCGGAGATGAGCTGGATGTGCCGGGCATCTTGTTTCTGATGTGGGCATCCAGAGAGAAAAGATCCGGAATAATAGCTGGAAAACGGGAATAAAATGTCCGCTTTGACGGTGGCAGCCTGGCGGTGGTGGGATGTGGTGTCCTTCCTGGTCCTTTGTGTGCTCCCTCTCGGAGGACTGATCCAGACATGTTGTTGTAAACACGAAACGCCCATTTTGGAGTATGAATGCCAGGAAATAGCCTGACCCCGTCTATATAACGCTGACCTCTCCGATGCATAGACGGAGCCCTTCGTTAAAAATGCGCAGTAGACGTAGAGACTGTGTGTTTCCATTGCAGCACCGCCCGTATCAGCATTACCGGCGGTGCTTTGGGATAAATGTGTCCGTGAATCACCGGAGAGCCCCGCGGTGCTCTCTGCAGCCTCTCTACGGGTTTACCGGGACTGCGAGCGACTGTTAGCCGCTGCTAGCAGAGGGGGATGGGGCGGCTAGCTCCGCAGAGGGCGGGAAGCAAATGGTGGTCCATTGTTCTGAGAAGCTAGCGTGGCTAGGCTAACCGCAGCGGCCGCAGATCAGCGCGAGTCCCGGATACTCCCCTCCATCCGCCCCAGCGAGGCTCTCACACCTCCAGCCCGGGGCGTACAGCGGGTACCGGGCTCCGTGGGGAGCTTCCAGCGCGGACATAAGGAGGAGAGGCTGCCGAAGGGCCTCCCTCTGCCCGGCAAAGAAAATGGAGCCCGTCTGCTGCCTTTGTTATTCACAACGAGGCCCAACGGGGAGCTGTTACCGGACATTTACCGTTAAATACGGGCTCATACCGGCGGAATATAACCGGTTTATGGGTTAAAGTCACAGCGTGAAGAACAGCAGACTCACGGGTTAAAAGGTCATTGCACACAAACGTGTTTAAAGCTGAAATAAAGGTTAAATCCAGTCGCTCATCGTTATTGTGTCAGTGATGTTTGATCCTCTGTCAGGAACAAAACACCCGTTAATAACCCCGATCAGCTCCTCTGATCAGGTATTATCAATAACATGGACCCACAGTGGCTGACCATCAGGTTTCTCTGTGATGAGTTTAGTATTTGGTGGTCAGTAATCACAGCGATCAATAATCACCACCAGCACACTGAATGTAAAATAAACCCATGTTTCATTACTGATTAGACTATCTATCACAGCAGGGGTCAGAGGTCAAGTGCCACCCTAGTGTCTTAGTATTTACTGACAGGTCAGAGTTGAATTGTGAGTAAATATAAAGTCCTTTATTGTTATTGTACGTGTACAACATTATGGACCAAGTCTATAAATGCATATCTGGTGTCTGCAGCACTGCCTCAGCTCTCCGTCCCCCTCACTCTTCTTCTTCTGTGGTGGTTCTTCAGGCCGCCACGATGATGCGTAAAGACATCAACAAGCCGAAGGGGAAGACGTCGGCGTACGCCTTCTTCGTGCAGACGTGTCGAGAGGAGCACCGCAAGAAGAACCCCGAGCAGTCGGTCAACTTTGCCGAGTTCTCCAAGAAGTGCTCCGAGAGGTGGAAGGTGAGGGGGGGGGCTGCAGGTACCTGGTCACATGACCACCTGACCCATCAGTGTGTGAGTAACAGCTCACCTACCTGTGTTCAGCTGTCCTATCAGGACACAGTAAGCTGCAGCTCCAGCTGTTTGACTGGTTATAGTGGGAGCAATAAAGAGTTGTCATGGTGTTCCTGTGCAGCAGCTCCAGTCACAGACTTACAGTGTAAACTCATTCAAACCTTTGGCAGGTTAACAGGCTGTGTGAGCAGAGTCGATGTTCTGTGTGCGCCTCGAGCCTCACAGCACAAACTGCAGAGGAGCACAGGGTGAATAAAACCACAGCTCAGTGTTGAGGACTGACGTTCACTCTGAGGCAGCAGAAACAGCTGCTTACAGGCAGCACAGACTCAGAGGATCCTCCTGCTTCACACTGAGCTGTGCAGGACTCACCTGCACAGGTGGATCAGCCTCTGACCTGTTTGTTACGTGTCACATACACGGCCGACACACAGAGGTGAATGGGTGGAGTCATCACGAGAGCTGCAGGCCACAGCAGAGCTGCTCGTGATGTCACACGTGTCGCTGTGACATCACGAGCAGCTCCAGCATCACTGCTGTGCTCTTCATCACCCAGCATCAGTGTTGGTCAATTTACTGGAAAAAAGTAACTAATTACTGATTACTTCCCCAAAAAAGTGATCCTGTTACTTTACTGATTACTTATTTTCAAAAGTAATTAGTTACTTAGTTACTTTTCAAAAACATGATTTACAACCTGAAGAGGTGATAAAGCGATATCTCTTTCAGCCCAATTCTACTTTTTCTGCATAATCCATCATACAAAATGTAATCAAATGGAAAAGTCTCTTTTTAAAACTTCTTTTATCAGTTTTAATCTTTTAACTTTATGCATCAAGCAAAAATGTAATTATATGCAACATTCTCTGACTGGAAGAAATTAGTTTAACATTTAAACCTATTTCCTGCACATAAAATAAAATATTTTTTGTGTTTACACTCACTCTTTCAAATAGATGCAAGTAAAACACAGCAGAAAATAAATAAAGTCAAAGACTCAGCGGTCCTGTTGCTCTATTTTCACCTGTAAAGCAGGAGCAGGGTAGGCGGAGGGTTACCCTGGTGCAGGTGTGCCGCGGTCAGTGGAAGGATATGGCAGCTCTGTGAGTTTCCCATTACGTCGTAGCTACTCGGTGCTTGTTGGAAGTTTAGGGGTTTTTTCGCTGTAAAAAGAAGTTTTCTTCCCACGCACAGCGGACACTAATGTTTTTGTCACTTTTTATGGAATCAAACTCAAAGTAAGGTCAGTACTTCCACGCTTTAAACGCTGCACGCTCACACTCTCTGCACTCGATATGTGATCCACTGTTGATCTGCACACAGCTGTTGTCACTAACGGCGCACTCGCTTACGTCACTGTCGTGAGACATTCTCGCAAAAAATCACGGTTTTAGTAACGCAGTAACGCAGCGTTCCTACGGGAAAGTAACGGTAATCTGATTACCGTTTTTGCAATAGTAATCCCTTACTTTACTCGTTACTTGAAAAAAGTAATCGGATTACCGCGTTACTGCCCATCTCTGCTCAGTACAAGAGCTCAGAGCTCTCCACACGGTCACAGCATCATGAGTACCCACTGTAACATGACAGGCAGGACAATTACAGGAAATGAAACAATGAAATGTGAATAAGCTCTAATCCATCAGAACACACACGGCGTGGTGAACGCACTGGTTCTTATGGAGCTCTCTTCTGCTCAGTCTGGGCACTCAGCACAGTCAGTCTGTCAGCAGAGCAGTGATGTGACCGGTTATGAATCAGCTGCTGTGTGTGTGTAAATGTGTTTAGTGGCAGCTGGTGGACTGTAACGTGCTGCTACTACCAGGAGGTGGCAGCAGTGCACACAGCAGCTGTTTGAGGAGCACGTAGAAGAACATGTTGATGTCTGAGAGCAGGGCTGTGTTCCAAAACTCCATCCTGTCTGCTTTTCCTCATCGAGGTCACAAGTGGATTTGGAGTTAGGAGAGGGCAGAGGGTGAGTTATGGTCGCCTCCCCTGAACGTGACGTCAGAGGATCTACAAAATGCTGGTCCTACCCAGGGCGGGTTACGACAAAACCATTTTAACCATGGTTAAAATGGTTTTGTCGTAACCATCGAGCACGGGTTGTCATGGCCATATTAAGCTGTATGAATGTAATTCACTGTGAGTGGTTTTTTCTCCCACACCCTTTGAATGCATCATTAATCCCCCCTCCACATGGAAAACTGCGCTGAGCGTGCGTGTTTACACTACCAGACAGGGAAAGGCAACAGCGGCAGAGTCAGACTCACTGCTGGTTTCACAAAGAGGACGTCCAAGAAAATGCAGTAACCTGCAAAACTACAAAAGGTAACATGACCACAGATTTATTCCACCAGCTGGAAGTCATCCTCTGTTTTAAACAACGTAACTGCTCCTTTAGCTGTGTGTTGTTTTTGCTGCTTGGTGGTTTCTATGAGCGTTAGCTGCTGTGGATGCCACACGTGCTGATATTTACATGAACTTGAATTCAAGGAGTCTTAAACTGCAGCTCGCCCATCAAGACATATCGTGATATTTACATCGTGTTTCATGATGGAGCCAAAGATATCACAACATTAGACTTTCCTCAGTGTGTCCTAATCTGTTGTTTTATGCAGCCTGTGAAATCTAAGGTTTTAATGTTAAAGAGGGAGATTGGAGTCAAATCCACTGATGCTTGCAGCTTGTTTCCATGTTAACAAGCTGGTGGGTTTACAGCAGAGGCTCAGAGTCAGTTTGAGAGAGCGTCACTTTCAGGAGGAGGAGATTTCCACGTGTGATTAAAGCGTCTGGTGCACAGTTTACTGCACAAACCCCAGCAGTGAAATACTGCAGTGTGCTGTGTGCTGCTGCTGCTGGGACAACAGGTGTGTCAGAGCTCTGTCCTCACACAGAGTCACTTATTGCTCCTCTGTAATGATGGAAAGGAGTTCTCAGCAGTGACACAGAGCCACATGTCTCTGTGACCAATGAAGCAACGCGTCTGAAAACACAGCCTGTTAGTGTCCATCCCCACTTATCCGGGGCCGGGTCGCCCAGACCTCCATGTCCCCAGCCACCCCCTCCAGCTTGTCCGGGGGAACACTAAGAGTCCCCAGGTGGAGCCCTCAAGCACCCCACCATGGGTTGCTGAGAACGTACGTTGAGGCGAGCCGACTATATATAGCTGCTATCTCTGAACTTAACGCACTAATTAAGGTCCTTCCCCACCAGACAGGTGACCATGTCCTAATGCTGGTTTTGGTAACTGGGGATCGGTCTGCCAGGGTCTCCGCCCTTGGCTGCTGCATAGCCCGTAAAAGGGCACCCTCCCTGGGCCGGGCTCCAGGATGGGTCCCCAGTAACCCTGTCCTGTTCCCTAGTTCTTACACTCATAGGGGTTTTTGAATCACTCTTTGTCTGACCCTCACCCAGGACAAAATCTGCCACGGGAGACCCTACCAGGGGACAAAAAGCCCCGACAGCATAGCCCCTGGGATCCCTCTCAAACACCTCCACCACAATAAGATAGCGATTCACAGAGGGGCTCGTTAGTGTGATGGATCAGTTAAAGTCATGAGTCACAGACACACAGTTACAGCCTCTCACCCAACAGATAATCATGAGCTCTCCTCTGACAAACCCTGACTCCACCTGAGCCTCCATCCTCAGGACCGTTTGCTCAGGGCCCAGAGGTTTGGGACAGAACAACATCTGGATGCATGTGTGAAACTTGTTGTGAGCATCAGTCAGCACGGTCAGTGTGAGCTGAGATCACATGTTCTTCACTAGATGAAGGAGCTCAGAGGAGCTCAGGGCCTCACGGAGGGCTGAGGAGGTCTGCGAGCAGCTAACAGTAGTGTGTGTGTGTGTGTGTGGAGGTGTAAACTGTCAGGGACAGGAAACAGTTCAACCCTTAATGTAAGAGACCGGCTCCACAGAACAACATGATCACTTCCTGTGTGCTGGACTCGTACATCATGTGAGCACTTTAGTTGAACACATCTGGTCAGGTTTGAGGAGCTCACGCTCTGCTGTTACTAAACTCTAAAGACTGTGTGCAGGTCACATGACTGGATTATTCCCATGTTTCATTCCAGTGTAGACAAAGCTCTGAGACAGGGACTGATAACAGCTGTAACATCTGCAGCACAGATCCACTGCAGGGAGTCGCTGATCAGTGCTCCACTGCAGCTCAGGTCAAACCCTGAGACAGATGTGTGCAGCTGTGGTTGAAGCAGACAGGTGCAGCTGCTCTTACCTGCTGATGGAAGCATCTGGATTCCAGCTGTGTTCAACGGGTCCCAGCAGGAAAACTGGTCCTCTCCCTGAATCGATTCTGTATTATTCTGCATTGTTTTCTGTAAGTGTGACCCCGGGAGTTCAAAGGTCAGAGGTCACACACTGACTGTCTGCTCTCTGCCTCCAGGCTCTGTCTCCCAGTGATAAGAAGTGTTTCGAGGACATGGCCAAAGCTGACAAGGTGCGCTACAACCGTGAGATGAAAGACTACGTCCCCCCCAAAGGCTTCGGAAAGAGGGGCCGCAAGAGGAAAGACCCCAACGCCCCCAAAAGACCCCCGTAAGACCCCAAACACACTCTGAAGGTCCAGGTAGCACCTGACACACCTCATGTACTGATGTAAGACCCCAAACACACTGTGAGTGTGTGGTTTGAGTGTGCCAGCAGGGGGCAGCACAGGGCTGCTCATGCTTGAGTTCAAACACAGAGGCAGATCCTGGATCAGCTCTAGCCTGTCTGTCTGCAGGTCTGCGTTCTTCGTGTTCTGCAGCGAGTACCGTCCCAGTGTGAAGCAGCAGTATCCTGGGCTGTCTATAGGAGACTGTGCCAAGAAGCTGGGAGAGATGTGGAGCAAGCTGTCCCAGTCTGAGAAGCTGCCGTACGAGGAGAAGGCCCAGAAGCTACGAGAGAAATACGACCGGGTGAGGCTCAGTCACACAGACAGAGGGTAGAAACCAGTCACAGTGTGTCCTGATACAGGCAGGTATGAAGGGTGTGACGAGCTCAGAGTACATCTGGTCCTCAGAAACATCAGCCTCTGTTCTCCTCTGTACTGCACGGTTCCTCTAATCTGTGCAAAAACACATTTTCTACTTTAACATGCTTGAATAGTTTTAAATTACATTAGCTGCTTTTGTCAGCTGTTTGGAGACTGCAGGGTCACATGTCCAATCTGAGGTAACTGACAGTAAAATAACATGTTCATATGTTCGAGCCCTGATGTCAGCTCTGCAGGTGAGGCTGAGGAGCAGGAAATATGTACCCATGTTAAAGGGCCACATATAGTTTGAGCTGTGGGTGATCTTCAACACATAACTGACACGTTCCAGCAGGTTTTAGATAAACTGAGTGTTCGTCTGATTTCCTCTTTATTTCAGGCTTCTAGCATTTTCTGTGTGGTACGAACATTCAAAGGAGCGTTGTGTATTTTAATATTTCACCACCAGGTGGCAGTGAAACCGATTCATAGACTGAGGTGCTCCAGGTCCAGCCTTCAGTCTGATGCTGCTGCTGAGCAGACGGGTCCTTTATTCATACAGTTAGACTTCAAACAGACAAATAAATAAATACATGGAGACATGTGTAAAACATTCAACTTTACTGAGCGCGTGCACTGAGCTCTCTGTCAGGCTTTTATTTTGTAATCCTTTACTGAGCGCGTGCACTGAGCTCTCTGTCAGGCTTTTATTTTGTAATCCTTTACTGAGCGCATGCACTGAGCTCTCTGTCAGGCTTTTATTTTGTAATCATTTACTGAGCGCGTGCACTGAGCTCTCTGTCAGGCTTTTATTTTGTAATCATTTACTGAGCGCGTGCACTGAGCTCTCTGTCAGGCTTTTATTTTGTAATCCTTTAGTGAGTGTGTTGCCACAGAGGATAAACTGCTTCCTGTGTGTTTCAGGACATGGTGGCGTACCGCGGCGGCGGCACGTATGCCAGGAACCCCAGCTCCTCAGCTCAGGGAGGAGAGGAGGAGGACGAGGATGAGGGCGAGGATGAAGAGGAGGAGGAGGACGATGACGAGTAGAGATGAAGAGCTGCAGCTGGGAGAGAGAGTGTTAGAGAGAGAGTGAAACAGGTGTGTGTGTTTCAGAGTGCAGGTCAGGGGGCGGAGCCTCACAGCAGGTGTGTCTACGTTTCAGAGACTTCCTGTTCCTCTGTTAGGGTGCGTTTCTAAACACCGTCCCCCTCTGATAGAAACAAGGTTCCACCTGACAGGAAGCACACTAACACTTCCTGCTGCAGCTGATGGCAGGGACAGAAGAAGAAGAGGTCAGAGGTTAACAGCTGCTTGTGTATAGATCACATGACTCCATCAGGTGAGTCTGACAGCATCACCTGGGTACAGACGTTTATTTAAACAGCCTCAGCCTGGCTCACAGGTCACATGACCACAGGAGTCATGTGACTGAGTGTCGGTGCTGGTGACACAGAGGGAGGCGGAGTGCTCTGAAACACACACACCCGACCACAGAGAGTGTGTGTGTGTCACTGTGTGTGTGAGAACAGGGTGTGTGTGTCTTTACAGTAACGTGTGTGTGTGAGGTCATCAGATGTTAAACTGTCCCACAGCAGAGGACAGTACAGTAACCCCCCTCCTCTCACTGTTACCATGGTTACCCCTGCACCCTCCACCCCTCCTGTGTGTTACCATGGAAACCCCCGCCCCCTTCAGCATCATGTTGTTTTTATGTTGTGGACGTTTTTGTTCTTCGTTCACTGTCAGAGTAGAAACTTCAACTTTTATAATAAAACAACCACCTGAGGGAAAAGCCCACCCGGAGTCTGTGCTTACTCGCCGCCGCCCACCCTGACTCACTCACACACACACCTGTGATCTGTGAACATGATCTCTTCAGCAGGATAAACCCTCGTCCTCACTGTTTGTGAGAGACTCACGCAGCGCCCTGACTGCTGGGAACAGCCTGTCCTGCAGATGTTACGTCATGACTCCAGAGGTTAGACCCGTCACAGTGCTGCTACTAAATATTGTCAAGTCCCTTTTTCATTAGCACCTGCTCAGATCGACTTGCCTCAACTCGACTCGGGGTGACAGATTTTGCGTTACAATCGAGTACTACCTAATGTACGTGGCCGTCGTCATAGCAATGCGGCCGAGCGTGACGTAGTTAATACGGGACACAAACACCACAACAAAGGTGGATGTCGAGGCGATGATATAAAATCTTCAGAGCCAGCCCTGCTCTGATATCCTTAAGACATTCTGACACAGGCCTGAGGGGTCATTCTGTTTAAATGGCAGGTAATAAATTGGCAATAAATACCAAAAGCAAGGGCCTGAGGATGGACCCTTGAGGTACACCACACGGGAGTGGGACAGATAAGTTTATCAACAGAGACAAACTTCTGTCAGACAGATGTGGCTTCAGTCACTGAGGCAGCTCTAATGACAGAAATACTGATGCACTGTCAGAATCTGCTGTGGCATCTAAAAGGAGTCAGTGGTTAATAAAAACAAGTGCAAACTGTGCTGTGAGTACTTTAAACCTGACTGAAATACCTCAACAACACTGAGTCTAAAGAAAACGGGGTTCAGTGGTGTCAAAGGTCAACCTGCGGTTAACTCTTTACCTCAGCTGGTAAACACACTGATGATTTAAACTAGTGTTGGTCTTATCAACAGATCACATGACGTCTGTGTTTTAGCCTATACAGTTAAGGTTTCTGTCCTTATTTAGTTGAATAGTTACTGTTAAAGTTATGAGTCCCTCCTACAGGTAATACCTGCAGGAACTGCACCTTGTTTCTCACACCTACAGCTGACTGCCTTCAGTGTGGACGTGCTTTCTTGATACGGTGTTCATCACTGAGTCCGTGACTTTCCACGGGGTCTTTTTGTCCTGTGTTTGTGTTTCGTTCTGAGAGAAATGATCAGCTGTAACATCCTCGGTACACCTCCATCACCAGCTGTTTGACCTGCAGCTGGAGCGAGCAGAGCCAACAAACTAACAGTGAGCCCATGTGAGGTGCACTCCACATGGAGCAGGTCATCTAAACAGAAGGTTGGTGGTTTGATTCCTGCCTGCATGTCAAACAGAGGGAATGTTAGAAAGCTCTTACGTGTTGTGTGTGAGGCATGTTGTAAACAGTGCTCTGATTGGTCGAGTAGGACAGTGCTGTACCAGTCCATGCTGAGAGGCAGGTGTAGCACATATTAATGCCATATGACATCCATATGAAGCGTGTGCAGTAGCATCACTCTATGGGAGCATTTTACTTTGGAATTATCTGTTCAAAGGTCCCTGCAGCTCACTGACATGCATCACAACAAGCTGACCTCTGCATCCACCAGCGTGAGCAGCAGGCCTGTCAGTATAATTCCTCTGTTATTGGTCGTGATGGTCTTTTAAAGCAGCGGTCCCCAACCCCCGGGCCTCGGACCGGTACCGGGCCGCGAGAGTTGAGGCTCAGGTGTGAAATGTCTGGTTTTCAGGGTTTTTAATCGGTTTTCAGCGTTATTTCATTATCGTTTTTATCATTAACTCGGTTTTCCTGGGTCTTTTCACGTGTGTTATGAATAAATATTTTTTTTTCGGTACCGGTACTAGTTTTATTTTGTTGTATTTTTTTGTGTTGACAGCTTAAAGGCCGGTCCGTGAAAATATTGTCGGGCATAAACCGGTCCGTGGCGCAAAAAAGGTTGGAGACCGCTGGTCTAGAGGATGAGACGTACAACAGTCAGTTAGACACTGATTGTTTGTAAGTGCGGTGCAGGTGTGATGTTGGCTGTCTCCCAGGATTGTTGTTCCCGCCTCTTTACTTTCTGTTCCTTTGTAAGGTAAAGACCCTACAAAGTAGGGCTGCTCAATTAATCGAATTTTAATCACGATTACGATCTGGGCTTTCAACGATCATTAAAATTGACTGAGACGATTATTAGCCCCTCCCTCGTGCTTTACTCTCGCGCTGCTCCGTGTGGCAAATCGAGCGCACCTCTCAGCATTTCGAACACGCATCACAACAATTAAGAGGACCCGAGGGAAGCTCGGAAAGCTAAGCAGAAGTTATTTGGAGAGGAGAGTGACTGCTGTTGAAAAGAGAGGTAAAAAGCCTTCAGTGGTGTGGAAACATTATGGGTTCAGTCAGACGTGGATCAAGTAGACACAGTGTGTAAACTTTGCTACGATGTAGTAGCTGCACCACAGAGCAACACTGCAAAGTTCACTAAACACAGATGTTTACTTTTTTCATTTATTTCTTATATTGCAAACATTTGCACTGTTATCAGCAGTGTTGGTCAAGTTACTTGAAAAAAGTAATCAGTAACTAATTACTGATTACTTCCCCAAAAAAGTAATCCCATTACTTTACTGATTACTTATTCTCAAAAGTAATTAATTACTTAGTTACTTTTTAAAAACACGATTTACAACCTGAAGAGGTGATAAAACGATAGATCTTTCAGCCCAATTCTACTTTTTCTGCATAATCCATCATACAAAATGTAATCAAATGGAAAAGTCTCTTTGTAAAACTTGTTTTATTAGTTTTAATCTTTTAACTTTATGCATCAAGCAAAAATGTAATTATATGCAACCAAGGGCGTAGATTTGGTTTTGGCGTTGGGGGGGACGGATGATTCAACCACCGAACCCTGCCCTCTTTCTTTTTTTTTTTCCTTTTCGTCTTTGCTTCTTGATAAAAAAGGAGAAATATACCAGCCTACTTATGCTATTCTACATGCTTTAAACCATTTAAAATTACAATTCATAGTTTTACATGTGAATTATATAATGTTAAATTACTGTTAAACAAATGACTGACTAAGTATTTTAGGCTTTAGTTAACTTCAGCCATATTCCATATAAATCAGGTATCATACAAACATAAAAATAGAGTCATGACAATAAAAGAATATGACTTTAAGGACTTAACAACATTACTTCAGTTATAGTACACCAACATGTCTGACACATCAGCACTAAGGGAACACTGAATGACCTGCTGGTTTTTGTCCATAAAACTACTCGTCTAAGATTACCACAAAGTAACAGATCTCTTAGCAAAATTATGCAACAGTTTAGGCACTACTGCCCCGATCAACTGATGTTTTATTCTAAACATGAACTACTGTTACAGCAACAGACATGGACTACATGGGGGCAGGGATAGCTCAGTAGGTAGAGTGGTGGTCCCATGATCGGAAGGTCGGGGGTTCGACTCCACTGAACGGCTACCCTGAGGTACCCCTGAGCAAGGTACCGTCCCTACACACTGCTCCCCGGGCGTTGCATTGGTGGCTACCCACTGCTTCACTGAGTGAATGGGTTAAATGCAGAGGAACTATTTCCCTATGGGGACTAACACGCACACTTTACTTTACTTTACACTTATGCCCCACACTACAACCAATGTTCACTATGTGAAGCAGCCAAACACAGGCCTGCTCCTCTCGTTAACTGAGATAAACTGCTGGCATATTTGTTTTACATCTATACAGGGAGTGCAGAATTATTAGGCAAGTTGTATTTTTGAGGAATCATTTTATTATTGAACAACAACCAAAGAACTCATTAATATCAAAGCTGAATGTTTTTGGAAGTAGTTTTTAGTTTGTTTTTAGTTTTAGCTATTTTAGGGGGATATCTGTGTGTGCAGGTGACTATTACTGTGCAGAATTATTAGGCAACTTAACAAAAAACAAATATATACCCATTTCAATTATTTATTTTTACCAGTGACACCAATATAACATCTCCACATTCACAAATATACATTTCTGACATTCAAAAACAAAACAAAAACAAATCAGCGACCAATATAGCCACCTTTCTTTGCAAGGACACTCAAAAGCCTGCCATCCATGGATTCTGTCAGTGTTTTGATCTGTTCACCATCAACATTGCGTGCAGCAGCAACCACAGCCTCCCAGACACTGTTCAGAGAGGTGTACTGTTTTCCCTCCTTGTAAATCTCACATTTGATGATGGACCACAGGTTCTCAATGGGGTTCAGATCAGGTGAACAAGGAGGCCATGTCATTAGTTTTTCTTCTTTTATACCCTTTCTTGCAGCCACGCTGTGGAGTACTTGGACGCGTGTGATGGAGCATTGTCCTGCATGAAAATCATGTTTTTCTTGAAGGATGCAGACTTCTTCCTGTACCACTGCTTGAAGAAGGTGTCTTCCAGAAACTGGCAGTAGGACTGGGAGTTGAGCTTGACTCCATCCTCAACCCGAAAAGGCCCCACAAGCTCATCTTTGATGATACCAGCCCAAACCAGTACTCCACCTCCACCTTGCTGGCGTCTGAGTGGGACTGGAAGCTCTCTGCCCTTTACCAATCCAGCCACGGATGTGGTGGTCCCCACATCCTTCATCATCATTCCCGTCCCCAAGAACCCAGAAGTCTCAATGTTCTGGCTGAGCAGGAGAGGACACTGCAGCGACCATGACAACCAACTTATGCATCCCACTGTTGCCAGGAAGAAGGATCATATGAGGACAAACAGCAGAGCCAAAGGAAAGAGATCATCTCTCACTCATGGCTCTACTCCACTTTACTCCACCAGGGGGTGCTGTAAGCAGCCTGGTCTACAGGGGGAAGTAGCTGTGGCCAAAGCCCTGGCTCCACACATCAGGATCCAAAATCAAGACTGAACAGTGTGCCACCATCACCTGTAGAATGTCACAGCCTGGTGTCAACACAGGTAATGGAGACATTTCATTGGCCACACCCACATCAACAGGTGCAATAACAGGACTAATGGTTGGGAAAAGACAAGTGGTGGTGACAGTGGACTCATCTCTGTGCTTGTCCTGCTAGACTTCAGTGCAGTAGAAAAGAAAGTGGTGGATCTATGTTTCTGAGTGTGGGGCCATCAAGAGGCCACAATATTCATAGAGGGGCCAAGTATTACTCCAGCAGCATGTACAATGCTCATTCTAACTGCTGTTTCCTTCTTATTTCTTTGTATACATGCAGCTCACACTCGACTGTGACTCCTGACCGTGTTCATGGGACAAAGGTTTTGTTCTTTACATTGTCTTTCTTCTATATAATTGTTAAACATTTAATAAATATGTCTACAAAAAAGATTTAAAAAAATCAGACATTTCACACAGACACCCAAATGATTTCTGACTGATGAAGGGGGCTGAAGGTGCCCTGCTCCTGACCAGCTTCTGCTGCTCTCTCCCTGCTCACTGTCAGCAGCTGGCAGGCTCAGGTCCTGCCTGAGACTTTTCATCTATCAGTGCCAAAGAATATGGGAAATAGCAACACACAACATGCACATTACAAAACAAGTACATGAACCAGCATTGCATTCATTAGTGAAGTGCTGACGTTCTCTCCTAAACTTTGGGCCTTAATTGATTGATTGATTGGTAATTTATTTCAACATGTGAACAATATACAACTACATTTAGAAAAGAAAATAAGAGAGAGAAAAAATACTATACAAATTACATACAAAAAAACCCGTTCTGATTAATTTACATGTTGAAAGGGAAGAAGTAAACACTTATTTGATCCCACCCCTTTGCCATAAATTATCAGTTAATATTTAGTCAGCTTCCTTACTGATATAATTTGTAATAAAAATAGTGAACAGATTTCTGATATACTATAAGATCACATCATGAGTTTTTTGTTTGTTTGTTTTTAAATAGAGACATTCACTTAATTTAAATATTTTCCTTTTCTTTATAGTTCGAGAAGATCATACTTTTATAACTCTTTTTGAACAGTTTTATGTTTGGACGTTGCTTTAATTCCATATTCAGACTGTTCCACAGTTTCACTCCATGAACAGAAAAACAAAAGCCTTTTCTTGTAGTACGTACGTAATTTTACATTACTGTTAACTAATGTTTGCTTTGCTTCTTAACCAGTGAAGCAGCGAGGGGCTTTCTGAGGTTCCTGCTCGTAAATGCCCAAAATGAGTCGAGTATTTCTGCAACTACAAACTCTTTTTTCATCAGAGGTGTAAATATTACAGCACTGTGTCAGAGCCACTGAGGCTGGAACACAGAAAAAGAAGTAGATGGATTTATTTTTAGACTTTATTGCCTGGAACCAACCCTTGTGTTGTCCTTGGGTCATTTTTGTCCTCTAAAGAAATCTTTTGCTATCAAAAATTTGTTTTTTATTCATCAGATGGTCTGAAAATAACAGAAGTTATTCATTACTATACTATGCATGATTGCAATAAGTTTTAAGTAATTTGATTTCTTTATGTGGTTTTTATTGGATTTTATAACACTTGTGGTCCTCGTGGACAGAAATGACCCCAAAGTACAAAGTGTTGCAAAGAGCCGTATTTTCACACCATACTGTTTTCAAACATCTTTGATCTTGGATCACTGATGTGTGGGGTCAAGACTGGTCATAACAACCACAACAACAACAACAGGCAGCACAATGAGGAGGCAGGTGCTCTATATTCAATGGAATTTTATTTATACAGCGCCGAATCACAACAACAGCCGCATCAAAATGCTCCATATTGTAAGGTCGACTCTACAATAATACATACACAGAAAGTATGCTCACAGGCCTCCATTGCACTGGAGATTTGCATACTTTGATGAGCATACTTTTTTTTACCATGTTGTGCAAAGCAATGACCAGTAGGACAAAGCACATATTGTCCTCTAGTACTTCTGGATCTGCTGTTGATGTACCAATTGCTTGTCTAATTTTTTGGATTTTTTCTGTGAAGAATTTGGCAAAGTCATTGCAGGCCATGGTTGAATGAAGTTCAGCTGCCACTGACACAGGAGGGTTTGTTAGCCTGTCGACTGTAGAAAATAAGACCCGAGCATTATGGCTGTTTTTAGTGATGATGTCAGAGAAGTAGGACCTCCTTGCATTCCTCAGTTGTAAATTATAATTGTGAAGTTTCTCTTTATAGATGTCATAATGAACCTGCAGGTTTGTTTTTCTCCATCTGCGCTCAGCTTTCCTACACTCTCTTTTTTCATTTTTCACCAGTGTGGAGTTTCTCCATGGAGACTTTTTCCTTCCAGAGATAACCTTCACCTTAATGGGAGCAATAGTGTCCATTACATTTAACATGTTAGCATTGAAGCTATTGACGAGCTCATTGACTGACCCTCTGGGCAGGTCAGGTGTTAATGGGAAGACCTGGTTAAAAATTGCACTACTGTGTTCAGTTATACACCGTTTTGTGATCACTGTTGTTGATATATTTGTGTGGGCTGAGATTTTACTTTCAAAGAAAACACAGTAATGATCAGACAGGCCCACATCAGACACAGTAACCTTTGAAATGCTCAGGCCTTTGGAGATCAGTAGGTCAAGAGTGTGTCCTCTATTATGTGTGGCCTCTGTTACATGCTGAGTCAGCCCAAAGTTGCCCAGAGTGTTACTCAGGTCTTTAGTCCCTTTGTCCTGAGGGTTGTCCACATGGATGTTAAAATCCCCAGCAATAATTACACAGTCGAAATCAACACAGATCACAGACAGCAGTTCACTGAGGTCATTAAAAAAGTCTGTGCAGTATTTGGGAGGCCTGTAAACATTAAGAAACACAACTTTGGATGGGGCCTTCAGCTGTAAAGCCACATATTCAAAAGACTGAAAACTTCCAGGAGATAGCTGCTTACATTGAAATGATTCATTAAATAAGACAGCAACCCCTCCTCCTCTCCTGCTCACCCTGGCCTCACTGATAAAACTGTAGTTAGGAGGGGTCGTCTCGATGAGAACAGCTCCACTGTTACTTTGGTCCAACCAAGTTTCAGTTAAAAACATAAAATCAAGGCTGTGCTCAGTGATTAAATCATTAATTAAAAATGTTTTCCCAGCTAAAGATCTAATGTTTAATAAAGCCAACTTAAGTGTTTTAGAGGTATTACTTGTCCCCTCGTGTTTGGGAGCAGTCTGTGGCACACAAGGTATGTTTACTATGTTTAAAGATCTTTTAGAGTGCAGCTCTCTGTGTTTTGACCAGGCCACATGTCTCCTGTCACCTAAAAGTACAGAGATTTTAAAACCTTCTAGTAAACAGGGTCCCAGCTTCTCCTGGGAAAAGTCATCACTGCCATAATCCTCACAGCCCGGACCCTTCACACATCACGCATCAGACTGCGGAGACAGGGCATGAAGAGGAACTAAGGGGGGCGAGGCTGGGCAATGTGACTTCGATTGGGACAAAAAGGGATTGGGCCGGGGGGTAGATCTGAGCCCAGCATTGACCCGCTCCATCATCTCCTCAGTGAATTTCAGGTGTGGGGAGGAGGGAGAAAGGGAGGGGGAGGAGGGTGATGGGGGTGATGGCCTGTCAGGGGTTTGGGGACTGGGGAAGATCGTGGTCCCTTGTCCTGGTCGTTGGTGTTGTTGAGAGAGTTGGAGGCAAATAGGGACCCCTCTTCTTGCCTTAGATGTCTCTCCTTTCTGAGGCTCTTCCTCAGATGCCATGGATGTCTCTCCTTTCTGAGGCTCTTCCCGGGTGGGGGCAGATGAGGCTCCTCCTCAAGGTTTCTGCTGGGCTTTGTCTGTTCTTGGAGTACTGTTTGTTCCTCTTTATGAGATAACTCCTCGTTTATCTCAGCCTTGGCACCAAGCACGGATGGATGACGTATGGAATAAAACAAGTTGGAGGTGAACAGTTCCACCCCTGACTTGTTAAAATTAAATCCATTTGCTTTAAACAGATGCCTGCGTTCCCAAAAAATATTAAAGTTGTTGATAAAATGCACTGAGTGGTCAGCACATGCTGATATGAGCCATTTATTCAGTGTAAACAACCTGCTGAATCTCTCGTCTCCTCCTCTGACCGGCGGTACAGATCCACTGATGAATACAGCTGCATTCAGAGAGTTTACAGTATTTAATAATCCAGTAAAGTCCCGTTTCAGAACCTCCGACTGTTGTTTGGACACATCGTTTGACCCTGTATGCAGAACAATGTTTGTCACAGTTGGATATTCATCTGCAATTTGAAGAATTCTCTCCTTCAGGTTGTTGACCATATCGTTAGGAAAGCAGAGGACTTTAGTGTTCTTACCGCACATCCTTTGTACATCCTTTACGGCAGAGTCACCCACAATCAGAGTTTCAGGCCTAGCCTTTAGCTTTCCCTGTGGCCTTTTACTTTTCAAAAGATTTTCGGACTTTACTTCGCTGCTTTTAGATGGATGGTTGTCCGATATAGATCCAGGGTCCTTTGATAGTGGAGCAAATCTGTTCTGCAGTTTCACATTCAGTTGTTTTGGAGGTTTGTTGCTAACCTTCCTATTCACGGTTGTCCAGTCCTGTTTCCTCTCGTATACAGGGGTAGAAGAGCTTCTCTGTCTCGTAGGAAGTGAAGGCCAGTCGGTTTCAGAGATTTCAGCTCGCTGTGCCCTGCCTGTGGTACGTCCTCCCCCTTCCAGGAGACATGATTTATGTCTTGGTTTTGCACCAAGACAGTCCAAGGGGGGATTATCACTTGAGGATTTATAATAATGCACAGAGTCTACTTTCTTGGTCATGTTATCTGTGCTCCTTAGCTGTGTACTAGCTTGCTCGTCGCCATTGTTTTGAATCAAAGGCAAGGTTGTTTCATTTCCACACAGTCCATTTACCTCCACGTTTACTTCTAAGCGATGAATTTTTGTCTCCAGTACTGCAATCTTCTGCAGGAGGCTGTGGTAGTCATCTGTGGAGAGGGAAGGCATCTTGTTGCTAGTTAGCCTAGCGGTTAGCACCTTTCCAGGCTATTGAGGCTGTTCGGTGCCCAGACGCTGTAATCAGGCTTCAGCTGTGTCTAGGCCACAGACACACGGAGCGCTGAGGATAAGGTAACTATAAAAATGTTGCTGTTTCTGTTAAGAACACTTTAGTCCTAATGATCTATAAGTGTCCAGAAGCTATCGCAGGTAAGCTCATACGGAAAAAAGGGAAAAAATCAGCATAAAAATCAATAAAAGAAGCAAAGCATTTAAAGAGCAAAGAGAGGAAGCGTCCAGCTCATTTAAGTTTGAAGCTTACTTCCTCACTCAGTGACATGAAAGTCTCTTCATACACAGCCTTCATGTGTTTGTTACTATTTTTGCTGCTCCTTTAATAAATAATTCAATTCAGAGTTGGAGGAATTATGAGAAAGAAACATAATAACAGCACGACAAGTGGCCTTACTTACTTACATCCACTAAAACATGAATTCACCATGGCAACAGAGTCATCTTCACTCAGACGATACAGAAGTGTGTTTTTTCTATTTTTTGTGATTGGTTTGAGAGGTACAGCATAATTGGCTTGTTGACAACAAACAGAGGACCAAAGGATTTAAACACAGGGACCGGAAATCTTTAGAAGTGGATAATTAAAAACATCATCATTATAATAATGATCAAGTTTCGACATCGTCATGATAGCACGTTGTTGCAGAGCACAGTCACCACGTGGCCTGTTGGCTCAATTCTAAAGCTTTATTTGTCCCCATGATGGACAGCACCTCCTGCAGGAGGCTGTGGAGGCCCTGAGAGCAGTGCACACACACACACACACACACACACACACACACAGTCAGACGAGAACAAAATAAATCACAAATAAATGCATGTAACAAATATAAAAAAAATTTCGACATGAGATAATGAACATGACTCTGTGACCATGGATGCACCGGTACATTTACCCACTTACCCTGCTGCTTTTTTTTTTCAGACACAAAGAAACAAAAATAAAGCCATTTAAAAAATAAAACATATTTTTTCATCATGAGGTGAAGATGACTCTGTTGCCATGGTGAATTCCTGTTTTAATGGCTGCGCTGATGTGCTGGGAGAAGTTTTTCCTAACCTTCCCAACACGGACTGTTCACAGGTCACCCTTCATATTAAGCCAGCATATTAAGCTCCTTGGTCTTTTGCACACATCTCTGTTGCACACGTAAATATTCTGTCTTCTTTTTTGTCTTCATTTATTTATTTGTTCTATTTGTATTTATCTGACATATTTCTATTAGTGCTGTCAAGAGATAAAAAAAATAGAGATTAATTAATTATGATTTTTAATTAATTGATCTAATTAATCTCTTTTTTAATCTCACCTAAAAATAGCTGAGGAAAGCCCTCAACTTATTGTGGCAGACCAAAAGACTGATATAACAAAGAAAGTGACTTTATAAAGTCATTTATTGTTTAACAAACGTTAAACAGATGCAACCATTTACATACTGTTGTATTCTTTTGTAAAATAAGTGGAAAAATAAATACAAATAAAATCAAATAAATTAAGTGCTGCAAGTTAGCACATCAGAGTTGCTCTTTTCTGAGCAATACAGCACTGAAATTCCTCTGCTTCAGATAATGAAAAATAAAACTGACATTGCAGTGCTGCAAGTTAGCACATCAAAGTATTCTTCCATCACAAAAAAAAGTGCTGTACATTAAGCAATCTATTCTAGTAGGCTACAAATGACACAGCAGCTATGCTGACCACATGTCTCATTTCTTCTTCCTCAGCCAGTCGCTAAGACACACCAGCCTGGTAACATTTTCTGGAAGCAAGGCTGCCCTTTTCTTTTGCACTATGTGGCCTGCAAGGCTAAAGAGTCTCTCACAGGGTACAGAGGTAGCTGGGGAGGCCAGGTACTTTTGTGCTAGGACTGACAGCTTTTCATAGACTCCTGAGTGAGCATACCACCACTGCAGGGGACAGTCATCAATACTGATGCTGGGTTCTGCTCTGTAGCGCTGCAGCTCTCCAGACTCAATTCCATCTTCTGAGTCAGAGTCAGACCCCAGAAGGAGTTCGCTCCTCCTCTTCTTCTGAGCTGGTCCATCATCCTCTGTGGAGGGCTGGAGACTATCTGCTCTTCTGGGCTCTGCTGCCTGGAGCATATTCTCCAGAATGGTCCACACCTGAATGAATGAATGAATGAATGAATGAATGATTGTGATTAAAACTAAGTGCTTTTTTTTTAAATTTTATTTAATCTTGTAAAGAACTTTGTGTTCCATATAATAAATAAAAGTTTGATTTGATAATGAATTGGACTCATTAGTCCAGCTTAACCTTATTGTCCTACCTGTTCCCTCTTTTCTCTTGGAAGACATTTCAAATCCTTAAACCGTGGATCCAATGCTGTGGCCACCTCGAACCATATCTCGTTGCCATTAGCTCGTCGTGCTGCCAGATCCTTCTGGAAGGCATTCTTGAACTTCACCACGTAGGCAGGATCATCATCAGTAATGTCCATGACACGGTACAGATGGCGAAAAGCAGGCAGCACTACAGAGCAAGAGACGTAGGCCTCACCACCCAGCAGCTCTGTCACATACCTGCAGAGGTGGAGAGGTTTGCTAAATAAACCTAGCTGGATTCATTTAAATCAAAGTGTAACTGATTTCCAATTTAATTGTCCTTAAAAGTTCCTTGTTATGTTCATTAATTTTGATTTTACACATGTAACAGTAGTTTATATAATTAAAATGGGAAGGTGTTTATTTGAACTTACTTGCATGGTTCAAGCAGGAGCTCCAGCCTCTGCAGTTTCGCCCACTCAGCTTCGGTTGGCAAGACCAACCTGTGGTTCTGTTGGTCCAACGTAGCCTGGACAGCCTCTCGGTTACATAGGAGGCGTGAGACCATTGCGAGAGTCGAGTTCCACCTGGTGGGTACATCCTGTATAAGTTGATCGCTCTTCTTTCCGAGTGCTACTTGTTGTTGGTTAAGTTCTGTGGTACTCGCAGGGCTTTGTTTAAAATGACCAACAATCTTGCGGCACTTTGCCAGTACACCGACAAAACCACTGCTATCGAGACATACCGTGATGGTCCTCTGGAGAATGTGAGCATTGCAGGCGATGTGCTCATATGGAAGTGCTCTCATAGCAGCCAGCATGTTTGCTGCGCTGTCTGTGCCAATGGTGGATATCTTGTTTTCAATACCCCAGTCATTTGCTACCTTGAGGAACTGTTCGGCGCATTTATCAGCAAAGTGCCTGGTTTCTGTTCTCATGACGGTCAGTGCAAATGAGTTGAGGTTCCACTCACTATCAATAAAGTGTCCAGTCACCCCAAAATAGCTGTGGTTGCCAGCTGAGGTCCAGTGATCTCCGGTTATAGCAACACAGTTGGGAGAATCCTCCGCCAAAATCTCAAGTTTGTTTTTCTTTTCGCCGTCGTACATTTTGCTGATTTTGGTCGTTACTGTAGTCCTGCACGGCGGCTTGTATGACGGGTCATTGGACGCAATTTGCAACACCTCTGTCAATCCTTCGTCCTCTACTATATTTATCGGCCTACAGTTCATCGCTATCCACTTGGCAATAACATTAGTCAGCCTGTCGGTCGCAGACTTGCTCATACGAGGGGTATTCTCTAGTTTTGTTTGGCGAAAAGCTTTGCTCTGGCTTGCTATATTGCTAACGTCTTCACTGCTAGCTGTTGCTGCACTCGCGGCTGGGTGCTTTGCGTTGAGGTGATAGGCCAAACTTGAGCTGCTTCGGTGGTAAGCAAACTCCTTCTTACACTCTAGGCAGACCACTTTACCTTTGTCAATGGTGCCGTCGGGGCGTTTATGAAATACAAATTTCCCGTTCATTGGGCCAACAACTCTCAGATGCGCCTCCATATCCACACTGTAAGCTAATCACCACTTCTCACCTTGACCTCACGACGTGACTCCACCCCCAACAAGTCAAGCACAAGGAGCCCAGCACATAAAAACGGATTTTATAACATAGCAACTCTCATACAAAATCAATGACGTCAAGAGATTAAAAATTAGATTAACGAGATTAAAAAACATAACGCGCTAAATAGCATTGTAATTAATTAATCGCAATTAACGCGATAATTTGACACCCCTAATTTCTATTGTATATATTAATCAGCATCTGTCGGTGGACAGCAAAGAAAGAATTTCATTGCACAGAGAAATGCTTTTTTCCCCTTCGGACACATGACAATAAACACTTTGAATCTTGAAATTACAGAGGGGAGAATAATTATCTGCTCAGTTACAAACAGGGAAGTCTTTTATTTTATGCTGTTTCATTTTAATGGAGACAGAATATCAACAAAATCATGAAGGTGTGTATGAAGTGTGTTCATGTGCCTGAGTGAGGTAAGTATTAGATGCCTACAGCCCAGCCAGAGGCAGCACGGTGGTGCAGTGGGCAGCTCTGTTGCCTCACAGCAGGGTTTGAATCCCCCACCTGGCCTTCCTGTGTGGATGTTCTCTCTGGGTTCTCTGTGTTTGGAGGCTTCCTCCCACTGTCCACAGACATGCAGTTAGTGGGTTGGGTCACTGTGAGTGCTACTCTGTGATAGGCTGGTGACTCTGGCTACTCCCCCGTAACTGTGAGCTGGATAAGCAGAAGAAGATGGATGGATCTCCCACAGAGTCCAACCAAGTACAGACACTCCTGATCTCAGCTCATGTGTGGATGAAGCACATCCGTCCACAGAAACACTTTCTTCTACTCCAACCTCTCCACCACCTCAGGCAACACCAGAGAGCTAAACCACGCCCCCTCACCCGATCACTGCTCTGCTAACATCTTACAATAACACACTTATTTTCTCAGGCTGTGAAACTCGTTGCACATCATGTCCTGCCTGGATTTTGCACTCAGCCCACTCATAATCATCCATGTTTCATATTTCTAATTATATCCTATATCTATGGGCAAATACTTTTCCTACATAGACATGTATATATCATAGAGGAAGAGAAATGTTGAAGTGACCCACAGAGCAGCGTCCCCACAGTCAGGCAGTGAGGGGGGACCATCATGCTCTGGGCTGTCTCTCTGTTTAGGGTGCAGGACGACGTCACTGCACTGAGAGGTCAGTGTACCATGTAGTGTGAGACCTGAGACGACTGAACTATGATGTTATTTTTCTGGGTTTAGTTTCTTATTCTGTCACTAACATGAAGCTATCTAAATAAATAAAAACAATTAAATTAAATAAATAATAAAGGAAATAAAATATCTTCCAAACAGCTGTGTCTCATCAGACCTCAGATTCTTAAAGGAGAAGCTGCTGCACACAAACAGCTACTGTGTGTGTGTCACTGTATTCATCATGATCTCAGGCCAGCCATCTGATGCAGGCTTGACTCTAACTATGAAGGTGGAATGTATATCGCCATGGCAACCCTAGCCTGGTCTGGAACAGGTGAGTGATCAGCAGGTACGACCAGCCTGCTTACTGACCAATCGGCTCTCATGAGGGTGTGTCAGAGCTGTGTGGAGAGCAGCAGTTTCAGGCTGTATCCCAATCCAGGGTCTGCAGCCTTAAAGGCCGCATTTTAAGGCCGATTACGTCACAGCGACGCGACGAAGGCTGTCCCAATTCAAAGGCTGCTCGAAATGCGGCCCTCAAATGCGTCCTTCATTTCCCTGAATTTTAAGGATGTGGCGGTGTAGACTTCGTGGCCCAACATATCCCAGAATGCACAGCGCGGCGGTGGGTGTGGATAATTTTGCCGGAAAAAAACGGCAGATGAGGGGCGGCGAAGAGTAAACTTTAAGTAAGTACGGAGATTTGGCGGAGAAAAAAAAGCGAATGGTAGCATAGAATTTATTGCCAAATAAACTAACCAACTGTCATATAACTAACAACATCTGTCCTATCATCTCTAACACCCTGGAGGACAACGAGGAGAGTTTAGACGCTCTCCAAGAATACATCGACCGGTGCTTCGAAGATTTAGTAATGAAGAAGGCCCAGAGCGCGTCTTCCCCGGCCAAAGCTGAGACGCCGTCATCTAAAAGATAATTTAAATCTCTAAAAGAATCCCCGGAGTTCAGCCAGCAGCAGGTGGAAACACTTGCTGTGGAAAACACCACGCTACGGGACTCGGTCAAATCTCTGACCGAAAATGTGACCCAATTAAACATAGAAAATAAAAAAATAAAAGAGACCGTTATAGATTTACAAGCCCGTAGCATGAGAGATAATCTGGTGTTTTCTGGTATTCCAGAGTCTGCCGGAGAGGACCCGGAAACGACCGTGAGAAGCTTCATTAAAATCCACCTGAAGCTGCCGGAGGACACGGTGAAAAACATAGGGTTCGAAAGACTGCATCGCATCGGGGCTCCGAAGGAAGACCACGTCCTATTGTAGCCAAATTTGGCCACTTCAAGCAGAAGGAGCAGGTGAAGAGTTGCGGCAGAGAGCTGAAAGGAACGGATTTCAGCGTGAACGATCGGTTCCCCAGAGAGATCCTGGAACGACGCAAGGTCCTCTTCCCAGTCCCACGTAGTTTTATCCAGAAAGGCTCCCGGGCTGTCATCGCCGTGGACCGGCTCTACGTGGACGGACAGCTCTACCGCGACCCCGGCATCACTCCATGGCTGTATTGACCGCACACCAGATAAGAATCCGCTACACTCTTCTCTTCACTCACTCTCTTGTATTAACTTTTGCTTAACTATGTAATTTCAGTTTGCTAATTTAATATAACATCACCGTCACTCTCCGCCAACGCTTTAATTGGAATGTTTCCGTTTTTATTTCTTTTTCCCTCTCTCTCTCTCGTGTCGCGCACCTTGCTCTTTGGTTTATTTGCTTCTCTTTTCTATCACTGCGTCGATCACCTGTTTCCCTATCCATCCACAAGCGACACTGTCTATTCCTACATGCTTACTCTGCACGATCACGCACACACATGCGTTTAAAGGCAACACACTTACAACAGCCACACAGCGCACACAGATATAGGACACACGCACACATTTGCTCATATTAGTTATTATGCACACACATAGTCAGACCTATGGAGCTTCTCGCCGCGCATTTTCTTCTTTATTACAAGAAACCCACATGCCTGTCACAGGTTTGAACAAACTTAAAACACCTGAGTTTCCTAATGTGTTCTCAGCCTGTTATAATTCTAGACAAAGAGGAGTGGCAATTCTAATACAAAAATATTAATTTCACAGTACTCGATACAGTTATAGATCCAGAGGGCAGATTCCTAATCGTCAAACTATCTATACTTAACCAAAAGCTAGGTATTGTAAGTGTATATGGTCCAAATGTTGATGACCCCTCATTCTTCCACGGTTTTTTGAGTACACTCTCCGAACACCTAGATTGCACAATCGTTCTTGGGGGAGACCTCAACCTGGGACTAAATGAAGACATGGATAGGCTCAACACAACAGGAACTCAGCGTGACTGGCAGTCCATAAATATAATCAAACAGTATATAAGTGACTATGGCCTTTGCGATGCATGGCGCTCCCTTCACCCCAACAGTAAGGAATATTCTTTCTTCTCACATGTTCATCACTCCTACTCTCGTCTGGATTATTTTTTGGTCAGCAGCTCACTGCTGAACGACATTTCAGACACTGAGATTCATCCTATAGCTGTCAGCGATCATGGTCCTGTATCTTTAACACTAATGCACAAGAATAATACTACACCAAGAAAAAACTGGAGATTTAATATATCACTGCTCAAAGACGAAGAGTTTATCAAATACTTTAAAAAAGAGTGGACTCTATATTTAGGCTTTAATGACACTCCTTGAACATCAGCATCTGTCCTCTGGGAAGCAGGGAAAGCTGTGATGAGAGGTAAAATAATCTCTTTCTCATCACATAAGAAGAAAGAAGAAAACAAAAAAATTCAGGAACTAGAGAAAAACATCAAATCCTTAGAAAAAGCCTATGTGTCACACCAAGATCAAGAAATATTAAACAAAATACGCAAGACAAAACTAGAATTAAATGAAATTATTAATAAAAAGACTAAATTCTTAGTACAAAGACTTTGCCTGCAAAATTATGAACACGGTAACAAATCCGGACAATTTCTTGCTAACCAGTTAAAAATCAATAAAGAAACAACAACTATATGTGCTGTTAAAGATTCATCTGGGAATACAATATATGATCCTAAAAAAATAAACACAATTTTTAGGGATTTCTATGAAACTTTATATACACCACAAATAAACCCATCTAAAAACAAAATTGATCAATTTCTCGACAACATAACTCTTCCAAAATTATGAGACACCCAAGCAGTGAAGATAAACAAACTGCACTCACGGTAGAGTCGGTGGTTGTTCAGAGCGCACAGTTCATCAATCTTATTCTGTAACGAGTTCACGTTGCCCATGATCACTGTCGGGATTGATGGTTTGAATCGCCTCCGGTGATCCGCTTTCCTCGCTCCAGCCTTGCAGCCTCTGTAGCTCCTCTTTAGCTTGGCCGGGATATTGTGTCTGATGCCGGTCTGTGCCTTTGTGTTTAGTGCCAGCAGCTCCGCTCTTGAGTAGATGAAGGAGCTGGTTCCAGAAGTTTTAAAAAGTGCGTTATCCATAGTATATCTAAGAGGTAGAAAGCAGAGTGACTAAAGGAAGGTAAAAAAAAGTTTGAAAAGACTAGTCTAAAACAGTTGAAAGTTAAGAAACAAGTTCGGTGTTGCAGAGCTACTTGGAAAGGCTGCCGTCACTCCAGCGCCATCTTTATCTCTATGCTGGCCGTCAGACTGGGGTCTGGCCTCTGGGCCTGAAGCTCGGTCCTCTCTGGCACAGCTGGCTGCCGGCAGAGCCCGCGGGCACGCCACTGCAACCCCCTCTGGCCTCTGCTCCGTAGCTGCTGGGTGACCTCTCCTTTGGGGCTCTACTCAGCTCTTCCCAGGAGGGTGGCACGGTCCCCCCCCCCTTTGGTGGTCCTCCTCGGGTCCTCGTACTCTGGGGCCTTATGGTGCAGCTTTATGGTTTCATGGACAAAAGAATTTCTGTGGCTGCAATATGACGAGCTAAATAACCAGGGCTGCACATAAGTGGTCCGCAGGTGCGCATTCGCTGTCAAAATAAAAAACACGCACAAGGGTTAGGGTTAAATTTAAAAACTGTACTTTTGAGTTAAAATATATATTTATAATTTTAATAAATGACAAATTAAAAAGGCATGAACATTTTTTTGTATCGAAAAAATATCGAACCGTGACACCAAAGTATCGAACCAAACCGAACCGTGAATTTTGTGTATCGTTGCACCCCTAGTATTCACAGACGCGGACTACAGCTTTCTTGGCTGCTGCCTCAAAGCACATTGTGCGCTGTCTATCTTGCGTGCTGCACAATATCGTTTATTATTTAGTATCTATTGTTATCTACTGCTAGCTAGTTTATTGTGATGGTGCTTTTTTTATTATGTTGCTCTTTGTTGTTTGCTTTCTCTTCTGTTTTTTTTCTCCATTTTTTCCCCTCTGGTTTTCTTTCTCTCCCTCTCTTTCTTTCATTCTCTTTTTCTGTCCTATCCCACAGTCATGTCTGTCCCGTTTGTAGCAACTGAAAATAAAATAAATTCATAATTATAATAAAGGTCAATCAAATGGACCAATATGGCAAGGCCATGATGATCCACTTGGTAAAATAAATCCGCTTGGCATCTTTCTTGGCCTTAAGACAACAATTCTGATGGCTATAGATCCAAACGGGACACAAAAAAAAAAAAATCTAAAACTTAAAATTGTCCGCAGCCTGCTGTTGTTACCACTGTCCTGTTTGAAAAGGAATGAGAGAAGCTGGTTATTTTGACATATGTGCATGTGCCGATATTAAACCCAGGAGCAACATTCAGGTAAAAGTGTAAGAACAAATGATCCGTCAATAAAGGATAATGTTGGATCAGTGTTTCAATATTTATTTATTTCGATATGGCAGCCTGGCTTCTGTCAGTCTACCCCAGGGCAGCTGTGGCTACAACTGTAGCTGCCTCCATCAGTGTGTGAATGTGGGAGTGAATGAATAGTGGCATTGTAAAGCGCTTTGGGTGCCTTGAAAAGCGCTATATAAATCCAATCCATTATTATTATTATTATTATTTTTATTATATATTTTATTAGATGTTCATGTGGTTTGGTTATTTGCCTTTTGGTTGAAAGTACACTGAGAGAGGACGTTTTTCATTAGTGATCTTAATAATATTTTTTTCAAATTAATGTAATTTTTTCATCTAATTGAATACAATCTATTTGTGTATGATTGTCAGTCCAAAGAGGGAACGTGAGGAGAAAGTACAAGGTGAGGAAGAACCAGGTAAGCAAACAGACAGGGAGCAGTGACAGGCAGAAACTGTTAAACTGCTTGAGAGAGTTGACCACCAAAAGTATTTGCCAACTTCAAGGTGAGGCGACACAGGTTAAAATGAAAGGAATAAATCTGCAGAGCCATAGTAGTATCTGCAGTAGAGATGTTTTCATACATTGTATCATATACAAAGTTGCCTCCATTTTTATAAAAAATAATTTTTTATCAATAACTTGTACATTTCAAGGACTCTACTTTTGGAGTCTATTTTGATGTATCTGTATTGTATTATACATAGAGATTAAAAGTGAATCTCTGTCCAAAAAATGCACCCAGTTTACTTCTTACTCACTATGAGCACCATTCATCATTTTCCCCCAGTAAAGTAATTAAGGTCAGGATATGTATTTATTTTTTATTCCAATCCATTCTTCGTTTGCAGCATTTAAATAACCTTTATCAGATTTGATGTTTTGTTACTGTCATGGTCCTGGGTCGGTGACCCAGCACTTTTAGTTTATTATCATTTTCCAGTTTATTATGATGATGATTATTATTGTTTGAGTTCTATGTGTTATATTCTGTCTGCCTCTGAGTCTCTGTCTGTCTATGGTGTCCCCCCGTCTGTTTGTGAGTCTGTTTAGTTCTGTGTCTTGTTTGGTTCCCCGTGTCTGAGTTTCCTGTTTTATTGTGAAGGTCTCTGTCTGATGTGAGTGTGTTCAGTTTAAGTTTCCTCTGTCCCGTCAGCTCTGATTCCTCCCAGCTGTGTTGCCCTCCTGTCTCTCATCCCCTGATTACTGGTGTGTATTTAAGCCCTGTGTGTTCTCCTGCCTGTTGCCGGTTTGCCTGCGTTACTCCGTGTCCCGTCCCTCGTCCGTGTCCCGTCCCTCGTCCGTGTCCCGTCCCTCGTCCGTGTCCCGTCCCTCGTCCGTGTCTCTCTGCCTCTCACCCCATTCTGGTACCGTCTCAGGTTTGTCATTTAGCTTTCCCAGTTTAGGTCTTTAGTTTTGTCTTCCCTCTTGCCTGTTTTGCCTTCTCACCACGGTGTAAATAAAACATCACCAGCATTATCATCTACTGCCTGCGTTTTGGGTCCTTTCTCCCTTCAATACCACACGGCTCGCCTCGGCAGCCGTGACAGTTACAGACTTTAAAAAAAGTGTTTTTCTTTTCTTTCACAAATGTGGGATTAAATTGTGTTAAAAAAAACAAACAGTGATGTCATGTTTTGTGACGAGGACCCAGGCACAGAGAGACCTGATGAATTTAAGAATCTTATGATTTAATAAAGAAATTTGCAGACTTGCACAGAGATGGTAAAATTATGATGACTGTTAACGGAGATGAAGACAGCAGACGACGAGGACAGGAAGGAACAGGGGTTTAAATGCACCAAAGTGACAGTCAGAGAGAACTCGGGACAACTGGAGGCATTTAAGGATGCAGGGACTGACAGAGACAGGGAAGAAGTCTCATTGTGACGAGTAAAGTTTATCTCTCCTGGCTGGGCAGCTCTCCTGGTGCTCAGCACCCCCAAAGCTCTGATCCTAGAATCGCCCCTGGTTAAAAGTACTAAAGTTAGAGTTCAGAGTTGAATATTAGATTAAATAAAGCTTATTCAAAGTTTGAGTAGCAGAAATGTCAGCATGTAGCACAGAGCTACAGTTAAGAGTCTGAGTGAGTCTCACAGGTCTGAATGTGCATTAAAAGCTCTTTATAATAATTAGACATTACATTGGGGACGGCTGTAGCTCAGTACAGCGGGTCATCTACTGATCGGAAGGTTGGTGGTTCAATCCCTGGCTCCCCCTACTCTGCATGCCAAATATTCTTGGGCAAGATATTAACACCAAGTTTTCTCTGGTGTATCCATCGCAGTATGAATGTGTGTGAATGGTTGTTAGTAAGCACTTAAAGCATAGAAACAGTGCTTGTGTGAATGTGGCACGCTTTGAGTGCTCAAGGAGAGTAGGAAGGCGATACATAAGAATCAGTCCGATTATAATTGATTATTTTAACTTGTTTGATCTGCTGCTCACAACAATCAAGCACAAGCAGACATTTTGAATTTTCATAGTTTTACAGCTTTTCTTGCCGATACAAACCTCACTTATTCATACGACACAAAGTAATTCAGCAATAAACTTTTAGAGACAGAAAACCTTCTTTTTTCACTTTATGCTATAGAAACTTTAGGTTTTTTAAGACTAAAGATGAGCTTTGAGAACTTCTCTGTCATTTTATTTCTGACAGGTTAAAGAGTCGTGCTGACAGATTTCTGTCATTGTCACTTTTTCTTCATCATGTAGAAAAACAGTTAAATATGTGACTCCTTCACAGTGACAGGAAGTTCCACTGGTCCGGCCCATTAAGGTCAAAGACGGCTGTCTGTGGCCCCCCATGTAAAGTCAGTGTGACGCCCCTGGTGTGAATCATGAACTTCAGGAACTGTTAGCGCTCTAGTATATAAGTATATAGCATAGCAAGCATGTCTAGTCACTGACAACACTACTAGCTGTTCCTTCATTAGCAGTTAGCATTAGCCATGCTAGCTTCCTGTTTCTGTGTTCAACAAGCTGCTTGTTCTGAGTTGAGGAGAATAAGAAGACATTTAACATTCGATGTAGCCTCATTGTTGAGTATTAAGCACAGATTAAATAAAGACGTCTAGACTGAAGAATATCTGAGCAGATGGTGCAAACAGCTGCTGCTGAAGACGCTGCAGTCCACAGGTTTGAGGAACAGACAGTGACACACAGACAGGTCGGCTGCAGTAACACTTTAATACAGGACAGCATCAACAGTAAGTCCATCACATGGTCACAGAGTTATCACAGTACAGTCACAGGCACACGGCTACAACATGACAGCAGCTGCTGAGCCAGGCTCCCTGCATCATCCAGAGAAATAAAAGCAAACTATAAAGTGAGGCTGGAACCGACAGCACTGATGCTTTTCTCTGTCACATGTCAGTCTCTTTGGATTTCCCACTGCTGAGTTTAAAGACGTATGAAATGAGCCTCCACCCTCTGCTGCTCCCTGAGCTTAGCTCACGTCTGCCATGAGGCCAGTGCAGCAGCTGACTGCATGTTTGAGGCTGAAGGTGTTTTTCCTGTTAGTGATATTCAGTCACATTCCTGCTCTGTGTGTGCGTCTCTGTAACAGTGACATTCGTGTGCCTGCAGTGCTGATAAATCAGGATGTTTAAGGAGCTGAAGTCAGCAGAAACAGACGGAGCAGCTCAGTCTCACTGTTACATTCACTTTGTCACAATATTCAACTTTAAGGACACTTTCAGCAGACCTGAGGGAAATCCCAGAGATAACACTGTGTCAGGCTGCACACGAGCCGAAGGCAGCTTTTAAAAAGGCTTTTCTACATTAAAGAACGGACGATGACTTACACAGAGGGACATCATCATTAGACCTGCTCAGTGTGCAGGTTTGCTCACAAACAAGTCGACGCTTTGAAACTTTCCCCTGCTTTTTTCTGGAGTTTTCTTTCTCTCTCCATTAAAACCAAACTGCCGTAAAATTAGAGACAGTTTATTTGCTAATATGTGACAGGAGTCATGTTCCTGTCTGTAATAGTCAGACTTGGAGAAATGATAAAGAAAAATAATAACAAGAGAAAAACGAGGCTAAGAGCTTCCATTCATGCAGGGATTACCATGGCAACCGAGTCATCTTCTTCAGACCACACTCATGTGTCCCATCCTGGCAACAAACTGTTCCAACTTCTGCAATCTGGTAGAAGGTTCCGCATCCTCCGGGCAAGGACAGTAGTATCTCCTAGAGGATTTTAAAATGACACTAATGTTTCCACACTCTTCACTCTGTTGCATCTGTTAAGCCAGGTCGTGACTTTATTTTAGACGATTTCATTTAAATTCTATTCAATTCAAGTTTATTTATGCAGCGCCAAATCACAAACACAGTCGCCTCAAATAAGTTAGTAAGTAAAGTTTATCTATGAAGCGCTTTTCATAGACAGGCCGTCACAAAGCGCTGTACACAAAGATTAAAATAAGCAGAAAGTTAAGTCACAGAATAGACAATATAAAAAATTAAAAGTAAATAAAATGTAAAATTGTTGATCAACAGAAGGCTTTTTAAATGATACGTTTTTAAAGGTTTTTAAAGGATTCAACAGAGCCAACCAAACATAGTTGTGGTGGTAAACTGTTCCACAGCCTTGGTGCCACAGACTGAAAGGCTCCGCCCCCTTTGGTCTTGAGTCGTGTTCGGGGAACCACCAACAGACTCTGTGAGTGGAGACAACGAACAGCAGTCTATTTTGTAAGAAGCTTGGATAAATAATCTGGGGCCATTTAGTGCTCTGTATGTTAGAACAAGAATTTTAAAACGAATTCTAAAATCTTTTGGCAGCCAATGTAAAGAACATAAAATAGGAGTAATGTGAGCTCGCTTGCTAGAACGTGTTAGTAGCCTGGCTGCTGCATTTTGTATAGCTTGGGGGTGAGAAACAGATGATTTATCGAAGCTGGTAAACAGGGAATTACAGTAATCTAAACACGATGACACAAATGCAATTCAGCCGAGGAGACCATGTCGCAGTTTAGAAATGTTTCTTAAATGAAAGAAACAGGAACGAGAAAGAGATTTTACATTGGAGTCCAGGCAAAGAGAATAATCAAATATTACTTCAAGATTTTAAATATTTGACTTAGGAGAGGAACCGAAAGGGGCAAGAACCTGATTGATTTTACAGTGTAGTTCAGGAGCTATGATCATAGTCTCTGTCTTATTCGTGTTTAATACAAGATAGTTGCTGGAAAGCCAATCAGAAACCCAAGTTATGCACTGGCCTAGGGTGGACAGCCTATCCAGTTGATGAGGCTTAAAGGACATATGCAGTTGAATGTCATCGACATAGAAATGATAAGAAATGTCACTAAACGATTGAATAATGCAGCTAAAGGAAGCATTTGAAAAGAAAATAATAATGGACCCAAAACTGAACCCTGTGGAACTCCGCAGGTCAGGGTGGCAGTGTTAGAGGTAAACCTGTCAGTCCTAACAGAAAAGGTCCTGTCTGATAAGTAGGAGGAAAACCAGTCTAGGGTGGATCCAGATATACCAGCCAGAACCTTCAGCCTGTTGAGTAGGATTTTATGGTCGATGGTATCGAAGGCTGTGCTAAGATCAAGCAAAGTAATCACAGAACAATTTCCTGCATCAGAAGCCATTAACAAATCATTATAGACCCTTAATAGAGCACTCTCGGTGGAGTGCTGCTTTTGAAAGCCAGACTGAAAAGGGTGAGAAATCTATAATCTCACAGTTAAACTGCAGGAATGTCTTAAAGACATAAAGACCTGGATGGCCGCTAACTTTCTGCTTCTTAATTCAGATAAAACTGAGGTTATTGTACTCGGCCCTGAAAATCTTAGAAATATGGTATCTAAGCAGATTCTTACCCTGGATGGCATTACCTTGGCCTCCAGTAACGCTGTGAGGAACCTTGGAGTCATTTTTGACCAGGACATGTGCTTCAACACACATATTAAACAAATATGTAAGACTGCTTTCTTCCATTTGTGCAACATCTCTAAAGTTAGAAATATCCTGTCTCAGAGTGACACTGAAAAACTAGTTCATGCATTTATTACTTCCAGGCTGGACGACTGTAATTCATTATTATCAGGAAGTCCTAAAAACTCCCTGAAAAGCCTTCAGCTGATCCAAAATGCTGCAGCAAGAGTCCTGACAGGGACTAGAAAGAGAGAGCATATTTCTCCTGTTTTGGCTTCCCTTCATTGGCTTCCTATTAAATCCAGAATTGAATTCAAAATCCTGCTCCTCACATACAAGGTCTTAAATAATCATGCCCCATCTTATCTTAATGACCTTGTAGTACCATATCACCCTATTAGAGCACTTTGCTCTCGCTCTGCAGGCCTACTTGTTGTTCCTAGAGTATTTAAAAGTAGAATGGGAGGCAGAGCCTTCAGTTTTCAGGCCCCTCTTCTGTGGAACCAGCTTCCAGTTTGGATTCGGGAGACAGACACTATCTCTACTTTCAAGATTAGGCTTAAAACTTTCCTTTTTGCTAAAGCATATAGTTAGGGCTGGACCAGGTGACCCTGAATCCTCCCTTAGTTATGCTGCAATAGATGTAGGCTGCCGGGGGATTCCCATGATGCATTGAGTTTCTCCTTTCCAGTCACCTTTCTCACTCACTGTGTGTTAACAGACCTCTCTGCATTGAATCATATCTGTTATTAACCTCTGTCTCTCTTCCACAGCATGTCTTTTATCCTGTCTTCCTTCTCTCACCCCAACCGGTCGCAGCAGATGGCCGCCCCTCCCTGAGCCCGGTTCTGCCGGAGGTTTCTTCCTGTTAAAAGGGAGTTTTTCCTTCCCACTGTTGCCAAAGTGCTTGCTCATAGGGGGTCATATGATTGTTGGGTTTTTCTCTGTATCTGTGAAGCGCCTTGAGGCGACTTATGTTGTGATTTGGCGCTATATAAATAAAATTGAATTGAATTGAATTGAATTACTTTTAAAAGTTGTTATAGTCATGTCTTTGTTTATTTAAAAAAATACTTCATGTACTGCCTAATTTAAAGATTTAGGCTCCTTTGGGCCCATAATATATATATTTGATTTCTTTGTGAATGAAATTAGGAAGATATTGGCGACTACTGATTGGTTCGCTGTTTGTATTTTTTATTAACAGTACTTAATTTTAAAGGCTTATTTCTCAAAATGAGATGTTTATCTTTTCTTCTACAACACTTGGCTCACCAAATCTTCTTGCTTGATTTATTCATTACAGTTTGATTTAAAGAATATTAGAGTCGTAACGTAATAAATATATTTATTTCACTTCTTCTTGAGAGAAAGGGATGACTGGGTGAGCTCCAGTGGTTCATCCCAGCAGAGAGAGCAGCACACAGGGCTGCAAATGATCACAGTAGTAATGGCCATACTTTGATAAAACAGGCAGTCTTACCCTGTAGATAATACAGGGTTCTGGTGCCGATGTGGGAAAGGGGACTCGCCCGGTACTAACTACATACTACTAACTACCTCATCCAGATGTCTTCCCTACTAACCTTTATAAGACGTAACTGCAGTAGCCTTATAGGTCAAATCAGTTTCACCTGTTAAAGGTAGCTCCACTATTAATGGTGTCACTTGTTATTTCTGGGATGAGTTTAGTAGCCTGAACAGCTGCTCAAAGGAAAGGTTATTTTTATTATTATTATTTAATTATTAAGTCCGGGGGAACCTGCAAGAGCTGTTTGCACAAAGAATAATACTCAGACCTTTAGGTTTTATCATTTTTACACAAGGTTTAAAAGTGAATGTCCACAATTGAATTGCAGAAATTGTTATTGAGCTAATACTGATGTTGTTGTTATCTTTGGTACGGAGAGGTTGGAGGAAGAATGAGCACAGTCAGGCCTAAAGATGCTCTTAATAATAATGGATTGCATTTATATAGTGCTTTTCGAGACCCTCAAGGACCCTTTACAATCCCACTATTCATTCACTCTCACATTCACACACTGGTGGAGGCAAGCTACAGCTGTTGCCCCAGCTGCCCTGGGACAGACTGACAGAAGCCAGGCTGCCATATCGTGCCATCGGCCCCTCTGGTCATCACCAGTAAGTGGTAGGTGAAGTGTCTTGCCCAAGGACAAAACGACCAAGACAGAGAGAGCTGGCTCATCAGACAGACAAGCTCATCTTGTAACCTACTGGTTCGCTGGTCAGCACACCAGCTGACTAGCGAACCGGCTAACTAGCACACTGGCTAACTAGCACACCAGCTAACTAGCACACCGGCTAAATAGCAGATCAGCTAACTAGCAGACCAGCTAACTGCAGCCACAGGCTGAAGGACAATTAAATGTAGTGGAGATATCAGGGTTGACACTGGTGTGTCCGATTCACTCTTTAGCACTCCGGTCACTCCGGTGTGTCAGCCAGAACACCACTGAAGACCAAATGATCCCAGCGTGTGGAATAAAGAGCTTAAGGTTTGGTTTAAGACACTTTATTCTTTCACTGATTGATTCTTGTGGCTGTGATCACGTGTGTGGTTTCTTACAAAAAGGAAGTACACAATACAAATACATGACAAATAAGATGAATAGATAAGTTACATATCCAGTTATATGCATACGTCAGTATAGCTAATATAGCCATATATAAGGACAAAGATCACAGTACTATAATGCAGTAATGTTAAACACAAAGGTGTATATCTACATAAATCTATCCTATCAATGATCAGGGTACTGTAGTATACTTCTACTACATACACTATACAAACTAAACGACATTAGTGTGACTTTAAGTTACCATCAGTACAGACGAACTGATGGTAGTTGTACAAAATAAAGGCATTGCAATTATTGTGAAGGGCTTCTGGTTAAACTAAGATCAGCTGATTACCTCATAACAAATAGTTTGCTATAGAACGCAGCTCCCACTCTTCATTAATATCATGTACTGTAACTCCCAGGTAACCATGGTTACCCAGCCACGCCCAGTAGTCTCCAGAGAGACCAACAGCTGGTGCAGGTTGTAACACCGTGGCTTTCGTAGTCTCTCCTTTTTCTACAGCTGATGTGTTCTTCTTGTGATGGTGCGTCTTGAGGGAGGCTCATACATGGCGTCATCTGTTGATCCTAAGAACGTTCCTCAGACCGACTTCTTCAACAACAATAATCGGCCTGAAGTTTGTAGCTATCCAATTCACTGTGGCGTTTGTTAGCTTGTCTTTCTTTGGTTTATCTAGACTCCTCCCACAAGCTGATCCTACGTAGTCTGCCCAAAACTCCCAACTCTGTTTGTTTGGGTGGTTTGTTTGCTGCCATCAACAGCGTGTAATGCATTTAAGTGATACTTCAGACTTGAAGGACTCCGACAATAAAAAACTCAACTTTGCTTTCAAATAACTTTAGTTGTATCAACACTGCCCTCTGGAATAATTAGACTTTGGTGACAAACTGATGTGATCTCCATGTTTCCTTTTTTGGACTGTGGGCGACTGTCAGAACTGAATGTACTGAGTAACATGTAGAGTTTAAATGTGTGTCAGTTTCAGTTTTAGAGCTCTAAAGTGCAGCTATCATGTTAGGAATATGTTAGGAATAGACAGGAACACTGAGCACACTGAGGTCAAATCTTTATTTATCCAGTTCATCTGTAGGCCGAGCTCAGTCCATCCATTTAGTGAAATGATGTTTAAAGGTCTTCTTGTTCTGTGAGTGTGCACAGATCCTGAAGCAGAAAGCCTGGGTTAACAGAGAAATGATCATCACTGTGATGATGCTCATCATCTCTGACTGGGATTTGAGGTTTTGTCAAAGCAGCAAAGAAAGCCTGGCTATGTTGGACTGGGTGTGGAAGCAGCTCCCAGTTTGAGTTCAGGAGACAGACACCCTCTCTACTTTGAAGATCAGCTTCAAACTTTCCTTTTTGATAAAGCTTATAGTTAAAGCTGGATCAGGTGACCCTGAACCATCTCTTAGTTATGCTGCCATAGAGATGGATAACAGACGGATTGTTTTTTTGTGTGTCTGCAGCCTGTCAGGCTGTCTGATAACAGAGGAAGGCTGTACTTCTCTGGCCTCAGCTCTGAGCTCCAACCCCTCCCATCTGAGAGAGCTGGACCTCAGCTACAATCACCCAGGTAACTCAGGAATGAAGCTGCTGTTGGCTGGACTGAAGGATCCAGGCTGGAGACTGGACACTCTCAGGTATGGAGAGAATGTCTGATAGAGGAGGAAGAGCTGGAAACATTTCCTGTGTCCTTCACTCACTTCCTGTTTGTTTCCTGCAGATGACACTAGTGTGTCTGTCCCTGAAAATATTCCTGCATGTGTGATTGTTCAAGTCTAGCTGGATAGTACATGGATATTTATGTAGGGGTCTCCAAGGAGTCTGTTTGCAGGAACATTAATGACAAGTGATAAGTCATGTTGAGAGTTTCATTAAAAGTAGACCTACAGTTAGGTCCATAAATATTTGGACAGAGACAACATTTTTTAACTTAAGATACACTTTATTAGGTCACAGGTGTACCTGAGATAGTGGTCACTGTATACCTAATAAAGTGTCAGCCATGTGTATGTTTCCCATGCTGTATGTCCACAGTCACAGTGACAGTCAGTGACACTGACAGAAGGATGAAACAAGGCTTTGAATCATTTCAGTCTGTGTGTGTGACAAAGAGTCAGACAGGAGCAGCTAACATTTGGAAATGGAAGCTTAAATACTGGAAACTCTACATTCACGGCTGAATTCACAATAAATTTGTTCTCAAGTGCACATTTAGCAGCTAATGCTAATACTACAACTTGAACAGCTATTCCTAAGTAGGCCACTTTGCTCTGCTAAGGATTTGTGTGACCATGATGGAAACTCTGATAAGCTAAAGCTGTTTATGGGCCCTGTTAGAATCAATATTTCATTCTCATTCTGTTGTTTAAGAACAATATTAACATTTCACATCATTATAACACAAGATAAAAGGGTATTAGCATTAGCTACTAGTGCTTATTCACCTCAAATTACCTTAGCTTTTAATGGCAGCCTACTTAGCATTAACTCCTCACATCGTTGTTACCCAACGGAAAAGAGTATTAGTATTAGCTACTATCATTTTTAATAAGTAAGAGAAAACAGTGTTAGCATTATTGGATAATGCTAACTCACATTAAATTAGCATTAGCTATTTTCAACAGCGTACTTAGAATTAGCCGCTCACATTGTTAAAAAGTAAGGGAAAAAAGTATTAGCAGTAGCGCATAATGCTAATTCACGTCAACGTAGTATTAGTTAATAAGGGCAGCCTACTTAGCATTAACTGCTCACTAATATAATGATAATTTACATCAAATTAGCATTAGCTGCTCAAGTTGTTATAAGGAAAGAGAAAACGGTATTAGCATTAGCTGCTAATAATTATTCACCCCTAATTAGAGTTAGCCCCTAATGGCAGCCTACTTAGCATTAACTCCTGACGTCGTTGTAATGCAGGGGAAAAGAGTTACCATTATCGGATAATGCTAATTCACATCAAATTAGCATTAGTTAATAACGGTAGACTTCGTATCATTAGCTGCTGTCATTCTTACAAAGCAAACAGTATGAGCATTAGCTGTTAATGCTTTTTCGGTCGTGTCCAAATTCATGGCTGCATCCTCCTGAGGACCCGGCCTTCGTGGTCTACGTGGGCCGGGTCCTCAGAAGGTCGGGTAGGCTGGAAGTAAACGGCTGGGGAAATTGGACGGTCAAGCCTTCTGATTAGCGTCACCGCTGTCTCGGTGGAGTTTAATAAACTCAGCCGTCTGCTCCTTGCTATCTAAAATATAACAGGACACTGGTGTCAATTCTCGACCGTCTCATACTTCTGTTTAATCAGTTTTCTATTTGACGTTTAGTCAACTGTGTCAAAACAAAGGAGGAACCCAAAATAAAGTTTTATTTTATCTAATCTAATCTAATAACTTTAATCTCAGTATTTAGTATTTAGTATTTATTTATTTATTGTCATTGTCAAGAACAATGAAATTGCGTTTGGGGCTTCCATACAACCCAAAAAAAAGAAGAAAATAATAAATACCCCTTAAAACCCAAGTGTACATATTTAACCCAGTGTGACTCCAATGCAATAAGACAATCCTTAGCAATAATGTTCGTAGAAATTCAGACAAAGACCTGAGAAACATGACAAAATAATGTTCGTAGAAATTCAGACAAAGACCTGAGAAACATGACAAAATACAACAATGCAACCCATTCAATATTATTGTACTGTGAGATATGATATCAGATATGATAGTTATCTATTTAAGAAAGAGGGGGGGGGGGGGGGGGGCAGGAGGGGGAAGAGAATAAAGATATGATGCACCAATGCAGACCAGTTCATTGCTATTAAGAAGTTGGATATGGTTATTGTCCGTGAGAGGGGGGCAGAGAGTTCAGGAGCCTCACAGCCTGTGGATACAGGCTGTTGGCCAGTCTGGATGTTCTGGCCTGTATAGACCTGTACCTTCTCCCTGAGGGCAGCAGATGGAAAAGGTGGCGCGCAGGGTGATGTTGGTCCCGCAGGATACTGTGCACCCTCCTCAGACAGCGAGTGGGGAAGATATTACTGATCTCTGGCAGACTTGTTCCAATAATTCTGCCAGCTTCTTTCACCACCCGCTGGAGTGCTTGCTGATCGGCCTTGGTGCAGCTGGGGAACCACACTAGAAATCCATGCGTCAGAACGCTGCTGATGGCACAGTTGTAGAAGTTCAACATCAGAGATCTGGGAATGTGTGCGCTCTGCAGTCTCCTCAGGTAGTAGAGGCGCTGTTGGGCCTTCCGTACAACTGAGGTGATATGGTTGCCCCAGGACAGGTCCTCGGTCACAGTTACCCCCAAGAATTTAAAACTGCTCACCCTCTCCACCGCCTCACTGCCAATGAAGAGAGGCAGATGGTTGTTATGACCCCTCTTCCGGAAATCTACAATGATCTCCTTGGTCTTTTTGGTGTTTAAGACCAAGTTATTGTCGTGGCACCATGACTCTAGTTGTTGCACCTCTGTCCTATAGTTTGTCTCATCATTGTTGGATATAAGTCCGAGCACTGTAGTGTCATCTGCAAACTTAACAATGAGATTGGACGCGCAGGAGGAAATACAGTCATGGGTGAAGAGAGTGTATAGCAGAGGGCTCAGAACACACCCCTGAGGGGCACCGGTGTTGACCACAAGGGTGGAAGAGGTGTTCTTACCCACTCTGACACTCTGTCTACGGTTAGTGAGGAAGTCCACAATCCAGTTGCACAGAGAAGAGTTAAGTCCCAGTTGGTGGAGTTTGGGACGGAGTTTGTATGGCCGGATGGTATTAAAAGCCGAGCTGTAGTCTACAAAGAGGAGCCGTGCATAGGTGTTCCTGTGTTCCAAGTGCTTCAGTAATGTGTGCAGCACTGTGGCGATCGCATCCTCGGTTGACCGGTTCTCCCTGTATGCAAACTGGTGCGAGTCCAGGGATGGTGGAAAAGCAGCTCTGATGTGTTTAATGACCAGTCTCTCCAGGCATTTGGCGGGAATGGGGGTGAGTGCCACAGGTCTGAAATCGTTCAGACATGTGACATTTGACTGTTTTGGGATGGGAACGATGGTTGCTGCTTTGAAACAGGATGGTACCAGTGAACAGGACAACGAGGTGTTATATATAGAGGTGAAGACGTCCGCCAGGTCCGCAGCACAGTCTTTTAGCACCCGGCCCAGCACTCCATCCGGCCCGGCCGCCTTCCTGGTGTTAATGCTCCGGAACACACGCCTCAGCTCATGAGTGCTCAGGACCGGAGCAGGGTCGGTTGAGGGGAGAGGGGACAGGACAGGGTCGGTGTTCTCCCTGTCAAAACGGGCATAAAAGAGATTTAGATCCTCAGCCAGAGTAGAACTGTCGGCTGAGGGTGATGGTGTTCTTCTTTTGTAGTCCGTGATAGCCCTGATGCCCTCCCAGACCTGCCTTGGGTTTGTGTTGTTCTCAAACCTGGCCTCGATACGCCTCCTGTGCTGCTGCTTGGCAGTCTTGATGCCTCTTCTCAGGTTGGCCCTGGCAGCACTGTATGCCTCCTGGTCCCTGGATTTGAAAGCGTTGTTCCTTGTTCGAATAAGTTGTTGAACTCCGTGTGTCATCCAGGGTGGATTATTAGGGAACACACGGAATCGTTTCCAAGTTGTTACATTGTCCACACAGAAACAGATGTAGTCCAAGACAGTGGAGGTGTAACTGTCCAATGCGACACGATTGTCAGTGTCCTGCACCTTGAATACATCCCAGTCTGTGCAGTGGAAACAGTCCTGAAGCACTCGGAATAGCATCCTGCGGCCATGTTCTCACGGTTTTGGTTGTAATCCCAGTGCTCTTGATCTTTTGTGTGTATATTGGGTGTAGCAGAAGGGAGAGATGGTCTGACAGACCCAGGTGGGGATAAGCCTGGGCTCTGTACGCATTCGCCATGTTGGTGTACACCTGGTCCAACGTTCTATCTCCTCTGGTAGCACACTTCACATTACGGTGGAAATTGTGAAGTACAGATTTCAGGTCCGCGTGGTTAAAATCCCCAGCCGCAATAAAGACACTGTCCGGGTGTGCTACCAGGCTGTTATTGATGCTGCTGCTCAATTGTGCTAACGCTAGCTTAGCATTAGCATCTGGTGGAATGTAAACAGCGCAGATGTAAACGGCAGAAAATTCCCGAGGGAGATAGAATGGACGGCACTTTAACACCAACAGTTCTACCTCTGTACTGCACAGTTTTTCCGTTACCGTGACGTTCGTGCACCAAAGGTTGTTAATATAGATGCACAGCCCCCCGCCAGTCTTCTTACCCGAGTCCGCAGACCTGTCGGCTCGATAGGCGGTGCGGCCTGCTAGATCGATAGCCGCATCAGGAATGGCGCTGTCCAGCCAGGTTTCAGTGAAAATCATGCACGAACAGTTATTAAAAGTCCGTCGAGTGGCGATCTGCAGTCGTATTTCATCCAGTTTGTAACGGATTGAACGGGCGTTGGAGAGGAATATGATCGGGAGTGGTGGTTTAAACGGACTAGTCTTTAGCCGTGCCCACAGGCCTCCCCGCTTGCCTCTCTTCTGCCTCCGCTCGCAACGTCTCCTCCTGCGGCTTGCTGTTGCGGGTAGCCCCGGGGGTTGCTTAACGATCTCCGGGGGGATGAGATACTCGGATGTTAGTTGAAGATCTCCATGGCTTAGTTGTAGTAGATCATCTCTGTTGTATTGAAGTAACCCCAGACTGTGTGAAATAATACACAGTACCACCAAAAGTGCAAAAGTGTAGGAGCTCCGGGCCGCTGCGTCTGTGCGCGCCGCCATCTTGGTTCAGCCAAACCGATTTACTCACGAACAAACAAAACACTGAAAAAAGCTCAACAATAACATTTTTAGGTTGTCTAAGTGACTTATATATTACGTTTAATCCGAGTAGCGAAAGTCCGCGGTGATCTGAAAATGATGTGCCGGGAGTTATGCCGTTCTCGGCCGCATCAGTGACCCTCGAGCTCTCGGCTAGCTATCGAGCTGTTGGGTAACAGACGTCTCCGAAAACGTCGAAGCACTTTTGCAAATGTGCAATATCTTGATAAACCGAGCAGATATTTGATGTTTACACAGCTACTTTCTCGCCTGAAAATATGTTAAAAGTTTATTTTGTGACCCAGAAAGATTAGTATGAATAATTTTAAAACTTAGTAGCGGCCGCCATTGTTGGAAACTGGAGTTTGGCGGGGCCGCGCTATGAATTCTGGGATATGGTGGGCCACGAAGGACACACCGACACATCCTTCAAATTCGGGGAAAAATAGGACGCATTTGTCGGCTGCATTCGGAGGAGTCTACGAATTTGGACAGCCTTCGGCGCGTCGCTGTGACGTAATCGGTCTACAAATGCGGCCTCAGGAGGATCAGCCCATGAATTTGGACACGACCTTCATCTAAAATTAGAATTAGCCACTAATGGCGTATTGTTAAAAAGTAAGAAAAAACATTGTTAGCATAAGCGGATAATGCTAATTCACCTCAAATTAGTATTAGGTAATGACGGCACCTGCTTAGCGTTAGCTGGTCACATTGGTTTTTCTTTTGTTTTGTTTTGGGGTTTTTTTCTTTTTGCCTGTCCCGTTTGGCTCTTTTGCCATCAGAATTATTGTCTAAAGGCAAAGAAAGATGCCCAACGGATTTACTTTAACAAATTGACCATCCCAGCCTTGCCATAATGGTCCATTTGATTCACCTTTTATTGTTTATTTTATTTTCACTTCCTCAATACGGGACAGACTTGACTGGAGGAAAGAAGGGGAGAAAGAAAGAGGGAAAGAGAAACAGCTGAGAAGAGGGACGGGGGAGAAGGGCAAAAAACAAAAACCAACAGAATGGGCAGGAAAAAAAAAAGAAAAGAAAATGCATATATTGATCACCTGGATCACCTGTTGAGAAAGAAAAAAGAAAACAAGCAGAAGAGAACAAGAGTAATAGAATAAACAACATCACAATGATATATGGGAATATGACAGTAAATACTAAATGTTAAACATTATTGTGCAGCACATAAGATCAACAGAACACAGTGTGCTTTGAGGTAGGAGCCAAAAGGGGTGTAGTTTGTGGGTGTGATCACCCGTGTGTACACCTGTGAGCATGGACGCGCTTGTTTTTTTTAAAACGTTCCTTCATGTAATGAACTGCTAGAGGGTGTGGGGGGGCCACAGCCCCGTCCTCCAGGGTATGAAGCAGGTATGGAGGAGATCAAAACTCCAGACATCCAGAGGCCCCCAGAACACAAGAGACCAAGGAAGACCAACAGAGGGGCAGCCGCGCCACTGTCCCGGAAAGAGCTGAGGAGAGTCCCAGATGAGGGTTCACTCAGCAGCCGCGGAGCAGAAGCCAGGGGGAGTTGCAGTGACGCGCCCGTGAGCTCCGCCGGCAGCCAGCTGCGCCTGAGTGACCGAGCCCCAGGCCGAGAGGCCGGGGGCACCCCACCTCCGAAGTGGCCCGAGCGAGCCCCAGGCTCCAGGCCCCGATAAGCGGCCGCCAAGGAGTGAGCCGGCGTGTACCTGGACGCCCATCCCCAGACACAAAGAACCACCAACGCACCGATGTCTGAGGGAGTCCGTCACTGGTAGGGGAAGTGGTAGTGGGGGGAGATAGGCCTCCAAACCTTGGAGGGCCTGAGATGTCCCCAGAGAGGTGGCGTCTGATACCCAACCTGACATATAGACACAGACATACAGGCACACACAGATACAAACATCCATTCCCACCCTCATGCTCTCATATGCACTTACTCCACACTCAACCAACGTGGAGACAGACATAAAGAGACGCTGTACACACGATCACACTCCCCAAGCGTATTCTACAAACCGGTGCTGGTCACATTGTTATAAGGCAAGAAAATATGGTATTAGCATTAGCTGCCAATTTCTATTTATCTAAAATTAGCATTAGCGACTAATGGCAATCTACTTAACATTAACTCCTCACTAATACAATGCTAATTCACATCAAATTAGCATTAGCTGCTAACATCAGCCTATTTAGCACTAGCTGCTCACATTGTTATAATGCAAGGGAAAGTAGTTAGCATTATTTGATAATGCTAATTCACATCATATTAGCAATAGTTATTAACGGGAACACACATCACATTGTTAAAATGTAAGAAAAAACATTGTTTGCATTAGCGGATAAATTAGCATTAGCTAATAACGGCAACCTACTTGTTAGAAATCAAGAGAATATGGTATTAGCATTAGTTGCCAATGCTAAAATTACCTAAAATTAGCATTAGAATCAGAATCAGAATCAGAATGGGTTTTATTGCCAAATGTTGAGCAGGTTTACAACATTAGGAAATTGCTGCGGTGCTTCAGTGCAAACATACTGTCATAAATTGCGCTTAAATAGACATGAAAAAATAAATAAATAAATAAATAAAAGTTAGAATAAGAATTAAAAGTGCTACGTAGAAAGATATATGCATGAGATATACATGGGATATATACATGAGAATAAGAATTAAAATTGCTACGTAGAAAGATATATACATGAGTGCAGGTGGTGATCAGTGCCAAACATGGAATGATGCAGTGAACACAGCGTAGGGTCATGTGTTAGGGGTGGGAACAGTCGTACGGTTATTGTTCATGTGTCCAACAGCAGAGGGGAAGAAACTGTTCTTATGGCGAGAGGTTCTGGTGCGAATGGACCGGAGCCTCCTGCCTGAGGGGAGCAGGTCAAACAGACTGTATCCAGGGTGAGAAGGGTCAGCTGAGATCCGAGCTGCACGCCGCAGTGTCCTGGAGGTGTACAGGTCCTGCAAAGATGGGAGTCTGCAGCCAATCACCTTCTCAGCAGAGCGCACAACACGCTGCAGTCTCTGTTTGTCCCTGATAGTGGCTCCAGCGTACCACACGGTGATGGAGGAGGTGAGGATGGACTCGATGATTGCAGTGTAGAATTGCATCATCGTCCGTGTTGGCAGGTTGAATTTCTTCAGCTGCCTCAGGAAGTACATCCTCTGCTGGGCTTTCTTGATGACGGAGGTGATGGTGGGCTCCCACTTCAGGTCCTGGGTGATGGTGGTACCCAGGAAGCGGAATGAGTCCACAGAGGTGATGGGGGTGTCAGTCAGGATGATGGGGGGGAGTGCGGCTGTGTGCTTCCTGAAGTCCACAATAATCTCCACTGTCTTCTGGGCATTCAGCACCAGGTTGTTGTGGCTGCACCAGGACACCAGACGTTCAACCTCCCTCCTGTAGGCTGACTCATCCCCGTCCGAGATGAGCCCAATAACGGTGGTGTCATCTGCAAACTTGATTAGCTTGACAGACTGGTGGGTGGAGGTGCAGCAGTTGGTGTACAGGGAGAAGAGCAGAGGAGAAAGAACACAGCCCTGAGGGGAGCCGGTGCTGATGGTCCAGGAGTCCGAGACATTCTTTCCCAGCCTCACATGCTGCTTCCTGTCCGTCAGGAAGTCAGTGATCCACCGGCAGATGGGATCAGGCACATTCATCTGGGAAAGCTTGCCTCGGAGATGGTCTGGAAGGATGGTGTTGAAGGCAGAGCTGAAGTCCACAAACAGGATCCTGGCGTAGGTTCCTGGGGAGTCCAGATGCTGCAGGATGAAGTGTAGGGCCATGTTGATGGCGTCATCTACAGACCTGTTGGCTCTATATGCAAACTGCAGGGGGTCCAGGAGGGGGGCCGTGAGGGTCTTGAGATGGGAGAGAACTAGGCGCTCAAATGACTTCATGACCACAGATGTCAGAGCCACGGGTCTGTAGTCATTTAGTCCAGTGATCCTAGGTTTCTTGGGGACAGGGATTATGGTAGAGGACTTCCAGAGAGGAAGAGCAGTGCTGAGCAATCACTGTTACATCTGTGCACCAGCCACTATTTATGTAGAAGCAGACACCTCCACCTTTGGTCTTACCGGAGAGAGAGGCCTGCCGGTCCGCGCGCAGCAGATGAAAGCCCTCCAGCTTGAGCGCGCAGTCCGGGATGTCCTCACTGAGCCACGACTCCGTAAAACATAAGACACAGGAGGAGGCAAAGTCTCTGTTCATGCTTCTCATCAGGGCCAGTTCGTCTGTCTTATTCCTGAGTGATCGTACATTGGAAAGGAATTAGCCACTAATGGTAGCCTATTTAGCATAAACTTCTTAATGCTAAATGAAATTAACTAATGCTAAATAGGCTTAACTGAAATGAAAGTATTGTTAGCATAAGCTGATGATATTGTTAAAAGGTAAGATAAAACATTGCTAGCAGCAGCGGATAATGCTAACACACACACACATAATTAGCATTACCTAATAATGGCAGCCTTCTTAGCATTAGCTGCTCATATTGTTAAAATGCAAGGGAAAAGAGTTGGCAAAAACATTGTTAGCATTAGTGGATAATGCTAATTTACCTAAATTAGCATTAGCTAATGATGGCTACGTACCTAGCATTAGCTACTGATATTGATATAAAGCAAGAAAATATGGTATTAGCATTAGCTTTTAATGCTTTATCATCTAAAATTAGAATTAGCCACTAATGGCGTCCTATTTAGCATTAACTCTTCACATCGCAGTGGAAAAGTTAAAATTGAATAAAAAAGGTATTCACATTAGCTACTCGTATTGTTAAAAAGTAAGAAAAAACTTTGTTAGCATAAGGGGATAATGCTAATTCACCTCAAATTAGTATTAGCTAATAACGGCGACCTACTCAGTATTAGCTGGTCACATTGTTATAAAGCAAGAAAATATGGTATTAGCATTAGCTGCCAATTCCTATTCACCTAAAATTAGCATTATCCACTAATGGCAGTCTACTTAGTATTAACTCCTAACTAATATAATGCTAATTTACATCAAATTAGCATTAGCATTAGCTGCTAGCATCAGCCTACCTAGCACTAGCTGCTCACATTGTTAAAAGGGAAGAGAAAACGATATTAGCATTAGCTGGTAATAATTATTCACCCCTAATTAGAATTAGCCACTAATGGCAGCATACTTAGCATTAACTCCTCACATCGTTATAATGCAAATGATGCTAACTTGCATTAAATTAGACTGCTTTTATTAGCTAATGCTATTTAGAAGTAGCTGCTCACATTGTTATAAAGCAAAGGAAAACGATATGAGCATTAGGTTCTAATGCGTATTTGCCTTAAATTAGACGTAGGTGCTAATGGCGGCCTACTTAGCATTAGCAGCTCAGATGTTGTAATGCTAGGAAAAAGAGTGTTAGCATTAGCCGTTCACATTGCTATAAAGTTAAGGAAAATAGTGTTAGCATTAGCTACTCACATTTTTAAAAAGTGTTAGCATTAGTGCATAATGCTAATTCACATCAAATGAGTATTAGTTAATCGATTTGTATAAGTTGTATAATTGATTGCATGATGATAGAGGTTTGATCCTTAGTAGTGTGTAAAGACTGTGTGCCTTCCAGAGTGCTCTGGCATGCACACACCACTTGGGGCCATGAGAGAGGTCGTAGCCTCTCGTACTGATTTATGGTGTAGGACAGGGGTCTCAAACTCAATTTAGCTGGGAGCCGCTGCAGGCAGAGCAATGGCCTCCTCCACGCCTTCCTCTTCGAGTTTTTTTTGTGCCACCAGTCCATTTTTCCTCCCTGTCATTGATGGCGCTCCATCTGTTGTTATTCCAACAAACCTCTTCCATGGCAAACCAACATTCTCAATGGCATCACACAGCTTGTAAATATCTGCTGAGCGGTGGTCTGGCCATGCATTGGAATTACTGTGAGCAGCTCCTCCATCACTTCAAAACTGTCATCAACACCACGGACATACATTGGGAGCTGAGCAGTGTCGGTGATGTCTGTGGTCTCATCAAGAGCGACTGAGTATACACTGAAACATTTGGCTTTCTCACACAGTTGGTCATAAATGTCACTTGACAGGTCAGAAATGCGATCTGCTGCGGTGTTGGCAGAAAGGCTGATGTTGCTAAACTGACCTTTCTTTCCCGGACAGACTATATTTGCAGCCTGCAATATGCACTTTTAGACAAATGCACCTTCTGTGAATGGCTTCCCTGCTTTAGCAATCATCTCACTAACCACGTGGCTCCGACTGCTGCATTATTCTCTTTGGTTGCTTTCTTGAAGAAATCTTGCTGCCTCAGTAGATCTGTTTTAAGACTGGCAACCCGGTTCGCTCTCTCGTCTCCCTGGTATTTTGCATCCACCTCAGCATGTCTAGTTGTGTAATGACGTTTCAAATTGTATTCCTTGTGCAGTGCAACTTTCTCTGTGCAAATAAGACAGGTCGGGGTGCCCCTGTGCTCAACAAAGAAATATTGCATTTCCCACTTTTCCTGAAATTGTTGGTGCTCATCACCAACCTTTCTCTTCACCGCAGGCTTTGAAAAAGACATGTTTGGGGCTATGTGACATTTATAATTCTACTTGGTGTCACTGTCACATTGAAGTTTCAATCAAGCGTTTAGCCGACGGACGGGGAACGTCTCAACGCGTAGAGAACGTCATTTCTGCTTCTTTTTCTTGCAACCGTAGAACGGCAATCGGCAGATAAAAAGCCAGTAGCAGTCTCCTTTGTTTTTACGCTCGATGTTCATGTCTTTCATGATGACACGAACACCGTGGGCACAGGCCACCCCCCCAACCAGACTGGCCACCCCAGGTGCCACCCCAAAGGCAAAACAATAAAATTCAATCAAATATCAAATGTCCGATTATGTTTTCATGATTAAGCTCAGATATCCGAGTGTAAGTGAATGCAGCATCGGCTTCTGCGCTTTGCATCATGTTAGCAAAGGTAGGAGAGCCAAGTATGAAAGACGGCACTGCAGGAAAATTTTTTCGGTGAAAGAAAACGGGGACAGAATAAATGTCCCGGTAAGTAATATTAAGTTTGTTGAGTTTAGTAAACTTCGGTGAAATTAGAATACCAAGGAAAAAATAACACTTAAAGAATTATTGCAGCCGTCGAATATTTCAGACAGTATGCTACTGAGGGGAGCTAACATAAGAGTTATGCGTTATAATCTAAGTCGTAACATTGCTGTATGGAGCTGCAGATTTGGTTGCAGGTTAACATAGCTGGACTGGCCATCGGGCATACCGGGCATATGCCCGGTGACTTATTTTTTATTTTTTTTTGTAATGGCATGAACAATGAGAGGTGGTGGATTGGCCAGATGCAGGTCGATGTGTAAAAATAACTCAGTTGTTTGGTGGTGGCTATGGGGGGCTTCCACAGAGGCCAGCAGGTGGATGAGGGAAGGGGAAGCAGGAGGAGAGCCCCGAGGCGGCCGCCGGTCCGAGTGTCAGATGAACTGAACTTCAGGTAAGAAGTTATGACCTGCAGTCTATCTGGGTCAGATATAAACCAAGTTTAGGTGCAGTTTATTTTCGTTGTGCTGACTTTTTACCCTCAGTTACAATAACTCGTACTGCGTTCTAGCCAGTTTGGCGGAGTTTTTATACAGCTAGGTGGGTGCTATGAAGTTACTGATTACTGAACTTTATTTTATTCATAAGGTTAGTAGAGTTGCCAACGGCTCCTTAAAAAAATGGAATGGTCCCTCATTCAGAGAAAATATTATACGTTTCGTATTGAGCTGAGAAGAGACGCAGTTTGTCCCGGACTTTCGCTATAATGAAAAAAAGACACAAAGCTGGATTTATTCTGTCGTTACGCTGCACAGCTGCCTCTTCTTCTCTCATTCTCTCCCCCTGCCTCTCCTGTTGCTACTTCAATCATGAAACTGATCAATGATCAGCTGATCGGCTCTCTTGTTTGTTTATCGCCCACTTTGCGCCGAAAGAGGAAACCAGCGGATGTCGCGCTAAACAACAGCAGCACTTTTAAGCTTGATCAGCTGTTGTTAGAATTTATTTAATATTAATTTCTAGTATCAGCTGATGTTTGCTGGAGCCACAGCTGTAAAGCTGCTGGTCATGATGTTGGTTTGGATATGTGGTGAGAGGGAAACATGAAGATGAAACCAGGAGATGTCCTTACTGGATCATCAGAGCTGTGATGGAGAAACAGGTTTACCTTTTAGGTGACATGGATGAGTTGAAGGGAAGTTATGAACTGTTTCTGAGAGACAAATAACACCAGGATCCTTTTCTAAGCAGCTGACAGCTGGTAACTGTGCAGGGGCGGGTCTAGCAAAGTGTTGCCAGGGGGGCAGGTAGGGCATTAACAGGGAGAGGGGGGCACAAAGAAATACTTTTCTTTCTTATTCTCATTTAAAATATCTAGTTTTTATTAAATAATTATCTAAATCTTACAACCAAAGTTTTTATCTGACGTAAAATGTATAGAAATCATACATATACCAACAAGACAGTGTACATATGAAAAAGATATATATAAATCTTATAAAGTTTGTATCTGTCTTTTGTGAAACTTGTATGAAAAGCATACAAGAGTAAAAACAGATATAAGAGCCCTTGAAAAATTATATAATGAAACTTGTATGTTTTGGATACTTACTAAAACAATATATGAAAGTAATGAGAAAGTGGCCACTTTCACGAGTTAAGTCATATAAGTTTTTACTATTTCTTTTCCTGTCACAACAGCATTTGTTTTCATTCAAAGTCTTTATGGCTTTACCACCTGGTGGGCCGGTCTCTAGTCAAAATGCCCGATTTTCTGTCCCAGTCCAGCCCTGCAGGTTAATACTGGCAGTGTCACCGTGCCAGCTGACTGTATTTCATCATCAGCCAGTGTTGTTCTTTATCAATATTACCAAAGTTTACCATAAGGCAGCATAGAAAGTATTTACTTGCTTCCAGGTTTCATTCAAATGTTAGTCTTTTCAGTTGTTTCCCCACTTTTTTCCTGTTTCAAAATCAAACACCAGTTTGTGAGAAGATTATCTTCCTTTTTTTAACAGGGAGATAAAGTTTTACATTGGAACTGGCTAAATGTTTGTTACAAATGTTCGTATTTTAATATTCAAAAATGTTTTTGCCCAAAACATATGTGCACTATATGTCAGTGAAAATACTATGCAAATATTGCTGTCCTTGACTGCTGAATAAACACTGACAAAGCACTGATTGTATCTCTTGTACTTTATCAAAGCAGTATCTAAAAACTTTGCACCGTAGTGGTAAAAATCTCATTCTAATAAGAGTTAAAAGCGCATTCGGTTATTAGGTTTACAGGATTATTGAATTATGGTTAACGGTTGGTAGAATTCTTTTTTTAAACATTATCTGCCAATTACATCTGCCACCCTTCTCCAAATCTGTGCCCCTATCTGGCCCCCCCAACAAAAATTTTCTAGACACGCCACTGGTAAAGGGTGGAAATATAGAAGAGATGGACTACAATTGCTCATGAATGTTCAGTAGAAAGGCGCACACGGTATGTTTGTGCATTTACTTTGTGTGTATGTTTTATTTGAGTTGTAATTTTTGTTCTGCTGATGTAATATCCGTGTTTTTCATTGATCATTTCACCATCGTTTTTCACGGTGTTTGCTGGTGAAAAGAAGATTAAAATACTGGCTGAACATCAGTTGGAGCATGGCCCTTTATTCTACTTCGAACATGAAAAACCTTCAGGAGCAGTTACAATCCAGATGAAATACATCATCATATTACACAGTTTTCAACAAGCTGCAATTTAGTAAATGCTCGAGTTAAAAGTAACGTTTTGTAAAACTGTTACATTTAGAGCAACTTTTAAGTGGAATAAGTTGCCTTAAAAAATTAGAGAATTATTCAAAACTTCAATGAACACTTAAAAGCCGATTTACAGAGCTTTTAGTTGTTGTAAATATTGTAAGATATGATTTGTTTTTGAAATTTGTGTAATGTGCCTCAATGTTATTGATATTATTATTATTATTATTGATTGCTTATATTTGAACAATTGTGAAACCTCACTGTGGATGTAAGAGTGAAATTATGTGGATATCTTGAATCCACTTTATTGTGTAATATTTTATGTGAGTATTTGACGGAAGACGAGCAACATCTGTTGTGGAAGCTAACGGGGTTCCTTTAGAATAAACAAACATAGGATTTATTATCACTGAATAATTATGTATAAATCTATACAAATTATAGAAATATGTAATAGGAAACAACAAAATAATCTAAATTATAAAATAGTGTGTGTGTGTGCGTGTGTGTGTGTGTGTGTGTGTGTGTGTGTGTGTGTGTGTGTGTGTGTGTGTGTGTACAATCAGGAGGGATGGGCATGATTTTAGTGTTTGAACAGTCATGAATTATCTTTAACAGCAGGTTGGATGTAATGTGTTAGAACTACCAGCAGGTGGGGATAAGAGACCTTTAAGGTGTTTGGTGCCACGCTCCACCTTCAGGTTTAAAACTAGTGTTAATGGAGTTTGAAGGTTGAGTTTGTTCCACGACTGCATTTCACTCACTGCCTCTGTTTGTATCTCTGTCACTGCAGGACCAACATGGAGCCAGAAGTCAGCGCTCTCAGGAGGCCGACAAACCTCACAGAAGAAAGGGAGAGAAAAAACACACCTGTGACGAGTGTGGGAAGGCTTTTACTGTGAGGGCTTCACTAAAACAGCATCAGGTCATCCACACTGGAGAGAGACCGTTCAGCTGTGACTTGTGTGGAAAGTCTTTTTCCTTCAAGGGTTCCCTAAAACAACACCAACTCATGATATGTGTTATATATATATATAGTTATTAGGGGTGCAACGATACACAAAATTCACGGTTCGGTTCGGTTCGATACTTTGGTGTCACGGTTCGATATTTTTTCGATACAAAAAAATGTTCATGCCTTTTTAATTTGTCATTTATTAAGATTATAAATATATATTTTAACTCAAAAGTACAGTTTTTGAATTTAACCCTAACCCTTGTGCGTGTTTTTTACTTTGACAGCGAATGCGCACCTGCGGACCACTTATGTGCAGCCCTGGTTATTTAGCTCGTCATATTGCAGCCACAGAAATTCTTTTGTCCATGAAACCATAAAGCTGCACTTTCTTTTTGCCTTATAGTCTGATTTGTCATAACTTCTCCGTTTTGTGGTAAGCTTTTCTTTGGCTGTCACTTCTTCACCCTGACCTGTCTTATTTGGCTCAGCAGAACTGAAATATATATCCTGCTCCTTTTACACACGCACTCACATAAGCTCAGCGATTCTCTGCGCGATCAACCTCTCACATGTTTAAGCTTGCTGCGCGAGATTTCACTTGTCATGTTTGCATAGTAATCTAACGATTAATAAGACGATGTCAGAGGAATTGGTGCACAAATTATCATCACTCACAGATCAGTGCTGTCGCTCTCTATACACAGTTCGCACGATTGCAAAGTGAAAGCAAATTCAAACGCGATTTCAATATGTCACATATTGACAGTGGCTCACCGATGCCAATGACATAATTACCCAGCTACATTTCTGAAAGAATGCAAAAGCATTGACATATATTTTTCCTTCCTACAATAGCCCGACGGGCAGGGAAGAGATAGATTTTGGTAGCCTGACTGAAAAAAATCGCTAGCCCGACGTCCCGGGGCTAGCGATATTGCGAGCCCTGTATCTGATTTAGGAATCACTCATCTTTGGAAAAGAGAGTTTATTACAGAGAAATGTCTCTTTCCAAAATAAAAACTATACTATCCGCTTCTTCTGGGCTATATTCTCAGCAGCATATTAAACATATAAGGAGAATCATGTGCTAACAGCTGTCTAAATGACTCGGCTAAAGTTAGTAGCATGCTTGCTTGTTTTTGTCTGCTTCCACTTGTCTTTGCACTAGGATGATGTCGGCGTAAATGTGCAGTCATATTCGTTGTGTTCCCACTAGTGCTTTCAGGTTAATCTCGTTGAAATGACCTTAACGCCACAACACGGCAAATCTCCGTTAACGAGCTACCGCAGATCGCCCCGTGCATGGGGCTAGACGGCCAACACGTTAACGAGCTAACTGCGCTAACACACTAGTTTCCACCCATGTAATTGAGCATTGCATGGCACATCCAACATACTGTTTTACTTTAGTCCATGACTCGCTTACCTTCAGGGTCATACGTCACATGAAAACCAAAATAATTCCAAACGCCAGATCTGAATGAGGGTGGGGGAGGTCCATGTTGCAAGGAGAGCTTAACTTCTGTCTCGCTAGCTTGCCCTGCGCTCTTCCTTCTGACGATGCTGTCTGTGTTGAGCGCTCAGTGGATCTGCGCTCGACAGTGCAGCCTAGGCGGAGTAGTCGAACGCAGATTCACTGAGCGCTCCACACAGACAGCATCGTCAGAAGGAAAGTTGATAAAATAAATTACAAATGTTGTATTGTTCGATACATATGCGTACCGAACCGAAAGCACTGTATCGAACGGTTCAATATCGATACGAATATCGTTGCACCCCTAATATATATTTAAAAAAAAAACACCCAGCACGCCCCTGCGGGCGGTTTATCCTTCAAGCTCGGGTCCTCTACCAGAGGCCTGGGAGCTTGAGGGTCCTGCGCAGTATCTTAGCTGTTCCCAGGACTGCGCTCTTCTGGACAGAGATCTCCGATGTTATTCCCGGGATCTGCTGGAGCCACTCGCCTAGCTTGGGAGTCACCGCACCTAGTGCTCCGATTACCACGGGAACCACCGTTACCTTCACCCTCCACATCCTCTCGAGCTCTTCTCTGAGCCCTTGGTATTTCTCCAGCTTCTCGTGTTCCTTCTTCCTGATATTGCTGTCATTCGGAACCGCTACATCGATCACTACGGCCGTCTTCTTCTGTTTGTCTACCACCACTATGTCCGGTTGGTTAGCCACCACCATTTTGTCCGTCTGTATCTGGAAGTCCCACAGGATCTTAGCTCGGTCATTCTCCACCACCCTTGGGGGCATCTCCCATTTTGACCTCGGGACTTCCAGGTTATACTCGGCACAGATGTTCCTGTACACTATGCCGGCCACCTGGTTATGGCGTTCCATGTATGCCTTGCCTGCTAGCATCTTGCACCCTGCTGTTATGTGCTGGATTGTCTCTGGGGCATCTTTACACAGCCTGCACCTGGGGTCTTGCCTGGTGTGATAGACCCCAGCCTCTATGGATCTTGTACTCAGAGCTTGTTCTTGTGCTGCCATGATTAGTGCCTCTGTGCTGTCTTTCAGTCCAGCTTTGTCCAGCCACTGGTAGGATTTCTGGATATCAGCCACCTCCTCTATCTGCCGGTGGTACATACCGTGCAGGGGCCTGTCCTTCCATGATGGTTCCTCGTCTCCCTCCTCTTTCTTGGGTTTCTGCTGCCTGAGGTATTCACTGAGCACTCGGTCAGTTGGGGCCATCTTCCCAATGTATTCTTGGATGTTCGTTGTCTCATCCTGGACTGTGGTGCCGACACTCACCAGTCCTCGGCCCCCTTCCTTCCGCTTAGCGTACAGCCTCAGAGTGCTGGACTTGGGGTGAAACCCTCCATGCATGGTAAGGAGCTTTCTTGTCTTTATGTCAGTGGCTTCTATCTCCTCCTTTGGCCAGCCTATTACCCCAGCAGGGTACCTGATCACGGGCAGGGCGTACGTGTTGATGGCCCGGATCTTGTTCTTACCATTCAGCTGACTCCTCAGGACTTGCCTGACCCTCTGCAGGTACTTGGTGGTTGCAGCTTTTCTAGCGGCCTCTTCATGGTTCCCATTCGCCTGCGGGATCCCCAGGTACTTGTAACTGTCCTCTATGTCTGCAATGTTGCCTTCTGGTAGTTCAATCCCCTCAGTTCTGACTACCTTCCCTCTCTTTGTTACCATCCGACTACACTTCTCCAGTCCGAACGACATTCCAATGTCATTGCTGTATAGCCTGGTAGTGTGGATCAGTGAATCGATGTCTCGTTCACTCTTGGCATACAGCTTGATGTCATCCATGTACAGGAGGTGGCTGACAACTGCTCCGTTCCGTAGTCGGTATCCGTAGCCAGTCTTGTTAATGATCTCACTGAGGGGGTTCAGGCCTATGCAGAACAGCAGTGGGGACAGAGCATCTCCTTGGTAGATCCCGCACTTGATGGTGACTTGTGCTATGGGCTTGGAGTTGGCCTCTAGTGTTGTGCGCCACATCCCCATTGAGTTCCTGATGAAGGCTCTTAGCGTCCCATTGATCTTGTACAATTCTAGGCATTCCAGTATCCAGCTGTGGGGCATTGAGTCATAGGCCTTCTTGTAATCAATCCAGGCAGTGCACAGGTTGGTCAGTCTGGTCTTGCAGTCTCGGCTGACTGTTCTGTCTACCAGTAGCTGGTGTTTTGCGCCTCTGGTATTTTTGCCAATTCCTTTCTGTGTCCCACTCATGTATTGACCCATGTGCCTGTTCATCTTAGCCGATATGATGCCTGACAGGAGCTTCCATGTAGTACTGAGGCAGGTTATTGGTCGGTAGTTGGAGGGGACCGGTCCCTTCTTGGGGTCCTTGGGGATCAGGACCGTCCGACCTTTGGTTAGCCATTCCGGGTGTCTCTCGTCAACTAGCAGCTGGTTCATTTGTGCTGCCAGACGCTCGTGGAGTGCAGTCAGCTTCTTTAGCCAGTAGGCGTGAACCATGTCGGGCCCTGGTGCTGTCCAACTCTTCATACTGGAGACCCTTTCTTGGATATCTGCCACTGTGATGGTTACTGGACCCTGTTCAGGGAGGTCGCTGTGGTCTGCCCTCAGATCCACTAGCCACTGAGCATTGCCGTTATGGGTTGCGTCCTTCTCCCATATGCTCTTCCAGTATTGCTCCGTCTCCAGCCTTGGTGGTGCTGTTCTCTTATTATTATTGTTCCCTTGCCACTGAGAGTACACCTTTGCTGGTTCTGTGGAGAACAGCTGGTTTATTCTCCTGCCTTCTATCTCTCTGGTCAAGGCTGTGAGTCTTTGCTTGGCAGTTTCCAAGGCCTCAGGTATGGACAGCTTGCTGTATTTCTTATGCACCTTCTTTGTCGCACCTTTCTGCAACTCCGTTAGTTGGCTAACCTCCCTCCGTGCTACTTTGATCTTGCCCTCTAGCCTCCTTCTCCATGGAGGGTACTGCCCCTTGTGGCTGTTCAACTTGTAGCCAAGCATCTCACTGATCACTGCTGCCGTATTGTAGATCAGCTTGTTAGTGTCGGTAATCGTGGTTGTAGGTATTGTCCGTAGTGCTGCATTAACATCATCTAGCAGACCTTCTGAGGGTACTTCACGTAATCTTGGTAACCGGCTACGGGGGATCCAGGTTTCAAGCTTGGCCATGATCCTATTTTTCAGGTCAGTTCCTCTCGCACTCAACGATCCTTCTCCTATCGCACTTGGGGCTATGTACCCAATCTCGGGTGGGGGTGATGATATCTCCCCCCTGACCTGGCGTCCTGACTCCTCCTTGCCGTAGCATTTGTGTTGTACCTCGTCAATCTCTAGCTGTGAGAGCAGTCCCTTCTTTCGAATGTTGGAACACTGAGCTACTAGTTGTTTCGCCGTCATTGTGGATGTTGGGTATCGAAGAATCCATAGGTCCATCATCCTATTCATGTAGCCCCTTCCGCCGGGGTTACTTGCGTAGTAGCATTCCAACAACGCCCTGTTTTCATCTCTTGCCCACCGATGCCTTCTTGCTACTACGCAAGTAACCCCGGCGGAAGGGGCTACATGAATAGGATGACGGACCTATGGATTCTTCGGGTGAAGGTAATGGTGGTCCCCGTGGTAATCGGAGCACTAGGTGCGGGGACTCCCAAGCTAGGCGAGTGGCTCCAGCAGATCCCGGGAATAACATCGGAGATCTCTGTCCAGAAGAGCGCAGTCCTGGGAACAGCTAAGATACTGCGCAGGACCCTCAAGCTCCCAGGCCTCTGGTAGAGGACCCGAGCTTGAAGGATAAACCGCCCGCAGGGGCGTGCTGGGTGTTTTTTTTTTTATATATATATATGATAATACATGCTTTCGTCTCTACAAGACTTGACTACTGCAACAGCCTGTTTACTTGTCTAAACAAGAAAGGGCTAGCTCGTTTACAGGTTGTTCAAAACTGACAGCAAGGCTACTGACCCGCTCGAACAAGGGAGCTCATATGACCCTGTTTTAAAGTCGGTGCACTGGCTACCAATCAGATTTAGGTTCCATTTTAAAATTCTAGTTTTAACTTTTACATTTTACATTACAGGAACTTTTCTCTTTGTGTCCAATATCAACACTGTGACTCCTCAGAGTGTAAACTTTACTTCAGCAAAACCAAAAACTGAGTAGTAGAAGTCGTCACACCAAATGTCTTATGATAACAAGAAAAAAGATGTTTTCAGTACACGGCCTGAACTTCTTCCTCAATTTCTTCTTCTTCCGTCAGCTTATGTTGAGATTATTTCAGTTTACATAATTGTAATTTACATAATTAAACTAAGGGGTAAGATGGCTCCAGTGTGTGTGCTTGCTGTTTACCTCTGTCAGTTTTCTTACTGTTTGTTCTGTTTCTGATGATTCTTGTCACTGAAATCAACTCAAAACTGGGGAACACCAAAAACCTTTGGATCTTCAGTTTTTTGCCATCAGCTTTCAGAGCTCTAATCAGAAGAAACAAACAGGGTATCCTCTGCTCCTGGCTGATGTTCCTGATTACTTGCTACATAAAGTGCCACCACCTGCTCCGACACACCGGTCGGCTGGTGAAGTTTAAAGCTTGACTTATCTTTTCTTCAGCGGCCGCTCCAGCTGGTTATGGTCCATTCCGCCACATCCCAAGGCGTCTCCTGGATCCTGTTATCTCCTGTCTGGTTACTGTTGTGGGCTTAGGTGTCCATAACCCTGCTCACCACTGTTTTTTGCATTGTGGGAGTCATGGAATAAACTTTTTGAATTTGCTCCCATTAACTTGGGCTTCACCGACAACTTCTACCCAGGCTCCAGCTCCAATGAAGATGGCTCTAACAAATGCGTGGTCCTTAGCAAATAAAGCTTCATTATAAATTATTTTTCCTCCAATGGATTGGATCTCCTTTTTGTGACTAAGACACAGATGAGAGTTGGTGAGTCTAGCATTATTTCTGGACTGTTACCCTCTGACGGCTCATTTCTTAATGCTCCAAGGATGTCAGGTACAGGAGAAGGAATATTGACTGTGTTCAAAAATAACTTTCACTGCAAACAACTCCATGTACCTGTTTAAACAAGTGACAATATTCACTAAATAAGCACTAATAATATATTATTTTGTAACACACTGAAAACAGTTCATCTAACTGTGACTGTAAACATGTTTCCATTTGTCACTTCAGTTTTTACTCTGAAACACAGGAAATGACATCATGGCTCAAAGCTTTGTCATTAAAATCTTTCTTTATTTAACATTTGAATTTTTTATTTAACATTTCCAAGATTCAATAACATAAAGAACCCGAACAAGAAAACATTTATGTGGATCAAAATACATTAAAACAAAAACTTTATAATAGGAAACAGAGTTTTCAACCAACTGATGAAAAGAAAGCTAACCACTTGACATGAACACTACAGTAGGACAGTTTTAAAAGCTTAAAATGGAACTAGGGGAAGAGTTTGATTCACAGCTGCCTCATCAGATTTTTACAGGAGATTCTATCTGAACTCTGTGGAGCCTGATCTCAAGCTTTTTGAGTCTGACACAGAAACCAGAGGATCTTTCTGTGTCTTCAGATTCACTGTGATCCAGTCATGGGAGTGATTTCAGCCCTGAGTGATCACGCTGATGTTTGCACAGAGCAGACAATGAGGTGAATGTTTGGGCACATTGGTAACAGTGAAACAGTTTATTAGTAACGTGGGATCGTTTGTGTGCAGAGTATGAACTGAGATTCCTGAAGCTCTTGTCACACTGGTCACAGCTGTAGTTTCCTTCCATGTGTGCACGTTCATGAAGGTTACGATGACCTGACTGTGAGAAGCTTCTCTCACAGTGTCTGCACTTGTGTGGTTTCTCTCCTGTGTGGACTCGTTTGTGTGATTTAAGCTGACCTGCAGTGGAGAAGGATGACCCACACTGATCACAGAGGTGCTTTTTAACCCCACTGTGAATCAGTTCATGTTGTTTTAAGTGATGTGTTGTGGTGAAGCTTCTCCCACATTCTTTGCAGTATTTCAGTTTGTCTCCAGTGTGTCTACGTTGATGTACTTTTAGGGTCTTTTGCCGACTGAAAGTTTTTCCGCAGAGGTCACAATGAAAGTCTTTCCCACCAGCACAGTGATGACAGGGTTGAGAACTGGATCCATCTGTGTCGCTCTGCTTCTAAACAAAGACACAAAGACAGTGTAAGTCAGTCCTTCAACATTTGTATCCTGAACGTCGCCTGAAATAAAGAGCATCTCTGCAGACGTCCAACTACATTTGACTGTTTCAGTTAACACACTCAGTTTACTGGGCTGCAATAACTACAATACTACCACCATAATACTACAGTAATACTAAAATCATAACTGAAAGGAAAATCTGAATAATCACTCAGAGCTGCTTTTCCATGCAGTAGAATTGCTAACACGCTAACACAGTTTAATGAGCAGAGTTGTTCCAAACAGTCAGGCTAAAATGACAAGATAACAATATAAATACATACCTCACAGTAGCTGCACTTGTAGAGTTTCTTTCTGGTGTGGATCTGTTGGTGTCGTCTCAGGTCATGTGGAGATTTAAAAGTCTTCTCACACAGGTCACATTGATAAGGTCTCTCCTCAGTGTGGGTAAACATGTGTTTTTGTAAGTCTGTGTGAGTTATAAACTCTTTGCCACACTGTTCACAGCAGTACACATCATGTCTGGTGTGAATGCGTAGGTGTGTATTTCGGCTCCCTCTCCGGCTGAAAGTTTTTCCACAGATGTCACAGCTGTATGCCTTAATTCCAGAGTGGGTAACTAGATGACTCTGTAAGTGGCTACTGTGAGTAAAAGCTCTGCCACACTGATCACAGGTGTACGCTTTAACTCCACTGTGGATGAGTTGGTGTGTTTTTAGGGAAAGCTTCCAGGAAAAAGACTTTCCACACAAGTCACAGCTGAACGGTCTCTCTCCAGTGTGGATGACCTGATGCTGTTTTAGTGAAGCCTTCAGAGTAAATTCCATCCCACACTCGTCACAGCTGTATGGCTTAATTCCAGAGTGGGTAACTAGATGACTCTGTAAGTTGCTACTTTGAGTAAAAGCTCTGCCACACTGATCACAGCTGTACGCTTTAACTCCACTGTGGATGAGTTGGTGTTGTTTTAGGGAACCCTTCGAGGAAAAAGACTTTCCACACAAGTCACAGCTGAACGGTCTCTCTCCAGTGTGGATGACCTGATGCTGTTTTAGTGAAGTCTTAAGAGTAAAACCCTTCCCACACAAGTCACAGCTGAACGGTCTCTCTCCAGTGTGGATGACCTGATGCTGTTTTAGTGAAGCCCTCACAGTAAAACCCTTCCCACACTCGTCACAGCTGTATGGCTTAATTCCAGAGTGGGTAACTAGATGACTCTGTAAGTGGCTACTGTGAGTAAAAGCTCTGCCACACTGATCACAGGTGTACGCTTTAACTCCACTGTGGATGAGTTGGTGTGTTTTTAGGGAAAGCTTCCAGGAAAAAGACTTTCCACACAAGTCACAGCTGAACGGTCTCTCTCCAGTGTGGATGACCTGATGCTGTTTTAGTGAAGCCTTCAGAGTAAAACCCTTCCCACACTGATCACAGCTGTACGCTTTAACTCCACTGTGGATGAGTTGGTGTTGTTTTAGGGAACCCTTGAAGGAAAAAGACTTTCCACACAAGTCACAGCTGAATGGTCTCTCTCCAGTGTGGATGACCTGATGCCGTTTTAGTGAAGCCCTCACAGTAAAACCCTTCCCACACTCGTCACAGGTGTGTTTTTTCTCTCCCTTTCTTCTGTGAGGTTTGTCGGCCTCCTGAGAGCGCTGACTTCTGGCTCCATGTTGGTCCTGCAGTGACAGAGATACAAACAGAGGCAGTGAGTGAAATGCAGTCGTGGAACAAACTCAACCTTCAAACTCCATTAACACTAGTTTTAAACCTGAAGGTGGAGCGTGGCACCAAACACCTTAAAGGTCTCTTATCCCCACCTGCTGGTAGTTCTAACACATTACATCCAACCTGCTGTTAAAGATAATTCATGACTGTTCAAACACTAAAATCATGCCCATCCCTCCTGATTGTACACACACACGCACACACACACACACACACACACACACACACACACACACGCACACACACACACTATTTTATAATTTAGATTATTTTGTTGTTTCCTATTACATATTTCTATAATTTGTATAGATTTATACAGAATTATTCAGTGATAATAAATCCTATGTTTGTTTATTCTAAAGGAACCCCGTTAGCTTCCACAACAGATGTTGCTCGTCTTCCGTCAAATACTCACATAAAATATTACACAATAAAGTGGATTCAAGATATCCACATAATTTCACTCTTACATCCACAGTGAGGTTTCACAATTGTTCAAATATAAGCAATCAATAATAATAATAATAATATCAATAACATTGAGGCACATTACACAAATTTCAAAAACAAATCATGTCTTACAATATTTACAACAACTAAAAGCTCTGTAAATCGGCTTTTAAGTGTTCATTGAAGTTTTGAACAATTCTCTAATTTTTTAAGGCAACTTATTCCACTTAAAAGTTGCTCTAAATGTAACAGTTTTACAAAACGTTACTTTTAACTCGAGCATTTACTAAATTGCAGCTTGTTGAAAACTGTGTAATATGATGATGTATTTCATCTGGATACTGCAGCTGAGCAGAATAAATGTGGTGTGTTTAACAGAATTGCTTTCTTTAGAACTACAAGTAAGCCATAGAATATTTTAGCCTGTACAGGAAGCCAAGAAAGGTTATTATGCATTTTATCAATATTAGTATAGTATGAACATCTTCACACTAATCTGGACGCCTTATTCTGGACTAACTGAAGTCTGTTAAGATCTGTCTTATTAGCTGCTGACCAAATGATTGAACAATACTCCAGATGAGACATTACTAGTGCATTAATGACATCTTTGGTCATAATGAAGAAGTGATACACAAAGAGCATTTCATAGCCATAGCTATGCCTTGTCGGCAGAGTTATGTGACATTAGTGATGTTTGTACTTTCAGCGTTAACTTGGTTTTAAAGCCTTTAAAATATACGCCGTTCAATAGTCGACCTTAATCTTACAGAGATTGTGATGATTTTGTGGATAATTAAAGTCAGTCATATATCCACAAACACAACAAGCTGAAAGTCAGTGATGCTGCTCGGTTTGCAGTCCTGAACATCACGGCACAAGCAGGATTCACTGCACTGTTAATGTTAGCTATGTTATATTGCTGCCTCTGTTCGGTGGTGTCGAGCCAAACGGACTTTAACTTGTGTTTGAACGAGCTGACGGTTCACTCGTTAAGCTGAAAGAAAGATGCTTTAATCACAGCAGTCACACATGTGTCCACTGCACCATCTGGAACTCTTCTTGTTTACACTCGTAATAACACAAACACTAAATCCTGCTTCTCTGGTGCTGTTGTGTAGCAGTGTGTACACCTGAGACTGTCACCTGTCTGTCTGTCCTGCACTCTCTCTCTGTTTCTTTCTCTCTGATTGTGGAATAAAAGTATGAACATGTGTTTATAAGTTACACTTGTGTTTGAATCCTGCAGCTTATCACACATTTGATTTCCATGTGTGACGACTGCAAGTGTCCAGAGTGACGACAGACTGAGGGACCCACTGCTGCACATCATCTGTGAGGCTTTGCACCCCTGATGATCCACCAGGACAAACTCAGCAGTGTGTGAGGAAGAGGAGGAGGAAGAGCCAGCAGCAGCTGACAGATGGAGAGAATAGACAGACTGTTCCCTGTTTGTGAAGGACTGCTAGGAAGGTTTAACATAACTGTCTGTGCTGAATCAGTCTTATTAGGTAATGTTCAAATAATGTGATCATCCCAGTGTTTCCAGTGTGGGAGAAAGTACTCAGAGTACTCAGGGCCTTCAAGTTACACACTATGAAAGGCAGCAACAAGTTTAATGTTCAGAAACCTAAAGTCTGTATCAGCAGCAGAATGGAGCTAAAATAAATGTTGGTTTCAGTTCTATGAAGCTTTGAGTATTTTGGATCAGTAGCTGCTGTGTTTGTTGCATCATATTGCTGTAACTGTTTATATGCTTTATATATTCTGAGCTAAGTTGATCTATAGTGTCACATCATATTCTATAAGGATGTTATGTGTTTGTAGACTTTCTGCCCAGTTTGACCCATTTAGCAGAAGTCAGCCTGTTTAAGGCTCTGATATCTATTCTGTGTGACTTACAGCAGTTATGACATGGTCTGATTTTCTCACCCAATAAAGGAATATTTCATATATCAGTCTACTCTTCATTCTATCAGACACAGTTATCACAGCTCCTACATTTGCTTTTTACACATATATGTAAGCATTGAGCCAAATTTAGTACCAGCATATTAAAAGAACAATATTTGTCTCTTATATATGATACATCTGTATACACACTGTCACAGATACTTGTCTGTGAGTGAAGTGATTAATATAATAACTATAATATTGGTCATATTATATTTACATTACCACAGTGAGATGACTTTAGTCTCATGAACAACATCAGCTAATTGTTATTTACAGCTAATCTTAAACGACTGTTCAGCACAGAAATGAAGCCCAACAATCATGTTTCACAGTCCTGTGGTCTCAGCCTCAGATACTCATCAAATCACACAGAGCTCATGTAGAAACAAATGAACTAAATATGTTCTCCTTCATTTCTGTCAAACAAAGCTGTATGAAACGTTTCCAGCTGTTAGTATCATGGTTGCTAGGCAACCTGGGCAGCGCGACGGAGGCTAGACGTCCCATTTCACGAGCCTACGAGCCTCGCACTTCGGCCTTAGCGGTCTTTGAGTACGCGGCCCTTGAGGACTTTAAAGCTGCAGAACCTGAATCGGGATACAGCCATGATGATCTCCAGCCTCGTGCTCGCCAACATTCTCACCTGAGTTAAGAAGACGATCACTGAAATGGTCTCAGCCGGTCCTTTGATGACAGCAATGAAATGCAGTGGTAAGGCTTTTTGGGGATTAAGTTCGTTTTCATGGCAAAGAAGGACGATGCAGTTCATCTGATCACTCATAACATTCTGGAGTGCAGGCAAAATGCTATTACAAAAACTTAAGCAGCAACTTCTCCAGGTTCCAATATTTATGCAATTCTCAAACCTTTTGGCCACGACTGTATAACCTCTTCTGAAGTTTAGTGGATATTATACATGGTTATGCTCAGGATGTGTCGGCCAGTTTCCACTGGAAACGCCTTTTGGTTAAACTGTCAGCGAGGAATTTGCATTTGCACTGTTACATTTTTATATAACTTTAATGCACATAAACAACAGCTGCTTGTTTCAGTGAAAATACATTGATGGGTTTTTAATAAAGTTGTGCAGCTGTAAAGTATTTTGTCTGCTGTCAATTCTATCGTCAGCTACATCGTTATGGCAAATGTTCAGATGTATATGGTGATAAATATCTTTGGTCATATGGTCCTGCTCTGTCTGTCACCTTCTGTGTTGAGCTCATTGTTTCCTCTGTAGTGGCTGAGCTGAGTCCAAGTAGCTGAAAATGTTCCTCTGCTGCTCCGTCAGACTCTCCTCCTCCTGCTGATCAGCTGGGACACAAAACAGATCTTTGTTAGGCTCCACACTGCACTGAAGAGTCAAAGTGTCTCATATGTTCATCTGACAAGTAAAAGAACAACAACTCCGTGAAATGCATATAAACTTCGGACTGATCTTTCCAGCAAAAATGAGGATTCTCCACCAAGACAACAGGCTCCTCTTCCACACACCAGCGGAGGTGGAAGATTTCATACGAAAAGTCCGCCAACAAAACGAGGGATAAACTTCACGCCCACTGAGAAACGCTACATCAAATATATGCAACTCTGATGAACAACTCCAAATCGGACATATAACGGCTGCTGGTGTACAGGTATGATATAGATGGCCTTAGATATGCTATGTCTAAATCTTTACATTCAGTTACATTGTGTGGCCACTTCCTTAGTTAATACGGTCGGACCTAAGTTTGCAACTTCAATCATGAGGACGCTCTATCAGCTCCTTCACACGGATCTGATGCATAACCAATCCGCTATGACTTTGGGGGGGGGAAGGTTTTGAGATCTTTACCGATGGAAGATCTCTGGGTTGTTTTGATTTTTTATATATATTTTTTTCTTTTTTTCTTTTGTTTCTTGATTTATAAGAGATTGTTTTTAAAGTGCAGTGCTCTTGAAATAACAACTTGTGAGTCTCGACAGGAGAGACGAGATGTAGTCAAATCCAGAGGCAGAGCCAGACATTTGAAACATCTGGGGCTTAGCCCTAAAGGGTAGTATGCATGTGGGATTTTTTTTTTTCCCTTTGGGGGGGGGTTTAGAAATGACTGAAAGATTAATTGGCTCTGTTTTGAGTTTTGTTCAAAAAAGAATGACTTCATATAGGGAAAAATATATATCACATGTGCAGGACACCTTAAACTAGTTTTTTAATTAAGCAGCAAGGCAGAACAAAGTCGGGGCTGTATCAAGACACGAGGACTAAACCCCAATTCAACCAGACCCAGAACTGATCCAGAATTAAAACAGGACTACAACAGTAACCAAGACAGAACCAGAATCAGAACTAGATGACAGTAGCACTAAAAATCATCATAGACCTGCACTACACTTATTTTTTTAATTCTACCAAAGTACAATATTTAGATTGAGAAAAGTTTATATAATTATTTAGCCTTGTTGTGCAAACAAGCCTGCATAACTTAATAAATATAGAATTAGAAAAATAGCAAACCTAAAAAGAAACACTAGGTACGAGATACATGAGGACCTGTGATACGCTGATACTTTTGGTAAAACAACCATTTGACTAACATGTGTGTCTCACCTGCTCTTGTTCATCTGTTCTGTCCTCATTCGCCATCTCCCTCTCTGTTCCTCTCCCTCTTTGTGCTGACAATCATCAAATATACAGTTGAAACCACATATTTATGTACTCTTCAGATAAAAACACAAACACTTTTATAATTGTAACATCAAATCAGACTAAATGTTTATTTTTTAGATAAATATAAAAACATATTTGTTAACTTTAAGAGTAAAGAGAGAAACTGTCTGTATTTCTTAATTGTAAATGGCACCAAATTGTATTCAAACTGAGCCACACTTATGGAGCTCCACAGTTCTTTTCCTGGTGTTTTGGTTGACATCTCCTGATGTTCCCATGTCACAGAAACAGGCTCTGTGTTTTGCCTTATATGCATCCACAGGTGTGCCACCAATTTACTCACATGGACTCTACTAACCTATCAGAAGCTTCTTCAGCTCAGAATCGAATCGTCTGCAGTTTCTTATTAATTAACAATAAACTTAGTGTACATGTACTCCTAAATTTGATCAAAGTGATAAAAAATAGAAGCTCTGTCTCTCTTTATTCTGACATTTAACTAATTCAAAAGATATTTCAACATTTATCTAAAACAAAAGTTTACTCTAAATTGATGTTGTACAGTAAAAATGTTTTATGTTTTCTCCCTAAAGTGTAAATATCTGGTTACAAATGTGAATATCCTGCTGTGTACTGAAATCCCTCTTGTTTTGCATAGAAATATACTGAACAACATACAAAGCATAATATATAAAATAACATTTACCTGAGTTTTTCTTTGAAAGAAGCCTCTAATGTCCATTCTTATATTTCAGTACATAACTGAAACCGATTTAGTCGGGGAGGGTAAGAACTGAAAATATGAAATAAACACACGTAAGCTAAGACTCTCTAAAAAATAGCATTTGTTCGGCTTTTCATTTCGCCATTTGTTGATTCACTTGAAGAGCAGTAACGTAATATTGGTCAAGTGATCAGTTTGATATCAATCTTTCGTGATTCACCGTCATATTTACATTATTTGTACAGTACGAATGATTTGCTTTGGTACCTGGTCAAACTTAAGCTCTCCTTAGTATGGCTGGCTCCGTTTCTCCAACAGCGCACTCACAGGCAGCAGCTGCCCCGCCCCCTCGCTCAGTCGCTTAGTGCCTGAGCTCGGATCATACCAATATCAGGGGGGATTCACGCACAGTCGTAAATTCCCACAGTGTGCACTATGTGCTTCGAATATTGTGTGTACTTTTTGTTTTATACAGTTGTCAGCCAGGCATCTAACTATGAAAAAATTACACTCCAAAAGACCCCGGGCTTCTGACAAAACTACCCGGGCTTAAGCCCAGTAAGCCACCCCCACGCTCCGCCCCTGGTCAAATCCAGATTACTAAAGGTACAAACTGTATGAGTAGTTATTCAAATATTGATCTAATTTCCTGGAATGTAAGAGGCCTTAGAAAATATATTAAACTGAAAAGAGTAATGGATAGAATAAAACAATATCACCCAAAGATAGTCTTCATTCAAGAAACCCATTTACTCGCGAATGAAACTGACCGGATAAGGAGGAGATGGCCAGGTCAGGTTTTCTTTAGCCACTTCTCAACACATGCTAGAGGAGTGGCAATACTCATTCATAAATCAGTACCCATGTGTATTAAAAAAACCATATTGGACCCCGCAGGGAGATTCATTATTCTACAATGCTCCGTGCTGAATCAAGATTTAATATTAGTTAATGTATATGGCCCCAATATTGACGACTCCAGCTTTTATAATAATCTATTCCTCTCTATTACAGACCTCCATGGTGAGATAATTGTTGGGGGGGGACTTTAATTGTACCCTAGAGCCCAGGCTTGACAGATCATCAGGCTTAGACTCTTCCCACCCAAAACCTAGACAAGTCATACAACACTTTATGTCTGAATTGAATCTTAAAGATATATGGAGATTAAAAAAATCCAACAGGGAGAGAATATTCTTGCTACTCAGCCAGTCATAATAGCCGCAGTCGCATAGATTATTTTCTTATTTCAAACTTTCTTATCTCCAGAATTAACAGCTGTTCATATAAAAGTGTGCTTATATCTGACCACTCAATAACCACGCTTAACTTCTCAGCCACAGCAGCTTTTAGACGTAACCCTATTTGGCGTTTAAGACCACACTGGCTGCACAATCAAAAATTTCTGGAATACGTAGGGAAAAATACAGATGACTATTTCTACTTTAACAAATCCGAAACTACAGCCTCAGTAAGATGGGAAGCTTTTAAGGTTTTTATTCGTGGACAGATGATAAGCTACACCAAAAACAAAGCAAATAAAAATTATACTGAGATGTTGAACCTCGAAGATCAAATAAAAGAAGTGGAACTTGAGATAAACCTGAATGACTCTAAAGAAAACCAACAAAAACTTTTAAGATTAAGAGCAAAATACGATAAATTAACTACTGAGAAAGCCTCAGCAGGACTATTTAGACTGAGACAGACCTACTATGACCAAGGTGAAAAGGCAGGAAAACTTTTGGCATGGCGCATAAAAACGCTACTGAACGAACAAACAATAAATGAAATTAGAACTGCAGAAGAAAATATCACAGATCCTCATAGAATAAATGAACTCTTTGAACACTACTACTCACAACTATATACTTCAACAGGAGATATGACTCGAGAATCACTAGACTCCTTCTTTGACTCAATAAGTACCCCTTTACTTTCTGAAGAAGCTCGATGCGAATTAGACTCTCAGTTATCGATGAATGAACTCTCCATTGCAATTGATAAATTAAAAATGTGAAAAACTCCCGGCCCAGATGGAATTCCACTAGACCTTTTCAAAATATTTAAAGACAAATTAATATCCCCTCTGCACGACATGCTGGTGGAAAGCTATGATTCAAAAGAGCTTCCCCCCTCCTTGCGAAATGCACTTATAACGGTATTCCCTAAGCCTGGGAAACAGCCTACAAAATGTGAATCTTATAGACCAATTTCACTAATAAACTCTGACGCCAAGATAATAAGCAAAGTACTGGCAAACAGACTTGAACGGTACCTTCATCTTCTTGTTGATAATGACCAAAATGGGTTTGTAAAAGGCCGACAAACGCAACATGGGATTCGCAGAGTACTGAATGTACTTTACACAAACTCAGAACAACTAGACATGGCTCTGCTTTCCTTAGACGCAGAAAAAGCTTTCGATAGGGTCGAACATAACTATCTCTATAAGGTACTATCTCAATTCGGCTTTGGCAGCTACTTCATGACCTGGGTTAAAATATTATATAATAAACCTATAGCCTCAGTTAGAACCAACAATATTATATCTAGACCATTCTATCTAGGTAGAGGTACACGTCAAGGCTGTCCCCTTTCGCCTCTTCTTTTCGTCCTAGCAATAGAACCACTGGCTATTGCGATAAGGAACAACCAAAACATCTTTGGCATTAAAACAAATAATATTGAGTCCAAAATTGGATTATTCGCGGATGATATTATCTTAATGCTGTCTAAATTAAAGAGTTCAATTCCTCAGCTACTTAAAACAATTAACTTCTTTGGCAATATCTCCAGTTATAAAATTAATGAATCCAAATCGGCCATCCTTTTTTTTAATCATTCTGAAAGAACTAAACCACCTATTCAAACAACGTTTCAAATTGCCAGAGACAGTCTCTCTAGGTATAAAAATTACTCCAAAAATTAACGAATTGGTAAACGCAAATTATTCTCCCACTATCAACTCTGTTGTTGGCTTAATCAATAGATGGTCTATGCTACCAATCTCGATGATTGGACGTGTAAATATTCTCAAAATGAACATCCTTCCAAAATTTCTATATTTCTTCCGAGTCATTCCTCTCAACCCTCCAGATGACTTCTTCACAAAGGCAAAAACAATATTTAGTAAATTCATTTGGAATAACAGACGAGCTAGACTGCGTCTTTCGCTACTATATCTTCCGTATGACAGAGGAGGTCTCTGTGTTCCAAACCTCAAATGGTACTACTGGGCTGCCCAACTCTCTGCGGCCTTATGCTGGTTCTCAACAACTACCTTACCCTGGGTAAATCTAGAAAGGTCAAGTACTACCCCCTTACCACTCAGCACTTATCTGTACTCTGCAAAATATAAAGATCTGATGAAAGATACATCAAACCTCTTTGTTAAAAATACCATTCGTGTGTGGTTCGAGGCACTCAAGTTTAAAAATGAAATGCCAGCACTATCCCAATTCTCACCTATCTGGGGCAATAAGGCCTTTAAACCCGGTTCGAAAGATTTAGGCTTTAAAATATGGGCCGACAGAGGCCTGTGCAAAGTTGCAGATCTATTTGACAAGGACACCTTAATACACTCAACAAAAATATAAAACGCAACACTTTTGTTTTTGCTCCCATTCCCCATGGGATGGACGTAGAGACCTAAAATTCATTCCAGATACACAATATAACCATCCCTCCCAAACAGTGGTCACAAATCAGTCCAAATGTGTGGTAGTGGGCACATCTGCCATATTGAGATAATCCATCCCACCTCACAGGTGTGCCACATCAGGATGCTGATCTGACATCATGAGTAGTGCACAGGTGTACCTCAGACTGCCCACAACAAAAGGCCACCATGGAATGTGCAGTTTTGTCTCACAGCAAAATGCCACAGATGCCACAAGCAATGAGGGAGCGTGCAACTGGCATGCTGACAGCAGGAATGTCAACCAGATCTGTCGCCCGTGCATTGAATGTTCATTTCTCAACCATAAGCCGTCTCCACAGGCGTTTCAGAGAATATGGCAGCACATCCAACCGGCCTCACAACCGCAGACCTCGTGTAACCACACCAGCCCAGGACCTCCACATCCAGCAGGTTCACCTCCAAGATCGTCTGAGACCAGCCACCCAGACAGCTGCTGGAACAATTGGTTTGCACAACCAAACAATTTCTGCACAAACTGTCAGAAACCGTCTCAGGGACGCTCAACTGCATGCCCGTCGTCCTCATCGGGGTCTTGACCTGACTCCAGCTCGTCGCCGTAACAGACTTGTGTGGGCAAATGCTCACATTCGATGGCGTCTGGCACGTTGGAGAGGTGTGCGCTTCACGGATGAATCATGGTTCACATTGTTCAGGGCAGATGGCAGCTGAGAATGTCCCAGTTCTTGCATGGCCAGCATACTCACCGGACATGTCACCCATTGAGCATGTTCGGGATGTGCTTGACCGGCGTATACGACAGCGTGTACCAGTTCCCACGAATATCCAACAACCTCGCACAGCCATTGAAGTGGAGTGGACCAACATTCCACAGGCCACAATTGACAATCTGATAGACTCCATGCGACGATGTGTTGCACTGCATGAGGCAAATGGTGGTCACACCAGATACTGACCGGTTCTGGGTCCCCAGACCCCCAATAGCGCAAAAAACTGCACATTCCAGGGTGGCCTTTTGTTGTGGGCAGTCTGAGGTACACCTGTGCACTACTCATGATGTCAGATCAGCATCCTGATGTGGCACACCTGTGAGGTGGGATGGATTATCTCAATATAGCAGATGTGCCCACTACCACACATTTGGACTGATTTGTGACCACTGTTTGGGAGGGATGGTTATATTGTGTATCTGGAATGAATTTTAGGTCTCTACGTCCATCCCATGGGGAATGGGAGCAGTAACAAAGGTGTTGCGTTTATATTTTTGTTGAGTGTATGTTTCAATGGCTTGACACAGAAATTTGACATTCCAACCAAACATTTCTTTAAATTTCTTCAGATCAGAAGCTTCATTTCAAAAACTCAAAAATCTCTAACACTGCCCACCCTAAATTCATTAGAGGATATAGCAATAAACCATCAGTTGGAGAAGGGTTTAATTTCTCGCTTCTACAATAACCTTAGAGACGGCTCTCAAATATCCTCAGAAAAAGAAAGACGCGCATGGTGTCAAGACTTAGAGCGTAGTATAACTACAGAGGAATGGCAAAAAGCTTGCTTGAAAGCTCAAACACAATCTATAAACACTCAATTTAAACTAATTCAGTACAAATGGTTAATGAGAACATATATTACCCCAACATTACTAAATAAATTTGACCCCAAAACTCCAGACATATGTGTTAAATGTCGGGAAAAAGGCACACTGATACACTGCCTATGGGAATGCTCAGAGATTCAAAAGTTTTGGAAAGAAGTCTTAGAAATAATTGCACATATTACAACTGTCAAATTGGATCCATGTCCTAAATTATGCATCCTAGGAATTTTCCCCGCTGAAACCCAGCTGAGCAAAGCTAACCAAAGAACCACAACCTTCTGCCTGCTACAGGCGAAATACAGTATAGCCAAATCATGGAGATCCACTAGTAGACCACATGTGAGAATTTTGTTATCGACATTGTCAAAATCCCTTGCTCTGGAGAAACTTACGTCTATGATAAAGGGTAAACATGCTTCCTTTAAAAAAATGTGGGGAAATTTTTTGTTATTTTTGGAAGGTGAGGAAATGATTGATAATGTACAGAAATGATTCTATCCACTTAACCTGTATGGAGAAGTAGTGCCGCAGCTGCTAAAGAAAACCTGGGGAACCTGCAATTGCTGACCTGTTAAATAGAAGGTCAGGAGAAGGGACGTGAAATTAAATGGATTGGAAACTGAAGAGGACGCAGCTTATCATTGCAACCACTAATCTGGATGCCTCTCTAACTAACATGATATCCTTGTAACGTCTCACTATGTTATACCAGCTTTATTTTCTCTCTCTGGAGCACTATCTGTAAACCTTTGTTTCGGGGTTTTCTTTTTTGTTTTTTTTTCTCTTCTTTTGTTGTTGGGGGGTTATTTTGAATTGTATATATTTTTCTGAAATAATATATGAATGATCTTTATGGGAGAGTAAATATAATATATCTCAGTGTCCTCCTAACATTAATCATCTACGATGTACATACATCATTATTACATACTCAGTCTTTTGTTCTTTGTTTTTTGGTTGATGAAAAAGCAATAAAGAATAAATTTTTTTTAAAAAAGAACACATTTTTGTTTCCCGAGGTGGGCAACTTGTTGGAAACAAACACAAAAGGTTTGAGCACTGATACCTGCCATTGCTGGCATTGAAAGATGCAACGCCAGGATTGTCAAGACTGAAACCAATCATCAAGCAAAGACAACAGGGATCATTTGTTTCTGTTTATTTAGCATTCACAGCATTTGTAGTTGCCTTCTGTGCAGGGGAAGTCCACGCACACTGTGTGGTACCGCCATCCGCAGAAGGTGCATTCAACCTCTGTAAGAGAAACGAGGTTGTCTGAGACTGAAATGATATTAACTAAAGAAGTGGTGATTTGTAAAACTTCACATTTTGATCCGGGACGTACTCTGCACGAAAACAAGCGCTCACTCTTCCTGCTCAACAAATGACAAGGGCGGAGCCTTATACCACGTGATACAGAAGCTGTGCCGTGTGATGCTAAAATTAGCAGGGAAAAAACAACGGAGAGCACGTCAGGGATGACGAGAAAGTGACAGGAGAAAATCCGTCCCGGTCAACCACCCAAACATCAATAACGGGAACCTTATACAGCGCTTCCCTATACACGTCGAACTCCCGCAGGCACAAAGACATTACGGAGGCTATCACTTATCACCTGACCAAAGATATGGCTCCATCAACACTGTGCAAAACGAGGGATTTAGGAAAACGATCAACACCCTAGACAAACGCTAAACAGTGCCGTCCCGCAACTATTTTTCTATTGTTGCACTACCTGCTCTGTACACGCAGCGTCGAGCAACGGTGGAGACGGAATTTCAAGCAGGACAACATTTTGCTGCAACAACAAAACGTGAGACATTTGTTGTTTTATGTTTATTTATTGTTATGAGAGAATCATGATCTCAATTCTAAGCCAAAACATCGTGATTCTCATTTTATGCAAAATCGTGCAGCCCTAACATTAACACAAAACTATTGTTTCACCAGAGAAACACACATGAAGAGAGAGAGAGAGACAATAACAGCTACCAAACAGTCGTCATAATTCGTCACACAATGAGAAAAGGACAAATCAACAAGTAACAATGACTAATTAATATTAAAATCTGTAACATAATGTATTGCTTGGAGTTTAGTCTGATTGGTTCAGGATGAGCTGCCATTATCCAATCACACGTCTGCTTACCTGCATCTTTTCTCTTTTTTCTAACCTGAGCACCTGATGGCTTTGAACTTTTGTTGTCCATCTTCCATTGGTTTGAATTTTGCGCTCCAGTACAAACACAAATCCCCCAACCCGAGGATCAGCACAATTAACCTAACAGACCTACACCTTAGTTCACAGATTCTCTTTGTCTAAGGTTGATTTCTGGGATTTCACACAACCCAGGATTCAGATCGTGAATCCATGATGGGCTTGGATTTACATCATTATAAATGAAATGTGCTCTACTTGGAAGCAGCTGGCCCCGCCCCTTTTGACGGGTTGTGTGAGACTTTAAATCATCAAACTGTAAATTATAAATTTAAATTGTTATTGATCCTTTACCCCGAGTCCTAAAGTGTAGATTTATTTTCTTACTCTTCTTATATTTATTGTTTGTTTACTTGCACCGCTGTAACTGCAGCCTCGTCGTCTCGTCTCTATATGCTGGACTGTCTGTAGCGGAGATGACAATAAAGTTTACTTTGACTTCAGCAGCGCGCAGGCGCACCGAGGGCTCTCGCGCTCACTTTATAGAATGTAGAAAAAACATGGGTGCAGATTATAAGTCTGTATCATAATATCTGTTTGTTGTTTTTATTTTGTTTTGCGAGTTGGTTATTAGATGCCGCTCCAGCCAGCCAGAGACTCCCCGCCGCCCCGCCCTCTCCTCCCTGTGCCGCCAGCAGCAGGCGCACCTCGCAAACGGAGGGCGCCCTTACTCCCAGCAAATGGCTGATAGAAAACCGATCGGTGCCTACGAATTTCCCAATATGCGCTGGCATGACGTCGGGGAAGCATGGGTACGACCGATTATTTTATTTTTTTCTTGCCCGTGATGCCCCCCCCCACCACGATGCATTCTATTGGTTTGCACACTTACACACACCCAGCTGTGGTTTCCTGTTTTGCTGGACTCTGGAGAGCCCCGCCTTTAACGCTCTTCTCTCACAGAGAGCAACAGAAAACTTGGAAAAACTCCAGATTGACTGAACTCAGTTCAAAGTTACCTTGACACCTTTAGATGTGAGACGTAGTGATGGTCCGCTTGAAGCTGACGCTCCGGTGCGTGTGTCAGAAAGATCAACGCGCTGCTTCAGAAGCACCGTGTCGAGGCTTGATTCGTTTGGCCAGAGTCACGTGATCAGTGACGTCTGAAGCTTCGTTTAGAACGTACCTTTTTTAAAATCGAACTTTATTGAAACACAATGAGCATACAACATACAAACAGATGAAGTTTACAAAAGAACAGAACATGAACATACAGAACCAGGAGTAAAAAAATGATGATATGAGTAGGCGAAAAAAATCAACATATAAATGTTGTTCTGAGAGGCTTTTTGTTGGTTGAGTCTGAAATTGATTGTATGTACAATTCATATCCTTATAAAAAGGCAGAAATATGGTGTTTTATTAATAAACTTACATTTATGGATATAAAATAGCTAAAAGTATTAACAAATTTTTAATAAAAAAACATTTATCATTCTTCCTGGGGAACTTAAAGAAAAAGAATAAAACATTTTCCATCGTAAAGAAAACTCCCTTAAAATATGGACAATAACAAAACTGCTAAATTCTTCCAGAATCTCTGTGTAGAGGAACCAAAAGAGATGTGCCACAGTTTCTGGATGATCCCCACAGAAAGTTCAATTAGTATTTATGTCTCTTTTAAATGTTACCATATAGTGACTGGCTGGGTCACATTTATGAAGAATTTTATATGAGATTTCCTTCACCTTGTTCACAATTAGATATTTATGGGATCATCCAGACTGTCTTCCAGGTGATATCTGGAACATGTCGGTTCCAGTAAGATATTCTATATATGGGAGAGACATGATATCTTCTTGGAATAAACTACGTATTCTCTTATTGCTGTGACCAAGTTCCTGTGAAAAGCAGATTTTTCCCACTGCTGACTCAGCTGGATCAGGGAGAGTGACTGAGGCAGATATTGAACTCTGTTAATACCTATGAATAACAGGGAATGATAGACTTGTCACATTCAAAATAGAGATATGTAATAACAAACACGGGTCCGTGTCATTTAAATCAAATCAAATCAAATCAAATCACTTTTATTGTCACATCACATGTGCAGGCACACTGGCACAGCACATGCGAGTGAAATTCTTGTGTGCGAGCCCCACAAGCAACAGAGATGTGCAAACACAACAACACAAACGAGCAAAATACAAGAATGGCCAACCTGAAACTAATAAATATATGTACAATATATAATAGTGTATGCATTTCTGGATGTGTATACTAAATATTATCCTACGTGTGTGTGTGTGTGTGTGTGTGTGTGTGTGTGTGTGTGTGTGTGTGTGTGTGTACACATTTTTACAAATTAAATAGTAAAAAAAAAATAATAAAATATATAAAATATACAGAGGTTTGTAGTTGGATATTGTGCAAAACAGTGGCATTACTGTACAGTATGTAGTGCATAATGTTGAAGTTCCAGTAGTGAAGCTGAGGTGTCTATGACGTGTTCAGCAGTCTGATGGCCTGGTGGAAGAAGCTGTCTCTCAGTCTGCTGGTACGGGACCGGATGCTGCAGAACCTCCTTCCTGATGGAAGCAGTCTGAACAGTTTATGGCTGGGGTGACTGGAGTCCTTGATGATCCTCCCCGCTTTCCTCAGGCACCGCTTCCTGTAGATGTCTTGGAGGGAGGGAAGCTCACCTCCAATTATCCGTTCAGAGCACCGCACTACTCGCTGGAGAGCTTTGCGGTTGTAAGCGGTTCTGTTGCCATACCAGGTGGTGATGCATCCAGTGAGGATGCTCTCAATGGCACAGTGATAGAAGGTCCTGAGGATGCGGGGGCTCATGCCGAATCTTTTCAGTCTCCTGAGAAAGAAGAGGCGCTGCTGCGCCTTCTTCACTGTTTTGTTTGTGTGTACTGACCACGTAAGATCCTCAGCCAGATGTACTCCAACGAACCGGAAGCTGCTCACTCTCTCCACAGCAGCGCCGTTGATGGTGATGGGGGTGTGTACTTCTCTGCACCTCCGGAAGTCCACTATCAACTCCTTTGTCTTTGCGACGTTGAGGGTGAGATGGTTGTCTTGACACCAGTGGGTCAGGGCGCTGACCTCCTCCCTGTAAGCTGTCTCATCACCGTTGGTGATAAGACCCACCACTGTAGTGTCGTCCGCAAACTTCACAATGATGTTGGAGTTGTTAGTGGCCGTGCAGTCGTAGGTGTAGAGTGAGTACAGGAGAGGGCTCAGTACACACCCCTGTGGAGCACCAGTGTTCAGTGTGATGGGGGATGAGGTGATGCTGCCCAGTCTGACCACTTGGCGTCTGTCAGACAGGAAGCTAAGGATCCAGCTGCAGAGGGAGCTGCTCAGTCCTAGATCCTGCAGTTTCCTGTCCAGCTTCGAGGGAACGATGGTATTGAATGCTGAGCTGTAATCTACAAACAGCATTCTCACATACGTGTCTCTCTTTAGGTTCTCCATTGAAATAGTCAATCATTTAGAAAAGTAGAATATATATATATATGTCTCAACGCTGTTTCTCAATAATATTAAAAACCTAAAAACTATTGTTGTGGAAAATAGAAGTCACTGTGACAGCCCTCTGACTGTGGAGGACGTTTGTAATCCTATTTCTGCACTTAAGGCCAACAAATCTCCCGGCACAGATGGTTTAACTGCAGAGTTTTATGAATCATTTTCTAATCTCCTGGCTCCGTTCTTACTGCAGCTTTTCATAGGAAGTGTAGAGAATAACATCCTCCCTCCTACTCTTACTCAGGGTCTCATAACACTTATTCCAAAGCCAAACAAAGACTTACTTCTTATTGATAATTGGAGACCCATCTGTCTGCTCAATGATGACTATGAGATTATGGCTTTAGTACTTGCTAACAGAATGAAAGAGTTCTTGGACACAATTATCGATGAGACACAATCAGGCTTTATGAGAAACAGACGCCTTTCTAAGAACACGAGACTGGTTTTAGATCTACTTGATTACTCTGATTTGGTATCTGACTATAGCTTCATTCTCTTCCTGGATTTTTAAAAGGCTTTTGATACAATTGAACATCAATTTATTTTCCACTCTTTGGAAAAATTTGGCATTTTTCTGTAAAGCTATCAAAACCTTGTACACGAATGGCAATAGCTCAATTAAAATGATTAAGACTCCACCCCGAGCAAACGGGACGTCATAAGGTAATGCAAAGGACTCTCCTACCTAACATACTCGTTTATTAATTTTTAAGAGCATATATATTTTTTGTGTGTGTGGGGGAGGGGGGGGGCTTAAAATCGGTGTTAGCTTGGTCGAAATAGCACATTAGCTGAATTATTCTGGAAAAGATGGGTTGTGTGTTTTTTTTCTGTTATTTACTTATGTAAATATATTTTTCAAGGGTTAAATAAATGCAACATTAAATTAACAATTGTCTCTCTGTCTTTTCCCGCCCAGTGTGGTGCATTGCTGTCCTCCTGCCCTTGCTGGCCGCGCTGACAGTGTGATATAGCCTCAGTGTTTGTGTTTTAAAGGCTTTTTCCACCAAGATGTCTGTTAAGAGAGAGATGACCTTACCCATCACACCAAGGGTAATAGCGCTTGGTAAGTAAATAGTTTCAATCCTCTTGTAATATTTTTGTAAAAAATCTATGTAATTATTGTGGTATTTGTACCCACAACAACTTACTTAACAGGGGTTTGTCTGTTTTATATTGTATAAAAATAGAATACACACAGTTTGCTGCTGTTTCGCTTATTATTTATTATACACAACAGGAAAAATGGCCTGCATTTGTATAGCGCTTTTCTAGTCCATAGGACCCCAAAGCGCTTTACACTACATTCAGTCATTCACCCATTCACACACACATTCACACACTGGCAATGGCAACAGCCTAACATTTCAGCACAGGCCAAAATGCCAAAACATTAGGCAGTTTTTTCCTGTAATTGATCATAATTTTCATTACATAATAAATAATAAGAGAAATAGCAGCAAACCGTGTGGATTCTATTTTTGCAGAGTGTGAGGCCTGCTATCCAGCATTCTTGTGGAAACCTTATTTGTAAGGGTGAGCACATTGTCTTATTGGACTCTTGTCTGTTTTTAGGGAATAATTTCATGTCTGCAAGCCGCTGGATGATCAGTTTGGAGGGCAAGGTATTTTATGAGCCTGAGCAGATGCATGACTTTGCCAGCACCCTTGCTGTATTCTTTACGTCATACTACGTTTTCAACCTTGAGTATCAGGAGTCGGCGTCCATCACACTGGAGATGATACAGAGGTAAATACTTTACACCATTAAAGAATGAAATATATGTGATAGCTTGACTACAGTTGCAGAAACATATAGGTGATTGCTGTAATGTATGTTTTAATTTTGAAATTAAAGCAGCCTTTTTTCCGTTAAAAGGTTCTTTGTGAGGATCAATCCAGACATGGGAACAAAATGCCCTGCAAAACTTGGTACAAGCCGCAAGACAGGTCGTGTCGTAAAGAGGAAGGTTACAAGCATCAGCCCTCGGATCACCACCTTCCTCCAGCGGCTCTCTGAGTTTGAATGGAGGACTTCCAACTAGGTAAGAATACAGAGATGATAATATCTTTTACATAGCTGATAATTATATACATACTGTACACTCATCCATACAACAGTATGAATGATCTCAGACAGATGTGAACAAGTGAATAACCTGAGCAAACATGAATATTGATGATGTGTCTTTGACAGGTGGTGATGAAGACTACGCTGAACCCGACCATCCTGGTAACGGAAATCTAAATCCCATGTCACATTCTATTTCCTGGGACCCACTGATAATTATTACATTTTGTAAATGAGTTTTGTTTTACATGTAATAGTTTATTTAATGTTCATGCTGGTGGGTTTGTCCTGTTTTTAGTGGAATGAAAAACTGTTTTCCTTAAAAAAATCAGACACAGAAAGGTGAAGGACTGTGTAGTTTTCATGTACGCTTCTATTTATTTTGGTTATTGACATTGTTTTTATTCAGTTGAAAAATGTTTTTCTTGTTAAAAAAATATCAACAAAAAATATCAACAATAAATGTTGGTTTAATTCACTATTCTGAGACTACTTTATTGAATTATATTGTTTTTGGTAAATGTTCTTATATTGAATATGAATGTTAATATTATTTTATATGCTGTAAAACACAATTACAGTCTAAACAAATTATACTGTACACAATTACAGTGTTATACCATAAACCACATTTGCAGTACAGTGATACTATAAAACTTAATCACGGTAAGTCTTTCTAACTGTAAACCACGTTTAAAGTAAAGCTGCATTACCACAAACAACATTTACAGTAAAGCTGTTATACTGTAATATATGTTTACAGTAAAGTGGTTGAACTGTAAAACATCACAACAGTAAAGATACTGTAGATCAGTAATTACAGTAACTTACTGGCAATAGTGTTGCCAGTAAGTTACTGTAAAAATACAATAAAATGTCTAACAGTGCAGGACTGTTAATATCCAAAGACCAAAAGTCAAGATGCTCGTCAAACTTCACTCCGATTATACAAAAAACACAACAAAAGTTCAACCAGTGGCTGCAAAGGGATTTATCTCTGAAAGCTAGAGTTTCAATTACTAAAGCTGAAGGGATATCCCGACTGGCATATGCTGCTCTCTCCTTACATCTGGATAAAGACATCGACCGCATGCTCTTTAATTTTAGATGGAAAAAAACATAAGCAGGTCCTCTTAGCGTGGAGCCTCATTTATAAACACAACTTCTCACCACACATATAACTCATCTGGAACAACAGAGATATTTTATTTCAAAATAAATCACTTTTCCTGGAAACTTGGGTCCAAAATGGGATCCTATTGGTGGCTCAGCTGGTTAATAACGAGGGAGTACTACTTACTTACAATGAATTCCTTACACTATATAATTTTCCCGTCAGTGTTGGGGAATTCTCAATGGTGCTTGGTGCCATACCCTCAGGGACTTTAATGTTATATAAAAACACTGACAGCTCAATATCTGCCTCAGTCACTCTCCCTGATCCAGCTGAGTCAGCAGTGGGAAAAATCTGCTTTTCACAGGAACTTGGTCACAGCAATAAGAGAATACGTAGTTTATTCCAAGAAGATATCATGTCTCTCCCATATATAGAATATCTTACTGGAACCGACATGTTCCAGATATCACCTGGAAGACAGTCTGGATGATCCCATAAATATCTAATTGTGAACAAGGTGAAGGAAATCTCATATAAAATTCTTCATAAATGTGACCCAGCCAGTCACTATATGGTAACATTTAAAAGAGACATAAATACTAATTGAACTTTCTGTGGGGATCATCCAGAAACTGTGGCACATCTCTTTTGGTTCCTCTACACAGAGATTCTGGAAGAATTTAGCAGTTTTGTTATTGTCTATATTTTAAGGGAGTTTTCTTTACGATGGGAAAATGTTTTATTCTGTTTCTTTAAGTTCCCCAGGAAGAATGATAAATGTTTTTTTATTAAAAATTTGTTAATACTTTTAGCTATTTTATATCCATAAATGTAAGTTTATTAATAAAACACCATATTTCTGCCTTTTTATAAGGATATGAATTGTACATACAATCAATTTCAGACTCAACCAACAAAAAGCCTCTCAGAACAATATTTATATGTTGATTTTTTTCGCCTACTCATATCATCATTTTTTTACTCCTGGTTCTGTATGTTCATGTTCTGTTCTTTTGTAAACTTCATCTGTTTGTATGTTGTATACTCATTGTGTTTCAATAAAGTTCGATTTAAAAAAAGGTACGTTCTAAACGAAGCTTCAGACGTCACTGATCACGTGACTCTGGCCAAACGAATCAAGCCTCGACACGGTGCTTCTGAAGCAGCGCGTTGATCTTTCTGACACACGCACCGGAGCGTCAGCTTCAAGCGGACCATCACTACGTCTCACATCTAAAGGTGTCAAGGTAACTTTGAACTGAGTTCAGTCAACCTGGAGTTTTTCCAAGTTTTCTGTTGCTCTCTGTGAGAGAAGAGCGTTAAAGGCGGGGCTCTCCAGAGTCCAGCAAAACAGGAAACCACAGCTGGGTGTGTGTAAGTGTGCAAACCAATAGAATGCATCGTGGTGGGGGGGGGCATCACGGGCAAGAAAAAAATAAAATAATCGGTCGTACCCATGCTTCCCCGACGTCATGCCAGCGCATATTGGGAAATTCGTAGGCACCGATCGGTTTTCTATCAGCCATTTGCTGGGAGTAAGGGCGCCCTCCGTTTGCGAGGTGCGCCTGCTGCTGGCGGCACAGGGAGAAGAGGGCGGGGCGGCGGGGAGTCTCTGGCTGGCTGGAGCGGCATCTAATAACTGTTATGAATTTTAGCACTACAGTTAGCATTTACAGGATGTTGTTTCGTAGTGAGATTATACAGGAGAACTGTTACTCAATAAGGCCCATTTACTAGTTGTTTTTCTCTTTCTCTCTGACCCAAGAATTGATGTGTAAGAATCACAGGCTGGTACCCCAAGGTCGAAAATACCACAGAGACGAGACCACTTCCTTACTCCCATCCTCCCTTCCTTATCTTTTAGAAAAGAGCTTGTTAAAGGCCAGGTGGTTTGTTTCAGAATTCACTAATGAAAGAACTCTGTATTCTATGTCTAGGAGTGTATTTTGCTGGGATGATCATAAATTGTAGCTGAACTGATAAACTACACAAAGGATACTTCTTTGCTCAGAAGGCAGGAAGACGTTTCCTTATTTGGTCTGTACCGGTTTGAACTGAGAACCTGCTGACACACGAACCTTTTTTTCCTCTATATAAACTGTTGTATACTGAATAAACCTTTGAGTTGATTGTGGGAGAGCAACCTAAACAGTCTCTGTATCACTTTGTTCTCCTAACTGCTCTCGACGTCGTAACTAACCTGCTGAACGGCATACCTGAGCGTTACTTTGAATAATTAGGAATCTTATAAGGAAAGGACAAAACTCTGCTTATCGGTGCTCACGCCTCGGAGGAAACCCGATCCACGGATGAACCCGGGACGGAGATTTCTTTCACCAAGATCAAGAAATATTAAACAAAATACGCAAGACAACACTAGAATTAAATGAAATTATTAATAAAAAGACTAAATTCTTAGTACAAAGACTGCGCCTGCAAAATTATGAACACGGTAACAAATCCGGACAATTTCTTGCTAACCAGTTAAAAATCAATAAAGAAACAACAACTATATGTGCTGTTAAAGATTTATCTGGGAATACAATATATGATCCTAAAAAAATGAACAAAATTTTTAGGGATTTCTATGAAACTTTATATACACCACAAATAAACCCATCTAAAAACGAAATTGATCAATTTCTCGACAACATAACTCTTCCAAAATTATTAGACACCCAAGCAGTGAAGATAAACAAACTGCACTCACGGTAGAGTCGGTGGTTGTTCAGAGCGCACAGTTCATCAATCTTATTCTGTAACGAGTTCACGTTGCCCATGATCACTGTCGGGATTGATGGTTTGAATCGCCTCCGGTGATCCGCTTTCCTCGCTCCAGCCTTGCAGCCTCTGTTGTTCCTCTTTAGCTTGGCCGGGATATTGTGTCTGATGCCGCTCTGTGCCTTTGTGTTTAGTGCCAGCAGCTCCGCTCTCGAATAGATGAAGGAGCTGGTTCCAGAAGTTTTAAAAAGTGCGTTATCCATAGTATATCTAAGAGGCAGAAAGTAAAGTGACTAAAGGAAGGTAAAAAAAAGTTTGAAAGACTAGTCTAAAACAGTTGAAAGTTAAGAAACAAGTTCGGTGTGGCAGAGCTACTTGGAAAGGCTGCCGTCACTCCAGCGCCATCTTTATCTCTATGCTGGCCGTCAGACTGGGGTCTGGGATGCGGGGCCTCCCCGCTACTGCAGATAAGGAGGTGGTCCGCTTGCCTCCACCCCAGAGAGAAGGGTTACATCTCCTGGGTCTAGGTGCGACTTGCCCCTCTGAGGGCGGGGGTACCTGGACCTGGGATATAGAGTATGTTTGGGGAGTGCGACTGTCTGTGCAGTGTCTATTTGTGTCTGTCTACACGTTGGGTGAGTGCCGAGTATTTGGTGGTGCATATGGGGTGGGAATGCACGTCTGTGTCCTCGTGTGCCTGTTCGTCTGTGTCTATATGTCAGGTTGGGTCTTAGACTCAACCTCTCTGGGTCCATCTCAGGCCCTCTAAAGTACGGAGGCCTATCTCCCCTCACCACACTCCCTGCCGGTGGCTGATGCCCTCAGACGTTGGTGTGTTGGTGGTCCTTGTCGTCTGGGGCTGGGCGCTCATGTATGTACCGGCTCACTCCTGGTGGTCGATTGGCGGGGCCTGGCGCCTGTGGCCCGGCTGGGCTCCTTCCGGGGGGTGGGGTGCCCTCAGGCCTCTGGGCCTGAAGCTCGGTCCTCTCTGGCACAGCTGGCTGCCGGCAGAGCCCGCGGGCACGCCACTGCAACCCCCTCTGGCCTCTGCTCCGTAGCTGTGGGGTGACCTCTCCTTTGGGGCTCTACTCAGCTCTTCCCAGGAGGGTGGCACGGTCCCCCCCCCTTTGGTGGTCCTCCTCGGGTCCTTGTACTCTGGGGCCTCTGGATATCTGGGGCCTGGATCTCCTCCATACCTGCTTCATACCCTGGTGGACGGGGCTGTGGCCCCCCCACACTCCCTAGCAGATCGTTACATGGAGAAACCTTTGTAATACAAGCATGCTGATCCACACAGGTATGCACACAGGTGTACACACGGGTGTTCACAGACGCGGACTACAGCTTTCTTGGCTGCTGCCTCAAAGCACATTGTGCGCTGTCCATCTTACGTGCTGCACAATATCGTTTATTATTTAATATCTACTGATATCTACTGCTAGCTAGTTTATTGTGATGGTGCTGTTTTTTTTATTATGTTGCTCTTTGCTGTTTGCTTTCTCTTCTGTTTTTTTTTCTCCATACAGGTGACCCAGGTGTTTTGTTTTGGTTTTTTTTTCTTCCCCCCCTTCTCACCGTCTCTTCTCCCCTTTGGTTTTCTTTCTTTCTCTCCCTCTTTCTTTCATTCTTTCTCCCTGTCCTATCCCACAGTCATGTCTGTCCCGTTTGTAGCAACTGAAAATAAAATAAATTCATAATTATAATAAAGGTCAATCAAATGGACCAATATGGCAAGGCCATGATGATCCACTTGGTAAAATAAATCCGCTTGGCATCTTTCTTGGCCTTAAGACAACAATTCTGATGGCTATAGAGCCAAACGGGACACAAAAAAAAAAAAAATCTAAAACTTAAAATTGTCCGCAGCCTGCTGTTGTTACCACTGTCCTGTTTGAAAAGGAATGAGAGAAGCTGGTTATTTTGACATATGTGCATGTGCCGATATTAAACCCAGGAGCAACATTCAGGTAAAAGTGTAAGAACAAATGATCCGTCAATAAAGGATAATGTTGGATCAGTGTTTCAATATTTATTTATTTCGATATGGCAGCCTGGCTTCTGTCAGTCTGCCCCAGGGCAGCTGTGGCTACACCTGTAGCTGCCTCCACCAGTGTGTGAATGTGGGAGTGAATGAATAATGGTATTGTAAAGCGCTTTGGGTGCCTTGAAAAGTGCTATATAAATCCAATCCATTATTATTATTATTATTATTATTATTATTATTTTTATTATATCTTTTATTATATGTTCATGTGGTTTGGTTATTTGCCTTTTGGTTGAAAGTACACTGAGAGAGGACGTTTTTCATTAGTGATCTTAATAATATTTTTTTCAAATTAATGTAATTTTTTCATCTAATTGAATACAATCTATTTGTGTATGATTGTCAGTCCAAAGAGGGAACGTGAGGAGAAAGTACAAGGTCAGGAAGAACCAGGTAAGAAAACAGACAGGGAGCAGTGACAGGCAGAAACTGTTAAACTGCTTGAGAGAGTTGACCACCAAAAGTATTTGCCAACTTCAAGGTGAGGCGACACAGGTTAAAATGAAAGGAATAAATCTGCAGAGCCATAGTAGTATCTGCAGTAGAGATGTTTTCATACATTGTATCATATACAAAGTTGCCTCCATTTTTATAAAAAATAATTTTTTATCAATAACTTGTACATTTCAAGGACTCTACTTTTGGAGTCTATTTTGATGTATCTGTATTGTATTATACATAGAGATTAAAAGTGAATCTCTGTCCAAAAAATGCACCCAGTTTACTTCTTACTCACTATGAGCACCATTCATCATTTTCCCCCAGTAAAGTAATTAAGGTCAGGATATGTATTTATTTTTTATTCCAATCCATTCTTCGTTTGCAGCATTTAAATAACCTTTATCAGATTTGATGTTTTGTTACTGTCATGGTCCTGGGTCGGTGACCCAGCACTTTTAGTTTATTATCATTTTCCAGTTTATTATGATGATGATTATTATTGTTTGAGTTCTATGGGTTATATTCTGTCTGCCTCTGAGTCTGCGTCTGTGTCTCTGTCTGTCTATGGTGTCCCCCCGTCTGTTTGTGAGTCTGTTTAGTTCTGTGTCTTGTTTGGTTCCCCGTGTCTGAGTTTCCTGTTTTATTGTGAAGGTCTCTGTCTGATGTGAGTGTGTTCAGGTTACGTTTCCCCTGTCCCGTCAGCTCTGATTCCTCCCAGCCGTGTTGCCCTCCTGTCTCTCCTCCCCTGATTACTGGTGTGTATTTAAGCCCTGTGTGTTCTCCTGCCTGTTGCCGGTTTGCCTGCGTTACTCCGTGTCCCGTCCCTCGTCCGTGTCCCGCCCGTGTCCCGTCCCTCGTCCCGTCCCGTCCCCCGTCCGTGTCCCGTCCCTCGTCCGTGTCCCGCCCGTGTCCCGTCCCTCGTCCCGTCCCGTCCCTCGTCCGTGTCCCGTCCCTCGTCCGTGTCCCGTCCGTGTCTCTCTGCCTCTCACCCCATTCTGGTACCGTCTCAGGTTTGTCATTTAGCTTTCCCAGTTTAGGTCTTTAGTTTTGTCTTCCCTCTTGCCTGTTTTACCTTCTCACCACGGTGTAAATAAAACATCACCAGCATTATCATCTACTGCCTGCGTTTTGGGTCCTTTCTCCCTTCAATACCACACGGCTCGCCTCGGCAGCCGTGACAGTTACAGACTTTAAAAAAAGTGTTTTTCTTTTCTTTCACAAATGTGGGATTAAATTGTGTACAAAACAGTGATGTCATGTTTTGTGACGAGGACCCAGGCACAGAGAGACTTGATGAATTTAAGAATCTAATATTAATAAAGAAATTTGCAGACTTGCACAGAGATGGTAAAATTATGATGACTGATAACGGAGACGAAGACAGCAGACGACGAGGACAGGAAGGAACAGGGGTTTAAATGCACCAAAGTGACAGTCAGAGGGAACTCGGGACAACTGGAGGCATTTAAGGATGCAGGGACTGACAGAGACAGGGAAGAAGTCTCATTGTGACGAGTAAAGTTTATCTCTCCTGGCTGGGCAGCTCTCCTGGTGCTCAGCACCCCCAAAGCTCTGATCCTAGAATCGCCCCTGGTTAAAAGTACTAAAGTTAGAGTTCAGAGTTGAATATTAGATTATATAAAGCTTATTCAAAGTTTGAGTAGCAGAAATGTCAGCATGTAGCACAGAGCTACAGTTAAGAGTCTGAGTGAGTCTCACAGGTCTGAATGTGCATTAAAAGCTCTTTATAATAATTAGACATTACATTGGGGACGGCTGTAGCTCAGTACAGCGGGTCATCTACTGATCGGAAGGTTGGTGGTTCAATCCCTGGCTCCCCCTACTCTGCATGCCAAATATTCTTGGGCAAGATATTAACACCAAGTTTTCTCTGGTGTATCCATCGCAGTATGAATGTGTGTGAATGGTTGTTAGTAAGCACTTAAAGCATAGAAACAGTGCTTGTGTGAATGTGGCACGCTTTGAGTGCTCAAGGAGAGTAGGAAGGCGATACATAAGAATCAGTCCGATTATAATTGATTATTTTAACTTGTTTGATCTGCTGCTCACAACAATCAAGCACAAGCAGACATTTTGAATTTTCATAGTTTTACAGCTTTTCTTGCCGATACAAACCTCACTTATTCATACGACACAAAGTAATTCAGCAATAAACTTTTAGAGACAGAAAACCTTCTTTTTTCACTTTATGCTATAGAAACTTTAGTTTTTTAAGACTAAAGATGAGCTTTGAGAACTTCTCTGTCATTTTATTTCTGACAGGTTAAAGAGTCGTGCTGACAGATTTCTGTCATTGTCACTTTTTCTTCATCATGTAGAAAAACAGTTAAATATGTGACTCCTTCACAGTGACAGGAAGTTCCACTGGTCCGGCCCATTAAGGTCAAAGGGGGCTGTCTGTGGCCCCCCATGTAAAGTCAGTGTGACGCCCCTGGTGTGAATCATGAACTTCAGGAACTGTTAGCACTCTAGTATATAAGTATATAGCATAGCAAGCATGTCTAGTCACTGACAACACTACTAGCTGTTCCTTCATTAGCAGTTAGCATTAGCCATGCTAGCTTCCTGTTTCTGTGTTCAACAAGCTGCTTGTTCTGAGTTGACGAGAATAAGAAGACATTTAACATTCGATGTAGCCTCATTGTTGAGTATTAAGCACAGATTAAATAAAGACGTTTAAACTGAAGAATATCTGAGCAGATGGTGCAAACAGCTGCTGCTGAAGACGCTGCAGTCCACAGGTTTGAGGAACAGACAGTGACACACAGACAGGTCGGCTGCAGTAACACTTTAATACAGGACAGCATCAACAGTAAGTCCATCACATGGTCACAGAGTTATCACAGTACAGTCACAGGAACACGGCTACAACATGACAGCAGCTGCTGAGCCAGGCTCCCTGCATCATCCAGAGAAATAAAAGCAAACTATAAAGTGAGGCTGGAACCGACAGCACTGATGCTTTTCTCTGTCACATGTCAGTCTCTTTGGATTTCCCACTGCTGAGTTTAAAGACGTATGAAATGAGCCTCCACCCTCTGTTGCTCCCTGAGCTTAGCTCACGTCTGTCATGAGGCCAGTGCAGCAGCTGACTGCATGTTTGAGGCTGAAGGTGTTTTTCCTGTTAGTGATATTCAGTCACATTCCTGCTCTGTGTGTGCGTCTCTTTAACAGTGACATTCGTGTGCCTGCAGTGCTGATAAATCAGGATGTTTAAGGAGCTGAAGTCAGCAGAAACAGACGGAGCAGCTCAGTCTCACTGTTACATTCACTTTGTCACAATATTCAACTTTAAGGACACTTTCAGCAGACCTGAGGGAAATCCCAGAGATAACACTGTGTCAGGCTGCACACGAGCCGAAGGCAGCTTTTAAAAAGGCTTTTCTACATTAAAGAACGGACGATGACTTACACAGAGGGACATCATCATTAGACCTGCTCAGTGTGCAGGTTTGCTCACAAACAAGTCGACGCTTTGAAACTTTCACCTGCTTTTTTCTGGAGTTTTCTTTCTCTCTCCATTAAAACCAAACTGCCGTAAAATTAGAGACAGTTTATTTGCTAATATGTGACAGGAGTCATGTTCCTGTCTGTAATAGTCAGACTTGGAAAAATGATAAAGAAAAATAATAACAAGAGAAAACCGAGGCTGAGCTTCCATTCATGCAGGGATTACCATGGCAACAGAGTCATCTTCTTCAGACCACACTCATGTGTGGTCTGAAGAAGCTACACGGACTGTAAGTATAAACACTTCAGTTTGAAAATAGATTTGGTTTGGTTTGCATGTGTGTGTTGCAGAGAGCACAGTTTAAATGACTTACTGAGAACAAACACAGTGTTTCTTGAAAGCAGCAAAGCTTCACAGCAGAGGATTTGTAAAGTTAAACGTGTTAAAAGTGTTTAAGTCTGAGTGTTTCGTACGGCACTTGCTGTTTCACGGTGCATCACAGGATAATTGTCGTACAGTCACGATGCCACAGATAGAGACACAAAGCAAAGGAAACAAAGCTGCACTCGAGCTATGTTACAAAGAAATATCAGGCTCACTGCTGCTGAGTCAGGTTTCAAACTTGTCCTTAAACTTCATGTTTTCTCCGTGGTACAAGTACATACATAAAAATAAGGCTTCTGTTAAAAAGACTTAAGTTAGAGTTCAGTGTTGAATATTAGATTAAATTGAATTAATACAAAGTGTGTTTGCATTGCAGAAATGTGAGCATGTAGCACAGAGCTACAGCTCAGAGTCTGAGTCTAAACGAGTCTCACAGGCTGAATGTGCACTTGAAGCCATTTATAATTATAATTACTGTATGTGGCCCCCATGTAAAGTGAGTGTGACACCCCTGCTCTAAATCATGGACTACAGGAACCATTAACACTCTAGCATACCGTCAGTATATAGCATAGCAAGCATGCCCAGTCACTGACGACACACGCTAGCTGTTCCTGCATTAATACAGGGAGTGCAGAATTATTAGGCAAATGAGTATTTTGTCCACATCATCCTCTTCATGCATGTTGTCTTACTCCAAGCTGTATAGGCTCGAAAGCCTACTACCAATTAAGCATATTAGGTGATGTGCATCTCTGTAATGAGAAGGGGTGTGGTCTAATGACATCAACACCCTATATCAGGTGTGCATAATTATTAGGCAACGTCCTTTCCTTTGGCAAAATGGGTCAAAAGAAGGACTTGACAGGCTCAGAAAAGTCAAAAATAGTGAGATATCTTGCAGAGGGATGCAGCAGTCTCAAAATTGCAAAGCTTCTGAAGCGTGATCATCGAACAATCAAGCGTTTCATTCAAAATAGTCAACAGGGTCGCAAGAAGCGTGTGGAAAAACCAAGGCGCAAAATAACTGCCCATGAACGGAGAAAAGTCAAGCGTGCAGCTGCCAAGATGCCACTTGCCACCAGTTTGGCCATATTTCAGAGCTGCAACATCACTGGAGTGCCCAAAAGCACAAGGTGTGCAATACTCAGAGACATGGCCAAGGTAAGAAAGGCTGAAAGACGACCACCACTGAACAAGACACACAAGCTGAAACGTCAAGACTGGGCCAAGAAATATCTCAAGACTGGTTTTTCTAAGGTTTTATGGACTGATGAAATGAGAGTGAGTCTTGATGGGCCAGATGGATGGGCCCGTGGCTGGATTGGTAAAGGCAGAGAGCTCCAGTCCGACTCAGACGCCAGCAAGGTGGAGGTGGAGTACTGGTTTGGGCTGGTATCATCAAAGATGAGCTTGTGGGGCCTTTTCGGGTTGAGGATGGAGTCAAGCTCAACTCCCAGTCCTATTGCCAGTTTCTGGAAGACACCTTCTTCAAGCAGTGGTACAGGAAGAAGTCTGCATCCTTCAAGAAAAACATGATTTTCATGCAGGACAATGCTCCATCACACGCGTCCAAGTACTCCACAGCGTGGCTGGCAAGAAAGGGTATAAAAGAAGAAAAACTAATGACATGGCCTCCTTGTTCACCTGATCTGAACCCCATTGAGAACCTGTGGTCCATCATCAAATGTGAGATTTACAAGGAGGGAAAACAGTACACCTCTCTGAACAGTGTCTGGGAGGCTGTGGTTGCTGCTGCACGCAATGTTGATGGTGAACAGATCAAAACACTGACAGAATCCATGGATGGCAGGCTTTTGAGTGTCCTTGCAAAGAAAGGTGGCTATATTGGTCGCTGATTTGTTTATGTTTTGTTTTTGAATGTCAGAAATGTATATTTGTGAATGTGGAGATGTTATATTGGTTTCACTGGTAAAAATAAATCATTGAAATGGGTATATATTTGTTTTTTGTTAAGTTGCCTAATAATTATGCACAGTAATAGTCACCTGCACACACAGATATCCCCCTAAAATAGCTAAAAGTAAAAACAAACTAAAAACTACTTCCAAAAACATTCAGCTTTGATATTAATGAGTTTTTTGGGTTCATTGAGAACATGGTTGTTGTTCAATAATAAAATTATTCCTCAAAAATACAACTTGCCTAATAATTCTGCACTCCCTGTAGTTAACGTTAGCCATGCTAGCTTCCTGTTACTGACTGTGTTCATGTGCAACACGCTGATAGTTGCTGCAGTGATATTTGATGCTCCACAAACACTGATTTGATTGGCTAACATTGGTCTGTACTGTTAGTGGAGTAAATTCAGTCTGTTCGTGAACGTGTGCAGAGTCTTTTGACAACAGTGTCATTTAGTTTTGGTCACAGTGGATGAGAAACAGTTTCACTGTTTGCTAAAAGAGCTGCACCGTTTGGTGGGGGCAGATCAAATGTGTGCTTTAAACTTACTGCACTTCTGATTGGATCTTGTTTACTGACAGTGTTTAGTTATCGTCTTGTTTTCATCATAAAAGTCAGTGAAACTACTGTGAGTCCTGCCTGTGAGTACAAACATGCTAAACAAGTACCTCCCTTAAAACATGACCCATGAAAACTGTAGATTAAAAGAGGAAAACTGCAGTGAATCAAGCACTGTGATTATCTTTAAAGACAAACCACAAAAACAAAACAGTTTCCACCCTTTACATGTAATCTCAGCATAATCACTTATCCTCACAGCCACAGTGAGTGCTTGTGTATTTAGCTGTAAGTGAAAAATGTCACATCACACATTAAATGATAGATGTTATATGGGAAAAAATCCCAAAGCAAAATAAAAACCAAATGAATGAAAAAATCAAATACGTTTCTGTTTAAACTCAGAGGCAGGAGTTTCAGGTCAGAGGTCGGTGTTTACAGCATCATCAAGATTAAACAGAGAAACAGAAATATGAGAGAAGACCCAAAATCAAAAATACCAGAAGAGACGTAGGTGGAGCAAACCGCCTCTCGCCAGCATTCAGTGGTGGAGCTGCAGGTGAGAAACAGGAGACAGGTGTGAGACATGATCTACTTCCTGCTTTCTACAAAGTCTCATCACCAATATCTTCATAAAAGCAAACATTCCTCTGTCACAGCAATGACCTGACGCCTGCTCTATGATCCATCCTGCCTGTAGCAGCTGCTGCTCTGGGCACGTTTTCATGTCGCACTTTGGACCCCTCAGTACCATCTGAGCATCGTGTGAACATCACAGCATATGTGAGCATTGCTGCTGACCATCATATTTTTGTCATGTCTGAGTGTGGGCAGGCAGGAAGAGAGGACCCAAAATGCAGGACTCACTGAGGCGGAAGTAATTCAAAACACACAGCTTTATTGCTGGTAAGAAGCAGAACAGAAAAACACTAACTAAACTGGAAGAACGGAATAAGTAGGCAGGAACGCTGGCTGGCAAACGGAGCACACAGAGGAAGCGAGGGTGAACAGATGTTAACGATGCGACACCGAGTAGGGGAAGACACAGACACTAAATACAAGAGGTGAACGTAGCAAAGAGGAAACAGCTGGGAGACACGGCTGACATTGATTACACTGACGAGACAGGGAGAGCACAAAGCTGAACGCACTGACAAAGGACACAGACCTACAAAATAAAACGGGAAGCACACGCCAGACAGAGACAGACTCGTAAACAGGCATAATGACGTCATGGACAAACAGAGGGACATACGGGCAGAGAAGACTAAGCACAGGCAACCTAAACCAAACATAAGGGCAAGATAACAAAACCTAAACCAGAAATAATCATCATCGTCGTCATCAACATCATCATCAGATAACTAAAGAATCAGAATATAATTGTAATCAAAACAGTATCACCAGAGAATAACTAATCCATAATGCAAAAATAAACCAAAACATAAGAAACTCAAAATGCTGGGTCGACCCGACCCAGGACCGTGACAGTACCCCCCCCTCAAGGGCGGGCCCCAGACCGCCCAACAGAAGCACAAAAAACGGCCAAAAACAGAAAACAACCCAACCAGGGCGGGCGGCGGGGGACCAGGAAGGAGGGACAGAGCCCAGAAAGACCCAGAAGGTCAAGTTCAGGGGGCCGACCCGGAGGCCGACAGCGCAGGAGGCCAAAACAGTTCAGTTCTGGGGGCCGACCGTGTGGACGGCAACTGTGGTGACGGGCAAACAGTTCTGGGGGCCGGCCACGCGGAAGGCAGTGGCGGCGACAGAGCAGATCCGGGGGCCAGCCACGCGGAAGGCAGTGGCGGCGACAGAGCAGATCCGGGGGCCGGCCACGCGGAAGGCAATGGCGGCGACAGAGCAGATCCGGGGGCCGGCCACGCGGAAGGCAGTGGCGGCGTTCAGGAGGGTGTACAGGAGGGCGTCCACGGTGGCGGAGATGCCCAACAAGCGGCCTGGCAGATGACCAACGATGTGGAGGTGGTAGTAGGGGACCTGAAGGCTGCGTGGCCCCTGCAGCCCCAGGCGAAGCGGAGGCTGGACCAGACGAGGCGGAAGCGGAAGCTGGACCAGGCGATGCTGAAGCAGAAGCTGGACCAGGCGATGCTGAAGCAGATGCTGGACCAGGCGATGCTGAAGCTGATGCTGGACCAGGCGATGCTGATGCTGGACCAGGCGATGCTGATGCTGGACCGGGCGATGCTGATGCTGAAGCTGGACCAGGCGATGCTGATGCTGAAGCTGGACCAGACGAGGATGATGAGGATGATGAGGATGCGGAGGCTGGACCAGGCGAGGCTGAAACAGAAGCAGAGGCTGGACCAGGCGAGGCTGAAGCAGAAGCAGAGGCTGGACCAGGCGAAGCGGATGAAGCAGAGGCTGGACCAGGCGAAGCGGATGAAGCAGAGGCTGGACCAGGCGAAGCGGATGAAGCAGAGGCTGGACCAGGCGAAGCGGATGAAGCAGTGGCTGGACCAGGCGAAGCGGATAAAGCAGTGGCTGGACCAGGTGAAGCAGATGAAGCCGAAGCATGCGCTGGACCAGGCGACGCTGAGGATGCTGAATCCGGACCAGGCGACGGCGTGGAGGATGCAGACGGAGGCGCTGCAGCAGGTGGCGGCATGGATGAAACTGCTGCTGCAAGCGTGGATGAGGCTGCTGGTGGAGCAGCTGGTGGCTGGACGGGCTCCTCGGGCCCCCCAGCTGACGAGAAAGGAGGCTGGACGGGCTCCTCGGGCCCCCCAGCAAAAACAGTCTCAGAACCAGTGGGCCCTGGAGCCCCTGGCACACACAGAACAGAACCAGCAGGTGCGGAGACCTCTGGCAGGAACGCAACAGGACCAGCAGGCACACGGGCCTCTGGCAGGAACGCAACAGGACCAGCAGGCACACGAGCCTCTGGCAGGAACGCAACAGAACCAGCAGGCACACGGGCCTCTGGCAGGAACGCAACAGAACCAGCAGGCACGGGGACCTCTGGCAGGGAAAAAACAGGTAGCGCTGGCTTCTTTACATCCAGGGGGCCAGAGTTAACTGAATGCTGACATCTAACCTCTGGGGAGGCCCTGGAGAGAGCGAAAGTCTCAAATTTAGCCAGGTCTTGAGGAGCAACAAAAGTCTGTGTGGGGATATTCTCCCCCTGAAAGTGAGTGGGTGGAGATGGTGGCCGAGAAGCAGGCTGTGTTAATGGCTGAGGTGCTGGCGATACCAGAGAGTGCACTAAGGTCGACTGAGATGCAGGAGACGGAACTGACTGGAGAACAGGAGGAGATGGAACCGATGATAAAGCTAACGATTCCTCTACCAACTGAGCTACCGACTGGGCCATGGACTGTAACAGAGTTTGTAATAAGTCTGGCTGTGGTAGCGACTGAGCTATGGATAGCGGGGGTGAAGGCTGAGCTATGGGTGACTGAACTTGAGGTGAAAGTGGTGGTGGTGGAGTGGGTGACTGGGCTACAAGCGGCTTCTGAGCAGGAAACACAGGACACTGAGCTACAGGTGGCAGCTGAGCAGGTGACACTGGCAACTGAACCACAGACGGCTGCTGATCAGAAAACTGAGCTGAAAACGGACGGGCAGCTGACTGAATAAACATAGCTCCAGAATAAACAGATCCAGACGGAACAGTCTTAACTCCTGGATCTGAAGGAACATCAGGCGCACAGTCTTCTGAACCAATGGGAAAATAATCATTCTTAAAACGAAAACTTTTATTTTCCCGAACCGGAGAAACACGAGCTGTAGTGTTCATGAAGCTGGCATTCGCAGCTTTGGGGGAAACAGCCTGTCTATCCCTTGACAAAAAAGGCAAATGAAGGGAGACTCTGTCACTCACCCTAGGCGGTTGTTTGAGCTGAATCCCAGGCTCCTGCTGGAGCTGCGAGTGCTGGCTGCATGTTCGCTGCCTCCCTGGTGAAGAGGGAGCGGCGCTGGCGGAATGTGACGAGGGAGGACTCTGCTGTGGCTGCTCCTGCTGTGATGTGGAAATGCTAGGTGAGTCAGGTGGCACGATAATAATCCCTAACATCTTGTAAAAGGCTTGTGCAGGTGTAAGCTGATTGCTTGCAGGCTCGTAGTAATCCTCCCGGGACCGGCTGGAGCGTTTTCTGCGAGACCAGGGCGTCCGCGGGGAGGAAGCAGAAGAGGCTGCCAGCGAGGAACGGCAGCACGGAGGCCCTCCAAGCGCTAGCCGGGTCCCGTCAAAACGGGAGCTGCGCTTCCACGGTGAGTCCGCTGGATCCATTACTGGTCGCATCGTTCTGTCATGTCTGAGTGTGGGCAGGCAGGAAGAGAGGACCCAAAATGCAGGACTCACTGAGGCGGAAGTAATTCAAAACACACAGCTTTATTGCTGGTAAGAAGCAGAACAGAAAAACACTAACTAAACTGGAAGAACGGAATAAGTAGGCAGGAACGCTGGCTGGCAAACGGAGCACACAGAGGAAGCAGAACAGAAAAACACTAACTAAACTGGAAGAACGGAATAAGTAGGCAGGAACGCTGGCTGGCAAACGGAGCACACAGAGGAAGCGAGGGTGAACAGACGTTAACGATGCGACACCGAGTAGGGGAAGACACAGACACTAAATACAAGAGGTGAACGTAGCAAAGAGGAAACAGCTGGGAGACACGGCTGACATTGATTACACTGACGAGACAGGGAGAGCACAAAGCTGAACGCACTGACAAAGGACACAGACCTACAAAATAAAACGGGAAGCACACGCCAGACAGAGACAGACTCGTAAACAGGCATAATGACGTCATGGACAAACAGAGGGACATACGGGCAGAGAAGACTAAGCACAGGCAACCTAAACCAAACATAAGGGCAAGATAACAAAACCTAAACCAGAAATAATCATCATCGTCGTCATCAACATCATCATCAGATAACTAAAGAATCAGAATATAATTGTAATCAAAACAGTATCACCAGAGAATAACTAATCCATAATGCAAAAATAAACCAAAACATAAGAAACTCAAAATGCTGGGTCGACCCGACCCAGGACCGTGACAATTTTGGTCATAGTGCACCATCTTCCAGCAGGACAGCACACCGTTGAGATGGAACAAGAGATTCACATCGTGGATGTGCAGGAACTGTCATTTGAACATGGAGCAAAATGTCAGAGCAAGGTTTCCAGCACCATGTTGCATTTATGCCTCGAAGGATTAAGACAGTTCTGAAGGTAAAAGGGAGCCAACCCAGTGCTGACAAGGTGTACCTAACAGCATGAGCAGTGAGTGTAGATTGTTGAGAACTTCAAGAATTTTATTGTTAGCTATATTAAACTAACTGTCCTATAACTCCTAGTACCTCGGCCTCATGTGTGCAGACATAATATCAAAGGGGCTCACAGGCTGGCCTTCATACCGCTTTAAATTCTCTTTAATATTTATTCCTTACTTGATCTAATTAAATAACCCAAGGGGCTGTAACTAATAGAACAATCAAAACAAAGTATCCTGCAGTTGATCCAGGTGACTAAGTCAGGGCACAAAAGCTAAGCAACCCTCTCACGCAGAGGCAAAACCCATGTTTAATCCAAGCTGTAAACCTGCTTTGTAATTCAGCTTTATTTATACAGCTCAAAGCACTTCATATTGTAAGCTAGACCCACCAATAATACAGAGAAACCCCAACGACCATATGACACCCCTATGTGCAAGCGTTTTGATGACAGTGGGAAAGAAAAACTCCCTTTTAACAGGAAGAAACCTCCATAAGCACCCTGCACCCTTCCCAGTTCCAGGTGTGAGGACAGCAAGGCTCTGGCACTAGTCCCCACCTGTGCAGCCTGAGAACCCTTTGAACCCAGGTTCGGTCTATCCACACTGAATTCCAGTCTGTAACTCCACCCTGGCCAGCATGGAGACTGCTCCTCCACCCTCATCCTCTGATGCTGGGCTCTTTCTGCCTGCTTTTACTCAGACTGGCTCCAACACTTTTGTTCAGCAAAGTCCAAATCAGGGCCTGTGAGCTGTGACCAGCCTTGCTCATCAGCCTCTGTATAAAGTACAGAAGCTGATGAGACTATATATGTACTCTCAGTTGCCAAGGCTTCATTGTCAGTTGACACCTGACAAGGTTTGAATAAAGGTGTGCCTGAGGTTGGGCTGAATCACACGACTTCTTCCACTCATGCTCTCCTAGTATTAGTAGTATCTCCTAGAGTATTTTAAAATGACACTAATGTTTGGTGGATAGCCTATCCAGTTGATGAGGCTTAAAGGACATATGCAGTTGAATGTCATCGACATAGAAATGATAAGAAATGTCACTAAACGATTGAATAATGCAGCTAAAGGAAGCATTTGAAAAGAAAATAATAATGGACCCAAAACTGAACCCTGTGGAACTCCGCAGGTCAGGGTGGCAGTGTTAGAGGTAAACCTGTCAGTCCTAACAGAAAAGGTCCTGTCTGATAAGTAGGAGGAAAACCAGTCTAGGGTGGATCCAGATATACCAGCCAGAACCTTCAGCCTGTTGAGTAGGATTTTATGGTCGATGGTATCGAAGGCTGTGCTAAGATCAAGCAAAGTAATCACAGAACAATTTCCTGCATCAGAAGCCATTAACAAATCATTATAGACCCTTAATAGAGCACTCTCGGTGGAGTGCTGCTTTTGAAAGCCAGACTGAAAAGGGTGAGAAATCTATAATCTGCATAGTAAAGACCTGAACTGATTTTCTACAATTCTTTCCAGTAATTTACTTATAAATTGCAATTTTGAAATAGGCCGATAATTACAAGTAGAGCTAGGATCTAGATTCTGTTTTTTTAAGAGTGGAGTTACGTCAGCATGTTTAAAGTAAGATGGAACACAACCTTGCCTCAGTGAACTGTTGATGATGGATAACAATGTGGGACCAATGATGGTGAGAGTCCCAGACAGGACAGAGGGAGGCAATATATCTGAAGAGCATGATGAGGATTTCATTTTACCTATTACTGTAATTAAGTCATTGAGTGTGACTGGAGAAAAGGAAGTAAATGACCCATGACACCGAGGGGCATCTTCATAAGGGGAGGCCCTTGAGGAGATTTTGGATCTCAGATTCATCACTGTATTTACAAAGTGATTGAGAAAAGTATTTCAATCTTCATTAGAAAGTAACACAGCGTGCTGGGTTGGGGGAGAAATAGAATTTTTGGGTTATTTTTATGACGGTTTATAAGATTATTCAAATAAGAGGATCTAGCCTCTTTCACTAATTCATTATATAAGTGAAGAAGTTCTTGGAAGTGTTCACAATGGACAACCAGACCAGTGGACTTCCAGAGACGCTCTGCTTTTCGACGGGAGCGTCGAAGGCCACGAGTATGATTGTTTAACCAGGGTGTGCGGGAACCAACAGTGCAATGACTGGTTTTGAAAGGAGCAACCTGATTAAGAATGGCAAGACAGTTTTCATTGAAAGAATTAGTAAGGAGGTCGACATCGTCAGAGGAGGTTAAAAAGAGAAGAAAACTTATGAATGATAGAGTCATCAATAAAGCACCTGGGCTTAATAAAACCAAGGGAAGGAGCCCCTGAGTTGACAGATACGTTGAAAGAAACTGACTTATGGTCAGTAAAAACTATGTCATTTAAGTTCAAGTGGTCAAGGGAAATGCCATAAGTGAAGACCAAGTCCAGAGTATCGCAGAGTTTCCACAGATTCAGTAACATTAGCAAGTGGTGGAGGCCAGCAGGTGGATGAGGGAAAGGGGAGGCAGGAGGTGGCCTGAGTGTCAGGTGAACTGAGCTTCAGGTAAGAAGTTATGACCTGCAGTCTATCTGGGTCAGATATAAACTGTCATGGTCCGGGTGAGTGCTGGGCCTTCCCACAGGGCATTTCCACTCCTGGGCGGAGCCGCCTGTTAAGATTCAGTATTGAGGAAGGGTACAAGAGGTGATCGAAGAATAACCACACCGATCCGGCCGGGTGAAGTCAAACGATGATTTTAATGAACACACGTGTGGGAAGACAACTCTGTACGCAGACAGGAAGTAGTCTTCGACTTAATCAAAGCATGAACAGATATTTTATAGCATCAGGGTTTGTTTACTGACGCCCCTTCATGCGTCACCAGTACATTTTATACATAGATCAGATCAACATCATCATGACTTTTCACCTAGAAAATCATCTTCTATTTTCATGGCGTGGTACTTTCCGTTCTTATCTTGTTCCTCTTTCTTGCCGAGACAACAAGAAACGGTTCCTCTTTTACCAAGACAATTTTGCAGTTACAGCCAAACATAACTAACCTCTTCCTCTAAATAAATCTAATTTAAAGTGTGTGTGTGTGTGTGTGTTGACCTCACATGCTCTTTGTGTCACCTCTTCACCTACTGTCTGTGTCTCGTCCTCAAATGCTCTTTCTCAATTCACCTGTTGCACTTCTGACCTTTTACCAGACCAGAAGCTCACTGAGACTATGTGTATGTCTTCTACTAAATAAATGTTTTAACCAAGAACCTCTACTAAAACCTTAATATAAAATGACCTGATATAAGTGTTTTGTAAGCATGTATTGCGATTCCTTCTATGGCTCCAAGTCACTTGCACAATAGATTGTCCGAACATCGCGCCGAACAAAGCTTCCGACCCCCAATTAATTGACCGAGCTCCAACTCTTTAATAAGCACAGATATGCATTGTGTATAAAATAGTCATAACTGCTTAAGGCCTTCTTAAAGCTATCTGTTACATTGTTAAAGCCTCGTCTTAGCCTGCGGCTCAAAATAACTTCCTGCTTCTTTCTGCATACAACTTCCTGTCAGCCTGCAACTCAGTCTTTCTGAAAGAGACACTGTTTAAACCTTGGAATGCAATATCCATGCTGCAGATTATATTATTAATGCAATGACAATTATTTAACAATAGCAGTAAAATAATTTCCCTCCTCGACACTCCCCCTTTTGACCTCTGGAACATCAGAGGTCACAATACATTGTGTCCTCACGCAGACCCTTCTCTGGTGGTCTCGAACCTCGAGATCTCCAGGATCCTCGCCCCTCCTGTGGTCGCCGAGATCTTCTGTAAAGGAAACAAAACACCTTTTCCTGCATCTCCCTAACTTATCCTATCTGGGACTCTTTAATCAAAAGCCTGATCCTAATTATCTTCTTAACTTATTGACTTGTATTTATGTATACTCTTCAACGTTACTCATCCCTTTAGAACTCTTTAAGCCCTGCTTTCACGTCCAGTTGCTCGCTCTATTTTCCCTTATCTGATCATCAACATCCTGTGCACAAGTTGTCGCTGCTGCAAGTTAATCTACTCCAAAAGAAAACAACCACTTTAATCAATTAAGTTTAAGCATATAAGCAATTACTCCTGTATACATTTCATCATAGCTAAATGCTGCCTTGAAACAACTCCTATGTGTTAACACTAACTTCATTTTAACCTCACATTTCCTATGTTATCACCTGTTTTGGTATAGCCTTTTTATTTCATTTTGCTCCTTTTAATGTAACAATACCTTCTAATTCTAATGTATCAGACTTAACCAAAACATATGCTTTCCTTCCTCTTTGGTCCTTCTTTAAGTTCAGTTAAAAGCTAAATGAATTTAAGGCCTTTTGCCTGGAATCAATACTGTCATGTGTGTTTCTTAACTCTGTGTCTGTAAGCGTGTGCAATCCTTCATGAACTCATATTATCCTCACAGTAGATTGGCTAATCATAGCGCTAGCCAAAGGCTCGTGACCCTCCAGAGACAAATTTGAGCCACAACTCCTTTAAAAGCACAAAATGCAATATGTATAAAAATCATTTCTATTTAGAAGCTCCCCCTTTATCCTAAAAATACCTCCTATGTAATATCTGTATGTGTAAGCCTACATTATAACCACTTCTTCTAAAAATCAAAAAAGAAATCAAACCTGTTCTACTCCTTCAACCCTCACTAGTTTTCCCTCTAAAATTTATTCACAGCTTTGAAAAACTTTGAAAAACCGGCATTGTATCTTCTAAACAGGATTCAGTTCTGTCATGGTCCTGGGCCATGTTGGCCCAGCATTCTTGGTTCCTTGTATTTTCGCTCCTTATTTAGGCCAGGTTTTCTGAGGTGTCCTGTTGTGGTGTTCCCTAAGTGTTTTTTTCCTTTGTGACTCTTACCCCCTTGTGCCCCTCTGTGTATTTATGAGCTCTCGTCTCTCTTTGTGTTTATTCCATGTTTCCCCCAGCCTGTTATGTCTGTGTTCTCCCCGTGCTCTGGGTGTATTTAAGTTGTGTCTTCTGTTATGGTAGTTGCTGGTTTGTCTGTGTTGTTTCCCCTCGGTCTCCCTGCATCCTCGTTTCTGGTTTGTGTTATTAGCTTACCCAATTCAGGTTTCCGGTTTCTTATTTTTCCACCAGTGCTGTTTTGTGCCCACCGTTGTAAATAAATATTCACCTGCACCAGAGCTGCCGCCTTTTGGGTCCTTTTCTACAACTCCACACGGCTTGGCTCGCAAACCGTGACAAGTTCACTTTTAATCCTTTAACCTTAACTTAAAAATACCAGTTTCAGTTTTACCATATCCAAATGATCAAAAACCCAAAAGGTCCTAAAATGATCCTAAATTATTAAACAATTAAATTATTAAACCCTAAACCCCCCTTTATCTTGATACATTTCATGTGTCAAGATACTATACAAAACTTAAAACTGCTCAGTTTTCCCCACTCATGATCCAATCTATGTCATAAAAATAAACTTAAAACAGAACAGTTATCAGTCATGTGTTTCTTCAATTAATGGTAACTAAGTTACATCAAAAATATTTCCCCTTTAGCATTTGGCCTTCTCCCAACAATATACTATAATCCCATAATCTAACCCCCGTCAACAAAACAAAAATTTTTCTGGTAAAAGCAAATTGTTTGTCCACATTAATTCATCCTCACATTCACTCACATGCAGTCACACATTCACTCACATTCACTCAAACCATCTATTTGCTGATAGTTGAGCTTCCCGCACGATCAGGGACTCCACCCTCAGCAAAATGAGCTCAGTCATTTTTATTTTCCATAGGAAAATATTTCTTTTATGCTTTTGGACTGGATTGACTCGCATAAAATCCTTTTTACAGGGACTTACGACCTTGATCAGTCCCCACAGGTAGCTTTCTCCTCAGCCAATTGTAATCTGGAAAGCCCCCTTATATTTGCTCCTCCCGAGAATTTTCAGCGCCGTTATTCACTGTTGCAGGCCTGCTTAAAACAGAAATGAAAAATAGAGCTGATTGTTAGCTCATAAAAACAAAACAAAATCACCTGACAGGTTTTCTTTAAGTGCACTGTTACAAAATAATGGGCTCCTCCCAGACATGTCCCTGTTTCCTAAAACTCCCTCTATTTAAAACAAAAACACCAACAACAACCTACCTGACAGAATCAACCCATCACCACAACAACCTTAAACACACAAATCTTGCCACCACATAATTTCACCTCCTCAATACACCAAAAGTCTCATTAAAACCACACAATTTGCAAACAAAAATCACCCCCTTATACTCTTAAATTCAGCATAAGACCCCTTACGACATCATATAATCACTAAACTATAAATTCCCTACCCCAATCTGCACTTCTCGTCTCTGCTATGCTTCCTCTTCCTGAAAGTCACAGTCACACACACACTCCAGCTAATTTGCATACTGAGTCATCTCTCAAGAAGCTGTAACAACAGAAACATATGTTTAAACATTCCCAACTCATTAAATCATTTTATTTCTTCCAACAGTGATCACTAGTGTTGATCACTCAGTACGAGAGCACTCCTAAGTCACTCTTTTTTTTAAAACTACTTTAATCCCTTTTTCGTTTTCATAACTCCCTTTGTCATATGGCTTATTCTATTCCTCAATTACAAACTCAAATGTATTTTATTAAACATTCACACCCTTGTATCATTCATACAAGATAGCAAGCTGTTCTTCATTGCCTATGTTTGTGTTCTTAGCTAGGTTTAATCAGTGTCTATGCATTAAACTCCATGAGCTTGTCTTGTCTTTATAAGTTTAATGCATTTTCTGTTTGTGTGTGTGAATTTGCATATGGTGCTTTTACAGTGTGTCAGACTCCTTCATAATTTTGCCTTTAAACAGTCAATTTTCTCCTCCCCAAATTTACTAACCCAAATTCTGATTTCCTACCTTAAATAGCAGCATTCCTTGTCCTCAGCCAGAAGGTAGGGCTCCACTTGCCACTTTCCACCTCCACCCTAGCCCAGCGGTCTTACCCGTCAGGACCCGTCTTCTTACTGAAGCCGAGAGTAATCGTGACTGTGCCTGCCTTAGGTTGTCCCAGGGTTTCGAGGTGGGATCTTACCCGTCATGGGCTATCCAGCCTTCCATACTCGCCTGATACGGGGCCCAAGTGGGCAGGGGAGGGAACACACTGGCTCTGGGAATTAAAGGAATGTAAGCTGCTTCCTTCATTGCATCTTATATTAAACTATCTCACTTCTGACTCCTTCCTAGAATAATTTCACCTATGGCACTTTGTGTATGTGTGTTTTCTATTCATTAATGTAATTGTCAGTTATTTTCTCTCTTTATTTTATTTTCTTTTGTTTGTTTGTGACATTCTACTTTAGCTCTACTAAACCTTGATGTAAAAACAATACTCCCTTATTTCACGCACACACTCTACCTTTTGCCTACACACACACTTCTCTCTCAGACTTCCTCTGTTCACACATCACCTTGCACTCATTCTACTATCAACTTTCATAGTGTTATTATTATTTAGTATTTTGTACACCTCACACAGAATCATTCAAATCGAGTACTCACAGCATTCACATCACAACCTTCAACTTTCACTTTCGATCCTGCAAGACGCAGAGATGGACATCTCCTTCACCTAACATAAAACTAAATTACCATATCAACATACAATTACTGAAATTCAAACTCAAATACACCGTTTGTTTTAATAAAGTCAAAGAGTAAACAGGTGTACCAAGTGTATGTACTTATGTGTTTTAAACTGAAAGAAAAAGAAACTCAAACTCTTATAACATCACTCATGCCTCTCTCAAATTAAAAACACTTCCAAACTTTAAAACATCCTACTTTACATCACCAAAGAAATACCTCTCACACCTTTATTCATCATTCAAAACCTTCTAGTCACCGCATTCACACTTAAAGTGTGACTAGAGTTGAGGGATATAACTCAAAACCCACTTTCCTAAGAGTATTTTAGACATGGTTGTCATAATCAAAAAAGCAAGTAAAAACAAACAAACAAAAATTGAAACCTCTATTAATTCTCACCGCACACACAAGAGATTGAAAAAATAAAACACACCAGCAACTAATGCTGGAGAAAAGTTAGTACTGAAAGTGATGTGTTAGTCTTAAGTATATACAGTGCACTCAATATATTTATATATCTACATCCAAACTCAGTCAATTACTATACATCCACTACGGCAACTCAAAACTTTATTTATAGTCCTCTAATAAACATAAATGGCATTTGAAACACACACTCAACAATGTTTGCAGCAGTATTTGTAAAACCAACTGTGGTTTAAACAGTTCACTGCTTACTCATTTGCATTTTCACTCACACACACCGTCTAAAAATAGCAGCAGCATTGCCTCAGACTCCTTTCACACAGAGATCTCTTATTTTACAAAGACGTCTTATATTTACAACTACTGTCAGATCTGTCAGCTTTAGCGCCTACACAATTTAGACAAATTTAACATAACCACCCAGCGGATAAATTCCCTGAGTTTTTGCGACCAATTAACCAGTATCAAGACTTTAACTGTTTCTGGCCTCATTTCTAAAATCCCTAACTCAATTTAAAAGCGTCAACCAACCCAAACTTTTTGAAGATTTAGGTTAAAGTTACACGCCCGAAATCCACTTCTGCTGGCCAAAAAAGCGCAGATACCGTTGCAAACGGTAAGGAGACTCTAACTCCTAGTTTAATTCCGGGATGCCCTGTACCCCACAGCTAAACCACACTGAACTAACCCTCTTCGCCGAGAGGTCAATGTCGCGCGTCCACGACAAGGAGGGAGCGTAACCTCCGGGCTCTGCGCTTCCTAGCAGACTCTAACTGCCGTTCTAGAATAATTTATAATACTTTGAAACAACAGTAAAACACCCAACAAAGTGTATAACTGAGGCAGATCGACCCTGATGGACAATGGGGACTCTAACCCACAAATTGACCCACAGAGGTCTGACCTAATAACCAACCGGGACTTTAACCCACAAAATGACCAAATACCCTACCAAACTACTTGAGACTCTAACTCAATTTCTTTGGGACTTCAACCCAGTATTTAAACTTTTCCTGGCAGACTCTAACTGCTTTAGCAGACTTTACTGCTTTCATTTCTTCATTCTTCTTAGCAGAACTCTAACTGCTTCAACTCATGAGATTTTTCATCAAAATCAAAACAGACATCCACCAGTAACTTCAGTGAGTAGACTTAAATTTTATCATGTCCAATTTGGCACACTTTGGAAATAATTCAACAGGTAGTGCCTTACCTTTTGGATAAGCCGGCTTATGCCCACTCACTTAGACCACTGGAATTCATGTCTGCCCGTCAGACCACCTAAGACCCCGGATTTCTCCGTCTAAACCTCCAACTCACCCTCCTCAATAACCGGACGAAGCCCCCAAATGTTAAGATTCAGTATTGAGGAAGGGTACAAGAGGTGATCGAAGAATAACCACACCGATCCGGCCGGGTGAAGTCAAACGATGATTTTAATGAACACACGTGTGGGAAGACAACTCTGTACGCAGACAGGAAGTAGTCTTCGACTTAATCAAAGCATGAACAGATATTTTATAGCATCAGGGTTTGTTTACTGACGCCCCTTCATGCGTCACCAGTACATTTTATACATAGATCAGATCAACATCATCATGACTTTTCACCTAGAAAATCATCTTCTATTTTCATGGCGTGGTACTTTCCGTTCTTATCTTGTTCCTCTTTCTTGCCGAGACAACAAGAAATGGTTCCTCTTTTACCAAGACAATTTTGCAGTTACAGCCAAACATAACTAACCTCTTCCTCTAAATAAATCTAATTTAAAGTGTGTGTGTGTGTGTGTGTTGACCTCACATGCTCTTTGTGTCACCTCTTCACCTACTGTCTGTGTCTCGTCCTCAAATGCTCTTTCTCAATTCACCTGTTGCACTTCTGACCTTTTACCAGACCAGAAGCTCACTGAGACTATGTGTATGTCTTCTACTAAATAAATGTTTTAACCAAGAACCTCTACTAAAACCTTAATATAAAATGACCTGATATAAGTGTTTTGTAAGCATGTATTGCGATTCCTTCTATGGCTCCAAGTCACTTGCACAATAGATTGTCCGAACATCGCGCCGAACAAAGCTTCCGACCCCCAATTAATTGACCGAGCTCCAACTCTTTAATAAGCACAGATATGCATTGTGTATAAAATAGTCATAACTGCTTAAGGCCTTCTTAAAGCTATCTGTTACATTGTTAAAGCCTCGTCTTAGCCTGCGGCTCAAAATAACTTCCTGCTTCTTTCTGCATACAACTTCCTGTCAGCCTGCAACTCAGTCTTTCTGAAAGAGACACTGTTTAAACCTTGGAATGCAATATCCATGCTGCAGATTATATTATTAATGCAATGACAATTATTTAACAATAGCAGTAAAATAATTTCCCTCCTCGACACGCCACATCATGCTGACAGGCTGCACCTGAGCGTAATTGGAATTGCCGGCTTCTTAAGACCAGCGCTCAGACTCACACCTCGCCAGATCGTCTGCAAACCTTTGTCAGTCAGGGCTTCCACAGTTTGATCAGTTCGTAGTAGTTTCGTGTGTTTTCTGACGTTTGTGCTTTCTCCACTCTCAGAGGACCTCCGGACGTTGTCAAGCTGCTGCCGTCACCTGTTACAGGGCTCTAGACTAACTTTTTGCCATGGGCGTACACAAATTTTATAATAATTTATATAATATAATGTGTTTTTCTGGATACACTGCTGCTTTTTCAGCATTCAAAGATTGATGACACCGTGTCAGAGCACTGGCTATGAATTTCAGAAGGATCAGGCCTTAACTTAACAGAAAAGTTAGCAATAGTTCTTTTCCTATTACAGCTACATCCACTTCTGTCGTGCCTAGGCTGCTCACTAGGGCTGGGTATCATCACTGATTTCTATAATCCATTCGATTCTGGTTTTCAAAGTCCCGATTCGATTCAACTTAGCCTCAGACAGTCAGAAATATTATAATTCTGATCATTTATCAGTACTGACTTCATCAGAATTGTGAACATCACAGCAGATGCCTTTGTGTGAAAGTAACTGAGAATAAAACACAGAAAAACATGAAGGAGATTTTCCTGGTCTGGCTTTTTATAGCAGATAACCTTAAAAATATTCTACAATGTTCTGCATATAAAGTTTAAATTTCTTCAGTATTGAACAACAGAAAAAACAGGCTTTCTTGTCCGAGGTCATTTAAGTGAAAAAAAGAAAAAGACAGCAGCCACAGCGCTGTAAACAACGGTAGACTGGTGGGTAATAAGCAAATGAAGAATACAGAAAACAGAGATTGGAGACGGGAAAGTGTTCTTGAAGTACAGAGAGAGAGAGAGAGCTAGCTGTGCATGGATGTGATTTTAATAGTCGTGGAAGCAAAACAGCAAAATTCATGACGACATTGATCAAATGTGAAGCGCAGTTTGCTGCTTCTTTTGCTGCTGGCTCGGTGAATTTTGGTTGGAGAGACAAAACCTGCAGCTCAGAATCAGCCAGGGCTCTAGAGTGCGACCAATTTGGTCGCAAATGCGAGAAAGCCTGCTCTCTTTCCCCGCTTCCTCTGATCAGTCCTCTGAAGCAAAAGTGAGCTGATCAGCAAGAATGGAGGTAAACCGGGTGCTGTGTCGCGCTCAAGCGGCAGCGGGAAAACAACCTCGTTGCGTTGACTTTGAAAATTATCCATGGCAGACTTGATCGCCAGTAACGCATGATGATCATAAATCTGAAGGGTAGTGACGGGGGACAAAAATGTAGCAAAAATACATACACAACATGTAAAGCAAACAAACACACAGGCAAAGGCAGCGGCAATATAACGTGCCTTGAACTGCACTTTATTGTAAGGTAGACCCTACAATAACACAGAGAAACCCCAACAATCATATCACCCCCTCCACAATTAAGCACCTTGGTGACAGCAGAATTTGTGCATGTAAATGGAGAGTCCTCTTCACACACTGAGGTTAATTATGGAGTTCCACAGGGTTCAGTGCTAGGACCAATTCTGTTTACATTATACATGCTTCCCTTAGGCAGCATCATTAGAAGACATAGCATACATTTACACTGCTATGCAGATGACACCCAGCTCTATCTGTCCATGAAGCCAGATAACACACACCAATTAGTTAAACTGCAGGAATGTCTTAAAGACATAAAGACCTGGATGGCTGCTAACTTTCTGCTTCTTAATTCAGATCAAACTGAGGTTATTGTACTCGGCCCTGAAAATCTTAGAAATATGGTATCTAAGCAGATTCTTACTCTGGATGGCATTACCTTGGCCTCCAGTAACACTGTGAGGAACCTTGGAGTCATTTTTGACCAGGACATGTCCTTCAACGCACATATTAAACAAATATGTAAGACTGCTTTCTTCCATTTGTGCAACATCTCTAAAGTTAGAAATATCCTGTCTCAGAGTGACGCTGAAAAACTAGTTCATGCATTTATTACTTCCAGGCTGGACTACTGTAATTCATTATTATCAGGATGTCCTAAAAACTCGCTGAAAAGCCTTCAGCTGATCCAAAATGCTGCAGCAAGAGTCCTGACAGGGACTAGAAAGAGAGAGCAGATTTCTCCTGTTTTGGCTTCCCTTCATTGGCTTCCTGTTAAATCCAGAATTCAAAATCCTGCTCCTCACATACAAGGTCTTAAATAATCAGGCCCCATCTTATCTTAATGACCTTGTAGTACCATATCACCCTATTAGAGCACCTCGCTCTCGCTCTGCAGGCCTACTTGTTGTTCCTAGAGTATTTAAAAGTAGATCATCAAGTAGTAGTACTAGAAGCTTCGGCTTAAAACATAAAATAAAGATAAAGGTTCTCTCTCTCTAATATTATTCATATTATTGACACCTTAGAACAGGGGTCATTAACCTTTAACACCCAAAGAGCCATTTGGACCCAGTTTTCCAGCAAAAGAAAACACTGGGAGCCGCAAATACTTCTTGACATCTAAAATGAAGATAACACTGTGTATATTGTTTTTTACCTTTGTGCTTTGTGTGAACAACTAAGGTGTGTTGCTTAAATCCATGAAGTGCTACAGAGAAAATAAAATTGTATTTATGTAATTAACACATTTTGAACTCTTAAAGAAATATAACTAAAGGAAAGACACCCAGCTGAACTAAAATGATCCAGCAAACAAAAACTTGTGAGCCGCCCTTATATCTCCTTTGGGCTTTTGGAGCCTCGACCTGACTTTTAAAAAATAATTGGCAAAAAAGCTCTATGCTGCTAATAAATGAAAAATAGATATTTGCAAAATTCTGCCTAAATATGTATTTTACCTGGTTACTGTGTGTGGTGGGCGTGGTCTGCAGCGCCGCTGCAGGGGAGGCGGACGCACCTGAGCGGCACCCGCAATCACGCCTTAACGTCTGTGCTCTCTCTGCTGTTGTTGGTGTGTGTCGGGCTGTGAGCTGCAAAGCTACAGCCGGCTGTGTGCGTACAGCAACCGTGTGTGTAAAGTGGTCAATAAAGAGATGCTGAAAAGCGCGTTCATGCAAACATCGTCGGGTCTGCCGTGATATGTTTACAACGGGACTTCTGCTCCTGAACCTCTGCGCACAGCGTCTGCAGGTCGGGGCTGTACGAAGTCACTTTATCTCTACAGGACTGTAAGCTGTCGTCTGTGAGGCGTGAGCGTGTTTGTTTTTAACACAGTTCAGAGCTGCTGACATAATGTGGATCCGAAGATCCATAATTGCCCTATCTGGGGTTGAAAGTCTCGATAAATGCAGGCGTTTCGGCGGGTACACCGGCTTCTGCGAGTGTGACGCTTATTTTGAGCGATGAAAAATAATAAAATATAATATTATTTGTATATTTTAATATCACAATAATCTTCCAATTTAGAGCTACAAGTTAAAAAAGAACTAAACACAAATAAAACACACTTCAGCTAAATACTTCTAATTTATTATTCCCAAACCACCCGGAGTCGCACTATAAGGACTAAAGAGATGCATGCGGCTCCGGAGCTGCAGGTTGCCGACCAGAGGCAGAGCCAGACATTTGAAACATCTGGGGCTTAGCCCTAAAGGGTAGTATGCATGTGGGATTTTTTTTTTTCCTTTGGGGGGGGGGTTTAGAAATGACTGAAAGATTAATTGGCTCTGTTTTGAGTTTTGTTCAAAAAAGAATGACTTCATATAGGGAAAAATATATATCACATGTGCAGGACACCTTAAACTAGTTTTTTAATTAAGCAGCAAGGCAGAACAAAGTCGGGGCTGTATCAAGACACGAGGACTAAACCCCAATTCAACCAGACCCAGAACTGATCCGGAATTAAAACAGGACTACAACAGTAACCAAGACAGAACCAGAATCAGAACTAGATGATAGTAGCACTAAAAATCATCATAGACCTGCACTACACTTATTTTTTTAATTCTACCAAAGTACAATATTTAGATTGAGAAAAGTTTATATAATTATTTAGCCTTGTTGTGCAAACAAGCCTGCATAACTTAATAAATATAGAATTAGAAAAATAGCAAACCTAAAAAGAAACACTAGGTACGAGATACATGAGGACCTGTGATACGCTGATACTTTTGGTAAAACAACCATTTGACTAACATGTGTGTCTCACCTGCTCTTGTTCATCTGTTCTGTCCTCATTCGCCATCTCCCTCTCTGTTCCTCTCCCTCTTTGTGCTGACAATCATCAAATATACAGTTGAAACCACATATTTATGTACTCTTCAGATAAAAACACAAACACTTTTATAATTGTAACATCAAATCAGACTAAATGTTTATTTTTTTAGATTGATAAATATAAAAACATATTTGTTAACTTTAAGAGTAAAGAGAGAAACTGTCTGTATTTCTTAATTGTAAATGGCACCAAATTGTATTCAAACTGAGCCACACTTATGGAGCTCCACAGTTCTTTTCCTGGTGTTTTGGTTGACATCTCCTGATGTTCCCATGTCACAGAAACAGGCTCTGTGTTTTGCCTTATATGCATCCACAGCTGTGCCACCAGTTTACTCACATGGACTCTACTAACCAATCAGAAGCTTCTTCAGCTCAGAATCGAATCGTCTGCAGTTTCTTATTAATTAACAATAAACTTAGTGTACATGTGCTCCTAAATTTGATCAAAGTGATAAAAAAAAGAAATCTCTGTCTCTCTTTATTCTGACATTTAACTAATTCAAAAGATATTTCAACATTTATCTAAAACAAAAGTTTACTCTAAATTGATCTTGTACAGTAAAAATGTTTTATGTTTTCTCCCTAAAGTGTAAATATCTGGTTACAGATGTGAATATCCTGCTGTGTACTGAAATCCCTCTTGTTTTGCATAGAAATATACTGAACAACATACAAAGCATAATATATAAAACAACATTTACCTGAGTTTTTTCTTTGAAAGAAGCCTCTAATGTCCATTCTTATATTTCAGTACATAACTGAAACCGATTTAGTCGGGGAGGGTAAGAACTGAAAATATGAAATAAACACACGTAAGCTAAGACTCTCTAAAAAATAGCATTTGTTCGGCTTTTCATTTCGCCATTTGTTGATTCACTTGAAGAGCAAGTAACGTAATATTGGTCAAGTGATCAGTTTGATATCAATCTTTCGTGATTCACCGTCATATTTACATTATTTGTACAGTACGAATGATTTGCTTTGGTACCTGGTCAAACTTAAGCTCTCCTTAGTATGGCTGGCTCCGTTTCTCCAACAGCGCACTCACAGGCAGCAGCTGCCCCGCCCCCTCGCTCAGTCGCTTAGTGCCTGAGCTCGGATCATACCAATATCAGGGGGGATTCACGCACAGTCGTAAATTCCCACAGTGTGCACTATGTGCTTCGAATATTGTGTGTAGTTTTTGTTTTATACAGTTGTCAGCCAGGCATCTAACTATGAAAAAATTACACTCCAAAAGACCCCGGGCTTCTGACAAAACTACCCGGGCTTAAGCCCAGTAAGCCACCCCCACGCTCCGCCCCTGTTGCCGACACCTGCCTTAGAATATAAAGTGCCTTGAGATTGCTGTTGCTGTGAAAGACTACAATGTAAAACAATTGGGTTGAATTTTCTCACCATAGAATTTGGTCATTGGTTGTATCAGGGCCACATGTTCCACGGTGCAGCTGTAGACGTCTCCCTGCTTTGGGATGAACTCCAGCCTGGACGTCTGTTTGAAGGAACCATCCTTGTTGGGGAAGGGAACGCTGGTGCTCGTTCCTTCTGTCACCTTCTGCTCGTTCTTGTTCCAGGTGATGTTGACGGGAGCAGGATAGAAACCAGTCACATGACAGATCAGAGTGTTTTGGACTCCGAGCTCCACATCTGCTACATGTGTAGATGATCAGGCATGAAGGAGCATCTGTGCATTACACATACAGGTTACTATCAACACCACTCAACAGGCTGCACTGAATACTGTCAGTGTCTTAATGTTAAGTTTCAGTTGTTTGCTGTGTCTATATATTTGTTGTGCTTGTTAGAGGTGGGGACTAATAAAACAAGAGAAGCACTATAAGCAGCCTATACCTCACTCTGTGTTTGTTTCCCGTTGATAGCCCCTTATCCCGTGTGTTACGTTCTGCTTTGCCTGAATTCTGTTCAGCTGTGTTCCCCAGCAATGTTCCCTCTAAGCTGCGCGCGTGCGCAATTGCGCACTGCTGGCACGGTCTCTGCGCACAGAAAATCTGCGTTGCGCACAAAAAAAATCTAACCTGAATTGAAATTAAAATTAAAACTTTAACAATTCCGTTTTGCCGTGTTAGTCAGTAAGAACGATGCCACCTTATCCCATAGTCCAGCCAATGATGCGATTCACATTCGCACATACGCAGCTAATCCAGGTTGTTGACAGGCTATGACAGCGTCATTATGCGCCGACACCGGTGTTTTAGCAAAGCGGCTGATGTGGCGTGAAGCCACGTTAATGACAACGTGTACAACCATTGGAGTGTACAACCAGGTAAAATACATATTTAGGCAGAATTTTGCAAATATCTATTTTTCATTTATTAGCAGCATAGAGCAATTGTGTGACACACTACTAAATTAAAAAACAAAAAATTTAATTTAGTTTAATTTTAATTTAGCAAAAAAATTAAAAACAGTGGCGGTCCTAGTCTGTTTGGCGCCCTGGGCGAACACTCCCTCTGGCGCAACCCCCCACCCCCCCACACACACACAGACAAAACATATTAAGGATCGTACATTAACATAAAGCTGTTGTACACACACACACATATGAAGAGAGAGAGAGTATGCATAGTATGCAAACAGCTACCAAACAGCCATCATAATTCGTCACACAATGAGAACAGGACGAATCAACAACTGACACTGACTCATTGATATTAAAATCTGTAACATAATGTGTTGTTTGCAGTTTAGTCTGTTACTGTTGCTATTTTTACCATTTCTTCTTGGAGCAACTGTAACCCACATAATTTCCTTAGGGATTAATAAAGTATTCTGATTCTGATTGGTTCAGGATGACCTGCCATTATCCAATCACACATCTGCTTACCTGCATCTTTTGCTCGTTTCTCTTACTCTTCTTTTCTCTTTTTTCTAAACTGAGCACCTGATGGCTTTGAACTTTTCTTGTCCATCTTGGTTTTAATTTTGCACTCCAGTAGGAACACCCATCCCCCAACCCGAGGATCACCACAACATAACCTAACAGACCTACACCTTAGTTCACAGATTCACTTTGTCTAAGGTTGATTTCTGGGATTTCACACAACCCAGGATTCAGATCGTGAATCCATGATGGGCTTGGATTTACATCATTATAAATGAAATGTGCTCTACTTGGAAGCAGCCGGCCCCGCCCCTTTCGACGGGTTGTGTGAGACTTTAAATCATCAAACTGTAAATTTTAAATTGTTATTGATCCTTTACCCCGAGTCCTAAAGTGTATATTTATTTTCTTACTCTTCTTATATTTATTGTTTGTTTCCTTGCACTGCTGTAACTGCAGCCTCGTCGTCTCGTCTCTATATGCTGGACTGTCTGTAGCGGAGATGACAATAAAGTTTACTTTGACTTCAGCAGCGCGCAGGCGCACCGAGGGCTCTCGCGCTCACTTTATAGAATTTAGAAAAAACATCGGTGCAGATTATAAGTCTGTATCAGGATGTCTGGTGTTTTCGTGTTTGTTGTTTTGTTTTTATTTTGTTTTGCGAGTTGGTTATTAGACGCTGCTCCAGCCAGCCAGCCAGAGACTCCCCGCCGCCCCGCCCTCTCCTCCCTGTGCCGCAAGCAGCAGGCGCACCTCGCAAACGGAGGGCGCCCTTACTCCCAGCATATGGGCGATAGAAAACCGATCGGTGCCTATGCCATTCCCAATATGCGCTGGCTGAAGCCGGGGCAGCATGGGTACGAGCATTTTTTTTTTTGCCGATGCCCGTGATGCCGCCCCCCACCACGATGCCGCCCCGGGCAACCGCCCTTGTCGCCCGTATCTAAAGCCGCTACTGACTAAAAATCTAAAAAGCATACAGTACTTGGTTGAGACGTAAGCGGAGGTGTAAGTGCCTGGCTTAAAACAGGACATATTAGCTGCATTTAACCTTCAGTTACTCTTTATATAGTTGGTAGCAGTCAGACCATGTTTCTGTTTAGCTGAAAAACATTACACCAGGTAACCTGCAGTGTTGAAAACTTGTTTTCTTACGATGTTTGCTGCCCTACAATCCGTCCTGCTCTGTAGTAAAATCAGCGACATTTGACCATCCTGTTGCTCCCATTGAAATGTATACAGCCTATTTAAAATCTAAAACTTAGAATTGTCCGTAGCTGCTGTTGTTACCATTCAGGTAAAAGTGTAAAATCAAGAATAATGTTTAATCAGTGTTTCAATGTTTATGTCCTTTATTAGATGTTCATGCGGTTTGTTATTTGCCTTTTGGTGTAAAGTACACTGAGAGAGGACTTTTTGTTAGTGATCTTAATAGAATTTTTTCATATTAATGTAATTGTTCATCTAATAGAATACAATCTATTTGTGTGATTGTGTATGGTAGAGAGGAAAGAGGGAACGTGAGGAGAAAGTACAAGGTCAGGAAGAACCAGGTAAGCAAACAGGGAGCAGTGACAGGCAGAAACTGTTAAACTGACAAAGAGGAAAAACCTGATTTTACTCACAGTCTGGAAGTTGTGTCCTCCCTGTATTAAAGCTGCTAAACAGAATCTGCTAAACAAACTGGGTTGAAACATTTTTGACCCTCTTTAACAACATTCCAACATAACATGATCATTGATCGGGAGATTCAAATTAATGATATATTTTTATGTGGTTCAGCCACAGCTCTACTGAAACCTCAGCCAGTAACAGGTCGGCCAACGTTTGGACCGTCCAGTTGTCTGTATGTCTGCCGCAGTACGTGCATCACATTTGCTCACTATCAGAAAGAGTCAAACAGCCCTGGTGGAGTGAGGAGCTGTAAAGAGAAGCAGACGCTCTGTTTCTAAAAATGTTTAAGCTTGTTTCAAAGATTCTGTACTGCAGCTTTAAATGTTTTCCAAAAGCACACAGACACTTATCAGTGTTTCTCACACTTTTTACAGTGTGGACCACCTGAGAAAATGCTCTCTCAAGGACCACTATGAAAGCATGAAAGTCATAAATCTTACAACACAAAATTATTATTATTAAATTAGTAAAATTAGCATCTGCAATAAAGATTTTTTCATGCATGGTATACATTCTACCACAGGCAAAGTTGCCTCCATTTTTATATATATATTTTTTAATTTTGTAATAATTTATTTGTAATAATTCTGCTTTGGGAGTGTTTTTTATGCATCTGTATTATATTATACACACACATTAAAAGTGAATCTCTGTCCAAAAAATGCACTCAGTTTACTTTTTACTCACTATGAGCATCATTCATTATTCTCCCCAGTAATTTAGGTTAGGATGTGTTTTTTTATTCCAATCCATTCTTCTTGTGCAGCATTTAAATAACCTTTATCAGATTTGATGGTTTTGTTACAGACTTTTCAAAAAAGTGTTTTTCTTTTCTTTCACAAATGTGGGATTAAATTGTGTACAAAACAGTGATGTCATGTTTTGTGACGAGGACCCAGGCACAGAGAGAGTTGATGAATTTAAGAATCTAATATTAATAAAGAAATTTGCAGACTTGCACGGAGATGGTAAAATTATGATGACTGATAACGAAGACAGCAGACGACGAGGACAGGGAGGAACAGGGGTTTAAATGCACCAAAGTGACAGTCAGAGAGAACTCGGGACAACTGGAGACATTTAAGGATGCAGGGACTGACAGAGACAGGGAAGAAGTCTCATTGTGACGAGTAAAGTTTATCTTGCCTGGCTGGGCAGCTCTCCTGGTGCTCAGCACCCCCAAAGACTGCGGTCAAGTGAGCCCTCACTTAGGAAGTCACAGTCAAGCTAGCCGCTCCGCCAGCCGCACCGAAAATGTGGTTGCACTACTCTTACGTATATTACGGTATGGGTGAAGACTGGCTTAGAAACGCAGTGTTTTGTGTCCTGACACTATTTTACTTCACAATCCACTCCCAGTTTTGGTTTATCTCCACTTTCCCCCCTGTGATCCACAGCCCAAATTACTGTATGATTCAGAGAAAATTAACAATAAAATTTACCCAATTTACTCAACTGTACTTTTAATGTCCTCATCTTTGACCTCAGATTACAGGAAAACTATAAGAGGTGACGCAGATATTTCACTGGATTATGACTCTGGGTGACCCCCACTCTGCACCCTGTGATCCACAGCCAAAATTACTGTACGGTTTTTGAGAAAATTCATAGTAAAATCTTCCCATTTTGCTTTACTGTACTCTACATATTGACAGCTTTGAGCTCAGATTACAGGAAAACTGTAAGAGGTGACGCAGATATTTCACTGGATTATGACTCTAGGCCATCTCCACTCTGTACCCTGTCATCCACAGCCAAAATTACTGTACGGATTTTGAGAAAATTGATATTAAACTTTGCACAATTTACTGTACTATACTCTATATATTCTCATCTTTGAGCTCAGATTACAGGAAAACTGTAAGAGGTGACGCAGATATTTCACTGGATTATGACTCTAGGCCATCTCCACTCTTCACCCTGTCATCCACAGCCAAAATTACTGTACAGTTTTTGAGAAAATTGATAGTAAACTTTGCACAATTTACTGTACTATACTCTATATATTCTCATCTTTGAGCTCAGATTACAGGAAAACTATAAGAGGTGACGCAGATATTTCACTGGATTATGACTCTGGGTGACCCCCACTCTGCACCCTGTGATCCACAGCAAAAATTACTGTACGGTTCTTGAGAAAATTCATAGCAAAATCTTCCCATAATGCTTTACTGTACTCCACATATTAACATCTTTGAGCTCCGATTACAGGAAAACTGTAAGAGGTGACGCAGATATTTCACTGGATTCTGAATCTAGGCTGTTGCCACTCTTCACCCTGTGATCCACAGCCAAATATACTGTACGGTTTCTGAGATTGCTGTGTTGACAGAGTATGACAAAGGCTAAGAAAATATACTGCCTATAATAATATCAAATTTATACAACAAATTACAAAATTGCCACATCTGCTGTTATTGCCATGTGTTAGATAGAGCATTATTTAATCATAGAAAATACATATCATTGAAATATCATCAGTAAAAGAAATACTCCCACTATGTAAGACATGTTTTTAAATTCAGTTAATAAATATTGCATCAAGTCTATACAGATGTTTAAAGACATAATGCAAAGCATGTTTGTTTCTTATTGCTTACAAATGTGTTTGCCTTTAACATAATTTACATTTCATTTATACAGTTTCACAGACGAAACAATAAAATAGGTTTCCTGAACTGTTCTTCATGGCCCAAATTTTGAATCCTTTTGAGGGTGATGCATTATCCAAGAAGGTGGGAAATTTGTTCATTGATCTCTGACCCTCGCTGACTATGACGCCTCCTAATTCTGCTTCCAGCCTTGCTGATAAATTTGTTCTTCCTTTTGGCATCCCTGTCACTGATGCTGTCACCAGTTGTACACAGCATCTCTGTTTGTCCACCAGTCTAATCTGTAATTCAGGTGAACCCAGAATTACATGTATCTTTGTAATGTTTCAAAAAATATACACTATATGTTGATGGGCATTGTCACACTTTTCTTTCCTTTATAAGTAAGAATCTCTATGGTTTTAATGACAATTCATATACAGATTGTGGAGGACATTTAATTCAACACTCTAAAAAGTTCCTCATCTGCAGACTATAGTACAATTTCAGCCCACCGTTAATAAACCCATCCAATGCAGGGTTATCAGAGAAATTATGCAAATGTTATGTTTTTATGTACTGGTAATCTATTTATCATTTATCATGATTCCTGCTCTGATGATTACTTTCTTCTACTTCTGTAATTTTAATAGATAAAGGATGTTGAACATTAAGCTCCAAACAGGATGAGTGAGGAAGACCACAGAGGAGAATCATGGCTGTAGCAAAAGAATACATGCAGTTGTTTTTTTTTCATGGTGGAGGAGCAACTTCTGATACCATCTTAAAGAAAAAACACATCAAATTGAAGAGTAAAAATAATGACAACAATATGTCTACATTTTTTTTATTAATTCCTTAAAGTAAATGCAGTCTTGTCATGTTCAGAGTTGCCCACTCATATTTAACTAATTCAAATACAATTACTGCATATCAATGCTTATGTTCTAATAAAAGGCATTGTTTAATACTTCTTCCATGACAACCCAAATAAATCAATGAGAGGGAAACGGGAAGATTAGTCATCAGGCAAGGTTTACTGTTCATTTACCATGCCCTGATAACAGTAAGCTTAACAAAAGAAAAATGTTGGGGACGAGAACTGGGCGGCTGAGCCAGATCAAAGACATTACTAAAACAAAAAGACGCCAACAGCTTCCCTAAAGTGGAAATAAAATAATATGCAAAACAAAAGGCCTGTGTACCTGCTTGACACATAAGGTCAGTCACAGGACACAAAAGTGTCATCACCTGCCTAACCCAGTGTTTTTAACACTTAAAGCTCAGTTGAATGTGTTTGGGGTACCCCGATCTTATCTGTCCAGCCTCATACCCAAACACTCTATTCACACACACAGACACCTGCTAACAAAAGTTCAAAGACAGTCTGAAGCCAACCTGCTGGCCTGGGAGCTGGTTTTTTGAAATTATCCCAGGCAAGCGATTGGTCTACTGTTCCCCAGATCAGCCAATAGAGACGTGCCAATTACCTTTGTATTGAGTGTATTGAGTATTGAATGAGGCTTGACACCTGAAAGACAAGAGTAAGAGAAAACAAAGAGCTGGGTACCAGGGCATGTAACAGATGTTGTTCCATGCTCATTTTTGATTGTCTCAGTAAATATGTTAACTGCAAAAACATTGAAAATCTAATTCAACTCACTTGTTTAATAGAAAATAATATTTTCCTTCTTGTTCGTTAATTTTCACGTCACTCTAAGTAATAGTAGTCTTAGAAGTATAAAAACAACTTTCAATTCTCATAATTTATATGAAAGTCTTTAATCACATCTTTTACAATATATTTTAAGCAATATGCTTTTGCCTTTTTCTCTGACACTCATTGTCTTTAACATTAATATTATGAATTACCTATACAATATCTTGCCTTTTGATTACAGTTTTCATAGTTTTTTTTTCATACTGTAACTCGTAGAAATATTTCTGCCAATACTATTTTGATTATATTTTATACATGAAATAACAAGGTCGTACATTGCCTTAACATTTTTTAGTTTTTGCTTCATTATTAGAATTAAATTAGTGTTATTTGTTAATTCAATGCAAACTGATGTGTGGGACAAGAGTCACATGACATAGAGCCAACCCACTTTTGATCTTTCGGTATTTATTGAGGTGTTGCGTCGCACGGACAGATAACGTAGCTTTCATTGCGACAGGAAACGTTTATATGTGGTTACGCTGTCATTACATATAATTATTATTAGTACACTGAACTTTTCATCGAGGCCTATGTGGACTAAAATTTTTGGTTTACCCACCAACAATAAAATGGAAAGGTGAGTAATTAACACTACAAATGGGACTATTAACAAGAAACGAGAACATTCTAGCCATTTAATGCCAGTTATTTTCCTCAGTCTAATTACAGAAAATTGTTTTAGATTGTTTGCGCTTTGTGTATAGTCTTCGTCCAGAAATGTGTCTAAAATCATAATTTTTAGAATTTGAAAACCTCAATAATATTGATATACTAACCAATAGAGAGCATATATAGAAATATAGCATATACCGAAGATTAGATTTTGTACTCTTAGGCGTACATTTAAAAGTAACACCCTCCAGTTAAGCTTAGTGAAAACTGCTCAGTCCTTTGACTTTTGATGTTGTATCTTTTCCAAAATATATATATTCATTGAGAAAAAGAAGTGATAACACATTCAGATAATTGAAAAATACGTAACATTTTGTAGTACGAAGAAATACTTTAAAACAAAATCAATGTTTGGTTGCATTACTTGTAAAAAAAAAACACAAACATAATAAGTAACACTGTTCACCATGATAAATAACTCATCTTACAAAAATGTTTTTGTCACGTAAGGTCATAAATTCTCTTTTAAGCAACGATTTGCACTGGGTATTACCAGAATTTAATCTTTCATTGGCTTGACACAATGACTCTTTCAAGTCATGGTGATTGTGATAATGATTGTAAAGTCCGTTCAGAGCAACGGTCTTTGTACTATATGTGTCTTTTTCTGTGTGACTTTTATCTTTCATTATTATATAAATGTGATGTATGTTATGTTCACAAAGTGAATACTTCAAAATGAGGAGGACATGCTACAACAAAGCAGACTGGGTGAATGTGAGACTTCGAGGAGGAGTACTGACACATCCATTTCAACGGGATGGTTCTAGCTGCGGAGTAATGGTCATCATGGTATGGTACAACATTAACGCAATAATATTTTTCTGTGAAATTAGATAAGAAGATGGGGTGGGGGAAGTTAAAATAATCTTAAAAGGTTAAATTGTGTAAACAGGAAGTGTAACATTTGCAGATGTTTTCAATTAATTGTTTTTGTTGTTTTTTTTTTTTTCAGATGGCCAAAGAAGTAATGGAAGCCATCCATCCATCCATCCATCCGCTTCCGCTTATCCTTTTTCAGGGTCGCGGGGGGCACTGGAGCCTATCCCAGCTGTCATGGGGCGAGAGGCGGGGTACACCCTGGACAGGTCGCCAGTCTGTCGCAGGGCTAACACACAGAGACAGACAACCATTCGCACTCACATTCACTCGCACATTCACACCAGTAATGGAAGCATTCCCAAATAAACCAGAAATGACATTTTTGACGACCAAAACAGAGATGGCCCAGGCACGAAGGACATTTGCACAGACAATACTTGAGGCCTCCGGTGTGTAATATCTTCTTCAAATGGACATATTTATTTGTGTCAAACTGATGAACACTAACATATATATATATATATTATGTTTTAGTATTTGACAGTGACAACAACTGTGCCATGTGTGCAACGGTGAAACCACCTAATCCAGGACCCTCCATCACTGACTGGGTATAGTATTTTTAAAAATTGTTTTATGTTATCTTCCAAAAAATATTTGACTCTGTGTCTTTAATGATTGTAATTGATTAAAACATAGAATTATTTATGTAATGTGTTTATGAAAGTTCATATGTTTTTGTTTACAGATCCAGTGTGATAATTGCAACCGCTGGTTCCATTCTGAATGCCTGGACATGACAAATGAACAGCTCAGCAGTGCTCAGAAGACAGAGTGGAAGTGTGTGCTTTGTGTAACCTAATTCCACATGCGGTGAAAGCTACTTGAATATCTGCTTATAGTTGTTATTGGTGTTTTGAGGAACACATGTGTAAAACACAATGTGTATAACATTCTTGCTTTGTGCACGTACCTCAAGTATTTCCTTTTTGATTTTTTGGGTTGATTTGTGTGATGACAGATAATGAATAACAATATATCTAAACTGTGTAGTAGTAATATGAGAAATCAGTAATCTGAGAAATGTAATTTCTCACCCTGACCGGTTGAGGCAGATGGCCGCCCCTCCCTGAGCCTGGTTCTGCCGGTGGTTTCTTCCTGTTAAAAGGGAGTTTTTCCTTCCCACTGTTGCTCATAGGGGGTCATATGATTGTTGGGTTTTTCTCTGTATGTATTATTGTAAGGTTTAACTTATTATGTAAGTGCCTTAAGTTGACTATTGTTGTGATTAAGCACTGAATAAATAATGTCTAAAACTAAAGTTGCTACTTGAGGTGGTGTGTGAATGACATTTTGAAAAATTTAAATTGTGTGTGGAAAGACATTTCTTGTAGTTAAGCAAATACTTCAATGAACTCATTTTGTTTGGTAATGGAATAGGATTTAATTTTATCAGAAATCCGTACAGTAATTTTGGCTGTGGATCACAGGGTGCAGAGTGGGGGTCACCCAGAGTCATAATCCAGTGAAATATCTGCGTCACCTCTTATAGTTTTCCTGTAATCTGAGATCAAAGATGAGAATATATAGAGTATAGTACAGTAAATTGTGCAAAGTTTACTATGAATTTTCTCAAAATCCATACAGTAAATTTTGCTGTGGATGACAGGGTGCAGAGTGGAGATGGCCTAGATTCATAATCCAGTGAAATATCTGCGTCACCTCTTATAGTTTTCCTGTAATCTGAGCTCAAAGATGAGAATATATAGAGTATAGTACAGTAAATTGTGCAAAGTTTACTATCAATTTTCTCAAAAACCGTACAGTAATTTTGGCTGTGGATCACAGGGTGCAGAGTGGGGGTCACCCAGAGTCAGAATCCAGTGAAATATCTGCGTCACCTCTTACAGTTTTCCTGTAATCTGAGCTCAAAGATGTCAATATGTAGAGTACAGTAAAGCACAGTGGGAAGATTTTGCTATGAATTTTCTCCAAAACCGTACAGTAATTTTGTCTGTGGATCACAGGGTGCAGAGTGGGGGTCACCCAGAGTCATAATCCAGTGAGATATCTGCGTCACCTCTTATAGTTTTCCTGTAATCTGAGATCAAAGATGAGAATATATAGAGTATAGTACAGTAAATTGTGCCAAGTTTACTATCAATTTTCTCAAAAACCGTACAGTAATTTTGTCTGTGGATCACAGGGTGCAGAGTGGGGGTCACCCAGAGTCAGAATCCAGTGAAATATCTGCGTCACCTCTTACAGTTTTCCTGTAATCTGAGATCAAAGATGTCAATATGTAGAGTACAGTAAAGCACAGTGGGAAGATTTTGCTATGAATTTTCTCCAAAACCGTACAGTAATTTTGGCTGTGGATCACAGGGTGAAGAGTGGCGACAGCCTAGAGTCAGAATCCAGTGAAATATCTGTGTCACCTCTTACAGTTTTCCTGTAATCTGAGCTCAAAGATGTCAATATGTAGAGTACAGTAAAGCAAAATGGGAAGATTTTACTATGAATTTTCTCAAAATCCATACAGTAAATTTTGCTGTGGATGACAGGGTGCAGAGTGGAGATGGCCTAGATTCATAATCCAGTGAAATATCTGCGTCACCTCTTATAGTTTTCCTGTAATCTGAGCTCAAAGATGAGAATATATATAGTACAGTAAATTGTGCAAAGTTTACTATCAATTTTCTCAAAAACCGTACAGTAATTTTGGCTGTGGATCACAGGGTGCAGAGTGGGGGTCACCCAGAGTCAGAATCCAGTGAAATATCTGCGTCACCTCTTATAGTTTTCCTGTAATCTGAGCTCAAAGATGAGAATATTAAAAGTACAGTAGAGTAAATTGTGCAAAGTTTACTATCAATTTTCTCAAAAACCGTACAGTAATTTTGGCTGATGATGACAGGGTGAAGAGTGGAGATGGCCTAGATTCAGAATCCAGTGAAATATCTGCGTCACCTCTTATAGTTTTCCTGTAATCTGAGCTCAAAGATGAGAATATTAAAAGTACAGTAGAGTAAATTGTGCAAAGTTTACTATCAATTTTCTCAAAAACCGTACAGTAATTTTGGCTGATGATGACAGGGTGAAGAGTGGCGACAGCCTAGATTCAGAATCCAGTGAAATATCTGCGTCACCTCTTACAGTTTTCCTGTAATCTGAGCTCAAAGATGAGAATATTAAAAGTACAGTAGAGTAAATTGTGCAAAGTTTACTATCAATTTTCTCAAAAACCGTACAGTAATTTTGGCTGTGGATCACAGGGTGCAGAGTGGGGGTCACCCAGAGTCAGAATCCAGTGAAATATCTGCGTCACCTCTTATAGTTTTCCTGTAATCGGAGCTCAAAGATGTCAATATGTAGAGTACAGTTGAGCAAAATGGGAAGATTTTACTATGAATTTTCTCAAAATCCATACAGTAATTTTTGCTGTGGATCACAGGGTGCAGAGTGGAGATGGCCTAGATTCATAATCCAGTGAAATATCTGCGTCACCTCTTACAGTTTTCCTGTAATCTGAGCTCAAAGATGAGAATATATAGAGTATAGTACAGTAAATTGTGCAAAGTTTACTATGAATTTTCTCAAAATCCGTACAGTAATTTTTGCTGTGGATCACAGGGTGCAGAGTGGAGACAGCCTAGATTCATAATCCAGTGAAACATCTGCGTCACCTCTTACAGTTTTCCTGTAATCTGAGCTCAAAGATGTCAATATGTAGAGTACAGTAAAGCAAAATGGGAAGATTTTACTATGAATTTTCTCAAAATCCATACAGTAAATTTTGCTGTGGATGACAGGGTGCAGAGTGGAGATGGCCTAGATTCATAATCCAGTGAAATATCTGCGTCACCTCTTATAGTTTTCCTGTAATCTGAGCTCAAAAATGAGAATATATAGAGTATAGTACAGTAAATTGTGCAAAGTTTAATATCAATTTTCTCAAAATCCGTACAGTATATTTGGCTGTGGATCACAGGGTGCAGAGTGGCGACAGCCTAGAGTCAGAATCCAGTGAAATATCTGTGTCACCTCTTACAGTTTTCCTGTAATCTGAGCTCAAAGATGTTAATATGTAGAGTACAGTAAAGCACATTGGGAAGATTTTGCTATGAATTTTCTCCAAAACCGTACAGTAATTTTGTCTGTGGATCACAGGGTGCAGAGTGGGGGTCACCCAGAGTCATAATCCAGTGAAATATCTGCGTCACCTCTTATAGTTTTCCTGTAATCTGAGCTCAGAGATGAGAATATATAGAGTATAGTAGAGTAAATTGTGCAAAGTTTACTATCAATTTTCTCAAAAGCCGTACAGTAATTTTGGCTGTGGATCACAGGGTGCAGAGTGGGGGTCACCCAGAGTCAGAATCCAGTGAGATATCTGCGTCACCTCTTACAGTTTTCCTGTAATCTGAGCTCAAAGATGAGAATATTAAAAGTACAGTAGAGTAAATTGGGTAAATTTTATTGTTAATTTTCTCTGAATCATACAGTAATTTGGGCTGTGGATCACAGGGGGGAAAGTGGAGATAAACCAAAACTGGGAGTGGATTGTGAAGTAAAATAGTGTGAGGACAGAAAACACTTCGTTTCTAAGCCAGTCGGCACCTATACCGTAATATGCATAAGAGTAGTGCAACAACATTTTAGGTGCGGCTGGCGGGGCGGCTAGCTTGACTGTGACTTCGTAAGTGAGGGCTCACTTGACCGCAGTCCCCAAAGCTCTGATCCTAGAATCGCCCCTGGTATATACTGTATAATATGAGTGAAAAGTAATGAAAGTTGGCACCCATGTAGAGAAGGTAACCCAAAGAAGTGTTCAACTGACAGTTTCATATCAACAATCACAGATGGTTTTTAATAAATGTTTAACATGAGTTTATCACATTCCTCTAAAGTTGTTACATTTCAGCAGACTTGTTCTTTGATTTCTCGGGAGCATGAACGCAGTTTGGGATGAAACTGAGCACAGGCGTAGAGCAGGTGGAGCAGAGGAAGGATGTGTTCAAAGTTTTACGTCAACTATCAGGGATGATTTTTAATGATTTTTTGAAAAAGACGCAATCAGGCTGCTGGTATGTGTGCGCGCGCCCGTATGTTTTATACGTGAGCGCGCGTCCATGTTTGTGATCAGCACAGGAGAAAAGGCGCTGCCGTAAAGCAGAGTGTAGACGCGCAAGAAAACTTATGCGGCGGACGAGAGGCGGGTGTCTCCACCGCGGCTCACAATCACGGCTCACTGTCCCGCCGTACCGTGAAGCCTGAAGAGACGATGAAGAATTAATTTAGCGCTGGGACTGGAACTAGTGTTCTAGTTTGTGTTTATCACGGACTCGTTAGGGCGCTGCACACTCGCTCTCTCAGCACATTCGCGCTCAGAAAGAAGCGCGCATAGAGCCGACTAACGTGGAAACAGGTGAAGAGACGAAGGTAAGCGGTACGGTTTGCTGACGTCACAGTGAAACCCAGCGTCATGGCTTTAACATTGAACAAATCCGCACAGGCTCAGAGACAGACCTCATCCTTTAACCGTGCATGAAAAATGAAGCTGAGACAGGAGCTCAGCGTCACAGCTGGAACAACATCAGCTGACATTAAAGAAAAGCAGACATTTGTTCCCTGATAGCAAAGATGGAGAGCGTGAGGGAACTACAGAGAGGAGGACACGGGCAGTGTGAGACACACAGCCTTGTGTGTCTCACACTGCCCTGTGATTACACTCCACACAGTATCATTAACACTAATGAAAAGATAAAGTAATAAGTTACTGTAGTTCTCAGTTACAGCCTCATGTTTCCTCCACGTTCGTCTCTTTCAGACATCAGCAGGAGGGAGGACGACCCCCCAGTGTGAGGACGATCCTCACCACATGAATGGGGGACAGGAGGCGCAGCTTCCAGCCCAGCTGGTAGGAAAGCCCTCCTCAACTTCTCTGTAACTATGGACTCTGCCTGTTGCCATGCGTGCAGGCGTTTCGGTCCACAGTGATGTCAGTCAGTGCTTTTTAAAGATGTGCAGGGTGTGAAATCTCCTGTTTGATTGTTAAATGTTCGTTCACTTTGTTTGTGCTCCCAATAAATTCACTTCATAGATGAAACAGGAAAAGGGTTGGCGTAATAAGCAAATGCTTCAGCCAATACCTTTTGATTAGCTTTGTCTCATGCTTTCTTGCTTTGTGGTAGATCTTTGTTCTGTTTTCACTGAGATATTTGAATGCTAATCAATAAAAAAAAAACAGTTCAATGTTGCCTCTTGTTTTGGTTCTGTGCCCCCATGAAAAAACACCCAGAGCCCACCCTGGTAAATCTGGTGTGGAAACGCCACTGCTGTCAAAATGTGTCTTTAAGTATCAAATATTGTATATAAAAATGTTCCTTCCACTCATTTTCATGTCCTTTTTCTGCACACTGAAATCTCAGGCAATGCTTAAACATGAATCTGTCAGCACCTAGAAACACAAGAGCCTAGAATCACTGCTTTTTCTTCTCATGCGCTTGAATCAGTGTCAGTCATTCAGCACAGAGACTTCAAACACTTGCACAAAACAATCAAGCGGTCCTTCCAAATCTGATATTCGAGCACACGGTAATAAAAACACTTGACATGTAAAAGATAATAATCTTCTGTCTGAATCTTCACAGAAATGCAAAAATCAACACGTAGAATAGAAAAGAAAACAGCAGATTTTTGGTCGCAGAAGTGAAGAAAACCCTGTTTTCCTTTTCCTACAACATTAGACAAAACACATGATTCCATCTTTCTCATGCAAACACTCACCTACAGAAGTTGTAAACAGGCAGAGAAGAATCAAAGCCAGCAAAGCTTTCCTGCACATGTTCTCAGCAGTGACGCTGGTCAGAGCTGTGCTTCTTCCTCTTGGGTTAGTGAGCGCTCAGAGCAGCAGGACACAGGGGTACAGACCTTTATACACTTGTCCATGTGTGTGTGTTGACAGCAGTCACGTGCTCACGATGCGTCTGCCCATCACTGTCACCATGGTTGGTTTCAACATGTTCAAAATAAAGCTTCAATCAATCAATCAATGGTTACAGGCGACGCTCTGAAACTGATGATCAAAGATGTCAGGTTATTGTTTCCATGAAGTCAAATAAATCCACTGTATGTTTAGATAGTGTGTTAGTGTCGTTTCCATGGTAACACTGACTATAAAAGCAAAGGCGATCCATCAGTCCAGATCAATAATGTGAGCTCATTTAAGCGCACATGTATTTTTGGGTATTCAGAGAGGTTGATGTACTCTGTCCACTGATAACTGCTGACATCTAGTGGAAATTTGATGACATTACATCAACAGTTTGTGTGAAATGAATAAAATGCAGATATACTCTAAAAATAAAATACTACAGAACTAAATAGAACACATTAATTCACACAAGGGGAAGTCATGTGACCGTGATGACAGATGTCATTGGGTGGAAAGATCAGCGCCATCAGAACACTGACTGATCTGCAGTCTGTGGCATGAAACAGTCATTCATCACTTAGCTCTCTGTAACCTGATGGAGTCAGTGTGTAAAAGAAGGTGATGCAAAGATCTGGATGGAGCAGATGGAGCAGAGCAGAAGAAGAGCAGACGCAGAGTTTCAAAGGCGCCATCATGGCTCAATAATATCAAAATAATACAAATACTAACAAACAGGAACTCAGATGGTTCTGTTCAGCTTTGGGTTGAATGTTTTATATTTATATTACTTACAATAAATACATTTTAAGAGGTGTTGTTATCCACTGAAACTCCAGTCAGGGCTGAGCTTGGCCCCCAGTGTTTCAAGATACAAACATACGCCCCACTGTGTGCTTGATCCAACATACACACAGTGGTGAGAACAAAATAGGCACATTCAATAAATCTGATGGTCATTTTGTGTGAAAACTCCAAATGGCCTGTACAGCGCTTTACTTGGTCCTAAGGACCCCAAAGCGCTTCACACATCCAGTCATCCACCCATCCACACACACATCCACACACTGGTGATGGCAGCTACGGTGTAGCCACAGCCGCCCTGGGGCGCACTGACAGAGGCTGCCGGACACTGGCGCCACCGGGCCCTCTGACTTGTATATCATGTTTAACCTGAGTAGCCAAAGAGCGGGGTCTGAAAACGATGAAGCCGGGAGTCCGCTGCTCTCGCCGGCTGGAGTGACCACTGAACCCCCCGGCTTGCTATCGAGCTGGTGGGTAACAGACGTCTCTGAAAACGTCGGCGCACTTTTGCAAATATGCAATGTCTTGATAAACCCAGCAGATATTTGAAGTTTACACAGCTCCTTTCTCCCCTTAATATATGTTAAAAGTTTATTTTGTGGCCCAGAAAGATTAATAAGACTAATTTTAAAACTTAGTAGCGGCCGCCATTGTTGGCAGCTGAAATTTGGCTGGGTCGCGCTATGAATTCTGGGATATGGTGGGCCACGAAGGACACACCCGACCCATCCTTCAAATTCGGGGAAATGAAGGACGCATTTGAAGGAGTCGAGGAATCGGGACAGCCTTCGTCGCCTGGCTGTGACGTCATCGGCCTTCAAATGCGGCCTCCAGAGGATGCAGCCGACGTTTTGGGACACAGCTTGTGTGTCTTTGTTGGACAGAGTCATGTGACCTCCCAGGGACTACACATGGAAACGAGCAGTTTAGCTCAAATCTGGCAGGTTTCCATCGTCTGTTTTTGTCCTGATGTCCATGAACATGAACACTGTCCCTGTCAAACACGTCCAGATAATCTGATCCAGTGTTGTTCTTCTTCTGTGGTGTTTGTGATGGAGCAGCAGCTGCTGATCCTGATGTCCTCCACCAAGGGGGCAGCAAATTCAGCTGACTGTCATCATTTATTAAAAAGATGTAACAATGTGACATAATGCAATATAATAGTGTCAGTTACACATTGTGGGTTGCACTGTGGCCAGAATGGACATTACCTCCTGCCTAATGGAAGCTGTCAGCCATCCTGCAACCATGAATTAGATAAGCAGAAGTGAAGGGATTGTTAACAACAATTTAATAATAAAATGTAATGTGATAGTTGCACTTTATTAGCTACCCACAATCGTATGAATGATAACCATGAATGCACTGCATGCTCATAGCAAGTTCTTTAGGTTTAAAGTGAGATCCTGCTTTAAAGGGCGCTTCATCTGCTGGGAATGACATGTTTCTTCTAGTATGTAAGGCTCAGCCCATCTTACTGGGACTTACTTTTGTAGATCCACATGCTCTAAACCTGGTGCTCCATGATTGGTGCAGAAGCTTTAAGCTACTATTAACAAATAATGACCATGGACTTAGTTGTTACTACAATAACTTATCATTGAGCAACTTTTAATTTTACTTGTAAAACTATGCAAGTAGAATTCAATGGGGCACAGTGAGCTGAGCACAGGCCCACTCTGTGACACTCAGAGGTTTGTGGATATCATACTGAGAGTATTGGACACAGTGCAGCCAGCTTGCAGCCACTTTCCCACCACTTTAGCACAATGTTTACATGAGACTCAGCCACACTAATGTTCCTGGGCAGACATGTGGTGCAGCATAGCTGATGGCACTGTACCTGCAGCTGTCATGGACAAGAACCACCCAATACCTCACCCAAGCCAAGCCTGTGCTGATGTTGTGATCTGAGACCGAGACACTAACCCAGGATCATGATATGATGTTGTGAGAGTTTCACTAAGAATTAGCTCTGATTACAAGATTTCAATCTATCGTAACTCTAATTTGTATTTACTTCAGTTTGTTCATCTTCGAGCTGTGTGCAGCTGAGGACAGTCTTATTATTACCAGGTGAGGATATGTAACAGCCACAGTCTGTAGAGATGATGTCACCATGGAGTGGTGTCTCCTTTCCAGTGATGTCACTGGAGCTGCCAATATGTGCTCCAGCCAAAGCTACACCAGAGGGTTGTGCTGTGTAACAGGTTGGTGCAGGTGGTGTTATCTACATTTGAACATTAGGCAACAGTCTCATGAAGACACTTTCTATTGTTCACTAAAGACCAACAATAACAGAGACAAAGGGAGAGCAGCAGAACTAGTGCTAACAATTAGCACTGCTAGCCTGCCCACCAACACCAGCTAATGTTATAAAAACGATGATCAATGATTTTGCTGTAACGGCTCCAGCTGTCTGTGTCAGGGACACGTTGGAGATGAAGTGAGTGATCCAGTGACAAAGGTTTGGAAACCTGCAGTCAGCTGAGACTAAAGGAGTCACCTGACCGAGAGACGAAATGTTTCACTGAGAACGTCCAGATGAACAGAATCAACCTTTGGGATAATCTGTTCCACACATCCATGTTTCACTTACTGCATTATATTTCCTCATTGCTGTGCACACAGGCCTGTGGCTTATAACCAACTCCAAGTTCAGACTCAGAGGCTGCTGAAGCTGTTTTCTGGAACAGAGACGTGTTGGATATAAAACCAACTCTTCTTTATGTGTCAGCACTGAGGAAAGGAGCAGCTTCGTTTCTAAGTGTATGAAGGACTGTAGCAGTGTGTGTGTGAGCTTTATTTCACAGACAGAACCATGTCAAAAACACAACTTCAGGTAAAAACAATACAAAATCAAAGAGTCTGATCAGAAGGATTAAACAGAGGAGTGTGGGACTGTTTTTAACAGACAGCAGGTTAAGCCAGGCTGGAGGAGTAAACTGAGCCTCGGTGTGAGCAGCAGTGTGTTTGACAGGAAGCTGAGATAAACAGTCTGGAGCCCATTTAGTGCTTCATATGAAAGTGTGAGGATTTGAAAGCAAATCTAAAATCAAGCAGGAGTCAGTGTGAGAATGATTTGTGCTTTTCCTCAGTCAGATGCTGGGAGTTTCAGTTCATCCATGTTCAGCGTGCTGTGCTTTGTGTAACAGGAGAATATGACAGTATAAATCAAGTCTTCATGTCACTGAAAGCCTCCACAGTCTGCTATGGAGGTGCATCAGTTTGGATTTACAAGAAGAACATTTCTTAAACCTGCCACAAGATGGCGCTCCAACAGAAGGGATGTCCACAGTGTAACACAGACACACACATACTGTGTGAATGTGTGAGTGAATGGGCTTTCAACACAAGGCTTCTGCTGCTACCTTTAATTACATAATTAGCTAACAAGAACAAACTGTTAATTACCACCAAAGAACGGCTCCAGATTTTAGCTGCTGACCATTTTGTGAAACGTTGATTACATCAGCTTATTGTTGATTTTTCAACCTTAATATCAGCTGCTTTAAAGGAGCCTGGTTCTCTCGCAGTAACACTTTTCTTCACTAGATGCAGTGCAGGCACAGTCTGTGTTTCTAAACTACACACTAATGTTCATTGTTGTGCAGCTAAATCCTCCCTCTGGATGGGAAGAATCCCTGTCAGGCTTCAAACACCTGGCTTGGTGTTCTGGAGCTAATGTGTCACCTGTGAGGACTCTGAGATGAACACACAGCAGACACTTCAGTTCTCCGTCTGTGTGTCCTCAGTTTCCCAGCATGCCTTGGCTGTGGTGGTGGAGGTGAATGAGGGGGAACATGCTGCTCTGTCAGCACTCAGGTTTCATACCTGGTGATCTCAGAGGACAAAGCGGCGTTACAGCAGCGCACGTTGATGAGACCTGATGCTCTGAACAGTTCAGACTTCAGCCTCACTCTGAGAAAACAAACGACTGACTGTCAGCAGCAACTACACCTGCTCCATCAGTGACGGAGAGAAGAACTGAGACTGAGAGACATACAGCTGCAGGTCAAAGGTCAGAAACGCCCGCTCTTTGTACGGGTCAGGAGTTAGTACTGCAGAGGTCAGAGGTCAGCTTGCTGACAAACCATTTGAAACAGTTTGGAGCTAAAAGCACAACAGCAGAGGAAAGAAGAGACACTGCAGAGATGATGCAAAATATTGTGTTTTGTTCTCAGCTGTCAAAAAGTGTAACACACGTGTTCCAGCACAGCCTTTGTGTACTTTCACTTCTCCATACTGTCCATTGGAAATCCTGTTTGTTACTTTTTGATTTCAGTCCATGTGTCCAAAGCAAACTTCTGTCCCACACTTTCTCTGCTGACTCTTCACCGATGCTCAGATGATCTCAGATGATTTCACCAGAACTCATCAAAATTCGGGCTCCACAGAAACCCAGACGTCACTAAACAAGCGTAACAAGCAAAGTGAAAACTGGTCGTTCAGCTTTATTGACCAAAGATAAGCTCACATGTCACCTCATGACACAGACACTTATTTCCACAGCATGCACGAGGACTGACAATAAGTGTCTATAAAGCCACTTCTATCTGCCACACCTGTGCTTCTGTCATGGTTGCTCTCCTCTCACTCTGTCATTTATCCACAGTCTGCCTCCCTCTGCTCCGTCAGCTGACGTCCTCTCTACACCACCTGCTGTGTTTTATCCTGCAAAAACACATTTAAGAAGCGTTGCACCGAGTAACGGGAGGAACTGCTATAAAATCCATTTAAAGGAGGTGGTGCTGAGTGCTGTGACTGGGGTCCCACCACTGACATCACGGGTGGAGGACATGTTGGAAAACTGCTACAAAGTGCTGTGCAGCCAGCAGAGCTTACGGTCTGTCCTGTGTGTCATACAGGCTCTCACACTTAGTGTTTCTGTGACACATTGAAGAGAAGTTTGTGTTGTTCACAGTTGTGCTTGTACTGAGTGACAGCTGACATGACCTAACAGGAATAATGTGTCTGTGCTGAATGAGAAGTAACACACAATGAAGTCTTGATGCATCTCAATCATCCAGGAAAGTGAGTCTGTTGGTTCTGTTCATCTGGACGCAGCGTTTTGTGGGAGAAACGTGTCGTCATCATCAGGTGACGTCTTCAGTCTCAGCTGCAGGTTTCAGTCTTACAAACAGGACATTTGCATAAAGACTGAAAGCAGCTGCAGGAACGATGGGCTGGGAGCTCCGTTCCTTCATCTTAATTATGCAGATTCTCAGGACCATTGATCAACAACCACTGATCCATGTCCATGAGTCCCATTCACAGAGATGTGGGAATGGCTGCAGTCACAGCATGTAAGATGGAAATAAATGAGAAGTATTTAGCTGAAGTGGATTTGATTTATGTTAGTTCTTTTTTAACTTGTAGTTCTACATTGGAAGATTATTGTGATATTGAAATATAAAAATACATTTATATTCTATTATTTTCTTTCTCAAAATAAGCGTCACACTCGTGGAAGCCGGTGTAGCCGCCGAAACGCCTGCATTTATGGAGACTTTCAGCCCCAGGTAGGCCAGTTATGGATCTTGGATCCACATTATGTCAGCAGCTGTTCTCCACCGTGAACTGTGTTCAAACAAACATGCTCACGCCTCACAGACGACAGCTTACAGTCCTGTAGAGATAAAGTGACTTCGTACAGCCCCGACCTGCAGACGCTGTGCGCAGAGGTTCAGGAGCAGAAGTCCCGTTGTAAACATATCACGGCAGACCCGACGATGTTTGCATGAACGCGCTTTTCAGCATCTCTTTATTGACCACTTTACACACACGGTTGCTGTGCGCACACAGCCGGCTGTAGCTTTGCAGCTCACAGCCCGACACACACCAACAACAGCAGAGAGAGCACAGACGTTAAGGCGAAAAGCAAAGTGAAAACTCGTTGTTCAGCTTTATTGACCAAATATAAGCTCACATGTCACCTCATGACACAGACACTTATTTCCACAGCATGCACGAGGACTGACAATAAGTGTCTATATTTTTTTTTTCTTCTTCTTTTTTTTTGTCCCGTTTGGATCTTTAGCCATCAGAATTGTTGTCTTAAGGCCAAGAAAGACACCAAGCGGATTTATTTTACCAAGTGGATCATCATGGCCTTGCCATATTGGTCCATTTGATTGAGCTTTATTATAATTATGAATTTATTTTATTTTCGGTTACTACAAACGGGACAGACATGACTGGGGGACAGGACAGGGGGAAAGAATGAAAGAAAGAGAGGGAGAGAAAGAAAACCAAAGGGGAGAAGAGACGGTGAGAAGGGGGGGAAGAGAGAAAAAAAAACACAAACAAAACACCTGGATCACCTGTATGGAGAACAAAAACAGAAGAGAAAGCAAACAGCAAACAGCAACATAATAAAAAAACAGCACCATCACAATAAACTAGCTAGCAGTAGATATCAGTAGATATTAAATAATAAAGATAGACAGCGCACAATGTGCTTTGAGGCAGCAGCCAAGAAAGCTGTAGTCCGCGTCTGTGAATACCCGTGTGTACACCTGTGTGCATACCTGTGTGGATCAGCATGCTTGTATTCCAAAGGTTTCTCCATGTAACAATCTGCTAGGGAGTGTGGGGGCCACAGCCCCGTCCACCAGGGCATGAAGCAGGTATGGAGGAGATCCAGGTCCCAGATATCCAGAGGCCCCAGAGTACAAGGACCCGAGGAGGACCACCAAAGGGGGGGAACCGTGCCACGCTCCTGGGAAGAGCTGAGTAGAGCCCCAAAGGAGAGGTCACCCCGCAGCTACGGAGCAGAGGCCAGAGGGGGTTGCAGTGGCGTGCCCGCGGGCTCTGCCGGCAGCCAGCTGTGCCAGAGAGGACCGAGCTTCAGGCCCAGAAGCCTGAGGGCACCCCACCCCCCGGAAGGAGCCCAGCCGGGCCACAGGCGCCAGGCCCCGCCAATCAGCCACCAGGAGTGAGCCGGTACATACATGAGCGCACAGCCCCAGACGACAAGGACCACCAACACACCAACGTCTGAGGGCATCAACCACCGGCAGGGAGTGTGGTGAGGGGAGATAGGCCTCCGTACTTTAGAGGGCCTGAGATGTTCCCAGAGAGGTCGAGTCTAAGACCCAACCTGACATATAGACACAGACGAACAGGCGCACGCGGACACAGACGTGCATTCCCACCCCATATGCACAACCAAATACTCGGCACTCACCCAACGTGTAGACAGACACAAATAGACACTGCACAGACAGTCGCACTCCCCAAACATACTCTATATCCCAGGTCCAGGTACCCCCGCCCTCAGAGGGGCAAGCCGCACCTAGACCCAGGAGATGTAACCCTTCTCTCTGGGGTGGAGGCAAGCGGACCGCCTCCTTATCTGCAGTAGCGGGGAGGCCCCGCATCCCAGACCCCAGTCTGACGGCCAGCACCTCCTCCCAGCCCCCCAGCCCTGACGGCTAACAGAACCGGGGTGAGTGAAGACCTCAAACCTCCCTACGCCCGCTCATATGTAGTGTTGCTGTGTGCTGTTCTAAAGTGCATTTAAAACTCAGGAGAGCATGGTACTAGCTTCCTCTCAGAGAGCAGCACGGCTCCTCCCGAAAACCCTTAGTGCCTAAATGCATTTAAAATTGAGGGTAGGGGACCAGCGCCAGAGGTGGGTTGGAGTACACCGACCATCCTCTGGATGCTGTAAAACGTGCCCACCCCCAAGGCCCTACATGTATGTGTTACGTGAGAGTGTGAGTAATGTGGATGTCTAGGTTGCAGGATAAAATTGAGGCACAGGCGGCCAGAAGGGGACAGAGGGGGAGTGCCTCCCCTGCACCCTGGTGACATACCTGCACCCCAAGCCCTGCGTGTGTGGGTGGGTGTGGTAGAGCGGGAATAGGGAGGCAGCTGAGGATGGGGAGGGAAGAAAGGGAGGGGCAAGCGGCCCCTCCCTGGGGCCAGCTCCCCGCTGACCCCAGTAGGCACCCCCACACTCTGGAACCCACCAGGGCAAGGGGGCCCAGGCCCATCCGGACCGGGGCCCGCAGCAGCAGCACCTCCCAGCCCCACAGAGTCCGGGGCAGCCCACCCGACTCCACCCTAGAGAAAACTGCACCCACCCCATCATCCAATCATCTCCCAGACTACACAAGACAATAGACACCCAGGTTGAGTTCATTCTCCACCTCTCCTATATCTCTCCCCCACCTGCAGAGTGAGCTCCTGTAGTGAGAAGACCACCTGCAAAGATATAACAACCTCCCCACCAGTTAGAGAGCCCCCTAGTAGGGCCGATGCACCAGAGGTCCCCTGCACTGGGGCTGAGCCCCCCGGCACCCACCCGCCCACTGCTCCGGCGACACAACAGCCAGGACCCAAGCCCCCAAGGCCCGGCCAGCACCCCAGACCGGGGGGCGGAGCACCCCCAGACCCCCAAGCCTCCACGCCCGTCCCGGACCCTCCCAGGGGCAGCCAGGCTACCAGGCCAGTAACCAACGTCCGCCAGCACAGACCCTCCCCCATCTCCGCTGTACGCAGCCACAAGGAAAACACCATCCAAGAGCCCCAGAGCTCCTAACCAGGTCATGGCCACATCCCCCAGGTTAGGCCCTCTAGGGAAACGTCCCTAGGGACTCCCCAGAGAAACTACATTTTCTAAGAACTGTCTGACGTTCACCTCTCACTCTCAGAAAGTAGACTTTCTTTTATTCACTAGTGAGATAAAATGCATTTCTTGGACAACATGACTTTGATATATTTGTTTTCCAGGAGCAAAGGTCTGTTTATACTGGCGAGCGATGCAGGCAGGAGGACTCTTTACACTGTGACTGACTAATCAATCTCTTCATCATGACTTCTGCTGTCGTGGTTTTAAACCTGCGCAGTGGAGAAAAGAAGCTGAAAGAAGCTTCCTGCAAGTATCTGACGTGTCTTTAAAGAACTAAATCCTCCTCATCCTCACAGACACTCCCTCCTTAACCAGTTTCTTAAACTAGCTAACAGGTGGAACGACACCACTGCGTACCAAAGGTTATAAAGTTAACCACACAGCAGACACTCTCGGTGCGTCAGCTGTGTGGAATCGAGTTGTTCTTGCATTAATACACATACTGAAGGAACTGCCATGAGAAAGGTGAACTGAAGCTTTGATGCTAAAGTTAAGAACCTTTTGTTCACACTGGCAAGTGTTCAATGTTACCATTTATGCCAGTTTATTAACAAAGTACTTTTAAAAACAGCAGCAGGGCTGACAAAAGTGCAATAAAACCAAAAATCTATGAAACAGCAAATAATGAAATATTTTCATTTCAAGACCTTTTTATTAACTCTTCTCCGGCCTTTATAGCACATTTACTTGTCTTACACTCTTTCAGTTGATATGAGTGACCAATATCTAATTCATTAGCTCACTAGTGCTTTACTGTTATATTCAGTCTGCTGACTGAGATCAGGTGACATTAAAAAAATCGCTCGTGAATGAAATGTGAAAACAAAAATCATTGTGATCAAAGCTCTCTTGTTTGCTCTGAGGCACTAAAGCCTGCACAGGTAATAAGCTTCTTGTCTTTAAGTGAGGATTTCCATTCGTTTGCAAGCAAATGAAGAAACAAAAGTTTGTACGGACTTTAGCGCCCTGTTGTCCTCATGTGTGGACGTCACATTTTATTTTACCGCCCATCTAGTTTCATAACCACAGGTTGCAGGAAGGGGAGCTTCAGTACATGTTCACGTACTGTGTTGTGTGATATACTACAAGTGTTTGTCCCATAAAGTATTTGGACAATGAACTCTGCTGTAGCTGTGTCTCTGTCCAAAGTAAAACAATCAGGATGTGTTGAAGTGCAGAATCAGAGTTTTAATTGGAGGGATTTAACAAAAGAACTGCTTTAACTGCTTACTGGCTGCGTTCAGCTGTTACTCACAGGGCACCACAGTGGGTGACTGTTCATGTGTGATTGGACACATTTTTAGGCCTGATGCCATTTCTGACACAACCCCAAAGAGATGTTTTGTCTCCTCCTGAGATTCAGCCACTGAGCTTCCACTTGGTAGGCAAATGTGTAAAGAACTATATTCAGGGGCGTTTTTAGCCCGTTTTGGGGGGTGCTTCCCAAAATGGATCAAAGCACCCCCAAAGATTTCTTACTTTTTTGACAATATTTGGTGTTTGTGTGATACACTACAAAAAATATAGAAAGTATACAGTACTTGGTTGAGATCTTTTAACAGCAGAAGTATAGATAACCCCCCTCCCAGAATGGTTTGTTCCAGCTCTCCCCTGCTCTGGCTCTGGTGCCCTTTGTGCCAGAGAGATGGTGGCTGAGACGCAGCAGAGCGGAGGTGGAAGTGCCTGGCTTAAAACAGGACATGTTAGCTGCATTTAACCTTCAGTTACTCTTTATATAGTTGGTAGGAGTCAGACCATGTTTCTGTTTACCTGAAAAACATTACACCAGGTAACCTGGTAATCTTCAACCAGCTCCGCCATTAATGAGTCACCCAAGCAACAGACATCCACTACTGTAAATGCAACTGCTGCAAAATGCACAAGCCCTGAAAAGGTTGTGAAGTTATTCTATCCAGAATATGTATTGCACACTGACACTGAGCTTGAGCAAGTCCGCCAACAATACTTTGAGTTGTCAAAGAAAGGTGAAGAGCGCAGCTGCAAAATGTCAAAGGAGCTCAGATGTCGGCTCATCCGAAACACCATGACTAGTATGATTGCAATCCTGAGGGCAAAAGGGGATGGAGAATCGCATAGATACCCATCAAAACCAGAAATTACAGCAATGGCAAAGAGAATAGTGCAGTACTACCCTATGCTACAGGACCAAGGCATCAAGAATACATGGGTAAGTGAAATGCATCCACTTCAATACCAAAGTGTTTCATGTTGGACATTTTAGTAGTGGTTGGAAAAATGTATTAAATTTCCTATACAGGTTACTGTGTACACACAGCTAAACAAAAGACTGCAAAATGTGAGATCCCCACAAAAAGCCACTCCAGATGGGAGACATTCAAAGAGGTAAGGCTGCAACTAATTAATTTTAATTCATTAATTGATAAGTTGTTTAGTCAGTACGATGTTTGAAAGTTGTGAAAGTTTTTCCCCAAAAGTCTTCTTTTGTCCACAACCTGACAATTTTAATTTCAACGATAGAGGACAAACAAAAAAGCTAAAATCATGTTTGGGCATTTTATTAAGGAAAGAAAGAAGTGATCCAAAATGATCAATCAAGTATTTGGTGACCTGCCTTTAGTTTCCTCACCTGTTTTAGCATGAAAGGAAGAAGCACTTTGTGTTACACTTTGTATATATGAATATGGCTATACAATAAAGATATGAATTGATTGAGTTTATAGTTGATAACTAATTGATTAACTGACTAATCTTTGCAGCTCTGCCAAGAGGCGACGTCTTGATCAGCCAAGTGACGTAGAAGAAATGGATTCAAGTGACTCAACAATCATTCTGGATCTGTCCACAGAAGGGAGGAGCACCCCAGAGTCGGCCAGTAAAACAAGTGAGTTAGAAGGTGAGTTTCAACTTTACATTTACAAACTGTGTGGTCATCATAAAAAAATAAAACAAATATACCTGCATGTTGAGTCAAGATGGCAGTCCTGACATGACAGAAGTAAAAGGCTTTAAAATGGGCATCAGAAAATGATAACTACATCACATTTTTCCTGTTTTACCATCAGTTTGTTAACATTTCTGTGGAAATTAATGTTAATAAAGTATTGGTATTAATAAAAGCCAGTATATTATAAATTTAAAGAGCTGTGTACTGTGGTGTGTTTATAGTATAAGTCTGTGCAACATCACTGTCTCTAACCACTCAGTATATCATGTAAAGTAATGTTTTTAAAAAACAATGTGCCTCACTAGAGGCTTTTTTTCCCTCTTTTTAACTGTTTTTTAATTTAGGTTCCAAACTAATTTTTAAAGTGTATTACCCTGACACAAAATATCTCTTTGCTATGTCTTTAAGGAAAAAGGAAAGCACAAAACCTACTTGAAGAAGAACCCTCTACCCTGCCAAGTCCTAATAGTGAGTCCATCCAACTGCCTCATGGCTGTGTGTGTGTGTGGGCACTTCTTTATAGGGGTGCACTTGTGTGCCTACATATAATTGTATATGATTGCATGACCATATGTAAATTGGCATTTGCATGGTAAATATTTTGAAAAATGAATAAGTATTTAAGTTCAGTTAAGTTCAGAGCTGTATTTTTTTTTTTAAGATTTAACTCCATTAAGTATAGTCTATAGACACTTGTCATTTTAATGACATAATTAATGACAGATTTTTTTTAAAGTGAGAGACATTATTTATGTAATTTTGTGTCTTGCAGCAAACAAGCCTGCAGATATCAACAGTCCAGACACCCACTGTCCAGCAACTTTGGCCAAACACTACAAGACCCTACAAACTTTGTTTAAAAGAAAAAACCCAAACCAGCAGGATGTCTCTCAGCTCCTGGATTTGGAATTTTCAGCCAGAAGAGCATTCATTGATTCAAATACTATTCACGAGGAGGACAGACACAAAAAGGTTCTAGAAGCATATCCTTGCTTCAAGGACATTGGACATGTAAGTCATTGTTGAATCCATGTGATTCAAGCCAAACAATTTTTATCATACCAACTTCTTGCTCCTCAGTGATGCATTGACATGTTTGTATTGGTATGCTGAATATTTTATAGGTGATGGAGGAGCTTCATCGCATTTTGGATAAAGAAAATGCCAACTTCATCAATGAACTGAAGGGAAGATGGCAAGATTTCTGCCAGAAGGTGCAGTTTTTTGGTGTATGGAAAAAGACGCTGAAGCCCCCAATGGGAATGGATAAAGGTAAGAAATGATGTTTTGGTGTTATTGGTCATCAGAGTATAGTTTGGATCTTTAAGCATGTTAAAGCAGTAGTCTGTAAAGTAATGTCACTGAGGACAGGAGGAGGAGAATTTGAAATTTTAAAGGCCTAATCCCCCACTCCCCCTCTCCTTCTTGAAGCAGCTGAAAGCCGCACCTTTACTAGTTATGCGCAGGGAAAACAGACTCAACGCTACAAAAGGCTAAAAATACAAACCAACAGGCCAGTTTAGGAAAAGGTTGTTGTGTAGGCTCACTACACAACATACAATGTAAGATAAATCCCTTTTTGTTCCCCCTCCCTCCCCTCCTCAGCATTAAGTTTTACAGACTGACATTGATGCAATGTAAGTCAATGTAGGTGTAGTTAGCATACAAGCATAAGTCATATTAGCCTACTGTAAACACAGTATACAATTATCTACACCATTTAGCATTTTTTAGGTTACTGTGACAAGTTTAAACTATGGATTACAGCTTTAACTTTCATGTGCTAGTGTCTTGTTGTTCACCTTTTCAATCCACGATGGTTGTCACTGGCCAAATATTTGTTGTTGTTGTTTTGTTATTTTTGATCTTGAGGATTTTGTTTAAGTTTGGTAATGAGATGATGATTCTTTTTTCTGTATAGCTGAACAGGCTCTTGAGATCCTACATGTGCTGCCATCACTGTTCCCATCCACCTCTGCTCCTCCAAAGAGGGCACGGGATGCGAGTGAGGCTCTGGTGCATGTCCTTGAGGTGAGTTGTGTAAAATGTTTTTTGTTTTTGTTCTTTTTGGGACAACAGTATTAAAAAAATGCTTCTTCTGATGAATGCCAAAGTATTTTATATTCACATATTATATGTTCTAAGCCTTCAAAAGGCACCTAAAACACATTTTTGGAATGAGGGTTCTCACAGGTTAGATCTCTGTGACCAGTAAATACAAACATGGATGCATTACGTGGTAGCACATTTTTATCACCTCAATGATACCTAATTAAATGTAGCCTTTGTTTTCTGTTTTTCAGGAAGGCTAGACAGATGTGAACACTAATTCCATCGAGAATAATTAAAAGTAGCAATTTCAGATGTGTTTTCTCAGAACCTCAACTTTTGTTGTAATTTAGCTTTAGTTATGTGTTTGAAACAAAAGTGCATCATCCTTACAAAAGTATGTCTGTGTGTCAGGGGTAGACATTTGTTCAAACACAAGTAAGAGAAATGAGACAACTGCAGACCGACTCAGAGTGTAATTAGAAAACGTGCGCACGGGTGAATGCCTCTGAGAAGACACACACACGGGTGAATGCCTCTGAGAAGACACACACACGGGTGAATGTCTCTGAGAAGACAAAACACACCGAGCACAGGCTCGCTTGCTTTATTTATAAGGCAAAAATGGGTTACATAGTACTTCCTCTTTTAACTGTCAGGGAAGAGGTTAAACATTAAATCAGCTTATCTGATCTTTCACACACTGGGATAAGAATACAGAAGTATATCATGCTTTATCTGACATCACAGACACTATAGGAAAAGAATGCATCATTATATCATGCTGTCAAACATCTCAGACACTTAGGTAAGGAATGCATCAGTTTTCCTTTAACAATAGACTTGATTAGGTAATTCTTCAACAATAGGCTTGGTTATGTGAAAATATATGAACACACAAAATATAAGGCATACTTGGTTAGAATATAAGGCTCACTTGATTATATTGTATTATAGAGATTTGGTTATAATGTATAATGTAGAAAATCTCTAACACTGTGTTATGTGTTAAAGGACCAAGAAGACCCTAATACCTATCTGATGAAACGTCCTCTCTCCTGCCCAGTCCTGATTGTGAGTCCATCCAACTGCATCCTAGCGGTAGGAGATGTGCCAATAACCACGTTTCCAAAAGACTTGGTTACCGAGGGTGCTTTATACCTTATGGCCTACTATTACACCCTTCACCTTACATACCCAAAGTGTGTAGCCACTCTGCTTTCCGTCATACAGACGGAGGTTCTCTTGGACAAAATCCATGAGAGAGATCTCACATCATCTTACAAGAAGAGCATGGCTGAGTGGACTGCTTTTATTGGCCAGTAAAGCCAATATGGTCAGATGGACTATAGGAAAGCACTTCCTCTCTCCTTCCACGGCTACTACAGTCCATGTTGGTTGTGATTGATTTTTGTTTGTACTTTGGCCAGGTTAGCCCAGTGTTATAATTAAGGGTGCACGATAATATTGGCTAACATGCCGGCATTTTGTGTTTGGTTTGTGCAGTGCAGAGACGGCCTCGCTTTTAGTTAATTTTAAGTTGTTGTTTTTTGTTTTTTTTTAAATGCTGAGTTTAGACAGAGGACTATTCAGAAAATAGGCTCTACTGTGAAAGAGTAAATTGACTAAGCTGAGACTGACTAGTTTGGTATAAAAGTAAGAATTGCTTTATTGTGTATTGGCTAGTACAACTGTAAAATATTAGATATAGCTGAAAAATCAAATAGTGTGCATCCTTAATGATACTGTTATGGTATTGTTTGAAGAATGTGGTCAAATGTTCATGTTAAAAGCACTTTGTAATAATAAACGTTACAGGTTGAGGAGTTTTAGCCTAGCAGTGTTTGTCTGTACTTTGCCTGTGCAATGCACATATGTTACAGGTGTGTTTGGTGTTAGATTGGGCAGGGGAAAAAGTCACTGCAAAATGGCTTTCTTTTATGTAGTCCCCTCTGTTTATGGGGTTTTATCAATAAAGTTATTGCTTTTGAAGTCTATAGTTCTCATTTTTTTTGTCTTATAAACAGTAGGTAAAAGTCTTGAATATGGGGTAAATGCACTAGAAATAGAGAATTATTACAAAAAAGATTGCCTAATACTAGTAAAAGAATGCTAACTTTAGTACATTTTGTCTCGAAATGCCAATTTCTAATCTTATTTCAAGTAAGGTGTTGGACTTAAATCTAGATGGGTGTCACATTTTTAGAACTGAAAATAAGTTATATACACTGAAAACAATGAGGATGATGTTGGGAGGTTTATAGAAAAAATGCTTTTTTTGAGGGGAAAATACTACTTTTGAGCACCACAAACTTATTATGAGACTCAAAAACTTCACAACACTAGTAAAATATAGCTAAGAATGAGTTTTTCCAGCTAATTTCAAGATCTCGTAAGGCTTGATTCACTGTCTTATTTCAAGAAATCTTGTCAAGAGAATTTTCACTTGTTCCATTGGCAGATTTTTTCACTTATTTCAAGCAAAAAATAACTTGTATTAAGTTTTTTTTTCTTGTTTTTGGAGGGCCATTTTTTCCAGTGTGCTGTTAAAGACAATTCATGACTGTTCAAACACTAAAATCATGCCCATCCCTCCTGATTGTACACACACACACACACACACACACACACACACACACACACACACACACACACACACACACTATTTTATAATTTAGATTATTTTGTTGTTTCCTATTACATATTTCTATAATTTTTTATAGATTTATACATAATTATTCAGTGATAATGAATCCTATGTTTGTTTATTCAAAAGGAACCCCGTTAGCTTCCGTCAAATACTCACATAAAATATTACAACATTATTACAACAATATTACACAATAAAGTGGATTCAAGATATCCACATAATTTCACTCTTACATCCACAGTGAGGTTTCACAATTGTTCAAATATAAGCAATCAATAATAATAATAATATCAATAACATTGAGGCACATTACACAAATTTCAAAAACAAATCATATCTTACAATATTTACAACAACTAAAAGCTCTAATAAATCGGTTTTTAAGTGTTCATTGAAGTTTTGAATAATTCTCTAATTTTTTAAGGCAACTTATTCCACTTAAAAGTTGCTCTAAATGTAACAGTTTTACAAAACGTTACTTTTAACTCGAGCATTTACTAAATTGCAGCTTGTTGAAAACTGTGTAATATGATGATGTATTTCATCTGGATACTGCAGCTGAGCAGAATAAATGTGGTGTGTTTAACAGAATTGCTTTCTTTAGAACTACAAGTAAGCCATAGAATATTTTAGCCTGTACAGGAAGCCAAGAAAGGTTATTATGCATTTGATCAATATTAGTATAGTATGAACATCTTCACACTAATCTGGACGCCTTATTCTGGACTAACTGAAGTCTGTTAAGATCTGTCTTATTAGCTGCTGACCAAATGATTGAACAATACTCCAGATGAGACATTACTAGTGCATTAATGACATCTTTCATAATGAAGAAGTGATACACAAAGAGCATTTCATAGCCATAGCTATGCCTTGTCGGCAGAGTTATGTGACATTAGTGATGTTTGTACTTTCAGCGTTAACTTGGTTTTATAGCCTTTAAAATATACGCCGTTCAATAGTCGACCTTAATCTGACAGAGAATGTGATGATTTTGTGGATAATTAAAGTCAGTCATATATCCACAAACACAACAAGCTGAAAGTCAGTGATGCTGCTCGGTTTGCAGTCCTGAACATCACGGCACAAGCAGGATTCACTGCACTGTTAATGTTAGTTGTGTTATATTGCTGCCTCTGTTCGGTGGTGTCGAGCCAAACGCACTTTAACGTGTGTTTGAACGAGCTGACGGTTCACTCGTTAAGCTGAAAGAAAGATGCTTTAATCACAGCAGTCACACATGTGTCCACTGCACCATCTGGAACTCTTCTTGTTTACACTTGTAATAACACAAACACTAAATCCTGCTTCTCTGGTGCTGTTGTGTAGCAGTGTGTACACCTGAGACTGTCACCTGTCTGTCTGTCCTGCACTCTCTCTCTGTTTCTTTCTCTCTGATTGTGGAATAAAAGTATGAACATGTGTTTATAAGTTACACTTGTGTTTGAATCCTGCAGCTTATCACATATTTGATTTCCATGCGTGACGACTGCAAGTGTCCAGAGTGAGGACAGACTGAGGGACACACTGCTGCACATCATCTGTGAGGCTTTGCAGCCCTGATGATCCACCAGGACAAACTCAGCAGTGTGTGAGGAAGAGGAGGAGGAAGAGCCAGCAGCAGCTGACAGATGGAGAGAATAGACAGACTGTTCCCTGTTTGTGAAGGACTGCTAGGAAAGTTTAACATAACTGTCTGTGCTGAATCATCCCAGTGTTTCCAGTGTGGGAGAAAGTACTCAGAGTACTCAGGGCCTTCAAGTTACACACTATGAAAGGCAGCAACAAGTTTAATGTTCAGAAACCTAAAGTCTGTATCAGCAGCAGAATGGAGCTAAAAATAAATGTTGGTTTCAGTTCTATGAAGCTTTGAGTATTTTGGATCAGTAGCTGCTGTGTTTGTTGCATCATATTGCTGTAACTGTTTATATGCTTTATATATTCTGGGCTAAGTTGATCTATAGTGTTACATCATATTCTATAAGGATGTTATGTGTTTGTAGACTTTCTGCCCAGTTTGACCCATTTAGCAGAAGTCAGCCTGTTTAAGGCTCTGATATCTATTCTGTGTGACTTACAGCAGTTATGACATGGTCTGATTTTCTCACCCAATAAAGGAATATTTCATATATCAGTCTACTCTTCATTCTATCAGACACAGTTATCACAGCTCCTACATTTGCTTTTTACACATATATGTAAGCACTGAGCCAAATGTAATAATGCCAATATACTGAAGGAACAATATTTGTCTCTTATATATGATACATCTATATATATACACACACTGTCACAGATACTTGTCTGTGAGTGAAGTGATTAATATAATAACTATAATATTGGCCATATTATATTTACATTACCACAGTGAGATGACTTTAGTCTCATGAACAACATCAGCTAATTGTTATTTACAGCTAATTATAAATGACTGTTCAGCACAGAAATGAAGCCCAACAATCATGTTTTACTGGCTGAAGCGGGGGCTGGACCAGGCGAGGCTGAAGCTAAAGCTGAAGCTGAGGCGGGACCAGGCGTGGATGAAGACACGGAGGCCGGACCAGGCGTGGATGAAGACACGGAGGCCGGACCAGGCGTGGATGAAGACACGGAGGCCGGACCAGGCGGCGCGGAAGCCTCTGGCTGGAGACAGGCCGGGCCAGCGGGTGCGGAAACCCCTGGCTGAGGAGCGGCCGGGCCAGCGGGTGCGAAAACCCCTGGCTGAGGAGCGGCCGGGCCAGCGGGTGCGAAAACCCCTGGCTGAGGAGCGGACAGGAGCAGACTGGACTGACTGGACAGGAGCAGACTGAGCTACAGGTGACTGGACAGGAGCAGACTGAGCTACAGTTGAGTGAACTGACAGGGCTGGAAGCTGAGCAGCAGGTGAGGGAACTGACTGAATTGAAAGATGAACAGCAGGTGAGGGAACTGGCTGGAGTGGGGATGCTAAAGGAGGAACAGAGGTAGGCGAGGCTGACGACCGAGCTGAGGTTGGTGGTTGAGCTAATGACTGAGCTACAGACTGAGCTAGTGACGGAGATAAAGCTACAGCTTGTGCTAGTAAGGCTGGTGCCTGGGCAGGGGACAGGTCAGCTAACTAGGGATAGTGCGAGGGCGTGAAAGGCTGGGTCAGGAGGTGGATGAAGTGGTGAAGTAGCAGGTGGACCGGTTAGCTCTTCCAAGCCTCCAGGAAGGTCAGGCTGGGTTCGGGCTGCCCTCAGCCTGGGCGCTGGGGCAGGCACCCCCACCCGAGAAATAGAAGCAGGTGTGGAGGTAGACTGGGTCGCAGCTGCCCTCCTCCTGGGAGCTGGCACTGGTGTGGGTGTACACTGGACCCTAGCCATCTGAGGAGGTGAAACGGCTGAAGGGGAAGGCTGAGTCTGGGCCGCCGTGCTGGTGGGAAATGGCTGAGTAATGGGTGTGGAAATAGTTACTGGGTGTGTGATCCTGGCAGGTTTATCGGGGATTGTGCTGGTCCTTCTGCCACCACTATTTACAGTCTTTGAGGGAGCAGAGCAGAAAAACTCTTCCCAGTCCACATCCTCCGGGAGGGAAATATCCCATGAATCAGAGATGGGTTTATTATTGGTTTTAAGTGGAGAGTCAAATGAGGGTGGAAAACAGTCGCTGGAACTCACCTCCGGGAATTGCTGGAAATAGTCCATTTTATAGCGGCGAATTTTATAGTCCACTTTCTCCGGGAAGAGGAAGCGGCCGGGGCAAACAGCGGAGCCTCTGGCGCGGTAGCCTCCGTTGAGCCGAGGTGGGAGGTGTAGCCGCTGTGCCGTGGCGAAGGTGGAGGTCTGGCGAATGAGGCGGCGGGTGTGTGAGCGAGGAGCGGAGTGGCGAGAGAAGGAGCGGCCGTGAAACGTGAAAGCGCGGCGTGAAACGTCCACTCTCCGCGGCAAATGCTCCGGTGCAGGTGAGGCAGCAGGTGGGGGAACGCGGCGTCTCTGAGGCCCGCCCAGAGCCAGGCGAGTCCCCTCGAAGACATGCTCTCTCTCCCCGAAGAGCCGCTGTTTTCCCCTGAGCTCCTCTGCCCAACGGGAAAGCGCTGCCTCCTGCCGCTCGTAGAGGTCCGAGTCTGCTGGGTTCCAATCGTGTCTTCGTGGCACGGGTCGTGTCATTCTGTCAGAGGTTGTATGGAGGCGAGGAAGAAGGAACCCAAACGCAGGACTCGCAGGTAGGTGAAGATTTATTATAAGGAGTGGATGAACAGAACAAAGGGAGAAAAACGGCTGGCTGGCTGGACGACTGACTGAAGGACTGACTGAAAGACTGAATGGCTGGCTGGCTGGCTGAACGCAGGCGGAAACGACAACATAACATCAACATCAATGACACGACAGAGAACTGGTGAAACCGAGGAACTTAAATACACAGGTTGAATGATGACAATGATTGGAAACAGGTGAGTACAGGGCTGAACATAATCCGAATAATGACATGGGGAAAAAACAGGAAGAGAGAACATTAATGTGGCGAACTAAACTGAACATGAACAAACTGAAATCACTGGGTCAACGACCCAGGAACCCTGACATTTATAGTCCTGTGGTCTCAGCCTCAGATACTCATCAAATCACACAGAGCTCATGTAGAAACAAATGAACTAAATATGTTCTCCTTCATTTCTGTCAAACAAAGCTGTATGAAACGTTTCCAGCTGTCATGGATCGCTGTGTGGCAGGCAGGATGAGGACCCAATCGCAAAACTCACACACACGAGGATGAACTCAAAAAACACAGCTTTATTGCTGGCCACGAGAAACAATACAAAATAAACTAAACTGGGAAAACTAAAGCACAAGGAGAGAGAAACAGGGAAATCCACACAGCATGAGGGAGAACGCGACGCCGAACAGAGGGAGACTCAGACAGAAATACACAGAGGGTAAACGAGGAAAGTGGGAACACACGGGGAACACAGGTGACACTGATAATCATAACGAGACAGGGCGGGGTGAACTGAACATGACATGTACAGGCGTGAGAGTCACAAAGTAAACAGGAAGTGCACAGAGGTTCAGACAGGAGGAGAGAGAGCACGGGGAAAACACAGACATAACGGGCTGGGGAAACATGGAATAAAACATAAGGAGAGACGAGGGCTCACAGATACACAGAGGGGCACACAGGGGGTAAAAGCCATGAAGGGAAAACACTTAGGGAACAACACAACAGGGCAACTCAGAAAACATGGCCTAAGCAAGGAACAAAATACAAAAATACAAGGAACTAAGAATACTGGGCCCACATGGCCCAGGACCATGACATCACCCCCCCCTAAAGGGCTGGCTCCCGACAGCCCAAACCCGAGAAACAAAACAAAAACAGAAAACAACCCACCCAGGGCGGGAGGCGGGGGATCAGGACGGAGGGACCAGAACGGGAAACAAAACAAACAACAGAAAACACAGGAGCACATGACCATAGTCCAAATAAAGTTCAGGGGGCCGACCCAGAGCCCACAGGCACAAGAGTTCACGGGTCACACGGTCGGGGGCCGACCAGGCGGGTGGCACAGGTGACAGAGATGGTCCGGAGGCCGGCCGTGCGGAAGGCAGCGGCGGCGGCGAAGGAGACGACGGAGCAGTTCAGGGGGACGACCGCGCGGAAGGCAGCGGCGGCGGCGAAGGCGACAACGTGGAAACAGTTCAGGGGGCCGGCCGCGCGGACGGCAGCGGCGGCGGCGAAGGAGACGACGACGGAGCAGTTCAGGAGGCCGGCCGCGCGGAAGGCAGCGGCGGCTCTCCAGTCTCAGGCGTGCTGGCCATGGCCTGGTGGGCACAGGACCAGTCGAGGCATGACCAGACGAGGCAGGACCAGGCGATGACGGGGCCGGACCAGGCGAAGCACAGGCCGGAGCCGCAGCAGGCAAAGCAGAAGCCGGAGCCGCAGCAGGCAGAGCAGAAGCAGAGACCGAAGCCGGACCGGGCGACGTTGAAGGCGATGCAGAGGCCGGACCGGGCGTGGGTGCAGCTGATGCAGAGGCCGGACCGGGCGTGGGTGCAGCTGATGCAGAGGCCGGACCAGACCACGTCTGAACGGGCCCCTCGGACCCTCCAGCGGAGACGAGGAGGTGCTGGCCGGGCTGACCTGAGCCGCCAGCGGAGACGAGGAGCGGCTGGAGAGGTTCCCCTGAACCCCCAGCGGAGACGAGGAGCGGCTGGAGGGGTTCCCCTGAACCCCCAGCGGAGACGAGGAGCGGCTGGAGGGGTTCCCCTGAACCCCCAGCGGAGACGAGGAGCGGCTGGAGGGGTTCCCCTGAACCCCCAGCGGAGACGGATGCAGAGCCAGCAGGTGCAGAGACTTTTGGCTGAGGGGACGCTAACTGTAGCTGCACAGGGCACGCAGTCGGCTTAGGATGCAACGGCTGGGGCTGTGCAGGGCAAACAGTCTGTCCAAAGTTTGTCAGCACCACGCAGTCCTCAGCTGGCGGAGAAAGCTCACAAAGGCTTCCAGCTGAGGTTGGCAGTGTCTGAGCGGGTTGCTGTGCTATGAACTGAGCTGGTGACAGAGGTAATGACAGAGCTAATAATGACTGAGCCGTTAACTGAACAGGCAATGGAGTAAGACACTGAGGTGGTAACAGAGCGGATGACTGAGTGGGTAATGGAGCCGTTAACTGTGCTAAAGACTGAACTGGTGACAAAACAGGAAACTGTGCTAATAACTGAGCCACTGACTGAGTTATGGACAGCAATGCCAGTTGTAGTGGTAGTTGCGCTTGTGGTAGATTAGGTGTCTGGCTCTGGGTTGCTCTCCTTCTGGGAACAGGAACAGGTGCTAGGCCTGGCCGAACACCAGTCATCCCCACCCGAGGAACAGATACGGGTGCAGGGACGAGCTGGTCTCTGGCTGCCTTTACCCTGGGGGCTGGTGTAGGTGCAGGAGCTAGCTGGACCTCTGTCGCTCCCACCCGAGGAACTGAGACGGGTGCAGGAGTCGGCAGGGTCACGGCTGACCTCACCCGGGGAACCGGAACAGGCACAGGCGACGGCTGGGTGTCCATCAACCCCACCCGAGGAGCAGGTACGGGTGCCGGGATGAACGGAGCCTCTGCCAGGCTGGGGATAGAAGCAGGGACCGGCTGGACCTCAGCCACCCTCTCCCGAGGAACTGATACGGGAGCAAGGGAAAGCTGGGCCCGCGCTGCCCTGGTTACAGGAACAGGAGGCGGAGAGTGAAGCACAGGAACAGAAACAGACACAGGGAAAATCGAGTTAGTGGAGCTAGAAGCAGTGTTAGTGAACAGAGATTCATGGCGAGTCACTCCTGGCAACTCTGTAGGCCTTAAGCTGTCCATGTTAGGAGTAGCAGTCTCTAAAACAGTCATAGCACAGGAAGATCCAGGTTTAGCAGAGTCAGAGTCAGTAATACCGAGCACAAAGGGATCCGTTGCGGACACAGGAGCATTCACACAAACGGTTTCTAAATATATAGGTTGGAGAGCAGCATAGTCCAGGAGTGAAGAAACACCATTCACAGTCTTATACTCAGCAGGTACAGGGACCTCAGAACTGTTAACTTCACGGTGTTGTTCATGAGTATGCAGCTCAACAATAGTCTTTTGCTTCTCTAAGGTGAGATTATCAGTCTGTGTGTTAATTGCTGCTGACCTGGGAGGAGCACAGGAAAAATAGTCACTCTGAAACATGGGCGTGAGGGTAGGTAATGCAGGTTCAGGATTAACCGACCCAGAATTACCAGACACGGAGTTAATGGCCTCTGGGATGACGCGCATGGAGCTTACAGTGCCAGGATTCTTTAATTCAGCATGAACAGCAGTCTCTAGGGGGGTAATGAACTCAGTCTCGTGCTTAATAGGTGCAGAGGTGAACTTAGAAACATTATGAGCCCTGGAAACACAGTCATATTCAAACTCACTATTCATTTCTGATGTGTTACGGACCTGAAAAACAGCGGACTCAGGAGCAGAATATTGTCCGAGTCGGTCCGACTTGGAAGTGGCATGGAAAAAACTGTCAGTCACTCACCACCGGAGTTTGCTCAGTAACTTTAGGGTGGCGACGGCGTGAGCGCCGTTTATTCCTGGGAACTGTGCCGTGAGTTCCCGAGGCAGTGGGCGCAGGCACTTCGGTGATGTCGGCTGGCTGAGCCGATGACGAACCGGGCTGCGCCGGAGAGACGGGGAGCTTGTGCAGCTCCGAGCGTGGAAGTCCCAGGAAGAGCGCAAAGGACTGCAGCGGAGATAGGCTGCTTGTCGGAGGCACGAAATCTCTCCTCGGCCGCTGAGTAACCCTCTTCTTTGCGCAGGACGTGGGCGGCGACTGGGGAGGTGAACCGGAAGTTGAGAAGGCCGGAGGAGTTGTGGCAGGCGATAGGCTGAATCCTCCAACTCTTATCACCGTGGGACGATGTGGGGGAAAGGCAGCAGCGTTTGCAGTTTGGAGGCTGCGCGGCCCACCTAGAGCCAATCGAGTCCCATAGAAGGCAGACTCGCGCTCCCGGGCATGCCGAGCCTCCTGCCTTCTCCTCTCATTAGGGAAGGCGGAGTCTGCACGCTGCCGGTTCCGTACGGAGTTTGCTGGGTCCATTACTGGTCGCGTTCTTCTGTCATGGATCGCTGTGTGGCAGGCAGGATGAGGACCCAATCGCAAAACTCACACACACGAGGATGAACTCAAAAAACACAGCTTTATTGCTGGCCACGAGAAACAATACAAAATAAACTAAACTGGGAAAACTAAAGCACAAGGAGAGAGAAACAGGGAAATCCACACAGCATGAGGGAGAACGCGACGCCGAACAGAGGGAGACTCAGACAGAAATACACAGAGGGTAAACGAGGAAAGTGGGAACACACGGGGAACACAGGTGACACTGATAATCATAACGAGACAGGGCGGGGTGAACTGAACATGACATGTACAGGCGTGAGAGTCACAAAGTAAACAGGAAGTGCACAGAGGTTCAGACAGGAGGAGAGAGAGCACGGGGAAAACACAGACATAACGGGCTGGGGAAACATGGAATAAAACATAAGGAGAGACGAGGGCTCACAGATACACAGAGGGGCACACAGGGGGTAAAAGCCATGAAGGGAAAATACTTAGGGAACAACACAACAGGGCAACTCAGAAAACATGGCCTAAGCAAGGAACAAAATACAAAAATACAAGGAACTAAGAATACTGGGCCCACATGGCCCAGGACCATGACACCAGCTGTTAGTATCATGGTTGCTAGGCAACCTGGGCAGCACGACGGAGGCTAGACGTCCCATTTCACGAGCCTACGAGCCTCGCACTTCGGCCTTAGCGGTCTTTGAGTACGCGCCCCTTGAGGACTTTAAAGCTGCAGAACCTGAATCGGGATACAGCCATGATGATCTCCAGCCTCGTGCTCGCCAACATTCTCACCTGAGTTAAGAAGACGATCACTGAAATGGTCTCAGCAGGTCCTTTGATGACAGCAATGAAATGCAGTGGTAAGGCTTTTTGGGGATTAAGTTCGTTTTCATGGCAAAGAAGGACGATGCAGTTCATCTGATCACTCATAACATTCTGGAGTGCAGGCAAAATGCTATTATAAAAACTTAAGCAGCAACTTCTCCAGGTTCCAATATTTATGCAATTCTCAAACCTTTTGGCCACGACTGTATAACCTCTTCTGAAGTTTAGTGGATATTATACATGGTTATGCTCAGGATGTGTTGGCCAGTTTCCACTGGAAACGCCTTTTGGTTAAACTGTCAGCGAGGAATTTGCATTTGCACTGTTACATTTTTATATAACTTTAATGCACATAAACAACAGCTGCTTGTTTCAGTGAAAATACATTGATGGGTTTGTAATAAAGTTGTGCAGCTGTAAAGTATTTTGTCTGCTGTCAATTCTATCGTCAGCTACATCGTTATGGCAAATGTTCAAATGTATATGGTGATAAATATCTTTGGTCATATGGTCCTGCTCTGTCTGTCACCTTCTGTGTTGAGCTCATTGTTTCCTCTGTAGTGGCTGAGCTGAGTCCAAGTAGCTGAAAATGTTCCTCTGCTGCTCCGTCAGACTCTCCTCCTCCTGCTGATCAGCTGGGACACAAAACAGATCTTTGTTAGGCTCCACACTGCACTGAAGAGTCAAAGTGTCTCATATGTTCATCTGACAAGTAAAAGAACACATTTTTGTTTCCCGAGGTGGGCAACTTGTTGGAAACAAACACAAAAGGTTTGAGCACTGATACCTGCCATTGCTGGCATTGAAAGATGCAACGCCAGCAATGTGGATTGTCAAGACTCAAACCAATCATCAAGCAAAGACAACAGGGATCATTTGTTTCTGTTTATTTAGCATTCACAGCATTTGTAGTTGCCTTCTGTGCAGGGGAAGTCCACGCACACTGTGTGGTACCGCCATCCACAGAAGGTGCATTCAACCTCTGTAAGAGAAACGAGGTTGTCTGAGACTGAAATGATATTCACTAAAGAAGTGGTGATTTGTAAAACTTCAAGTGTATGATAAGGTGAAAACAAATACACAACTGCATGTCATGTAGTTGAAGGTTTTTTTTCTTTTGGAAGACCGGAAAACACTGAAAGTTACAAATTAGTCCTTTATTTATCCAGGTAAAAAAAATCTCATTGAGATTAAAAATCTCATTTCCAAGAGAGACCTGGCGTCATGGCAACAAAAGTCACATACCACATAGGTATACAACATTTAAAACAAACACAATATCCCAACATGTGTAACAAATGTATTGTGCTTGAAACAAATTCAGAATAGGTGATAAAGCAGCTGCACGTGTGTCGCGAGTAAATCTGGCTGTATAACAAACAGAAACAAGTGATCCTGCTGTCTTTGCTCAATGGTTGGTTTGAGTCTTGACAATCCACATTGCTGCCATCTTTCAATATGTTTGAATGCACCAGTGTAAGTGCAGCCACTCAGACTAAATGTGTTCATAGAAACAGGTGCAGATGTGTCACGAGTTCATCCAGCAGTAGCTATGGCACTTGGCCACAGGGGGCAGCAGTGGACTGACCTGCATTTGAGACTGCTCCAGCTGCTCTGTGACAGTCAGTAGATCTGCTACAAATTGCAGATCATATGCAAGTTTTGAAATGACATTATAAATATTCCTAACTTAGCCACGGCAGCCATGTTGATGTATTACCTATATTGGCTGAAAATGTTCATTTGCAGAGAAAAGACACAGGCAGACTGTGCTTACAGGACGTTACATGTTATTATGTGATGTTACTGAAATCATCATGAATAACAGGAGTGGTGATTCCTATAACTTTGTGTATATAATTTGGCATTTCTTACTGATGTAGGCCAAAAATAAATACATAATAAAATTGTATTTTTTTTTAAAGGTTTATTTGCAAGATACAAAAACAGATTAAAAAAACAAATGTGTGTGTGTGTGTGTAAAGTTCCACGTGTATTGTGGAACTTTACACACACACACACACAAAACATATTAAGTATTGTACATTAACACAAAACTATTGTTTCACCAGAGAAACACACATGAAGAGAGAGAGAGAGACAATAACAGCTACCAAACAGTCGTCATAATTCGTCACACAATGAGAAAAGGACAAATCAACAAGTAACAATGACTAATTAATATTAAAATCTGTAACATAAGGTATTGTTTGGAGTTTAGTCTGATTGGTTCAGGATGACCTGCCATTATCCAATCACACGTCTGCTTACCTGCATCTTTTCTCTTTTTTCTAACCTGAGCACCTGATGGCTTTGAACTTTTGTTGTCCATCTTCCATTGGTTTGAATTTTGCGCTCCAGTACAAACATAAATCCCCCAACCCGAGGATCAGCACAATTACAACCCGTTCTCACTCCCGACGCGTAAAATAATGACGATTTGTCACGTCCCTTAACTTCTCATGCTGACGCCTAAGGTACCCTTCCACGTTTTTATGTGACGCTGTGGGTTGTCAATTCATTCCAATATGAACCCGCTCGCGGCGATCAGAGACGCTTCGAGCAGAGGCTCCAGCCATCCATTTACTCCAATAATAACCCCGTCACAGCGAAACATGACAACTGGAGAACCGGGGACCCTCTCCGCGAATGGGTTTTTCTCCCTAATTTAATGCTTTCTTTTAATGACATCGTTAACATTTCTCAACAAAAACACATGAAAGTATCACTGATAATTCAACTGTTGTGGCCATCACACAGTGTTTTCCAAACTGATTCACGATCTGAAAGTGCGCAGATTTAATGTACATAATCCTTTGTTAGGTTTATTATTTTCATTTCACACGTAAAACACATTTATAGATTCATTCACCACTCCTGTTAGTTTTGGATGCGCTCGGCTCCAGCCAATCAGACGCAACCTGTGTAAGCAAAGGCTGATGGGAGAACGGAGAGACCCATTTATAAGAATAAGAAAATGAGGCGGAACTGATTTATTCTAATGCAGGTATGTAAAAAATAGGGGTGGGTTTTTATAATCGATTCATCGATTAAAATCGATTCTGGCTTGGATAACGTAAAATCGATTCATTAAAATTCTGAATCGATTTTTTAATATAAATTTATTTTGCCCGAAATGCCAGAATCTCTGGTGAAATCTCACAAACTTTCAACAACCACCAAACAGCTAAGACAGTAAATGAGAGCAGGTACAGGCTTCTGCACATAGACTTAAACACACAGCGCGACCCGCGGATCAGAATCAGTTAGATGTCGCCTTTCTCACGGTCGGGGCTGAAAGCCGACAGCTGCTGATTCTGATCTGTCGGCGGGTCGGCGCTTTGTGTTCACGCCCTTTATGCGCTGATTCTAAAGCTGTTAGTTTGATGTCTCTCCAAAACAATATTGACTGAACCAGCAGCAAAAGAAGATCCAAACGCTTCACATAAACATCGTCATGGATTCACTCTGACTTTTACTGTTTTGCTTCCATTGCGATGCGCAGCTCTCTCTCTCTCCCTCTCTCTCTCTCTCTCTCTCTTTGTACTTCATTATTTGCTTGCTTGTTAGGCACAAGTCTACCGTTGTTTACAGCGCTGTCGGCCTACGTTTTTTTTTCGTTTTATATACTTCCGAATAGAAAACCTAATTTCTGCTGTTCAATACTGAACAAATGTAAACTTTTTAAAATTATTCAAAATGCAAAACGCCGTGTCTCTAATAAAACCGCTGTAACATCAGAGGTGATGTTCATATGTTGATTAATGGTTTTCTTTCGTTTTTGATGTACTGCAGAATATTTTTATAAAATCTAGGCCAGGAAAATCGCCTTCATGTTTTTCTGTGTTTTATCCTCAGCTACTTTGACACAAAGGCATCTGCTGTGATGCTCACACCTTTGATAAAGTCTTGCGTGTGTCAGCTTCCTTTTTATAGATACAAAAATATGTAAATGTACTGATCTGAATTATACTTCTGACTGTCAAAATTTCCCAGATTCAAATCGAATGAAATCGAATCGTGGATCGAATCGATTTGGGACCTTGTGAATCTGTTAGGTGAGGCTGTGTGCAGGCAGGAATAGGACCCAAGGTGTAGACTCCGGAGACAGAACTTAAACCAAAACAGCTTTAATGCTGAACGCAAACATAACATAACTGGAAAAACTCAAAAAAATAAACTAACACCAGCGGATTGACAAAACACACAGCAAAGGAAACGGTAGATCGCGACACAGACACTAAGAAACACAGGGCTTAAATACACAGAGGGAGCAATCAGGGAATGGGTAACAGGAGAGAAACACAGCTGGGGCAAATCAGGCCTAACGAGACAAGAGGAAGCAAAACCAGACACATTAACATCAGACATGGACTTTCAAAGTAAAACAGGAAACACATAACACAGACTGAACAAAGACACAGGCTCATAAGCAGGCACTACAAAGGGAACAGAGACGTGGGAACAGGGCAGACACAGACACTGACTGAACACGGGGATATAGGAACTTAAGATACACATAGACGCGAACTAGACAAGGGGATGCAGGTGACAGGGGAGACAGAGCAACTAAAGAAGACAGAGACCTAAGCCAAAAGACAGAACTCAAAGAAACCAAAAACTAGACAGTATAAATAATATCATAAACTCAAAAACCCTGGGTCGACGACCCAGGCATCCTAACAGAATCGGAATTGAATCGATTCTAGAAATCAGTGACGATACCCAGCCCTAGTAAAAAATACATATTGTTGGAGCTATTTGTTCTTTATTTTTTTATTATTTTGAAATTAGTTAAAGTTTGTTGTTAGTTTATTTATATTTTGGGGTTTATTTGTCGGTTAATATTTTGTTTTAAATGATTTGTTTTGTTTGTTGTTATTTTGTTAAATTAGTTAGTAAGAGCTGTAGGGCCATTTTGTTTCTATAAATAAAGAGACTGGTATAGGACCAGCATGCATTGGGGTGGGCCTATGGTTTTTTACCAGAGCAGGAGAAGCAGCAGGAAGGATCTTGTTATTGCTTGCCAAGATGGATAAATAAACCAAAACTCTCAACTAAAAGGTTTGGACAATGGACTTCTTTTGCCTGCGTACGAAATATTACCTCAATGCAGCAGTGGCTTGTGGACTTTAAATTGTGGGACGTTTGATCTTTTAAAAGTAAAGGAATTGCCACTACACATATATTTAAAGTAATACTTTGATGTGTGTTTCAAAGTTTGTTTTTTCATAAAAGCTTCAAACAAACAGAGGTGACTGATCTCGGAAACGGTGTAATGTATTTAAAAATGGCTACAGCTACCGTCAGCATGCTTGCTAGGTAACGACTACACGTGGCTACTGCAGCATTAGCCATTTAATCCAACGATGATGGATTAAATCTATTACAAACGTTAAAGGACTTGTGTGCTGCAAAATACACTCACATGGTGCGTGAAGCAGTTTTTGCGCTAAGAGTTCTGCTAGCTCTTTACAAACTGATGATGCTAACGTTAATTGCTAACATTAACCGGAGCGCCAAGACTGAAAATCATTTGAGTTGCGTTAGTTATGTGTTTATGTCACTGAGTTCTGCAAAAATCTCTTTCCTCTTTAGCTTGAAAATGAGTGATTCAGAGGATCCCGAGGTGGAGGAAGAGCTTCAGGCTGCTGACGAACTCCTTCAAGATATGCAGGTAACATTTTAGTGGAAACAGTTGTTAAAGAGGGAACACGCTTGTCTAATATTTTGTACGGAGTAAACGTTATGTTATTTGAATTTTTTTTTAAAGTTTATGTCAAATTAAGTTGGTTAACTTAAGATGTTTGATAATCTTTGCTTTAATCATAGACTGTATTTTAGGTGTTCCCTTTTTTCCTTGTTAATTGCGTAGAATGATGCACAGAGTGAACCTCAGCCAAGACCAGTGCGCTGGAAAACACGTGACAGACAGGGAGCTTTTATTCCTCAAAGACCATCAACCAGTCGAAGTACTAGTTGCATGCCACGTGGTCGGTGTTCACGCAACCATTGATTTTATCTCACAACTTGTTTTCACCAAAGAATTTCAGTAAGTAAATATTCTTCATTCCCCCCCCCCCCCCCCCCCCCCCCCATTGTCCAGAGAGCAGCATCAATGTCCACGTGAAGAACCTAGTTATGTTGCCAGTGTCAACCCAACAAAAGGTACTTTACCTTCTTGTATATGTTGTGATTTCTGTTTACTTTTATATTTGTTGTTATAGTTGAGTTATGCAGGGCTTTTGTGGAGTCCTAAGAAACATACTGCCTAGAGTGTTTTTCACTTTTGCCTAGAGTGTTTTTCACTTTGTGGAAGAGTTTCTTCCTTTCTTTATTTTTTTTCTGTTAATGTATGGAACTGAGGTGCTTCGTCAGGAGCTCCTTCAGTTGTTGGAGGATGGAGAAGAGGACGCAGCCATGACTTGTGAGACGTCGTCTGAGTCAGCTGCTACTCACTGGGCGATCAGAAATATGGTGTCCTCGCAAACCGTGTGTGTCAGTGTGGCAAACAAGTAGTTGTGAGGTGTCTGGACTGCCTGCCTCTTCCATTCCTTTGTGCTGACTGTGATATTGCAGTTCACACACGCTTTGTCCTGCACAACAGAGAGGCAGTAACAGGAGGGTTTTTGCAGCCTTCATCAGAGTTTCACAAGCCAATAGGTACAGTTTTTAAGTCTTATGCATTTCTTGCTATGTATGAGTATGAGTGGGTGCTGTTATTGTATATTTATTGTGTATCAGTTAATTTCTAATTCTTTTTATATATATTGTGTGTTTTAATGTTAGTTCGGCTGTTGCCTGTGCAAAGGCCAGACCATGTGTGTGACTGCCCAGCAGGTAACGTTGAGGTTTCACCCGGCGCAATTATGGCTCTTGTAACCATAAATGGTAAGTTGCCCTTTTGTCACACACTACATACACAATAGATGTGTTTGGAGGTTTTATTGCAAATTGTGCATTGCTATCTTGGTTTTAATTACCCTGCCCGCAGTATATGTGGGCACCTGTCAAAGGTCATTTGGATTTACCAGACCGATTTGAAAACAACATGAAAAAAATGAATGCTTTGAGCCATGACTGAATTTATCCTTATCCTTTCTAAAGGCCGTTATAACCTTGCACTGCCAGTGGTGAGCTGCACCAGCTGTGGCCTAATGTGGTCCCCCTCAGTTAAGGACATCCTGGGTAGTGGATATTGGCCTGGCACCTTAAATTTCTGCACCCTGTTTTCAATGGATGTCTTTCAGTCTTTCTATGACATTAAGAAGGCTGCACCAGGGATGTCACTTAAGGCATTTGTCAAAATGCTGGATGAACGAACAGCCCATTTTGGAAGGGTGAGTTTCTAAATTTGCTAAGTTTAAGGAAATTGTGCAAATCAATGTTTATGATGACTGTCCTTGAATATTCTGTTGTATGTCCTCTATGTAAAAGAATGGCCGAATATCAGCTGATGCCTTCAGTAAAAGTTTCTTGGAGTGGAGTGCTGTAAAGTTTGAGATGGACAGGATGTGCAAGGAGCCATGCTTTAGCTGCCCTGCCTGCACTCCAGACATGCTTGCCGTCTCAGTTGATGGAAACCGCAAGCTTTATCGCTTTCAGTCTAATGCAAGGTACGTTATGCATTGTGGACATAAGTCAAATATGGATTTGTAGAAAAATGTATTTTAATGTTTCTTTTCAAACAACTGTCACTGTGTTCGTTCAGCACTTCAGAGCAGGGGAACTTTAAAGGTATCTTCATTGAAAAAGATGAGGAAGTTGCTGAGTTTGTGAAATACATCCAGAGACACACAAATAATGTAAGATACACATATATATTAGTGCTGTTAGCGTTAATCTTGTTAAAATGACGTTAATGCCGTAACCATATACACATACGTGTGTGTGTGTGTGTGTGTGTGTGTGTGTGTGTGTGTGTGTGTGTGTGTGTAGACATATATGGATGGGTCGATATTTTTTTTTTATTTTTCTCTTGGTGTTGTCGTAATACCATTTACTTTACTTTATCTTAATGTGTACTTAATTTTGTCACCATGTGTATTTAAAAAAAACAACATGATTTTTATTTTGTGTTATCAATGCTGTCCTGGGGAGATATGAGGTCTTGTGTGACTCGAGGCTAATTCAGCTAATTGTTATGCATTTGTTTTAAAAAGTTTGTCCCTGATAGGGCTTAATCATGTCATGTCTTTTATGTTAAAATCTTTGAGTGTATAGGTCCCGGGGAAAGGGTTGTGCGGATCTTCATCTTGGACTGCAGCAAAGGAGTCGTCCAAAAAGTCCACTGGGAAGTTGGATGAGGAGGGCATGGAAATAGCTGTTTGTCGCCACGGAGTCCTCTTAGCTGCATTGAACATGTTTCGAGGGGAGATCTTTGCTTACCCCCTTTTTCTCCAGAGGAAGTTGGCAGCTAACGTCCCAGGACATATTACGTTCCTTTGCTCCGATGTGGCCTGTAAATATTTCCCCTATTTAACCAAGGTGGCTCAGCAGTGCCCTGAGCTGAGGAACCTCTTGTCAATGCGTCCTTTTCTCTCCGTCATGCATGCAAAGGCTCACACTTGGAAATGCGAGGTATACTGCAGCTTGTAGTTTTGGATTAGTTTGAGACATTTTGTTATAAGGTTGAATGAATTCAGCAGTCATGTATTGTGACCTCCTTTCTATAGATCAAATGGGGAGGTGCGTTTCAGGATGGGGCCGGTTCAACAGTTGGAGAAGAGGTGGAACAAGTAAACAGTTTCCTGTCTAGGGCGGCCATCACAACGAAGTACATGTCTAAAGCAGGTGTGTGTCTGTGTCTGAGATTCCACTCAGTCTCCTGCTCATTAATTCTAATTTGTATACTAACTGAAATGCAGGGCGAACAGACATGCTGACCCTCCTGGCTTTGGGGTGGAACAAAAGGAAAGTGGAACAACTGGGCCGCACTTTGAGCCAGCAATATCTAAAGGTCATTTTTTCAACACCCATTTTAATGTGTGTGGTAATGGGGGGAAAACACCAGTACTCTTTTAACCCTTTAAGACCTACCATAGAACCAAGTCCGCCAGAGCTTATATTAGATTTCTACATGCTGTGGAGCCATTTTTGGGAGCATTTCAAGTTGCTATACATCAATACAACCATTATAGCCCAGATTTTAATAATATGTATTCATTAAGTGCATAGTAATTACATAAATTGCAAAAAAGTGCAATAAACTACAAATAAATTGAAAATCGTTTTTGATTTTTTAATATATATTTGTAGTTAGAGAAATTTAAGAGGCTTATCCCTCAAAACTGTAAATACAAAAAAGTTGCACAAAATAGTTTCCCACCACAGGAAATTTATTTTGAGTGTCTTCATAGTTTTATTTTTGAAATACACCAATTTTTATACACTGCAGGAAAAACGAAAATAAATATTATACTGCAAATTTGCAAAAAAGCAGCATATGCATCAAAATAAACTATTTCCAGCAGTGCAATATGAGTCCTAAGCATCCCAGAAACGACACAGAAAGTCATAAAGTCAAAGATAACTTTTAAAAAGACCAGTATATGCCCTGAGGCCCTGATGGCAAAAAAGACTACATTTCCGCGAAAATGACGTCACTTCCGGTTTCGGGCAGGTAATGGCGGAAATGCAAAAGTTCGCGCTGACGTCTATTCCAACGTAGGAAGTGTTATGAACAGCTGATCGGATCGGCAAAGTGTGTTTCTGGAATATTATGTTTTTGTTCCTGCAAGCGCTTTTTATGCAGGTTTTGCAAAGCTTTATGTGGAAGGAAACCGTGACCTAGGACAAGCTGATGGCATAAGATGTAAGTACAACTCCTCCGGCTTCATATGCAAAAAAAATTTTTGCGCTAGCTCACGTGGTTGCAGTGCTACTGGGATTTAAAAATAGTTACGCAAAACAGAGCGTTCCCGCTCCGATCGGCTCTAAAGGGTTAATGTCAATATGAATGACATTTATGAATGCATTCTTAGATCATAAGGATCCTTAGAGAACAAGTGGAGAGCCTGAATGCGACCAGAAATGAGCTGGGTGTGGATGACGATACACTGCAGCAATGGGTGGCCGATGTGCAGAAATGGGCTGAAGGTGAGTCTCAATATAATGCACTCATGTATAACAATAGGACCCACCATGGCCTCATTAAAGAACTTAGAGTTAAGATTTTTCTGACAGTGTCAACAAACAATGAAAAATAAGCCTTGTAAAAGCAAATTTATGGCAGAGTTGTTGCGTTTCATCAAATTGGATAGAACCTGGGTTGAAATGATGTCGTACTAGTTGGTTTTATAAACCTGAACACCAACATACTTGTTATCTCATGATTATCATGAGATAGCAGCACATGAAGGCTCCAGATGTCTTATAATGAATGTCATCAAGTCAGTGATTACAGAGTCCACTGTAGTTTGGTGACTGTTACTCATCCTGTATTCTGATTAATATTCCTCTCACTTAGAAAGTGATCAAACTGATGGCAGCCTTGGAGCGTTGCAGGCACGAATAGAGGAGCTTGTCGTCATCATCAGAGTGCGAACACAAAGTCTTTACAGACAAAATGGTACGTCCCAGTTTCTTTGAAACGGACCGTTTGATACTTAGTTTGTACAGCTTGTGCAGCTACTTTGTAAACAGAATAAAATCAGATCCAGGTTTGTTTAAGCTGGATGTGATTTGTTCTAGCAAACAAACTGAGGAGTGTAGATTAAAATGTAACTATATACATTATGTGAAGGTGTGAATTTTTTATGATTATTTACAGATAGCAACGAGAGGCGACACAGAATTCGCAAGGTCATCTTAGTTGAGAAGAAACGCTTGGCGGCTGCTGTTGACGACTACAACAAGCTCGCTGAACCAACAAAGCAAATCGTATCCAGTGATGCCCTCATGCAGACCGACATTTGGCCCTGGCAGAGCACAAGTGAACGTAAGCTCTTGATTTCTAAATATCCTTTTTAAACAAACTCCCAGTATCTGAGCAGTAGTTGAATGTTTTGTTCTTGAATCATAATATGCTGCTATGTTTTCCCATCTGATGTTGTTAAACTGTAGCTGCTGCTGACCTCCGGACAAAGAGAAAGGTCTTTGAGAAGGTGATGGCTGTGAGGCACCTGAGAGAGGAGGAGATGATCCTTTGCAGGGAGATGCGGCATCACTGGACAGTGTTGCGAATGCGTTCTGTGGTGTTGGGGACAATCTCCTCAGACTGTAAGCACTTTATTTATTTATTAATTTTTTGATGAATCGATTGAAAATAAGAGCAGATGCTAAAGTCTTACTGGATCTTTTACCTATATCTAGATTGCTAGCTAACACTGCCTTCTCCCTTTTAAAAAAATGTTTAATTACAGCATCCTAATTCCTTGTGTTTATGAGGTGAGGGGTTTTTTTGTTTGTTTGTTTTTTTTTTACTTTTCTCATATTTATTTGTTTTGTTCTTTTTACAGCCTCCTTTGTTGGCATGTCGGAGGATGCACAGAAGGGACTCTGTAGCCTGGTTTTAAAAAAACAAAGTGAGATTCCGGTGACGTAGGCGGTCAAGATGGCAGCTTGAATGGGGAAGCTCCGTCGCAGCGGCAGCTAATTTGCATTGGACTTAGAGCATTACGCTATACAGCACTTACAAAATATAACCTCAGGACAGTGGGAAGCTTGAAGACTCTTTGTGAAAGCTTAGAAATGCTGAGTCACCAACAAAAACTTACGCTTCGACGGCAAGAAGGCGCTAGCAAGGAAACCTCGGCGAAAGCTAATGATGTGCACCCGCCCTCACCTCCAATGTCGGATACTATTCAAACTGCTACAACTGAACAAATGGCCAAAGACATTGCAAGTATTTACGTGCTACTTAAGGAAACCTCCGAGACACAAGAGAGCAAGCTGAACGCTATCCAAACTGCTACGAGGGCAGTGGAGGCTAAGCTAGCGGATATGGTTACTCGAATAAGCAACGCTGAGTCTCGTTTAGATTTCCTTGAGGATGCTAGCAGAGCGCTAAAGGAAAATCCTCCTGCTACTAGTGACGAGGTGAACGCTCTACGACAGAAATTAGACGACATCGAAAACAGAGGACAGAGGAACAACCTGCGCTTCGCCGGCTTTCCAGAAGGCTGCGAGGGCTCGGACGCTCTAGCATTTGTGCGCAACGCGATCCCACAACTCCTGAAGGTCGACTTCCCGGGCGGGCTGGAGATTGACCGCGCACACCGCAGCCTGGTGAGACGCAAACCTGACGGTCATCCCCCGAGGGTCATCATCGCCCGATTTCTGCGGTTCCAGGACAGGGAGCAGATCATGGAAGCTGCGCGGAGGCTGGGACAACTGAACTGGAACGGCCACCGCATTATGATCTTCCCTGACTACTCCAAACTTGTCACGGACAAACGAGCGGCATTTAATCCCTGTAAACGGCTGCTGCACGAAAGGAAGATAAAGTTCTCCCTACTGTTCCCAGCGGTGCTGGTGCTGAAAATGACGGAGGGCAGACGTGAGTTTACTGACCCCAAAAAAGCCCAGGACTACATTCTGTCTTTACCTTGAGTTATTTACAGTCAGGGCTTCGATTTAAACACTATCCTTTTTTTTTCTTTTCGCCCTAGCGTTAATTAACACGCTATACACGCTATACTTTGCACCTCTTAACTGTTTAGTTTCAATATTATAGGGCTTCGCAGCTTTATTTGATTTATTCAGTTGTGCTACTTTTGAGAATACAACACAATCTGCTTGGTAGAGAAGCTCACTAAGACTGTTAAATTCCTCTTTTAGTAATTCAGTTGTCATGAAGCCGTTTTCAGTTTGTCAGGGGACAGTTCTAACCAACCTGCATAGAGGTCTGTTCAGTTAGCTAAGTCCCAGAATGACTGTTTTCCTCACATTACGACGACTTAATATGCTGCTGCTGCTGGCGACGGGTCCTGTTTGTGACTGTTCGACTGGTTAGAGTCACGGACCATAAAGTTTATGTTTTGCTTTCTGGGGCTCATAGCCCACCCGAGGGTGACTAGTGTTCTCGGTTACCCCGGACGTATCTGTTTAAATGTTTATCAGTTGTTATTTTTATTTACTTCCAAACCCCCCCATTTTTCTTACAGCCAGCCTTCCAAATATTGTCCACTCGGTACTGAACTCCTGGTTCTACTAATAAGTTACCCCACTGCTATGCGTCTGATACTTATTGCATGATGGCGAATAAGCAACAGAGGGCCCTTACTTTGATGACCTGGAATGTAAAAGGCCTTAACCATCCAATCAAAAAAAAGAAGATCATGACATTTATCAAATCAAAAAAAGTTGACATTGTCTTTCTTCAAGAGACTCACTTGTCTCCCCAAGAGTCCGATAAACTTTGCCGTGATTGGGTGGGTCAGGTATTTTTTTCATGTGGCAGCAGTCAGAGTAGGGGTGTCGCAATTTTAATTCATAAGCAGTTACAGTTTAAATGCTCCCGGATGATTAAGGATGAAGATGGGCGGACATTGCTACTCTTGGCTGAGATTCAAGGCCATAGGATGATTTTAAGCAATGTCTATGCACCAAACATTGACGACCCCACCTTTTTTGGAAACTTGGAATGCAAAATTAGTGATATGGGCGACTACCCAATCCTGATAGCGGGGGACTTCAATTTGGTCATGGATGATATACAGGATCGAAGCACCCCCTCACAGCGACACTCTAGATCAGCTTCGGTCGCTATAAAAATGTGTAGGACCTTGGGTCTGGTGGACGTATGGAGAGTATTCAACCCATCCGCAAGAGATTACACCTTTTATTCTGCCCCCCACAACACTCTGTCAAGAATAGATTATTTTCTTGTGTCAAATTCTATCATGCCCTCAGCAACGTCCTGCTCTATTGGTAGTATACACGTTTCTGACCACGCCCCGGTGCTCCTACATCCGAGCTCATTTGGTAGCCCCCCCAAGTCTCCCAGATGGAGGCTAAACTCAAGCCTTTTAAATGATCCCAACTTTTTCCACTCCTTGAGAGAGCAGATCAATTCTTATATAGAAATTAACCTCTCTACAGCTCCCAGTGCGGGTGTAGCATGGGAAGCTTTGAAAGCTTTTATTAGAGGGTTCATCATCCAGCATGCCTCATATAAGAAAAGAACTGCTCTGTCCAAGCAGATAGACCTGGAGAGGAAGATTGCCATAGCTGAAGCCGCTTTTAAGGCAGACATGAGCTCGGCAAATTTGACCCACCTAACTAGACTTAAATATGAGTTTAACTCAATTCTGACTCAGAAAATGGAGTTTTCTCTATTTCGGGCTAGGCAGAAATACTTCGAAGATGGAGATAAACCTGGCAAACTGCTTGCAAGATATATTAAACAAAAAGAAGCTCAGACTATCATAGCAGCAATTAGAGCACAGGATGGCACTATGGTGTCAAAACCCTCTGAAGTGAATGAAGCCTTCAGAGATTTCTATATGCAACTCTACTCCTCAGAAATACAAGCAAACTCTCAGGAAATTAACAGTTTTCTCTCAGAGCAACGGTCTTTGTACTATATGTGTCTTTTTCTGTGTGACTTTTATCTTTCATTATTATATAAATGTGATGTATGTTATGTTCACAAAGTGAATACTTCAAAATGAGGAGGACATGCTACAACAAAGCAGACTGGGTGAATGTGAGACTTCGAGGAGGAGTACTGACACATCCATTTCAACGGGATGGTTCTAGCTGCGGAGTAATGGTCATCATGGTATGGTACAACATTAACGCAATAATATTTTTCTGTGAAATTAGATAAGAAGATGGGGTGGGGGAAGTTAAAATAATCTTAAAAGGTTAAATTGTGTAAACAGGAAGTGTAACATTTGCAGATGTTTTCAATTAATTGTTTTTGTTGTTTTTTTTTTTTTCAGATGGCCAAAGAAGTAATGGAAGCCATCCATCCATCCATCCATCCGCTTCCGCTTATCCTTTTTCAGGGTCGCGGGGGGCACTGGAGCCTATCCCAGCTGTCATGGGGCGAGAGGCGGGGTACACCCTGGACAGGTCGCCAGTCTGTCGCAGGGCTAACACACAGAGACAGACAACCATTCGCACTCACATTCACTCGCACATTCACACCAGTAATGGAAGCATTCCCAAATAAACCAGAAATGACATTTTTGACGACCAAAACAGAGATGGCCCAGGCACGAAGGACATTTGCACAGACAATACTTGAGGCCTCCGGTGTGTAATATCTTCTTCAAATGGACATATTTATTTGTGTCAAACTGATGAACACTAACATATATATATATATATTATGTTTTAGTATTTGACAGTGACAACAACTGTGCCATGTGTGCAACGGTGAAACCACCTAATCCAGGACCCTCCATCACTGACTGGGTATAGTATTTTTAAAAATTGTTTTATGTTATCTTCCAAAAAATATTTGACTCTGTGTCTTTAATGATTGTAATTGATTAAAACATAGAATTATTTATGTAATGTGTTTATGAAAGTTCATATGTTTTTGTTTACAGATCCAGTGTGATAATTGCAACCGCTGGTTCCATTCTGAATGCCTGGACATGACAAATGAACAGCTCAGCAGTGCTCAGAAGACAGAGTGGAAGTGTGTGCTTTGTGTAACCTAATTCCACATGCGGTGAAAGCTACTTGAATATCTGCTTATAGTTGTTATTGGTGTTTTGAGGAACACATGTGTAAAACACAATGTGTATAACATTCTTGCTTTGTGCACGTACCTCAAGTATTTCCTTTTTGATTTTTTGGGTTGATTTGTGTGATGACAGATAATGAATAACAATATATCTAAACTGTGTAGTAGTAATATGAGAAATCAGTAATCTGAGAAATGTAATTTCTCACCCTGACCGGTTGAGGCAGATGGCCGCCCCTCCCTGAGCCTGGTTCTGCCGGTGGTTTCTTCCTGTTAAAAGGGAGTTTTTCCTTCCCACTGTTGCTCATAGGGGGTCATATGATTGTTGGGTTTTTCTCTGTATGTATTATTGTAAGGTTTAACTTATTATGTAAGTGCCTTAAGTTGACTATTGTTGTGATTAAGCACTGAATAAATAATGTCTAAAACTAAAGTTGCTACTTGAGGTGGTGTGTGAATGACATTTTGAAAAATTTAAATTGTGTGTGGAAAGACATTTCTTGTAGTTAAGCAAATACTTCAATGAACTCATTTTGTTTGGTAATGGAATAGGATTTAATTTTATCAGAAATCCGTACAGTAATTTTGGCTGTGGATCACAGGGTGCAGAGTGGGGGTCACCCAGAGTCATAATCCAGTGAAATATCTGCGTCACCTCTTATAGTTTTCCTGTAATCTGAGATCAAAGATGAGAATATATAGAGTATAGTACAGTAAATTGTGCAAAGTTTACTATGAATTTTCTCAAAATCCATACAGTAAATTTTGCTGTGGATGACAGGGTGCAGAGTGGAGATGGCCTAGATTCATAATCCAGTGAAATATCTGCGTCACCTCTTATAGTTTTCCTGTAATCTGAGCTCAAAGATGAGAATATATAGAGTATAGTACAGTAAATTGTGCAAAGTTTACTATCAATTTTCTCAAAAACCGTACAGTAATTTTGGCTGTGGATCACAGGGTGCAGAGTGGGGGTCACCCAGAGTCAGAATCCAGTGAAATATCTGCGTCACCTCTTACAGTTTTCCTGTAATCTGAGCTCAAAGATGTCAATATGTAGAGTACAGTAAAGCACAGTGGGAAGATTTTGCTATGAATTTTCTCCAAAACCGTACAGTAATTTTGTCTGTGGATCACAGGGTGCAGAGTGGGGGTCACCCAGAGTCATAATCCAGTGAGATATCTGCGTCACCTCTTATAGTTTTCCTGTAATCTGAGATCAAAGATGAGAATATATAGAGTATAGTACAGTAAATTGTGCCAAGTTTACTATCAATTTTCTCAAAAACCGTACAGTAATTTTGTCTGTGGATCACAGGGTGCAGAGTGGGGGTCACCCAGAGTCAGAATCCAGTGAAATATCTGCGTCACCTCTTACAGTTTTCCTGTAATCTGAGATCAAAGATGTCAATATGTAGAGTACAGTAAAGCACAGTGGGAAGATTTTGCTATGAATTTTCTCCAAAACCGTACAGTAATTTTGGCTGTGGATCACAGGGTGAAGAGTGGCGACAGCCTAGAGTCAGAATCCAGTGAAATATCTGTGTCACCTCTTACAGTTTTCCTGTAATCTGAGCTCAAAGATGTCAATATGTAGAGTACAGTAAAGCAAAATGGGAAGATTTTACTATGAATTTTCTCAAAATCCATACAGTAAATTTTGCTGTGGATGACAGGGTGCAGAGTGGAGATGGCCTAGATTCATAATCCAGTGAAATATCTGCGTCACCTCTTATAGTTTTCCTGTAATCTGAGCTCAAAGATGAGAATATATATAGTACAGTAAATTGTGCAAAGTTTACTATCAATTTTCTCAAAAACCGTACAGTAATTTTGGCTGTGGATCACAGGGTGCAGAGTGGGGGTCACCCAGAGTCAGAATCCAGTGAAATATCTGCGTCACCTCTTATAGTTTTCCTGTAATCTGAGCTCAAAGATGAGAATATTAAAAGTACAGTAGAGTAAATTGTGCAAAGTTTACTATCAATTTTCTCAAAAACCGTACAGTAATTTTGGCTGATGATGACAGGGTGAAGAGTGGAGATGGCCTAGATTCAGAATCCAGTGAAATATCTGCGTCACCTCTTATAGTTTTCCTGTAATCTGAGCTCAAAGATGAGAATATTAAAAGTACAGTAGAGTAAATTGTGCAAAGTTTACTATCAATTTTCTCAAAAACCGTACAGTAATTTTGGCTGATGATGACAGGGTGAAGAGTGGCGACAGCCTAGATTCAGAATCCAGTGAAATATCTGCGTCACCTCTTACAGTTTTCCTGTAATCTGAGCTCAAAGATGAGAATATTAAAAGTACAGTAGAGTAAATTGTGCAAAGTTTACTATCAATTTTCTCAAAAACCGTACAGTAATTTTGGCTGTGGATCACAGGGTGCAGAGTGGGGGTCACCCAGAGTCAGAATCCAGTGAAATATCTGCGTCACCTCTTATAGTTTTCCTGTAATCGGAGCTCAAAGATGTCAATATGTAGAGTACAGTTGAGCAAAATGGGAAGATTTTACTATGAATTTTCTCAAAATCCATACAGTAATTTTTGCTGTGGATCACAGGGTGCAGAGTGGAGATGGCCTAGATTCATAATCCAGTGAAATATCTGCGTCACCTCTTACAGTTTTCCTGTAATCTGAGCTCAAAGATGAGAATATATAGAGTATAGTACAGTAAATTGTGCAAAGTTTACTATGAATTTTCTCAAAATCCGTACAGTAATTTTTGCTGTGGATCACAGGGTGCAGAGTGGAGACAGCCTAGATTCATAATCCAGTGAAACATCTGCGTCACCTCTTACAGTTTTCCTGTAATCTGAGCTCAAAGATGTCAATATGTAGAGTACAGTAAAGCAAAATGGGAAGATTTTACTATGAATTTTCTCAAAATCCATACAGTAAATTTTGCTGTGGATGACAGGGTGCAGAGTGGAGATGGCCTAGATTCATAATCCAGTGAAATATCTGCGTCACCTCTTATAGTTTTCCTGTAATCTGAGCTCAAAAATGAGAATATATAGAGTATAGTACAGTAAATTGTGCAAAGTTTAATATCAATTTTCTCAAAATCCGTACAGTATATTTGGCTGTGGATCACAGGGTGCAGAGTGGCGACAGCCTAGAGTCAGAATCCAGTGAAATATCTGTGTCACCTCTTACAGTTTTCCTGTAATCTGAGCTCAAAGATGTTAATATGTAGAGTACAGTAAAGCACATTGGGAAGATTTTGCTATGAATTTTCTCCAAAACCGTACAGTAATTTTGTCTGTGGATCACAGGGTGCAGAGTGGGGGTCACCCAGAGTCATAATCCAGTGAAATATCTGCGTCACCTCTTATAGTTTTCCTGTAATCTGAGCTCAGAGATGAGAATATATAGAGTATAGTAGAGTAAATTGTGCAAAGTTTACTATCAATTTTCTCAAAAGCCGTACAGTAATTTTGGCTGTGGATCACAGGGTGCAGAGTGGGGGTCACCCAGAGTCAGAATCCAGTGAGATATCTGCGTCACCTCTTACAGTTTTCCTGTAATCTGAGCTCAAAGATGAGAATATTAAAAGTACAGTAGAGTAAATTGGGTAAATTTTATTGTTAATTTTCTCTGAATCATACAGTAATTTGGGCTGTGGATCACAGGGGGGAAAGTGGAGATAAACCAAAACTGGGAGTGGATTGTGAAGTAAAATAGTGTGAGGACAGAAAACACTTCGTTTCTAAGCCAGTCGGCACCTATACCGTAATATGCATAAGAGTAGTGCAACAACATTTTAGGTGCGGCTGGCGGGGCGGCTAGCTTGACTGTGACTTCGTAAGTGAGGGCTCACTTGACCGCAGTCCCCAAAGCTCTGATCCTAGAATCGCCCCTGGTATATACTGTATAATATGAGTGAAAAGTAATGAAAGTTGGCACCCATGTAGAGAAGGTAACCCAAAGAAGTGTTCAACTGACAGTTTCATATCAACAATCACAGATGGTTTTTAATAAATGTTTAACATGAGTTTATCACATTCCTCTAAAGTTGTTACATTTCAGCAGACTTGTTCTTTGATTTCTCGGGAGCATGAACGCAGTTTGGGATGAAACTGAGCACAGGCGTAGAGCAGGTGGAGCAGAGGAAGGATGTGTTCAAAGTTTTACGTCAACTATCAGGGATGATTTTTAATGATTTTTTGAAAAAGACGCAATCAGGCTGCTGGTATGTGTGCGCGCGCCCGTATGTTTTATACGTGAGCGCGCGTCCATGTTTGTGATCAGCACAGGAGAAAAGGCGCTGCCGTAAAGCAGAGTGTAGACGCGCAAGAAAACTTATGCGGCGGACGAGAGGCGGGTGTCTCCACCGCGGCTCACAATCACGGCTCACTGTCCCGCCGTACCGTGAAGCCTGAAGAGACGATGAAGAATTAATTTAGCGCTGGGACTGGAACTAGTGTTCTAGTTTGTGTTTATCACGGACTCGTTAGGGCGCTGCACACTCGCTCTCTCAGCACATTCGCGCTCAGAAAGAAGCGCGCATAGAGCCGACTAACGTGGAAACAGGTGAAGAGACGAAGGTAAGCGGTACGGTTTGCTGACGTCACAGTGAAACCCAGCGTCATGGCTTTAACATTGAACAAATCCGCACAGGCTCAGAGACAGACCTCATCCTTTAACCGTGCATGAAAAATGAAGCTGAGACAGGAGCTCAGCGTCACAGCTGGAACAACATCAGCTGACATTAAAGAAAAGCAGACATTTGTTCCCTGATAGCAAAGATGGAGAGCGTGAGGGAACTACAGAGAGGAGGACACGGGCAGTGTGAGACACACAGCCTTGTGTGTCTCACACTGCCCTGTGATTACACTCCACACAGTATCATTAACACTAATGAAAAGATAAAGTAATAAGTTACTGTAGTTCTCAGTTACAGCCTCATGTTTCCTCCACGTTCGTCTCTTTCAGACATCAGCAGGAGGGAGGACGACCCCCCAGTGTGAGGACGATCCTCACCACATGAATGGGGGACAGGAGGCGCAGCTTCCAGCCCAGCTGGTAGGAAAGCCCTCCTCAACTTCTCTGTAACTATGGACTCTGCCTGTTGCCATGCGTGCAGGCGTTTCGGTCCACAGTGATGTCAGTCAGTGCTTTTTAAAGATGTGCAGGGTGTGAAATCTCCTGTTTGATTGTTAAATGTTCGTTCACTTTGTTTGTGCTCCCAATAAATTCACTTCATAGATGAAACAGGAAAAGGGTTGGCGTAATAAGCAAATGCTTCAGCCAATACCTTTTGATTAGCTTTGTCTCATGCTTTCTTGCTTTGTGGTAGATCTTTGTTCTGTTTTCACTGAGATATTTGAATGCTAATCAATAAAAAAAAAACAGTTCAATGTTGCCTCTTGTTTTGGTTCTGTGCCCCCATGAAAAAACACCCAGAGCCCACCCTGGTAAATCTGGTGTGGAAACGCCACTGCTGTCAAAATGTGTCTTTAAGTATCAAATATTGTATATAAAAATGTTCCTTCCACTCATTTTCATGTCCTTTTTCTGCACACTGAAATCTCAGGCAATGCTTAAACATGAATCTGTCAGCACCTAGAAACACAAGAGCCTAGAATCACTGCTTTTTCTTCTCATGCGCTTGAATCAGTGTCAGTCATTCAGCACAGAGACTTCAAACACTTGCACAAAACAATCAAGCGGTCCTTCCAAATCTGATATTCGAGCACACGGTAATAAAAACACTTGACATGTAAAAGATAATAATCTTCTGTCTGAATCTTCACAGAAATGCAAAAATCAACACGTAGAATAGAAAAGAAAACAGCAGATTTTTGGTCGCAGAAGTGAAGAAAACCCTGTTTTCCTTTTCCTACAACATTAGACAAAACACATGATTCCATCTTTCTCATGCAAACACTCACCTACAGAAGTTGTAAACAGGCAGAGAAGAATCAAAGCCAGCAAAGCTTTCCTGCACATGTTCTCAGCAGTGACGCTGGTCAGAGCTGTGCTTCTTCCTCTTGGGTTAGTGAGCGCTCAGAGCAGCAGGACACAGGGGTACAGACCTTTATACACTTGTCCATGTGTGTGTGTTGACAGCAGTCACGTGCTCACGATGCGTCTGCCCATCACTGTCACCATGGTTGGTTTCAACATGTTCAAAATAAAGCTTCAATCAATCAATCAATGGTTACAGGCGACGCTCTGAAACTGATGATCAAAGATGTCAGGTTATTGTTTCCATGAAGTCAAATAAATCCACTGTATGTTTAGATAGTGTGTTAGTGTCGTTTCCATGGTAACACTGACTATAAAAGCAAAGGCGATCCATCAGTCCAGATCAATAATGTGAGCTCATTTAAGCGCACATGTATTTTTGGGTATTCAGAGAGGTTGATGTACTCTGTCCACTGATAACTGCTGACATCTAGTGGAAATTTGATGACATTACATCAACAGTTTGTGTGAAATGAATAAAATGCAGATATACTCTAAAAATAAAATACTACAGAACTAAATAGAACACATTAATTCACACAAGGGGAAGTCATGTGACCGTGATGACAGATGTCATTGGGTGGAAAGATCAGCGCCATCAGAACACTGACTGATCTGCAGTCTGTGGCATGAAACAGTCATTCATCACTTAGCTCTCTGTAACCTGATGGAGTCAGTGTGTAAAAGAAGGTGATGCAAAGATCTGGATGGAGCAGATGGAGCAGAGCAGAAGAAGAGCAGACGCAGAGTTTCAAAGGCGCCATCATGGCTCAATAATATCAAAATAATACAAATACTAACAAACAGGAACTCAGATGGTTCTGTTCAGCTTTGGGTTGAATGTTTTATATTTATATTACTTACAATAAATACATTTTAAGAGGTGTTGTTATCCACTGAAACTCCAGTCAGGGCTGAGCTTGGCCCCCAGTGTTTCAAGATACAAACATACGCCCCACTGTGTGCTTGATCCAACATACACACAGTGGTGAGAACAAAATAGGCACATTCAATAAATCTGATGGTCATTTTGTGTGAAAACTCCAAATGGCCTGTACAGCGCTTTACTTGGTCCTAAGGACCCCAAAGCGCTTCACACATCCAGTCATCCACCCATCCACACACACATCCACACACTGGTGATGGCAGCTACGGTGTAGCCACAGCCGCCCTGGGGCGCACTGACAGAGGCTGCCGGACACTGGCGCCACCGGGCCCTCTGACTTGTATATCATGTTTAACCTGAGTAGCCAAAGAGCGGGGTCTGAAAACGATGAAGCCGGGAGTCCGCTGCTCTCGCCGGCTGGAGTGACCACTGAACCCCCCGGCTTGCTATCGAGCTGGTGGGTAACAGACGTCTCTGAAAACGTCGGCGCACTTTTGCAAATATGCAATGTCTTGATAAACCCAGCAGATATTTGAAGTTTACACAGCTCCTTTCTCCCCTTAATATATGTTAAAAGTTTATTTTGTGGCCCAGAAAGATTAATAAGACTAATTTTAAAACTTAGTAGCGGCCGCCATTGTTGGCAGCTGAAATTTGGCTGGGTCGCGCTATGAATTCTGGGATATGGTGGGCCACGAAGGACACACCCGACCCATCCTTCAAATTCGGGGAAATGAAGGACGCATTTGAAGGAGTCGAGGAATCGGGACAGCCTTCGTCGCCTGGCTGTGACGTCATCGGCCTTCAAATGCGGCCTCCAGAGGATGCAGCCGACGTTTTGGGACACAGCTTGTGTGTCTTTGTTGGACAGAGTCATGTGACCTCCCAGGGACTACACATGGAAACGAGCAGTTTAGCTCAAATCTGGCAGGTTTCCATCGTCTGTTTTTGTCCTGATGTCCATGAACATGAACACTGTCCCTGTCAAACACGTCCAGATAATCTGATCCAGTGTTGTTCTTCTTCTGTGGTGTTTGTGATGGAGCAGCAGCTGCTGATCCTGATGTCCTCCACCAAGGGGGCAGCAAATTCAGCTGACTGTCATCATTTATTAAAAAGATGTAACAATGTGACATAATGCAATATAATAGTGTCAGTTACACATTGTGGGTTGCACTGTGGCCAGAATGGACATTACCTCCTGCCTAATGGAAGCTGTCAGCCATCCTGCAACCATGAATTAGATAAGCAGAAGTGAAGGGATTGTTAACAACAATTTAATAATAAAATGTAATGTGATAGTTGCACTTTATTAGCTACCCACAATCGTATGAATGATAACCATGAATGCACTGCATGCTCATAGCAAGTTCTTTAGGTTTAAAGTGAGATCCTGCTTTAAAGGGCGCTTCATCTGCTGGGAATGACATGTTTCTTCTAGTATGTAAGGCTCAGCCCATCTTACTGGGACTTACTTTTGTAGATCCACATGCTCTAAACCTGGTGCTCCATGATTGGTGCAGAAGCTTTAAGCTACTATTAACAAATAATGACCATGGACTTAGTTGTTACTACAATAACTTATCATTGAGCAACTTTTAATTTTACTTGTAAAACTATGCAAGTAGAATTCAATGGGGCACAGTGAGCTGAGCACAGGCCCACTCTGTGACACTCAGAGGTTTGTGGATATCATACTGAGAGTATTGGACACAGTGCAGCCAGCTTGCAGCCACTTTCCCACCACTTTAGCACAATGTTTACATGAGACTCAGCCACACTAATGTTCCTGGGCAGACATGTGGTGCAGCATAGCTGATGGCACTGTACCTGCAGCTGTCATGGACAAGAACCACCCAATACCTCACCCAAGCCAAGCCTGTGCTGATGTTGTGATCTGAGACCGAGACACTAACCCAGGATCATGATATGATGTTGTGAGAGTTTCACTAAGAATTAGCTCTGATTACAAGATTTCAATCTATCGTAACTCTAATTTGTATTTACTTCAGTTTGTTCATCTTCGAGCTGTGTGCAGCTGAGGACAGTCTTATTATTACCAGGTGAGGATATGTAACAGCCACAGTCTGTAGAGATGATGTCACCATGGAGTGGTGTCTCCTTTCCAGTGATGTCACTGGAGCTGCCAATATGTGCTCCAGCCAAAGCTACACCAGAGGGTTGTGCTGTGTAACAGGTTGGTGCAGGTGGTGTTATCTACATTTGAACATTAGGCAACAGTCTCATGAAGACACTTTCTATTGTTCACTAAAGACCAACAATAACAGAGACAAAGGGAGAGCAGCAGAACTAGTGCTAACAATTAGCACTGCTAGCCTGCCCACCAACACCAGCTAATGTTATAAAAACGATGATCAATGATTTTGCTGTAACGGCTCCAGCTGTCTGTGTCAGGGACACGTTGGAGATGAAGTGAGTGATCCAGTGACAAAGGTTTGGAAACCTGCAGTCAGCTGAGACTAAAGGAGTCACCTGACCGAGAGACGAAATGTTTCACTGAGAACGTCCAGATGAACAGAATCAACCTTTGGGATAATCTGTTCCACACATCCATGTTTCACTTACTGCATTATATTTCCTCATTGCTGTGCACACAGGCCTGTGGCTTATAACCAACTCCAAGTTCAGACTCAGAGGCTGCTGAAGCTGTTTTCTGGAACAGAGACGTGTTGGATATAAAACCAACTCTTCTTTATGTGTCAGCACTGAGGAAAGGAGCAGCTTCGTTTCTAAGTGTATGAAGGACTGTAGCAGTGTGTGTGTGAGCTTTATTTCACAGACAGAACCATGTCAAAAACACAACTTCAGGTAAAAACAATACAAAATCAAAGAGTCTGATCAGAAGGATTAAACAGAGGAGTGTGGGACTGTTTTTAACAGACAGCAGGTTAAGCCAGGCTGGAGGAGTAAACTGAGCCTCGGTGTGAGCAGCAGTGTGTTTGACAGGAAGCTGAGATAAACAGTCTGGAGCCCATTTAGTGCTTCATATGAAAGTGTGAGGATTTGAAAGCAAATCTAAAATCAAGCAGGAGTCAGTGTGAGAATGATTTGTGCTTTTCCTCAGTCAGATGCTGGGAGTTTCAGTTCATCCATGTTCAGCGTGCTGTGCTTTGTGTAACAGGAGAATATGACAGTATAAATCAAGTCTTCATGTCACTGAAAGCCTCCACAGTCTGCTATGGAGGTGCATCAGTTTGGATTTACAAGAAGAACATTTCTTAAACCTGCCACAAGATGGCGCTCCAACAGAAGGGATGTCCACAGTGTAACACAGACACACACATACTGTGTGAATGTGTGAGTGAATGGGCTTTCAACACAAGGCTTCTGCTGCTACCTTTAATTACATAATTAGCTAACAAGAACAAACTGTTAATTACCACCAAAGAACGGCTCCAGATTTTAGCTGCTGACCATTTTGTGAAACGTTGATTACATCAGCTTATTGTTGATTTTTCAACCTTAATATCAGCTGCTTTAAAGGAGCCTGGTTCTCTCGCAGTAACACTTTTCTTCACTAGATGCAGTGCAGGCACAGTCTGTGTTTCTAAACTACACACTAATGTTCATTGTTGTGCAGCTAAATCCTCCCTCTGGATGGGAAGAATCCCTGTCAGGCTTCAAACACCTGGCTTGGTGTTCTGGAGCTAATGTGTCACCTGTGAGGACTCTGAGATGAACACACAGCAGACACTTCAGTTCTCCGTCTGTGTGTCCTCAGTTTCCCAGCATGCCTTGGCTGTGGTGGTGGAGGTGAATGAGGGGGAACATGCTGCTCTGTCAGCACTCAGGTTTCATACCTGGTGATCTCAGAGGACAAAGCGGCGTTACAGCAGCGCACGTTGATGAGACCTGATGCTCTGAACAGTTCAGACTTCAGCCTCACTCTGAGAAAACAAACGACTGACTGTCAGCAGCAACTACACCTGCTCCATCAGTGACGGAGAGAAGAACTGAGACTGAGAGACATACAGCTGCAGGTCAAAGGTCAGAAACGCCCGCTCTTTGTACGGGTCAGGAGTTAGTACTGCAGAGGTCAGAGGTCAGCTTGCTGACAAACCATTTGAAACAGTTTGGAGCTAAAAGCACAACAGCAGAGGAAAGAAGAGACACTGCAGAGATGATGCAAAATATTGTGTTTTGTTCTCAGCTGTCAAAAAGTGTAACACACGTGTTCCAGCACAGCCTTTGTGTACTTTCACTTCTCCATACTGTCCATTGGAAATCCTGTTTGTTACTTTTTGATTTCAGTCCATGTGTCCAAAGCAAACTTCTGTCCCACACTTTCTCTGCTGACTCTTCACCGATGCTCAGATGATCTCAGATGATTTCACCAGAACTCATCAAAATTCGGGCTCCACAGAAACCCAGACGTCACTAAACAAGCGTAACAAGCAAAGTGAAAACTGGTCGTTCAGCTTTATTGACCAAAGATAAGCTCACATGTCACCTCATGACACAGACACTTATTTCCACAGCATGCACGAGGACTGACAATAAGTGTCTATAAAGCCACTTCTATCTGCCACACCTGTGCTTCTGTCATGGTTGCTCTCCTCTCACTCTGTCATTTATCCACAGTCTGCCTCCCTCTGCTCCGTCAGCTGACGTCCTCTCTACACCACCTGCTGTGTTTTATCCTGCAAAAACACATTTAAGAAGCGTTGCACCGAGTAACGGGAGGAACTGCTATAAAATCCATTTAAAGGAGGTGGTGCTGAGTGCTGTGACTGGGGTCCCACCACTGACATCACGGGTGGAGGACATGTTGGAAAACTGCTACAAAGTGCTGTGCAGCCAGCAGAGCTTACGGTCTGTCCTGTGTGTCATACAGGCTCTCACACTTAGTGTTTCTGTGACACATTGAAGAGAAGTTTGTGTTGTTCACAGTTGTGCTTGTACTGAGTGACAGCTGACATGACCTAACAGGAATAATGTGTCTGTGCTGAATGAGAAGTAACACACAATGAAGTCTTGATGCATCTCAATCATCCAGGAAAGTGAGTCTGTTGGTTCTGTTCATCTGGACGCAGCGTTTTGTGGGAGAAACGTGTCGTCATCATCAGGTGACGTCTTCAGTCTCAGCTGCAGGTTTCAGTCTTACAAACAGGACATTTGCATAAAGACTGAAAGCAGCTGCAGGAACGATGGGCTGGGAGCTCCGTTCCTTCATCTTAATTATGCAGATTCTCAGGACCATTGATCAACAACCACTGATCCATGTCCATGAGTCCCATTCACAGAGATGTGGGAATGGCTGCAGTCACAGCATGTAAGATGGAAATAAATGAGAAGTATTTAGCTGAAGTGGATTTGATTTATGTTAGTTCTTTTTTAACTTGTAGTTCTACATTGGAAGATTATTGTGATATTGAAATATAAAAATACATTTATATTCTATTATTTTCTTTCTCAAAATAAGCGTCACACTCGTGGAAGCCGGTGTAGCCGCCGAAACGCCTGCATTTATGGAGACTTTCAGCCCCAGGTAGGCCAGTTATGGATCTTGGATCCACATTATGTCAGCAGCTGTTCTCCACCGTGAACTGTGTTCAAACAAACATGCTCACGCCTCACAGACGACAGCTTACAGTCCTGTAGAGATAAAGTGACTTCGTACAGCCCCGACCTGCAGACGCTGTGCGCAGAGGTTCAGGAGCAGAAGTCCCGTTGTAAACATATCACGGCAGACCCGACGATGTTTGCATGAACGCGCTTTTCAGCATCTCTTTATTGACCACTTTACACACACGGTTGCTGTGCGCACACAGCCGGCTGTAGCTTTGCAGCTCACAGCCCGACACACACCAACAACAGCAGAGAGAGCACAGACGTTAAGGCGAAAAGCAAAGTGAAAACTCGTTGTTCAGCTTTATTGACCAAATATAAGCTCACATGTCACCTCATGACACAGACACTTATTTCCACAGCATGCACGAGGACTGACAATAAGTGTCTATATTTTTTTTTTCTTCTTCTTTTTTTTTGTCCCGTTTGGATCTTTAGCCATCAGAATTGTTGTCTTAAGGCCAAGAAAGACACCAAGCGGATTTATTTTACCAAGTGGATCATCATGGCCTTGCCATATTGGTCCATTTGATTGAGCTTTATTATAATTATGAATTTATTTTATTTTCGGTTACTACAAACGGGACAGACATGACTGGGGGACAGGACAGGGGGAAAGAATGAAAGAAAGAGAGGGAGAGAAAGAAAACCAAAGGGGAGAAGAGACGGTGAGAAGGGGGGGAAGAGAGAAAAAAAAACACAAACAAAACACCTGGATCACCTGTATGGAGAACAAAAACAGAAGAGAAAGCAAACAGCAAACAGCAACATAATAAAAAAACAGCACCATCACAATAAACTAGCTAGCAGTAGATATCAGTAGATATTAAATAATAAAGATAGACAGCGCACAATGTGCTTTGAGGCAGCAGCCAAGAAAGCTGTAGTCCGCGTCTGTGAATACCCGTGTGTACACCTGTGTGCATACCTGTGTGGATCAGCATGCTTGTATTCCAAAGGTTTCTCCATGTAACAATCTGCTAGGGAGTGTGGGGGCCACAGCCCCGTCCACCAGGGCATGAAGCAGGTATGGAGGAGATCCAGGTCCCAGATATCCAGAGGCCCCAGAGTACAAGGACCCGAGGAGGACCACCAAAGGGGGGGAACCGTGCCACGCTCCTGGGAAGAGCTGAGTAGAGCCCCAAAGGAGAGGTCACCCCGCAGCTACGGAGCAGAGGCCAGAGGGGGTTGCAGTGGCGTGCCCGCGGGCTCTGCCGGCAGCCAGCTGTGCCAGAGAGGACCGAGCTTCAGGCCCAGAAGCCTGAGGGCACCCCACCCCCCGGAAGGAGCCCAGCCGGGCCACAGGCGCCAGGCCCCGCCAATCAGCCACCAGGAGTGAGCCGGTACATACATGAGCGCACAGCCCCAGACGACAAGGACCACCAACACACCAACGTCTGAGGGCATCAACCACCGGCAGGGAGTGTGGTGAGGGGAGATAGGCCTCCGTACTTTAGAGGGCCTGAGATGTTCCCAGAGAGGTCGAGTCTAAGACCCAACCTGACATATAGACACAGACGAACAGGCGCACGCGGACACAGACGTGCATTCCCACCCCATATGCACAACCAAATACTCGGCACTCACCCAACGTGTAGACAGACACAAATAGACACTGCACAGACAGTCGCACTCCCCAAACATACTCTATATCCCAGGTCCAGGTACCCCCGCCCTCAGAGGGGCAAGCCGCACCTAGACCCAGGAGATGTAACCCTTCTCTCTGGGGTGGAGGCAAGCGGACCGCCTCCTTATCTGCAGTAGCGGGGAGGCCCCGCATCCCAGACCCCAGTCTGACGGCCAGCACCTCCTCCCAGCCCCCCAGCCCTGACGGCTAACAGAACCGGGGTGAGTGAAGACCTCAAACCTCCCTACGCCCGCTCATATGTAGTGTTGCTGTGTGCTGTTCTAAAGTGCATTTAAAACTCAGGAGAGCATGGTACTAGCTTCCTCTCAGAGAGCAGCACGGCTCCTCCCGAAAACCCTTAGTGCCTAAATGCATTTAAAATTGAGGGTAGGGGACCAGCGCCAGAGGTGGGTTGGAGTACACCGACCATCCTCTGGATGCTGTAAAACGTGCCCACCCCCAAGGCCCTACATGTATGTGTTACGTGAGAGTGTGAGTAATGTGGATGTCTAGGTTGCAGGATAAAATTGAGGCACAGGCGGCCAGAAGGGGACAGAGGGGGAGTGCCTCCCCTGCACCCTGGTGACATACCTGCACCCCAAGCCCTGCGTGTGTGGGTGGGTGTGGTAGAGCGGGAATAGGGAGGCAGCTGAGGATGGGGAGGGAAGAAAGGGAGGGGCAAGCGGCCCCTCCCTGGGGCCAGCTCCCCGCTGACCCCAGTAGGCACCCCCACACTCTGGAACCCACCAGGGCAAGGGGGCCCAGGCCCATCCGGACCGGGGCCCGCAGCAGCAGCACCTCCCAGCCCCACAGAGTCCGGGGCAGCCCACCCGACTCCACCCTAGAGAAAACTGCACCCACCCCATCATCCAATCATCTCCCAGACTACACAAGACAATAGACACCCAGGTTGAGTTCATTCTCCACCTCTCCTATATCTCTCCCCCACCTGCAGAGTGAGCTCCTGTAGTGAGAAGACCACCTGCAAAGATATAACAACCTCCCCACCAGTTAGAGAGCCCCCTAGTAGGGCCGATGCACCAGAGGTCCCCTGCACTGGGGCTGAGCCCCCCGGCACCCACCCGCCCACTGCTCCGGCGACACAACAGCCAGGACCCAAGCCCCCAAGGCCCGGCCAGCACCCCAGACCGGGGGGCGGAGCACCCCCAGACCCCCAAGCCTCCACGCCCGTCCCGGACCCTCCCAGGGGCAGCCAGGCTACCAGGCCAGTAACCAACGTCCGCCAGCACAGACCCTCCCCCATCTCCGCTGTACGCAGCCACAAGGAAAACACCATCCAAGAGCCCCAGAGCTCCTAACCAGGTCATGGCCACATCCCCCAGGTTAGGCCCTCTAGGGAAACGTCCCTAGGGACTCCCCAGAGAAACTACATTTTCTAAGAACTGTCTGACGTTCACCTCTCACTCTCAGAAAGTAGACTTTCTTTTATTCACTAGTGAGATAAAATGCATTTCTTGGACAACATGACTTTGATATATTTGTTTTCCAGGAGCAAAGGTCTGTTTATACTGGCGAGCGATGCAGGCAGGAGGACTCTTTACACTGTGACTGACTAATCAATCTCTTCATCATGACTTCTGCTGTCGTGGTTTTAAACCTGCGCAGTGGAGAAAAGAAGCTGAAAGAAGCTTCCTGCAAGTATCTGACGTGTCTTTAAAGAACTAAATCCTCCTCATCCTCACAGACACTCCCTCCTTAACCAGTTTCTTAAACTAGCTAACAGGTGGAACGACACCACTGCGTACCAAAGGTTATAAAGTTAACCACACAGCAGACACTCTCGGTGCGTCAGCTGTGTGGAATCGAGTTGTTCTTGCATTAATACACATACTGAAGGAACTGCCATGAGAAAGGTGAACTGAAGCTTTGATGCTAAAGTTAAGAACCTTTTGTTCACACTGGCAAGTGTTCAATGTTACCATTTATGCCAGTTTATTAACAAAGTACTTTTAAAAACAGCAGCAGGGCTGACAAAAGTGCAATAAAACCAAAAATCTATGAAACAGCAAATAATGAAATATTTTCATTTCAAGACCTTTTTATTAACTCTTCTCCGGCCTTTATAGCACATTTACTTGTCTTACACTCTTTCAGTTGATATGAGTGACCAATATCTAATTCATTAGCTCACTAGTGCTTTACTGTTATATTCAGTCTGCTGACTGAGATCAGGTGACATTAAAAAAATCGCTCGTGAATGAAATGTGAAAACAAAAATCATTGTGATCAAAGCTCTCTTGTTTGCTCTGAGGCACTAAAGCCTGCACAGGTAATAAGCTTCTTGTCTTTAAGTGAGGATTTCCATTCGTTTGCAAGCAAATGAAGAAACAAAAGTTTGTACGGACTTTAGCGCCCTGTTGTCCTCATGTGTGGACGTCACATTTTATTTTACCGCCCATCTAGTTTCATAACCACAGGTTGCAGGAAGGGGAGCTTCAGTACATGTTCACGTACTGTGTTGTGTGATATACTACAAGTGTTTGTCCCATAAAGTATTTGGACAATGAACTCTGCTGTAGCTGTGTCTCTGTCCAAAGTAAAACAATCAGGATGTGTTGAAGTGCAGAATCAGAGTTTTAATTGGAGGGATTTAACAAAAGAACTGCTTTAACTGCTTACTGGCTGCGTTCAGCTGTTACTCACAGGGCACCACAGTGGGTGACTGTTCATGTGTGATTGGACACATTTTTAGGCCTGATGCCATTTCTGACACAACCCCAAAGAGATGTTTTGTCTCCTCCTGAGATTCAGCCACTGAGCTTCCACTTGGTAGGCAAATGTGTAAAGAACTATATTCAGGGGCGTTTTTAGCCCGTTTTGGGGGGTGCTTCCCAAAATGGATCAAAGCACCCCCAAAGATTTCTTACTTTTTTGACAATATTTGGTGTTTGTGTGATACACTACAAAAAATATAGAAAGTATACAGTACTTGGTTGAGATCTTTTAACAGCAGAAGTATAGATAACCCCCCTCCCAGAATGGTTTGTTCCAGCTCTCCCCTGCTCTGGCTCTGGTGCCCTTTGTGCCAGAGAGATGGTGGCTGAGACGCAGCAGAGCGGAGGTGGAAGTGCCTGGCTTAAAACAGGACATGTTAGCTGCATTTAACCTTCAGTTACTCTTTATATAGTTGGTAGGAGTCAGACCATGTTTCTGTTTACCTGAAAAACATTACACCAGGTAACCTGGTAATCTTCAACCAGCTCCGCCATTAATGAGTCACCCAAGCAACAGACATCCACTACTGTAAATGCAACTGCTGCAAAATGCACAAGCCCTGAAAAGGTTGTGAAGTTATTCTATCCAGAATATGTATTGCACACTGACACTGAGCTTGAGCAAGTCCGCCAACAATACTTTGAGTTGTCAAAGAAAGGTGAAGAGCGCAGCTGCAAAATGTCAAAGGAGCTCAGATGTCGGCTCATCCGAAACACCATGACTAGTATGATTGCAATCCTGAGGGCAAAAGGGGATGGAGAATCGCATAGATACCCATCAAAACCAGAAATTACAGCAATGGCAAAGAGAATAGTGCAGTACTACCCTATGCTACAGGACCAAGGCATCAAGAATACATGGGTAAGTGAAATGCATCCACTTCAATACCAAAGTGTTTCATGTTGGACATTTTAGTAGTGGTTGGAAAAATGTATTAAATTTCCTATACAGGTTACTGTGTACACACAGCTAAACAAAAGACTGCAAAATGTGAGATCCCCACAAAAAGCCACTCCAGATGGGAGACATTCAAAGAGGTAAGGCTGCAACTAATTAATTTTAATTCATTAATTGATAAGTTGTTTAGTCAGTACGATGTTTGAAAGTTGTGAAAGTTTTTCCCCAAAAGTCTTCTTTTGTCCACAACCTGACAATTTTAATTTCAACGATAGAGGACAAACAAAAAAGCTAAAATCATGTTTGGGCATTTTATTAAGGAAAGAAAGAAGTGATCCAAAATGATCAATCAAGTATTTGGTGACCTGCCTTTAGTTTCCTCACCTGTTTTAGCATGAAAGGAAGAAGCACTTTGTGTTACACTTTGTATATATGAATATGGCTATACAATAAAGATATGAATTGATTGAGTTTATAGTTGATAACTAATTGATTAACTGACTAATCTTTGCAGCTCTGCCAAGAGGCGACGTCTTGATCAGCCAAGTGACGTAGAAGAAATGGATTCAAGTGACTCAACAATCATTCTGGATCTGTCCACAGAAGGGAGGAGCACCCCAGAGTCGGCCAGTAAAACAAGTGAGTTAGAAGGTGAGTTTCAACTTTACATTTACAAACTGTGTGGTCATCATAAAAAAATAAAACAAATATACCTGCATGTTGAGTCAAGATGGCAGTCCTGACATGACAGAAGTAAAAGGCTTTAAAATGGGCATCAGAAAATGATAACTACATCACATTTTTCCTGTTTTACCATCAGTTTGTTAACATTTCTGTGGAAATTAATGTTAATAAAGTATTGGTATTAATAAAAGCCAGTATATTATAAATTTAAAGAGCTGTGTACTGTGGTGTGTTTATAGTATAAGTCTGTGCAACATCACTGTCTCTAACCACTCAGTATATCATGTAAAGTAATGTTTTTAAAAAACAATGTGCCTCACTAGAGGCTTTTTTTCCCTCTTTTTAACTGTTTTTTAATTTAGGTTCCAAACTAATTTTTAAAGTGTATTACCCTGACACAAAATATCTCTTTGCTATGTCTTTAAGGAAAAAGGAAAGCACAAAACCTACTTGAAGAAGAACCCTCTACCCTGCCAAGTCCTAATAGTGAGTCCATCCAACTGCCTCATGGCTGTGTGTGTGTGTGGGCACTTCTTTATAGGGGTGCACTTGTGTGCCTACATATAATTGTATATGATTGCATGACCATATGTAAATTGGCATTTGCATGGTAAATATTTTGAAAAATGAATAAGTATTTAAGTTCAGTTAAGTTCAGAGCTGTATTTTTTTTTTTAAGATTTAACTCCATTAAGTATAGTCTATAGACACTTGTCATTTTAATGACATAATTAATGACAGATTTTTTTTAAAGTGAGAGACATTATTTATGTAATTTTGTGTCTTGCAGCAAACAAGCCTGCAGATATCAACAGTCCAGACACCCACTGTCCAGCAACTTTGGCCAAACACTACAAGACCCTACAAACTTTGTTTAAAAGAAAAAACCCAAACCAGCAGGATGTCTCTCAGCTCCTGGATTTGGAATTTTCAGCCAGAAGAGCATTCATTGATTCAAATACTATTCACGAGGAGGACAGACACAAAAAGGTTCTAGAAGCATATCCTTGCTTCAAGGACATTGGACATGTAAGTCATTGTTGAATCCATGTGATTCAAGCCAAACAATTTTTATCATACCAACTTCTTGCTCCTCAGTGATGCATTGACATGTTTGTATTGGTATGCTGAATATTTTATAGGTGATGGAGGAGCTTCATCGCATTTTGGATAAAGAAAATGCCAACTTCATCAATGAACTGAAGGGAAGATGGCAAGATTTCTGCCAGAAGGTGCAGTTTTTTGGTGTATGGAAAAAGACGCTGAAGCCCCCAATGGGAATGGATAAAGGTAAGAAATGATGTTTTGGTGTTATTGGTCATCAGAGTATAGTTTGGATCTTTAAGCATGTTAAAGCAGTAGTCTGTAAAGTAATGTCACTGAGGACAGGAGGAGGAGAATTTGAAATTTTAAAGGCCTAATCCCCCACTCCCCCTCTCCTTCTTGAAGCAGCTGAAAGCCGCACCTTTACTAGTTATGCGCAGGGAAAACAGACTCAACGCTACAAAAGGCTAAAAATACAAACCAACAGGCCAGTTTAGGAAAAGGTTGTTGTGTAGGCTCACTACACAACATACAATGTAAGATAAATCCCTTTTTGTTCCCCCTCCCTCCCCTCCTCAGCATTAAGTTTTACAGACTGACATTGATGCAATGTAAGTCAATGTAGGTGTAGTTAGCATACAAGCATAAGTCATATTAGCCTACTGTAAACACAGTATACAATTATCTACACCATTTAGCATTTTTTAGGTTACTGTGACAAGTTTAAACTATGGATTACAGCTTTAACTTTCATGTGCTAGTGTCTTGTTGTTCACCTTTTCAATCCACGATGGTTGTCACTGGCCAAATATTTGTTGTTGTTGTTTTGTTATTTTTGATCTTGAGGATTTTGTTTAAGTTTGGTAATGAGATGATGATTCTTTTTTCTGTATAGCTGAACAGGCTCTTGAGATCCTACATGTGCTGCCATCACTGTTCCCATCCACCTCTGCTCCTCCAAAGAGGGCACGGGATGCGAGTGAGGCTCTGGTGCATGTCCTTGAGGTGAGTTGTGTAAAATGTTTTTTGTTTTTGTTCTTTTTGGGACAACAGTATTAAAAAAATGCTTCTTCTGATGAATGCCAAAGTATTTTATATTCACATATTATATGTTCTAAGCCTTCAAAAGGCACCTAAAACACATTTTTGGAATGAGGGTTCTCACAGGTTAGATCTCTGTGACCAGTAAATACAAACATGGATGCATTACGTGGTAGCACATTTTTATCACCTCAATGATACCTAATTAAATGTAGCCTTTGTTTTCTGTTTTTCAGGAAGGCTAGACAGATGTGAACACTAATTCCATCGAGAATAATTAAAAGTAGCAATTTCAGATGTGTTTTCTCAGAACCTCAACTTTTGTTGTAATTTAGCTTTAGTTATGTGTTTGAAACAAAAGTGCATCATCCTTACAAAAGTATGTCTGTGTGTCAGGGGTAGACATTTGTTCAAACACAAGTAAGAGAAATGAGACAACTGCAGACCGACTCAGAGTGTAATTAGAAAACGTGCGCACGGGTGAATGCCTCTGAGAAGACACACACACGGGTGAATGCCTCTGAGAAGACACACACACGGGTGAATGTCTCTGAGAAGACAAAACACACCGAGCACAGGCTCGCTTGCTTTATTTATAAGGCAAAAATGGGTTACATAGTACTTCCTCTTTTAACTGTCAGGGAAGAGGTTAAACATTAAATCAGCTTATCTGATCTTTCACACACTGGGATAAGAATACAGAAGTATATCATGCTTTATCTGACATCACAGACACTATAGGAAAAGAATGCATCATTATATCATGCTGTCAAACATCTCAGACACTTAGGTAAGGAATGCATCAGTTTTCCTTTAACAATAGACTTGATTAGGTAATTCTTCAACAATAGGCTTGGTTATGTGAAAATATATGAACACACAAAATATAAGGCATACTTGGTTAGAATATAAGGCTCACTTGATTATATTGTATTATAGAGATTTGGTTATAATGTATAATGTAGAAAATCTCTAACACTGTGTTATGTGTTAAAGGACCAAGAAGACCCTAATACCTATCTGATGAAACGTCCTCTCTCCTGCCCAGTCCTGATTGTGAGTCCATCCAACTGCATCCTAGCGGTAGGAGATGTGCCAATAACCACGTTTCCAAAAGACTTGGTTACCGAGGGTGCTTTATACCTTATGGCCTACTATTACACCCTTCACCTTACATACCCAAAGTGTGTAGCCACTCTGCTTTCCGTCATACAGACGGAGGTTCTCTTGGACAAAATCCATGAGAGAGATCTCACATCATCTTACAAGAAGAGCATGGCTGAGTGGACTGCTTTTATTGGCCAGTAAAGCCAATATGGTCAGATGGACTATAGGAAAGCACTTCCTCTCTCCTTCCACGGCTACTACAGTCCATGTTGGTTGTGATTGATTTTTGTTTGTACTTTGGCCAGGTTAGCCCAGTGTTATAATTAAGGGTGCACGATAATATTGGCTAACATGCCGGCATTTTGTGTTTGGTTTGTGCAGTGCAGAGACGGCCTCGCTTTTAGTTAATTTTAAGTTGTTGTTTTTTGTTTTTTTTTAAATGCTGAGTTTAGACAGAGGACTATTCAGAAAATAGGCTCTACTGTGAAAGAGTAAATTGACTAAGCTGAGACTGACTAGTTTGGTATAAAAGTAAGAATTGCTTTATTGTGTATTGGCTAGTACAACTGTAAAATATTAGATATAGCTGAAAAATCAAATAGTGTGCATCCTTAATGATACTGTTATGGTATTGTTTGAAGAATGTGGTCAAATGTTCATGTTAAAAGCACTTTGTAATAATAAACGTTACAGGTTGAGGAGTTTTAGCCTAGCAGTGTTTGTCTGTACTTTGCCTGTGCAATGCACATATGTTACAGGTGTGTTTGGTGTTAGATTGGGCAGGGGAAAAAGTCACTGCAAAATGGCTTTCTTTTATGTAGTCCCCTCTGTTTATGGGGTTTTATCAATAAAGTTATTGCTTTTGAAGTCTATAGTTCTCATTTTTTTTGTCTTATAAACAGTAGGTAAAAGTCTTGAATATGGGGTAAATGCACTAGAAATAGAGAATTATTACAAAAAAGATTGCCTAATACTAGTAAAAGAATGCTAACTTTAGTACATTTTGTCTCGAAATGCCAATTTCTAATCTTATTTCAAGTAAGGTGTTGGACTTAAATCTAGATGGGTGTCACATTTTTAGAACTGAAAATAAGTTATATACACTGAAAACAATGAGGATGATGTTGGGAGGTTTATAGAAAAAATGCTTTTTTTGAGGGGAAAATACTACTTTTGAGCACCACAAACTTATTATGAGACTCAAAAACTTCACAACACTAGTAAAATATAGCTAAGAATGAGTTTTTCCAGCTAATTTCAAGATCTCGTAAGGCTTGATTCACTGTCTTATTTCAAGAAATCTTGTCAAGAGAATTTTCACTTGTTCCATTGGCAGATTTTTTCACTTATTTCAAGCAAAAAATAACTTGTATTAAGTTTTTTTTTCTTGTTTTTGGAGGGCCATTTTTTCCAGTGTGCTGTTAAAGACAATTCATGACTGTTCAAACACTAAAATCATGCCCATCCCTCCTGATTGTACACACACACACACACACACACACACACACACACACACACACACACACACACACACACACTATTTTATAATTTAGATTATTTTGTTGTTTCCTATTACATATTTCTATAATTTTTTATAGATTTATACATAATTATTCAGTGATAATGAATCCTATGTTTGTTTATTCAAAAGGAACCCCGTTAGCTTCCGTCAAATACTCACATAAAATATTACAACATTATTACAACAATATTACACAATAAAGTGGATTCAAGATATCCACATAATTTCACTCTTACATCCACAGTGAGGTTTCACAATTGTTCAAATATAAGCAATCAATAATAATAATAATATCAATAACATTGAGGCACATTACACAAATTTCAAAAACAAATCATATCTTACAATATTTACAACAACTAAAAGCTCTAATAAATCGGTTTTTAAGTGTTCATTGAAGTTTTGAATAATTCTCTAATTTTTTAAGGCAACTTATTCCACTTAAAAGTTGCTCTAAATGTAACAGTTTTACAAAACGTTACTTTTAACTCGAGCATTTACTAAATTGCAGCTTGTTGAAAACTGTGTAATATGATGATGTATTTCATCTGGATACTGCAGCTGAGCAGAATAAATGTGGTGTGTTTAACAGAATTGCTTTCTTTAGAACTACAAGTAAGCCATAGAATATTTTAGCCTGTACAGGAAGCCAAGAAAGGTTATTATGCATTTGATCAATATTAGTATAGTATGAACATCTTCACACTAATCTGGACGCCTTATTCTGGACTAACTGAAGTCTGTTAAGATCTGTCTTATTAGCTGCTGACCAAATGATTGAACAATACTCCAGATGAGACATTACTAGTGCATTAATGACATCTTTCATAATGAAGAAGTGATACACAAAGAGCATTTCATAGCCATAGCTATGCCTTGTCGGCAGAGTTATGTGACATTAGTGATGTTTGTACTTTCAGCGTTAACTTGGTTTTATAGCCTTTAAAATATACGCCGTTCAATAGTCGACCTTAATCTGACAGAGAATGTGATGATTTTGTGGATAATTAAAGTCAGTCATATATCCACAAACACAACAAGCTGAAAGTCAGTGATGCTGCTCGGTTTGCAGTCCTGAACATCACGGCACAAGCAGGATTCACTGCACTGTTAATGTTAGTTGTGTTATATTGCTGCCTCTGTTCGGTGGTGTCGAGCCAAACGCACTTTAACGTGTGTTTGAACGAGCTGACGGTTCACTCGTTAAGCTGAAAGAAAGATGCTTTAATCACAGCAGTCACACATGTGTCCACTGCACCATCTGGAACTCTTCTTGTTTACACTTGTAATAACACAAACACTAAATCCTGCTTCTCTGGTGCTGTTGTGTAGCAGTGTGTACACCTGAGACTGTCACCTGTCTGTCTGTCCTGCACTCTCTCTCTGTTTCTTTCTCTCTGATTGTGGAATAAAAGTATGAACATGTGTTTATAAGTTACACTTGTGTTTGAATCCTGCAGCTTATCACATATTTGATTTCCATGCGTGACGACTGCAAGTGTCCAGAGTGAGGACAGACTGAGGGACACACTGCTGCACATCATCTGTGAGGCTTTGCAGCCCTGATGATCCACCAGGACAAACTCAGCAGTGTGTGAGGAAGAGGAGGAGGAAGAGCCAGCAGCAGCTGACAGATGGAGAGAATAGACAGACTGTTCCCTGTTTGTGAAGGACTGCTAGGAAAGTTTAACATAACTGTCTGTGCTGAATCATCCCAGTGTTTCCAGTGTGGGAGAAAGTACTCAGAGTACTCAGGGCCTTCAAGTTACACACTATGAAAGGCAGCAACAAGTTTAATGTTCAGAAACCTAAAGTCTGTATCAGCAGCAGAATGGAGCTAAAAATAAATGTTGGTTTCAGTTCTATGAAGCTTTGAGTATTTTGGATCAGTAGCTGCTGTGTTTGTTGCATCATATTGCTGTAACTGTTTATATGCTTTATATATTCTGGGCTAAGTTGATCTATAGTGTTACATCATATTCTATAAGGATGTTATGTGTTTGTAGACTTTCTGCCCAGTTTGACCCATTTAGCAGAAGTCAGCCTGTTTAAGGCTCTGATATCTATTCTGTGTGACTTACAGCAGTTATGACATGGTCTGATTTTCTCACCCAATAAAGGAATATTTCATATATCAGTCTACTCTTCATTCTATCAGACACAGTTATCACAGCTCCTACATTTGCTTTTTACACATATATGTAAGCACTGAGCCAAATGTAATAATGCCAATATACTGAAGGAACAATATTTGTCTCTTATATATGATACATCTATATATATACACACACTGTCACAGATACTTGTCTGTGAGTGAAGTGATTAATATAATAACTATAATATTGGCCATATTATATTTACATTACCACAGTGAGATGACTTTAGTCTCATGAACAACATCAGCTAATTGTTATTTACAGCTAATTATAAATGACTGTTCAGCACAGAAATGAAGCCCAACAATCATGTTTTACTGGCTGAAGCGGGGGCTGGACCAGGCGAGGCTGAAGCTAAAGCTGAAGCTGAGGCGGGACCAGGCGTGGATGAAGACACGGAGGCCGGACCAGGCGTGGATGAAGACACGGAGGCCGGACCAGGCGTGGATGAAGACACGGAGGCCGGACCAGGCGGCGCGGAAGCCTCTGGCTGGAGACAGGCCGGGCCAGCGGGTGCGGAAACCCCTGGCTGAGGAGCGGCCGGGCCAGCGGGTGCGAAAACCCCTGGCTGAGGAGCGGCCGGGCCAGCGGGTGCGAAAACCCCTGGCTGAGGAGCGGACAGGAGCAGACTGGACTGACTGGACAGGAGCAGACTGAGCTACAGGTGACTGGACAGGAGCAGACTGAGCTACAGTTGAGTGAACTGACAGGGCTGGAAGCTGAGCAGCAGGTGAGGGAACTGACTGAATTGAAAGATGAACAGCAGGTGAGGGAACTGGCTGGAGTGGGGATGCTAAAGGAGGAACAGAGGTAGGCGAGGCTGACGACCGAGCTGAGGTTGGTGGTTGAGCTAATGACTGAGCTACAGACTGAGCTAGTGACGGAGATAAAGCTACAGCTTGTGCTAGTAAGGCTGGTGCCTGGGCAGGGGACAGGTCAGCTAACTAGGGATAGTGCGAGGGCGTGAAAGGCTGGGTCAGGAGGTGGATGAAGTGGTGAAGTAGCAGGTGGACCGGTTAGCTCTTCCAAGCCTCCAGGAAGGTCAGGCTGGGTTCGGGCTGCCCTCAGCCTGGGCGCTGGGGCAGGCACCCCCACCCGAGAAATAGAAGCAGGTGTGGAGGTAGACTGGGTCGCAGCTGCCCTCCTCCTGGGAGCTGGCACTGGTGTGGGTGTACACTGGACCCTAGCCATCTGAGGAGGTGAAACGGCTGAAGGGGAAGGCTGAGTCTGGGCCGCCGTGCTGGTGGGAAATGGCTGAGTAATGGGTGTGGAAATAGTTACTGGGTGTGTGATCCTGGCAGGTTTATCGGGGATTGTGCTGGTCCTTCTGCCACCACTATTTACAGTCTTTGAGGGAGCAGAGCAGAAAAACTCTTCCCAGTCCACATCCTCCGGGAGGGAAATATCCCATGAATCAGAGATGGGTTTATTATTGGTTTTAAGTGGAGAGTCAAATGAGGGTGGAAAACAGTCGCTGGAACTCACCTCCGGGAATTGCTGGAAATAGTCCATTTTATAGCGGCGAATTTTATAGTCCACTTTCTCCGGGAAGAGGAAGCGGCCGGGGCAAACAGCGGAGCCTCTGGCGCGGTAGCCTCCGTTGAGCCGAGGTGGGAGGTGTAGCCGCTGTGCCGTGGCGAAGGTGGAGGTCTGGCGAATGAGGCGGCGGGTGTGTGAGCGAGGAGCGGAGTGGCGAGAGAAGGAGCGGCCGTGAAACGTGAAAGCGCGGCGTGAAACGTCCACTCTCCGCGGCAAATGCTCCGGTGCAGGTGAGGCAGCAGGTGGGGGAACGCGGCGTCTCTGAGGCCCGCCCAGAGCCAGGCGAGTCCCCTCGAAGACATGCTCTCTCTCCCCGAAGAGCCGCTGTTTTCCCCTGAGCTCCTCTGCCCAACGGGAAAGCGCTGCCTCCTGCCGCTCGTAGAGGTCCGAGTCTGCTGGGTTCCAATCGTGTCTTCGTGGCACGGGTCGTGTCATTCTGTCAGAGGTTGTATGGAGGCGAGGAAGAAGGAACCCAAACGCAGGACTCGCAGGTAGGTGAAGATTTATTATAAGGAGTGGATGAACAGAACAAAGGGAGAAAAACGGCTGGCTGGCTGGACGACTGACTGAAGGACTGACTGAAAGACTGAATGGCTGGCTGGCTGGCTGAACGCAGGCGGAAACGACAACATAACATCAACATCAATGACACGACAGAGAACTGGTGAAACCGAGGAACTTAAATACACAGGTTGAATGATGACAATGATTGGAAACAGGTGAGTACAGGGCTGAACATAATCCGAATAATGACATGGGGAAAAAACAGGAAGAGAGAACATTAATGTGGCGAACTAAACTGAACATGAACAAACTGAAATCACTGGGTCAACGACCCAGGAACCCTGACATTTATAGTCCTGTGGTCTCAGCCTCAGATACTCATCAAATCACACAGAGCTCATGTAGAAACAAATGAACTAAATATGTTCTCCTTCATTTCTGTCAAACAAAGCTGTATGAAACGTTTCCAGCTGTCATGGATCGCTGTGTGGCAGGCAGGATGAGGACCCAATCGCAAAACTCACACACACGAGGATGAACTCAAAAAACACAGCTTTATTGCTGGCCACGAGAAACAATACAAAATAAACTAAACTGGGAAAACTAAAGCACAAGGAGAGAGAAACAGGGAAATCCACACAGCATGAGGGAGAACGCGACGCCGAACAGAGGGAGACTCAGACAGAAATACACAGAGGGTAAACGAGGAAAGTGGGAACACACGGGGAACACAGGTGACACTGATAATCATAACGAGACAGGGCGGGGTGAACTGAACATGACATGTACAGGCGTGAGAGTCACAAAGTAAACAGGAAGTGCACAGAGGTTCAGACAGGAGGAGAGAGAGCACGGGGAAAACACAGACATAACGGGCTGGGGAAACATGGAATAAAACATAAGGAGAGACGAGGGCTCACAGATACACAGAGGGGCACACAGGGGGTAAAAGCCATGAAGGGAAAACACTTAGGGAACAACACAACAGGGCAACTCAGAAAACATGGCCTAAGCAAGGAACAAAATACAAAAATACAAGGAACTAAGAATACTGGGCCCACATGGCCCAGGACCATGACATCACCCCCCCCTAAAGGGCTGGCTCCCGACAGCCCAAACCCGAGAAACAAAACAAAAACAGAAAACAACCCACCCAGGGCGGGAGGCGGGGGATCAGGACGGAGGGACCAGAACGGGAAACAAAACAAACAACAGAAAACACAGGAGCACATGACCATAGTCCAAATAAAGTTCAGGGGGCCGACCCAGAGCCCACAGGCACAAGAGTTCACGGGTCACACGGTCGGGGGCCGACCAGGCGGGTGGCACAGGTGACAGAGATGGTCCGGAGGCCGGCCGTGCGGAAGGCAGCGGCGGCGGCGAAGGAGACGACGGAGCAGTTCAGGGGGACGACCGCGCGGAAGGCAGCGGCGGCGGCGAAGGCGACAACGTGGAAACAGTTCAGGGGGCCGGCCGCGCGGACGGCAGCGGCGGCGGCGAAGGAGACGACGACGGAGCAGTTCAGGAGGCCGGCCGCGCGGAAGGCAGCGGCGGCTCTCCAGTCTCAGGCGTGCTGGCCATGGCCTGGTGGGCACAGGACCAGTCGAGGCATGACCAGACGAGGCAGGACCAGGCGATGACGGGGCCGGACCAGGCGAAGCACAGGCCGGAGCCGCAGCAGGCAAAGCAGAAGCCGGAGCCGCAGCAGGCAGAGCAGAAGCAGAGACCGAAGCCGGACCGGGCGACGTTGAAGGCGATGCAGAGGCCGGACCGGGCGTGGGTGCAGCTGATGCAGAGGCCGGACCGGGCGTGGGTGCAGCTGATGCAGAGGCCGGACCAGACCACGTCTGAACGGGCCCCTCGGACCCTCCAGCGGAGACGAGGAGGTGCTGGCCGGGCTGACCTGAGCCGCCAGCGGAGACGAGGAGCGGCTGGAGAGGTTCCCCTGAACCCCCAGCGGAGACGAGGAGCGGCTGGAGGGGTTCCCCTGAACCCCCAGCGGAGACGAGGAGCGGCTGGAGGGGTTCCCCTGAACCCCCAGCGGAGACGAGGAGCGGCTGGAGGGGTTCCCCTGAACCCCCAGCGGAGACGGATGCAGAGCCAGCAGGTGCAGAGACTTTTGGCTGAGGGGACGCTAACTGTAGCTGCACAGGGCACGCAGTCGGCTTAGGATGCAACGGCTGGGGCTGTGCAGGGCAAACAGTCTGTCCAAAGTTTGTCAGCACCACGCAGTCCTCAGCTGGCGGAGAAAGCTCACAAAGGCTTCCAGCTGAGGTTGGCAGTGTCTGAGCGGGTTGCTGTGCTATGAACTGAGCTGGTGACAGAGGTAATGACAGAGCTAATAATGACTGAGCCGTTAACTGAACAGGCAATGGAGTAAGACACTGAGGTGGTAACAGAGCGGATGACTGAGTGGGTAATGGAGCCGTTAACTGTGCTAAAGACTGAACTGGTGACAAAACAGGAAACTGTGCTAATAACTGAGCCACTGACTGAGTTATGGACAGCAATGCCAGTTGTAGTGGTAGTTGCGCTTGTGGTAGATTAGGTGTCTGGCTCTGGGTTGCTCTCCTTCTGGGAACAGGAACAGGTGCTAGGCCTGGCCGAACACCAGTCATCCCCACCCGAGGAACAGATACGGGTGCAGGGACGAGCTGGTCTCTGGCTGCCTTTACCCTGGGGGCTGGTGTAGGTGCAGGAGCTAGCTGGACCTCTGTCGCTCCCACCCGAGGAACTGAGACGGGTGCAGGAGTCGGCAGGGTCACGGCTGACCTCACCCGGGGAACCGGAACAGGCACAGGCGACGGCTGGGTGTCCATCAACCCCACCCGAGGAGCAGGTACGGGTGCCGGGATGAACGGAGCCTCTGCCAGGCTGGGGATAGAAGCAGGGACCGGCTGGACCTCAGCCACCCTCTCCCGAGGAACTGATACGGGAGCAAGGGAAAGCTGGGCCCGCGCTGCCCTGGTTACAGGAACAGGAGGCGGAGAGTGAAGCACAGGAACAGAAACAGACACAGGGAAAATCGAGTTAGTGGAGCTAGAAGCAGTGTTAGTGAACAGAGATTCATGGCGAGTCACTCCTGGCAACTCTGTAGGCCTTAAGCTGTCCATGTTAGGAGTAGCAGTCTCTAAAACAGTCATAGCACAGGAAGATCCAGGTTTAGCAGAGTCAGAGTCAGTAATACCGAGCACAAAGGGATCCGTTGCGGACACAGGAGCATTCACACAAACGGTTTCTAAATATATAGGTTGGAGAGCAGCATAGTCCAGGAGTGAAGAAACACCATTCACAGTCTTATACTCAGCAGGTACAGGGACCTCAGAACTGTTAACTTCACGGTGTTGTTCATGAGTATGCAGCTCAACAATAGTCTTTTGCTTCTCTAAGGTGAGATTATCAGTCTGTGTGTTAATTGCTGCTGACCTGGGAGGAGCACAGGAAAAATAGTCACTCTGAAACATGGGCGTGAGGGTAGGTAATGCAGGTTCAGGATTAACCGACCCAGAATTACCAGACACGGAGTTAATGGCCTCTGGGATGACGCGCATGGAGCTTACAGTGCCAGGATTCTTTAATTCAGCATGAACAGCAGTCTCTAGGGGGGTAATGAACTCAGTCTCGTGCTTAATAGGTGCAGAGGTGAACTTAGAAACATTATGAGCCCTGGAAACACAGTCATATTCAAACTCACTATTCATTTCTGATGTGTTACGGACCTGAAAAACAGCGGACTCAGGAGCAGAATATTGTCCGAGTCGGTCCGACTTGGAAGTGGCATGGAAAAAACTGTCAGTCACTCACCACCGGAGTTTGCTCAGTAACTTTAGGGTGGCGACGGCGTGAGCGCCGTTTATTCCTGGGAACTGTGCCGTGAGTTCCCGAGGCAGTGGGCGCAGGCACTTCGGTGATGTCGGCTGGCTGAGCCGATGACGAACCGGGCTGCGCCGGAGAGACGGGGAGCTTGTGCAGCTCCGAGCGTGGAAGTCCCAGGAAGAGCGCAAAGGACTGCAGCGGAGATAGGCTGCTTGTCGGAGGCACGAAATCTCTCCTCGGCCGCTGAGTAACCCTCTTCTTTGCGCAGGACGTGGGCGGCGACTGGGGAGGTGAACCGGAAGTTGAGAAGGCCGGAGGAGTTGTGGCAGGCGATAGGCTGAATCCTCCAACTCTTATCACCGTGGGACGATGTGGGGGAAAGGCAGCAGCGTTTGCAGTTTGGAGGCTGCGCGGCCCACCTAGAGCCAATCGAGTCCCATAGAAGGCAGACTCGCGCTCCCGGGCATGCCGAGCCTCCTGCCTTCTCCTCTCATTAGGGAAGGCGGAGTCTGCACGCTGCCGGTTCCGTACGGAGTTTGCTGGGTCCATTACTGGTCGCGTTCTTCTGTCATGGATCGCTGTGTGGCAGGCAGGATGAGGACCCAATCGCAAAACTCACACACACGAGGATGAACTCAAAAAACACAGCTTTATTGCTGGCCACGAGAAACAATACAAAATAAACTAAACTGGGAAAACTAAAGCACAAGGAGAGAGAAACAGGGAAATCCACACAGCATGAGGGAGAACGCGACGCCGAACAGAGGGAGACTCAGACAGAAATACACAGAGGGTAAACGAGGAAAGTGGGAACACACGGGGAACACAGGTGACACTGATAATCATAACGAGACAGGGCGGGGTGAACTGAACATGACATGTACAGGCGTGAGAGTCACAAAGTAAACAGGAAGTGCACAGAGGTTCAGACAGGAGGAGAGAGAGCACGGGGAAAACACAGACATAACGGGCTGGGGAAACATGGAATAAAACATAAGGAGAGACGAGGGCTCACAGATACACAGAGGGGCACACAGGGGGTAAAAGCCATGAAGGGAAAATACTTAGGGAACAACACAACAGGGCAACTCAGAAAACATGGCCTAAGCAAGGAACAAAATACAAAAATACAAGGAACTAAGAATACTGGGCCCACATGGCCCAGGACCATGACACCAGCTGTTAGTATCATGGTTGCTAGGCAACCTGGGCAGCACGACGGAGGCTAGACGTCCCATTTCACGAGCCTACGAGCCTCGCACTTCGGCCTTAGCGGTCTTTGAGTACGCGCCCCTTGAGGACTTTAAAGCTGCAGAACCTGAATCGGGATACAGCCATGATGATCTCCAGCCTCGTGCTCGCCAACATTCTCACCTGAGTTAAGAAGACGATCACTGAAATGGTCTCAGCAGGTCCTTTGATGACAGCAATGAAATGCAGTGGTAAGGCTTTTTGGGGATTAAGTTCGTTTTCATGGCAAAGAAGGACGATGCAGTTCATCTGATCACTCATAACATTCTGGAGTGCAGGCAAAATGCTATTATAAAAACTTAAGCAGCAACTTCTCCAGGTTCCAATATTTATGCAATTCTCAAACCTTTTGGCCACGACTGTATAACCTCTTCTGAAGTTTAGTGGATATTATACATGGTTATGCTCAGGATGTGTTGGCCAGTTTCCACTGGAAACGCCTTTTGGTTAAACTGTCAGCGAGGAATTTGCATTTGCACTGTTACATTTTTATATAACTTTAATGCACATAAACAACAGCTGCTTGTTTCAGTGAAAATACATTGATGGGTTTGTAATAAAGTTGTGCAGCTGTAAAGTATTTTGTCTGCTGTCAATTCTATCGTCAGCTACATCGTTATGGCAAATGTTCAAATGTATATGGTGATAAATATCTTTGGTCATATGGTCCTGCTCTGTCTGTCACCTTCTGTGTTGAGCTCATTGTTTCCTCTGTAGTGGCTGAGCTGAGTCCAAGTAGCTGAAAATGTTCCTCTGCTGCTCCGTCAGACTCTCCTCCTCCTGCTGATCAGCTGGGACACAAAACAGATCTTTGTTAGGCTCCACACTGCACTGAAGAGTCAAAGTGTCTCATATGTTCATCTGACAAGTAAAAGAACACATTTTTGTTTCCCGAGGTGGGCAACTTGTTGGAAACAAACACAAAAGGTTTGAGCACTGATACCTGCCATTGCTGGCATTGAAAGATGCAACGCCAGCAATGTGGATTGTCAAGACTCAAACCAATCATCAAGCAAAGACAACAGGGATCATTTGTTTCTGTTTATTTAGCATTCACAGCATTTGTAGTTGCCTTCTGTGCAGGGGAAGTCCACGCACACTGTGTGGTACCGCCATCCACAGAAGGTGCATTCAACCTCTGTAAGAGAAACGAGGTTGTCTGAGACTGAAATGATATTCACTAAAGAAGTGGTGATTTGTAAAACTTCAAGTGTATGATAAGGTGAAAACAAATACACAACTGCATGTCATGTAGTTGAAGGTTTTTTTTCTTTTGGAAGACCGGAAAACACTGAAAGTTACAAATTAGTCCTTTATTTATCCAGGTAAAAAAAATCTCATTGAGATTAAAAATCTCATTTCCAAGAGAGACCTGGCGTCATGGCAACAAAAGTCACATACCACATAGGTATACAACATTTAAAACAAACACAATATCCCAACATGTGTAACAAATGTATTGTGCTTGAAACAAATTCAGAATAGGTGATAAAGCAGCTGCACGTGTGTCGCGAGTAAATCTGGCTGTATAACAAACAGAAACAAGTGATCCTGCTGTCTTTGCTCAATGGTTGGTTTGAGTCTTGACAATCCACATTGCTGCCATCTTTCAATATGTTTGAATGCACCAGTGTAAGTGCAGCCACTCAGACTAAATGTGTTCATAGAAACAGGTGCAGATGTGTCACGAGTTCATCCAGCAGTAGCTATGGCACTTGGCCACAGGGGGCAGCAGTGGACTGACCTGCATTTGAGACTGCTCCAGCTGCTCTGTGACAGTCAGTAGATCTGCTACAAATTGCAGATCATATGCAAGTTTTGAAATGACATTATAAATATTCCTAACTTAGCCACGGCAGCCATGTTGATGTATTACCTATATTGGCTGAAAATGTTCATTTGCAGAGAAAAGACACAGGCAGACTGTGCTTACAGGACGTTACATGTTATTATGTGATGTTACTGAAATCATCATGAATAACAGGAGTGGTGATTCCTATAACTTTGTGTATATAATTTGGCATTTCTTACTGATGTAGGCCAAAAATAAATACATAATAAAATTGTATTTTTTTTTAAAGGTTTATTTGCAAGATACAAAAACAGATTAAAAAAACAAATGTGTGTGTGTGTGTGTAAAGTTCCACGTGTATTGTGGAACTTTACACACACACACACACAAAACATATTAAGTATTGTACATTAACACAAAACTATTGTTTCACCAGAGAAACACACATGAAGAGAGAGAGAGAGACAATAACAGCTACCAAACAGTCGTCATAATTCGTCACACAATGAGAAAAGGACAAATCAACAAGTAACAATGACTAATTAATATTAAAATCTGTAACATAAGGTATTGTTTGGAGTTTAGTCTGATTGGTTCAGGATGACCTGCCATTATCCAATCACACGTCTGCTTACCTGCATCTTTTCTCTTTTTTCTAACCTGAGCACCTGATGGCTTTGAACTTTTGTTGTCCATCTTCCATTGGTTTGAATTTTGCGCTCCAGTACAAACATAAATCCCCCAACCCGAGGATCAGCACAATTACAACCCGTTCTCACTCCCGACGCGTAAAATAATGACGATTTGTCACGTCCCTTAACTTCTCATGCTGACGCCTAAGGTACCCTTCCACGTTTTTATGTGACGCTGTGGGTTGTCAATTCATTCCAATATGAACCCGCTCGCGGCGATCAGAGACGCTTCGAGCAGAGGCTCCAGCCATCCATTTACTCCAATAATAACCCCGTCACAGCGAAACATGACAACTGGAGAACCGGGGACCCTCTCCGCGAATGGGTTTTTCTCCCTAATTTAATGCTTTCTTTTAATGACATCGTTAACATTTCTCAACAAAAACACATGAAAGTATCACTGATAATTCAACTGTTGTGGCCATCACACAGTGTTTTCCAAACTGATTCACGATCTGAAAGTGCGCAGATTTAATGTACATAATCCTTTGTTAGGTTTATTATTTTCATTTCACACGTAAAACACATTTATAGATTCATTCACCACTCCTGTTAGTTTTGGATGCGCTCGGCTCCAGCCAATCAGACGCAACCTGTGTAAGCAAAGGCTGATGGGAGAACGGAGAGACCCATTTATAAGAATAAGAAAATGAGGCGGAACTGATTTATTCTAATGCAGGTATGTAAAAAATAGGGGTGGGTTTTTATAATCGATTCATCGATTAAAATCGATTCTGGCTTGGATAACGTAAAATCGATTCATTAAAATTCTGAATCGATTTTTTAATATAAATTTATTTTGCCCGAAATGCCAGAATCTCTGGTGAAATCTCACAAACTTTCAACAACCACCAAACAGCTAAGACAGTAAATGAGAGCAGGTACAGGCTTCTGCACATAGACTTAAACACACAGCGCGACCCGCGGATCAGAATCAGTTAGATGTCGCCTTTCTCACGGTCGGGGCTGAAAGCCGACAGCTGCTGATTCTGATCTGTCGGCGGGTCGGCGCTTTGTGTTCACGCCCTTTATGCGCTGATTCTAAAGCTGTTAGTTTGATGTCTCTCCAAAACAATATTGACTGAACCAGCAGCAAAAGAAGATCCAAACGCTTCACATAAACATCGTCATGGATTCACTCTGACTTTTACTGTTTTGCTTCCATTGCGATGCGCAGCTCTCTCTCTCTCCCTCTCTCTCTCTCTCTCTCTCTTTGTACTTCATTATTTGCTTGCTTGTTAGGCACAAGTCTACCGTTGTTTACAGCGCTGTCGGCCTACGTTTTTTTTTCGTTTTATATACTTCCGAATAGAAAACCTAATTTCTGCTGTTCAATACTGAACAAATGTAAACTTTTTAAAATTATTCAAAATGCAAAACGCCGTGTCTCTAATAAAACCGCTGTAACATCAGAGGTGATGTTCATATGTTGATTAATGGTTTTCTTTCGTTTTTGATGTACTGCAGAATATTTTTATAAAATCTAGGCCAGGAAAATCGCCTTCATGTTTTTCTGTGTTTTATCCTCAGCTACTTTGACACAAAGGCATCTGCTGTGATGCTCACACCTTTGATAAAGTCTTGCGTGTGTCAGCTTCCTTTTTATAGATACAAAAATATGTAAATGTACTGATCTGAATTATACTTCTGACTGTCAAAATTTCCCAGATTCAAATCGAATGAAATCGAATCGTGGATCGAATCGATTTGGGACCTTGTGAATCTGTTAGGTGAGGCTGTGTGCAGGCAGGAATAGGACCCAAGGTGTAGACTCCGGAGACAGAACTTAAACCAAAACAGCTTTAATGCTGAACGCAAACATAACATAACTGGAAAAACTCAAAAAAATAAACTAACACCAGCGGATTGACAAAACACACAGCAAAGGAAACGGTAGATCGCGACACAGACACTAAGAAACACAGGGCTTAAATACACAGAGGGAGCAATCAGGGAATGGGTAACAGGAGAGAAACACAGCTGGGGCAAATCAGGCCTAACGAGACAAGAGGAAGCAAAACCAGACACATTAACATCAGACATGGACTTTCAAAGTAAAACAGGAAACACATAACACAGACTGAACAAAGACACAGGCTCATAAGCAGGCACTACAAAGGGAACAGAGACGTGGGAACAGGGCAGACACAGACACTGACTGAACACGGGGATATAGGAACTTAAGATACACATAGACGCGAACTAGACAAGGGGATGCAGGTGACAGGGGAGACAGAGCAACTAAAGAAGACAGAGACCTAAGCCAAAAGACAGAACTCAAAGAAACCAAAAACTAGACAGTATAAATAATATCATAAACTCAAAAACCCTGGGTCGACGACCCAGGCATCCTAACAGAATCGGAATTGAATCGATTCTAGAAATCAGTGACGATACCCAGCCCTAGTAAAAAATACATATTGTTGGAGCTATTTGTTCTTTATTTTTTTATTATTTTGAAATTAGTTAAAGTTTGTTGTTAGTTTATTTATATTTTGGGGTTTATTTGTCGGTTAATATTTTGTTTTAAATGATTTGTTTTGTTTGTTGTTATTTTGTTAAATTAGTTAGTAAGAGCTGTAGGGCCATTTTGTTTCTATAAATAAAGAGACTGGTATAGGACCAGCATGCATTGGGGTGGGCCTATGGTTTTTTACCAGAGCAGGAGAAGCAGCAGGAAGGATCTTGTTATTGCTTGCCAAGATGGATAAATAAACCAAAACTCTCAACTAAAAGGTTTGGACAATGGACTTCTTTTGCCTGCGTACGAAATATTACCTCAATGCAGCAGTGGCTTGTGGACTTTAAATTGTGGGACGTTTGATCTTTTAAAAGTAAAGGAATTGCCACTACACATATATTTAAAGTAATACTTTGATGTGTGTTTCAAAGTTTGTTTTTTCATAAAAGCTTCAAACAAACAGAGGTGACTGATCTCGGAAACGGTGTAATGTATTTAAAAATGGCTACAGCTACCGTCAGCATGCTTGCTAGGTAACGACTACACGTGGCTACTGCAGCATTAGCCATTTAATCCAACGATGATGGATTAAATCTATTACAAACGTTAAAGGACTTGTGTGCTGCAAAATACACTCACATGGTGCGTGAAGCAGTTTTTGCGCTAAGAGTTCTGCTAGCTCTTTACAAACTGATGATGCTAACGTTAATTGCTAACATTAACCGGAGCGCCAAGACTGAAAATCATTTGAGTTGCGTTAGTTATGTGTTTATGTCACTGAGTTCTGCAAAAATCTCTTTCCTCTTTAGCTTGAAAATGAGTGATTCAGAGGATCCCGAGGTGGAGGAAGAGCTTCAGGCTGCTGACGAACTCCTTCAAGATATGCAGGTAACATTTTAGTGGAAACAGTTGTTAAAGAGGGAACACGCTTGTCTAATATTTTGTACGGAGTAAACGTTATGTTATTTGAATTTTTTTTTAAAGTTTATGTCAAATTAAGTTGGTTAACTTAAGATGTTTGATAATCTTTGCTTTAATCATAGACTGTATTTTAGGTGTTCCCTTTTTTCCTTGTTAATTGCGTAGAATGATGCACAGAGTGAACCTCAGCCAAGACCAGTGCGCTGGAAAACACGTGACAGACAGGGAGCTTTTATTCCTCAAAGACCATCAACCAGTCGAAGTACTAGTTGCATGCCACGTGGTCGGTGTTCACGCAACCATTGATTTTATCTCACAACTTGTTTTCACCAAAGAATTTCAGTAAGTAAATATTCTTCATTCCCCCCCCCCCCCCCCCCCCCCCCATTGTCCAGAGAGCAGCATCAATGTCCACGTGAAGAACCTAGTTATGTTGCCAGTGTCAACCCAACAAAAGGTACTTTACCTTCTTGTATATGTTGTGATTTCTGTTTACTTTTATATTTGTTGTTATAGTTGAGTTATGCAGGGCTTTTGTGGAGTCCTAAGAAACATACTGCCTAGAGTGTTTTTCACTTTTGCCTAGAGTGTTTTTCACTTTGTGGAAGAGTTTCTTCCTTTCTTTATTTTTTTTCTGTTAATGTATGGAACTGAGGTGCTTCGTCAGGAGCTCCTTCAGTTGTTGGAGGATGGAGAAGAGGACGCAGCCATGACTTGTGAGACGTCGTCTGAGTCAGCTGCTACTCACTGGGCGATCAGAAATATGGTGTCCTCGCAAACCGTGTGTGTCAGTGTGGCAAACAAGTAGTTGTGAGGTGTCTGGACTGCCTGCCTCTTCCATTCCTTTGTGCTGACTGTGATATTGCAGTTCACACACGCTTTGTCCTGCACAACAGAGAGGCAGTAACAGGAGGGTTTTTGCAGCCTTCATCAGAGTTTCACAAGCCAATAGGTACAGTTTTTAAGTCTTATGCATTTCTTGCTATGTATGAGTATGAGTGGGTGCTGTTATTGTATATTTATTGTGTATCAGTTAATTTCTAATTCTTTTTATATATATTGTGTGTTTTAATGTTAGTTCGGCTGTTGCCTGTGCAAAGGCCAGACCATGTGTGTGACTGCCCAGCAGGTAACGTTGAGGTTTCACCCGGCGCAATTATGGCTCTTGTAACCATAAATGGTAAGTTGCCCTTTTGTCACACACTACATACACAATAGATGTGTTTGGAGGTTTTATTGCAAATTGTGCATTGCTATCTTGGTTTTAATTACCCTGCCCGCAGTATATGTGGGCACCTGTCAAAGGTCATTTGGATTTACCAGACCGATTTGAAAACAACATGAAAAAAATGAATGCTTTGAGCCATGACTGAATTTATCCTTATCCTTTCTAAAGGCCGTTATAACCTTGCACTGCCAGTGGTGAGCTGCACCAGCTGTGGCCTAATGTGGTCCCCCTCAGTTAAGGACATCCTGGGTAGTGGATATTGGCCTGGCACCTTAAATTTCTGCACCCTGTTTTCAATGGATGTCTTTCAGTCTTTCTATGACATTAAGAAGGCTGCACCAGGGATGTCACTTAAGGCATTTGTCAAAATGCTGGATGAACGAACAGCCCATTTTGGAAGGGTGAGTTTCTAAATTTGCTAAGTTTAAGGAAATTGTGCAAATCAATGTTTATGATGACTGTCCTTGAATATTCTGTTGTATGTCCTCTATGTAAAAGAATGGCCGAATATCAGCTGATGCCTTCAGTAAAAGTTTCTTGGAGTGGAGTGCTGTAAAGTTTGAGATGGACAGGATGTGCAAGGAGCCATGCTTTAGCTGCCCTGCCTGCACTCCAGACATGCTTGCCGTCTCAGTTGATGGAAACCGCAAGCTTTATCGCTTTCAGTCTAATGCAAGGTACGTTATGCATTGTGGACATAAGTCAAATATGGATTTGTAGAAAAATGTATTTTAATGTTTCTTTTCAAACAACTGTCACTGTGTTCGTTCAGCACTTCAGAGCAGGGGAACTTTAAAGGTATCTTCATTGAAAAAGATGAGGAAGTTGCTGAGTTTGTGAAATACATCCAGAGACACACAAATAATGTAAGATACACATATATATTAGTGCTGTTAGCGTTAATCTTGTTAAAATGACGTTAATGCCGTAACCATATACACATACGTGTGTGTGTGTGTGTGTGTGTGTGTGTGTGTGTGTGTGTGTGTGTGTGTGTAGACATATATGGATGGGTCGATATTTTTTTTTTATTTTTCTCTTGGTGTTGTCGTAATACCATTTACTTTACTTTATCTTAATGTGTACTTAATTTTGTCACCATGTGTATTTAAAAAAAACAACATGATTTTTATTTTGTGTTATCAATGCTGTCCTGGGGAGATATGAGGTCTTGTGTGACTCGAGGCTAATTCAGCTAATTGTTATGCATTTGTTTTAAAAAGTTTGTCCCTGATAGGGCTTAATCATGTCATGTCTTTTATGTTAAAATCTTTGAGTGTATAGGTCCCGGGGAAAGGGTTGTGCGGATCTTCATCTTGGACTGCAGCAAAGGAGTCGTCCAAAAAGTCCACTGGGAAGTTGGATGAGGAGGGCATGGAAATAGCTGTTTGTCGCCACGGAGTCCTCTTAGCTGCATTGAACATGTTTCGAGGGGAGATCTTTGCTTACCCCCTTTTTCTCCAGAGGAAGTTGGCAGCTAACGTCCCAGGACATATTACGTTCCTTTGCTCCGATGTGGCCTGTAAATATTTCCCCTATTTAACCAAGGTGGCTCAGCAGTGCCCTGAGCTGAGGAACCTCTTGTCAATGCGTCCTTTTCTCTCCGTCATGCATGCAAAGGCTCACACTTGGAAATGCGAGGTATACTGCAGCTTGTAGTTTTGGATTAGTTTGAGACATTTTGTTATAAGGTTGAATGAATTCAGCAGTCATGTATTGTGACCTCCTTTCTATAGATCAAATGGGGAGGTGCGTTTCAGGATGGGGCCGGTTCAACAGTTGGAGAAGAGGTGGAACAAGTAAACAGTTTCCTGTCTAGGGCGGCCATCACAACGAAGTACATGTCTAAAGCAGGTGTGTGTCTGTGTCTGAGATTCCACTCAGTCTCCTGCTCATTAATTCTAATTTGTATACTAACTGAAATGCAGGGCGAACAGACATGCTGACCCTCCTGGCTTTGGGGTGGAACAAAAGGAAAGTGGAACAACTGGGCCGCACTTTGAGCCAGCAATATCTAAAGGTCATTTTTTCAACACCCATTTTAATGTGTGTGGTAATGGGGGGAAAACACCAGTACTCTTTTAACCCTTTAAGACCTACCATAGAACCAAGTCCGCCAGAGCTTATATTAGATTTCTACATGCTGTGGAGCCATTTTTGGGAGCATTTCAAGTTGCTATACATCAATACAACCATTATAGCCCAGATTTTAATAATATGTATTCATTAAGTGCATAGTAATTACATAAATTGCAAAAAAGTGCAATAAACTACAAATAAATTGAAAATCGTTTTTGATTTTTTAATATATATTTGTAGTTAGAGAAATTTAAGAGGCTTATCCCTCAAAACTGTAAATACAAAAAAGTTGCACAAAATAGTTTCCCACCACAGGAAATTTATTTTGAGTGTCTTCATAGTTTTATTTTTGAAATACACCAATTTTTATACACTGCAGGAAAAACGAAAATAAATATTATACTGCAAATTTGCAAAAAAGCAGCATATGCATCAAAATAAACTATTTCCAGCAGTGCAATATGAGTCCTAAGCATCCCAGAAACGACACAGAAAGTCATAAAGTCAAAGATAACTTTTAAAAAGACCAGTATATGCCCTGAGGCCCTGATGGCAAAAAAGACTACATTTCCGCGAAAATGACGTCACTTCCGGTTTCGGGCAGGTAATGGCGGAAATGCAAAAGTTCGCGCTGACGTCTATTCCAACGTAGGAAGTGTTATGAACAGCTGATCGGATCGGCAAAGTGTGTTTCTGGAATATTATGTTTTTGTTCCTGCAAGCGCTTTTTATGCAGGTTTTGCAAAGCTTTATGTGGAAGGAAACCGTGACCTAGGACAAGCTGATGGCATAAGATGTAAGTACAACTCCTCCGGCTTCATATGCAAAAAAAATTTTTGCGCTAGCTCACGTGGTTGCAGTGCTACTGGGATTTAAAAATAGTTACGCAAAACAGAGCGTTCCCGCTCCGATCGGCTCTAAAGGGTTAATGTCAATATGAATGACATTTATGAATGCATTCTTAGATCATAAGGATCCTTAGAGAACAAGTGGAGAGCCTGAATGCGACCAGAAATGAGCTGGGTGTGGATGACGATACACTGCAGCAATGGGTGGCCGATGTGCAGAAATGGGCTGAAGGTGAGTCTCAATATAATGCACTCATGTATAACAATAGGACCCACCATGGCCTCATTAAAGAACTTAGAGTTAAGATTTTTCTGACAGTGTCAACAAACAATGAAAAATAAGCCTTGTAAAAGCAAATTTATGGCAGAGTTGTTGCGTTTCATCAAATTGGATAGAACCTGGGTTGAAATGATGTCGTACTAGTTGGTTTTATAAACCTGAACACCAACATACTTGTTATCTCATGATTATCATGAGATAGCAGCACATGAAGGCTCCAGATGTCTTATAATGAATGTCATCAAGTCAGTGATTACAGAGTCCACTGTAGTTTGGTGACTGTTACTCATCCTGTATTCTGATTAATATTCCTCTCACTTAGAAAGTGATCAAACTGATGGCAGCCTTGGAGCGTTGCAGGCACGAATAGAGGAGCTTGTCGTCATCATCAGAGTGCGAACACAAAGTCTTTACAGACAAAATGGTACGTCCCAGTTTCTTTGAAACGGACCGTTTGATACTTAGTTTGTACAGCTTGTGCAGCTACTTTGTAAACAGAATAAAATCAGATCCAGGTTTGTTTAAGCTGGATGTGATTTGTTCTAGCAAACAAACTGAGGAGTGTAGATTAAAATGTAACTATATACATTATGTGAAGGTGTGAATTTTTTATGATTATTTACAGATAGCAACGAGAGGCGACACAGAATTCGCAAGGTCATCTTAGTTGAGAAGAAACGCTTGGCGGCTGCTGTTGACGACTACAACAAGCTCGCTGAACCAACAAAGCAAATCGTATCCAGTGATGCCCTCATGCAGACCGACATTTGGCCCTGGCAGAGCACAAGTGAACGTAAGCTCTTGATTTCTAAATATCCTTTTTAAACAAACTCCCAGTATCTGAGCAGTAGTTGAATGTTTTGTTCTTGAATCATAATATGCTGCTATGTTTTCCCATCTGATGTTGTTAAACTGTAGCTGCTGCTGACCTCCGGACAAAGAGAAAGGTCTTTGAGAAGGTGATGGCTGTGAGGCACCTGAGAGAGGAGGAGATGATCCTTTGCAGGGAGATGCGGCATCACTGGACAGTGTTGCGAATGCGTTCTGTGGTGTTGGGGACAATCTCCTCAGACTGTAAGCACTTTATTTATTTATTAATTTTTTGATGAATCGATTGAAAATAAGAGCAGATGCTAAAGTCTTACTGGATCTTTTACCTATATCTAGATTGCTAGCTAACACTGCCTTCTCCCTTTTAAAAAAATGTTTAATTACAGCATCCTAATTCCTTGTGTTTATGAGGTGAGGGGTTTTTTTGTTTGTTTGTTTTTTTTTTACTTTTCTCATATTTATTTGTTTTGTTCTTTTTACAGCCTCCTTTGTTGGCATGTCGGAGGATGCACAGAAGGGACTCTGTAGCCTGGTTTTAAAAAAACAAAGTGAGATTCCGGTGACGTAGGCGGTCAAGATGGCAGCTTGAATGGGGAAGCTCCGTCGCAGCGGCAGCTAATTTGCATTGGACTTAGAGCATTACGCTATACAGCACTTACAAAATATAACCTCAGGACAGTGGGAAGCTTGAAGACTCTTTGTGAAAGCTTAGAAATGCTGAGTCACCAACAAAAACTTACGCTTCGACGGCAAGAAGGCGCTAGCAAGGAAACCTCGGCGAAAGCTAATGATGTGCACCCGCCCTCACCTCCAATGTCGGATACTATTCAAACTGCTACAACTGAACAAATGGCCAAAGACATTGCAAGTATTTACGTGCTACTTAAGGAAACCTCCGAGACACAAGAGAGCAAGCTGAACGCTATCCAAACTGCTACGAGGGCAGTGGAGGCTAAGCTAGCGGATATGGTTACTCGAATAAGCAACGCTGAGTCTCGTTTAGATTTCCTTGAGGATGCTAGCAGAGCGCTAAAGGAAAATCCTCCTGCTACTAGTGACGAGGTGAACGCTCTACGACAGAAATTAGACGACATCGAAAACAGAGGACAGAGGAACAACCTGCGCTTCGCCGGCTTTCCAGAAGGCTGCGAGGGCTCGGACGCTCTAGCATTTGTGCGCAACGCGATCCCACAACTCCTGAAGGTCGACTTCCCGGGCGGGCTGGAGATTGACCGCGCACACCGCAGCCTGGTGAGACGCAAACCTGACGGTCATCCCCCGAGGGTCATCATCGCCCGATTTCTGCGGTTCCAGGACAGGGAGCAGATCATGGAAGCTGCGCGGAGGCTGGGACAACTGAACTGGAACGGCCACCGCATTATGATCTTCCCTGACTACTCCAAACTTGTCACGGACAAACGAGCGGCATTTAATCCCTGTAAACGGCTGCTGCACGAAAGGAAGATAAAGTTCTCCCTACTGTTCCCAGCGGTGCTGGTGCTGAAAATGACGGAGGGCAGACGTGAGTTTACTGACCCCAAAAAAGCCCAGGACTACATTCTGTCTTTACCTTGAGTTATTTACAGTCAGGGCTTCGATTTAAACACTATCCTTTTTTTTTCTTTTCGCCCTAGCGTTAATTAACACGCTATACACGCTATACTTTGCACCTCTTAACTGTTTAGTTTCAATATTATAGGGCTTCGCAGCTTTATTTGATTTATTCAGTTGTGCTACTTTTGAGAATACAACACAATCTGCTTGGTAGAGAAGCTCACTAAGACTGTTAAATTCCTCTTTTAGTAATTCAGTTGTCATGAAGCCGTTTTCAGTTTGTCAGGGGACAGTTCTAACCAACCTGCATAGAGGTCTGTTCAGTTAGCTAAGTCCCAGAATGACTGTTTTCCTCACATTACGACGACTTAATATGCTGCTGCTGCTGGCGACGGGTCCTGTTTGTGACTGTTCGACTGGTTAGAGTCACGGACCATAAAGTTTATGTTTTGCTTTCTGGGGCTCATAGCCCACCCGAGGGTGACTAGTGTTCTCGGTTACCCCGGACGTATCTGTTTAAATGTTTATCAGTTGTTATTTTTATTTACTTCCAAACCCCCCCATTTTTCTTACAGCCAGCCTTCCAAATATTGTCCACTCGGTACTGAACTCCTGGTTCTACTAATAAGTTACCCCACTGCTATGCGTCTGATACTTATTGCATGATGGCGAATAAGCAACAGAGGGCCCTTACTTTGATGACCTGGAATGTAAAAGGCCTTAACCATCCAATCAAAAAAAAGAAGATCATGACATTTATCAAATCAAAAAAAGTTGACATTGTCTTTCTTCAAGAGACTCACTTGTCTCCCCAAGAGTCCGATAAACTTTGCCGTGATTGGGTGGGTCAGGTATTTTTTTCATGTGGCAGCAGTCAGAGTAGGGGTGTCGCAATTTTAATTCATAAGCAGTTACAGTTTAAATGCTCCCGGATGATTAAGGATGAAGATGGGCGGACATTGCTACTCTTGGCTGAGATTCAAGGCCATAGGATGATTTTAAGCAATGTCTATGCACCAAACATTGACGACCCCACCTTTTTTGGAAACTTGGAATGCAAAATTAGTGATATGGGCGACTACCCAATCCTGATAGCGGGGGACTTCAATTTGGTCATGGATGATATACAGGATCGAAGCACCCCCTCACAGCGACACTCTAGATCAGCTTCGGTCGCTATAAAAATGTGTAGGACCTTGGGTCTGGTGGACGTATGGAGAGTATTCAACCCATCCGCAAGAGATTACACCTTTTATTCTGCCCCCCACAACACTCTGTCAAGAATAGATTATTTTCTTGTGTCAAATTCTATCATGCCCTCAGCAACGTCCTGCTCTATTGGTAGTATACACGTTTCTGACCACGCCCCGGTGCTCCTACATCCGAGCTCATTTGGTAGCCCCCCCAAGTCTCCCAGATGGAGGCTAAACTCAAGCCTTTTAAATGATCCCAACTTTTTCCACTCCTTGAGAGAGCAGATCAATTCTTATATAGAAATTAACCTCTCTACAGCTCCCAGTGCGGGTGTAGCATGGGAAGCTTTGAAAGCTTTTATTAGAGGGTTCATCATCCAGCATGCCTCATATAAGAAAAGAACTGCTCTGTCCAAGCAGATAGACCTGGAGAGGAAGATTGCCATAGCTGAAGCCGCTTTTAAGGCAGACATGAGCTCGGCAAATTTGACCCACCTAACTAGACTTAAATATGAGTTTAACTCAATTCTGACTCAGAAAATGGAGTTTTCTCTATTTCGGGCTAGGCAGAAATACTTCGAAGATGGAGATAAACCTGGCAAACTGCTTGCAAGATATATTAAACAAAAAGAAGCTCAGACTATCATAGCAGCAATTAGAGCACAGGATGGCACTATGGTGTCAAAACCCTCTGAAGTGAATGAAGCCTTCAGAGATTTCTATATGCAACTCTACTCCTCAGAAATACAAGCAAACTCTCAGGAAATTAACAGTTTTCTCTCCCCCCTTAACCTCCCAACTCTCTCTGAGACACAGGTGGACTCCCTGGACGCCCCAATTTCAAGGGAAGAGATCTTAAGGGTAATCAAAAATCTGCCAATTGACAAGGCCCCTGGGTTGGATGGGTTTACAGCAGAATTTTACAGGAACTTTCCAGAGGAGCTCTCCCCTCTGCTCCTGCAAATGTTTGAGGAGGCCCTGGATAAGGGCAGCCTGCCACCAACACTGTCAGAGGCACTTATTTCCCTTGTCTTAAAGAAAAACAAAGACCCGCTTGACTGTAAGAGTTACAGACCAATAAGCTTGATCAATTGCGATTGCAAAATTTTAGCCAAGGTACTAGCAACCAGATTAGATAAGGTCATGACTTCCTTAATACACCCCGACCAAGTTGGTTTTATTCGGACTCGCTGCTCTGCCAATAATATTAGACGCCTAATTGATATTATGTGGGCAACCCAGAATAAATCCCCTACGGGGGACTTTTCTCCAGCTATAGCCCTCTCCTTAGATGCAGAGAAAGCATTCGACAGGGTAGAGTGGCGTTTTCTATTTTGTGTAATGGAAGCATTTGGCTTTGGCCCAAAATTCATAAGGTGGGTCAAACTTCTCTACAACAATCCAAGAGCATCAATACTAACGAACCGTATTATATCACAGTCCTTCGACCTCCACAGGGGTACAAGACAGGGCTGCCCACTGAGTCCTCTGCTTTTTGCTTTAGCTTTAAAGCCTCTGGCAGCGACAATACGTAGAGACCCTGATTTTCCAGGTATCTAGGTCCACAATAATAATCACAAATTGATGCTCTATGCTGATGACGCCCTGGTCCTAATATCACAGCCAGAACGATCTCTACCTGCTCTCTTAAGAATTATTAACCGGTTCTCTAATATATCAGGATATAGAGTAAATTGGTCAAAGTCTGAAGCGCTCCCTCTGACAGCCTTCTGCCCCAAAACCCTGTTCCAGCCAGGGGATTTCAGCTGGCCTCGGACTGGTATTAAATACTTGGGCATTACATTCCCCCGTTTGTTATACAACATAGTTCAGGCTAATTTTGAACCTCTATTGGACAAGTTCAGAACCGACATAATTAGATGGTCCCCTTTGTTTCTCACCCTTTGGGGTAAAGTTAACATCATCAAAATGAATTGTGCTCCAAAATTTAATTACCTACTACAAACACTCCCGCTAAAAATCCCATCAAAATATTTCCATCAATTTGACAGATTATGCAACCAATTCATATGGAATAACAGACGCCCTAGAATAAAGCTTAAAAAGCTACAGCAACCAGTAGAGTCGGGTGGCCTGGGGGTCCCAAATCTACTATTTTACCATTATGCTTTCAGTCTGAGACACATGGTTCACTGGGCTCTCCCTCCAGAACGAGCCCCCCCATGGCTTAGTCTGGAGAGTACTTTGTGCTCACCACTCCCTCCGATGCACATTTTAACCACCAAGCTCCCACCGGATATACAAACCCACCCCATTCTTTCTTTCCTGCAGACGGTCTGGAAGAAGGTGGCCTTACTACTAAATTTTAACTCCCACCTTCATACTGAGGCTTCCATATGGCTCAATCCCAAACTCTGCATTAACAAGTCGCCGTTTTTCTGGAGACTGTGGGTCCAGAGAGGGATACTTGTTCTCGGAGACCTGTATCAGGGGAGGATTCTCAAGTCCTTCAACGACCTTAAAGCAGAGTTCCAGTTGCCACAAAGTCAGTTTTGGAGGTACTTGCAGCTCCGGCACTTATTGCTCAAAACCTTTGGTTCCTCCTCCACACCACCTCCAAATATTGAATATCTCAGCTACATCAAAAATATCTTTGGGGGGGGGGGGGGGGGGGGTCGTGAAGTCTCTAAATATTACTCAATGCTTGTTACGGGCACGAGTAAAGGGCTACCCGCCCTCCGGTTAGCTTGGGAATCTGACCTTGGTGTGGCTTTTACAGATCAGGAATGGACTGCAATTTTGCAGAATAGTAAAAAGGTGTCCAGGGAACTTAGAACGAGACTAATCCAATTCAAATTACTACACCGAATTTACTGGTCGCCACACAGACTGTATAGGGCGAACCTCATACAGTCCCCTGAATGCTGGAGATGTCAGACTGGGGTAGGCACATTGACCCATATGATTTGGAGCTGTCCTAAAACCCAAGTCTTTTGGACTGAGATACATGACTTTATCAAATCAACCATACGATGGGATATTCCTTTTTCACCAAGACTATTTGTTTTGGGAGACCCATCACTCCTTAACTATGCCCCACCTAAGGCTGCTGAGTGGGTACAGACTGCATTGATGCTGGGGCGTAAACTCATTATCTCCCAGTGGAAGGCCCCTTCCACCCCACCTGTCTCTGTATGGCATATCCAACTAGGGAGACTCGCTGCACTAGAACAACTCTCATACAGGCTCCTGAATGAAGTGGAGAGCTTCCATCTGAAGTGGGATCCATATCTGTCCAGAATAAAACGAACAGACTAGACTTTAGAGTGGGATAGACATTGGAATTCTGACGAAGCACTCTCAGGGATGTCAGAGTGTGGCGTGCAGTAAGACCCACATAGTCAAAGGCTGGCTGTTTTTGTTTCTTTCGTGTTTTTGTTTCTTTTTTGTTTGTTTGTTGTTGTTTTATCAGGCTTTTGTTTATCTCTTGCTTTGTTTGCCCCCCCTCATTTTGGTTTGGTATTCTCTACTGTTCTGCTGCTATGCTGATGTTTTTTTATGTGATGTAATCTGTCTCTGCAGTGGACTGTAGTGTTCTAAAAGTACAATAAAATATTAATCACAAAAAAAACAACAAAGTGAACTGAAAGCTGAAATGCTCAAAGTAAAGGACGTGTACAAGAGAATCCTCAGCCACCAACCACTCCTGGAAATGGACTCGGAGGAGGAGGAGGACATTCCAGACGATGCCACTGAGAGTGATTTGAGCACTTCTGATGAAGACTGATTGTGTCATCATTGATGTTATGTTTGGTAAAATAAAAAGTTAATCACATCTCTGTTCAATGTGATTTTTCAACAGACATTTTACATTTTGAGAAGAAAAATGGAATTTCCTTGGTGCAGTTGTTTACCCTGAATCATTATTTCCCATCTAATTTAATGACTAGTGTACATGTTCAGATACGATAACATAATTTAATTTATGGGATGCTTTCTGGGCTGCTCAAATTATCACAAAATTTAAAAGCACCAGGCAGCACACTCACAAGTAAATTTTTTGTTCAGTGTTTTGTCGAAGAAATCAACAAGTACAATTGAGATGTTTGCTGTAGTGGTGTGTTTGTTAAGAAGCATGCCAGCACACTGGTGAACTGACAGTCCCAGAATGCACCCGAGCCAGTGACTCGCCCCAGAGCAAATGAAATTGCTTATCTAGAAAGATGTTGGGGGAAAACTCTGCAAAAGACCCAGGAGAAATAAAGACACAATGAGACAAAGTTACTTTCTTTATCAAACGTGTACACGGGTGAGCTGCAAAGAACAACTCACAACCATGAACAGAGGCTTGGCATTTTTATAGGCACAAATCACAGAGACAGCGAGAACAGGATAAGAAAATAATAAACAGATAAAATAAGCAACTCCATATATGGTGCCAGTCTCGTCAGCAGAGAGCTGGGAAAGATAAAACAATCTAAAACAATATGTCCCAAAACAATATGTCTTTGCTGGGAAAGTCTAAAAGGATAATTCTAAACTAATCTAACCATAGACAAAGTGCAGACAAAGGGCATCTTTGTACATTTAAAAGAAGGTAAAGAAACATAGAATCATTTTTCCTGTAACAAAAGACAACCATCATCAAAGAAGAAGTAAAAGAGTAGGAAACAAATGGTAAGGGAAGGTACTGTGGGGTAGGAAAGAAAGGCCAGAGCTGTGCAAAATGACCTCCAGCAGGCCACAAATGTGCACGTCTGCTCAAACGGTCAGAAATGGACTCCATGAGGGTGGTATGAGGGCCCGACGTCCACAGGTGGGGTTGTGCTTACAGCCCAACACCGTGCCGGATGTTTGGCATTTGCCAGACAACACAAAGATTGGCAACTTTGCCACTGGAGCCCTGTGCTCCTCACAGATGAAAGCAGGTTCACACTGAGCACTTGTGACAGTCTGGAGACGCCGTGGAGAACCTTCTGCTTCCTGTCTGTGAAGGTTCTCAGTCATCCAGGTCATCGTAGTCAAAGGAGCTTGCAAAGAAAAGCGTCTGGACTTCTTTAAGTTGCTTGAAGACGTTTCACCTCTCATCCGAGAAGCTTCTTCAGTTCTAAGGTCAAATGGTGGAGAGTCCCAGATATAAACCTAGTGGGAGTGACCCCCACAGAGGGACAAAAGGACCCCCTGATGATCCTCTAATCACCTGAGCCAAGGTGTGAAATTGGGTGTGGGACCCAATCAGCCAGAGTTTCGGGTGAGTTCATTGTGAAACCTGGCCCCACCTTGTCATGCGAATTCCTGAGGTCAGATGGCCCAGGATGTGAGTGGGCGTTAAGGCGTCTGGGAAGGGATCTCAAAACTGGATTATAGATGGCAGAGAGTTGGTGTCGTAAACCCCCGCCTCTGTTCAAAGATGGTCGCTCACAGTGGACATAGATGCTTCTTTCACTCCTCTTTCAAACCATCTGTCCTCTCTGTCCAAAATGTGAACATTGGCATCCTCGAAAGAGTGTCCTTTATCCTTAAGATGCAGATGGACTGCTGAGTCTTGTCCTGTGGAGGTGGCTCTTCTGTGTTGTGCCATGCGCTTGTGAAGTGGCTGTTTGGTCTCTCCAATGTAGAGGTCTGGGCATTCCTCGCTGCACTGTACAGCATACACCACGTTGTTAAGTTTGTGTTTTGGCGTTTTGTCTTTCGGGTGAACCAGTTTCTGTCTGAGTGTGTTGCTGGGTCTGAAATGCACCGGGATGTCATGCTTGGAGAAAACTCTCCTGAGTTTTTCTGATACACCGGCTACATAGGGGATGACAATGTTGTTGCGTCTGTCCTTCTTATCCTCCCTCGCTGGTGTCTGGTCTTCTTTTCTGTGCCTCTTTGCTGACTTTAAAAACGCCCATTTAGGATAGCCGCACGTTTTGAGTGCTTCCTTTACATGCGTGTGTTCCTTCTTTTTTCCTTCAGGTTGAGAGGGAACATGTTCTGCCCGGTGGTGTAGGGTCCTAATTACTCCAAGTTTGTGTTCCAGAGGGTGATGGGAGTCAAAAAGGAGGTACTGGTCCGTGTGTGTGGGCTTCCGGTAAATTTCGATGTTGAGTTTGCCGTTCTCTTCAATGTGCACGGCGCAGTCCAGGAAAGGCAAACAGTTGTCCTTTGTGTCTTCCCTGGTGAACTTGATGTTTTTATCCACAGCGTTAATGTGCGCAGTGAAGGATTCCACTTCTTGTGTCTTGATTTTGACCCAGGTGTCGTCCACATATCTGTACCAGTGGCTGGGTACTCTTCCTTTGAAAGAGCCAAGAGCCTTCCTTTCCACTTCCTCCATGTAAAGGTTGGCTACAATAGGTGACACGGGGGAGCCCATGGCACAGCCATGTTTTTGTCTGTAAAAGCCTTCGTTGTATTTGAAATATGTAGTGGTGAGGCAGAGGTCTAACAGTGTGCAGATCTGATCGGGTGTGAAGTTGGTCCTGTCCTCCAAGGAGCTGTCTTCTTGTAGTCGTTTTCTGACCGTCTCCACGGCCTCCGTGGTGGGTATGCAAGTGAAGAGAGAGACTACATCAAAGGACACCATGGTTTCATCTGGATCCAGGGTAAGTTTCTGGACCTTTTCGGTGAAGTCGGTGGAGTTCTTGATGTGGTGTGGGGTGTTCCCCACGAGAGGCGCAAGGATGGTAGCAAGGTGTTTAGCAATGTTATACGTGGCCGAGTTTATGCTGCTGACTATGGGTCTGAGTGGGACAGCTTTCTTGTGGATCTTCGGAAGTCCATAGGTGCAGGGTATGGCATCCCCTGGGTAAAGGCGGTGATATGTAAGGCGGTCAATAATTTTGTCCTTTTCAAAGTCTTGAAGGCAAGCTATAACTTTCTTTTTGTAGCTGCTTGTGGGGTCTCGCTTTAGGGCTTCGTAGGTATTGTCGTCACTGAGGAGAGTAGTGATCTTTGCATGGTAATCTGTAGTGTTTAGGACCACGGTGCATCTTCCATTATCAGCTGGTAAAACAGTGATGTTGTGGTCTTTGCTCAGGGAAGCGACGGCCTTCTTTTCCTGTATTGTGAGGTTGGATGGAGGGACTTTGGCACTGGAGAGCGTGGCTGAGACTTTCATCCTGATTTGCTCTGCTTCTGTCTGTGATAATTTATTAATCCGTATGGCAGATTCCGTGGCTGTGATGAGGTCCACTATGGGCAACTGTTGTGGAGAGATGGCAAAATTGAGTCCTTTGGCTAATACTCTCTTTTCAGGTTCACTGAGAACCTTCACAGACATATCTTTGGTATTCATTTATGGTCTAGCTTAGTTCGTCTAGTTAATTTCAAAGTTGCTGTTTAGTCCTTTGTTTCTTAGTGGTTTATGTCATCTTCTCCTGTACTGTCTGTGAAGGTTCTCGGTTATCCAGGTCATCGTAGTCTAAGGAGCTTGGAAAGAAAAGCGTCTGGACTTCTTTGAGTTGCTTGAAGATGTTTCACCTCTCATCCGAGAAGCTTCTTCAGTTCCTCCTGTACTCATTCTCCCTGGTTCATGCATCTACCTGTCATGCGTCTTGTCTGTGTGGTTATGTTAAGTTCATGTCATGTCTAATCTCCATGTTTCCTGTTTTACTTAGAAAACTGTATTGAATGAGCAGACTAACAACATTAAAATTTATCTAAACACATTTTTGTAGGGGAAATTCTTTTATTTATGTTTAGATGTGAGCTAGAGGGTGAGACATTTTGACTTAGTGGATTTTGACTGAACACAATGTCACAAAGGCAGTATGTTTTGTCATTGGAGGATAAAAGCTATATGTGTCTGCATGATAACTCAGGAGTAACACAACATTAATCTGGGAGATAAGTATGTTACTCTAACCTTACTTTGGGTTGTCTTTAGCATTGCTCTTGACCTCTGATCATGAAATTAAACAACAATTATGAGACCATGGGTCAGTGTTATGCAGTGGTGTTAGTTTATAAGTTAAATGCGCTTCAGCTGAGACTGAAAATGTCTTAAATAAGTAATAAAATCTCTCATTCAAATGACAAATGTCCAGGTGAAGTTAGTTAGCTTTCTGAGATCACCTCACCTGGATTATTATGCATGTATTGTTGAAATTTCCCAATTTTTTGAATCTTTGGGCTGAAGGGAGGACAGTACTCGGTGTATAAATGCTCAATCAACAATCATTTATTTCCATATAATTCAACACTTATGAGCATTAGGACCATCATGATGGGGAGAGCTGCCTGCAGAGGGTCACAGCAAGTCTCAAAGTGGTAGCAACTTTCACAGACTTTTATAGCTAGTAACAGCCCCCCTCCTTGTCATAAAAGCCCAAACATTCACATTCTTTCACTCACGGCGCCTAAATTATGACCTCAGCTCTCTGTCTTTCTGTGTGAAGTAGGAAGGGGGGTAAGGAATGTGGTTTTATCTCTTTCTCCACAGACATCAAGTCTCCTGCTCACAACCTTCTTCATATGATTTCAGCAGTAAAACATGTCAAGAAACAATGTAATACATTCAACAATGTTGCAAACAAATAGATCGAATGATTTTCACACTCTTTTAACTCAGAAGTATAATGGAAACTAAAACTACATACTGATCACACACTCTATATTAAAGGGTCTAATATGATCTACAGCAATATCATTATTCAACTATTTTGATTACATATAAATGGTAACATATAATAACAGAATAATATCACAATACCCTCTTTTGATCTCTTAAATAAGAGATCACTAATAACATGCACTTCAGCATTGCAAGGTCCACGTCTCCTTGGTCCTCTGTCCCCCTTTAACGGGTGGACCATATGTGGGATGACCTCTGTGTCCACGCAGTTCAGATGCAAGCAAAGTTAGATTTACAACCATAACAGCAGTTACAGATGACACTCCCATCACTCCCAATTTTCCCACAGCTTTATTTTGGTGCTCCAGTTTTCCACCCCCTTGATGCCACCTTATGCCTTTCAAATGTACTTAGACTAGAACCTCTGTCTAAGGAGCTTTTAACCTTTATTTTATTGCTGCAGCTACCAGTGTCTTCCAGTTGGGTGATTCTCAGCTTCTTTCTTCGACCTCCGGGGTTAGACCACCCTTTAGTCATTGCACAGTTCTGGGGATTATTCTGCCCCGATTTCAAACAAAGATCTGTGTGTTTCGGGGTCACCGCCGTGTCCCCCTTTTCCGCCAAGAGCCTCTCGAACCTCGTTGGTATGGTGTTCCTGGTTCTCGCCAACCCCTTCATGGTTATTGCTGCGTTTGTGGGATCCATCTTCTCCAGGAGCCCAACCGTCATGACACTTGACCCCAGTTGCTGTCTCGGCAGCTCTGTCAGCTGACGTAGTCTGGGAATTTTCTTTCATTCAGTAATCACTTTTATTAATCAATCAACAGAAAACATGTCACAATTTGACTCTTTTTACCACTAAATTTGTTGTGTCTTCCTGGTTGGTCAGACCAGTGTTTCTTTTTTGTTAAATTGTTGTCCTGCAGCCCAGAGGGTTTCTTTGTCAGTAATGTATAGACTTCATCATTTAAGTATGTTAATTTTTCTAGACTTCATCATTTAAGTATGTTAATTTTTCTTTAACCTTGCTGGAAAATCTTCACATGTTCATGAGTGTAAGCTGTTTCTTCATTGCGTGTATGTGCATTTGTAGGCAAGCAGGTTAATTTTAACTTTTTCTCAAACTAGGCGTTACCTTAAAAGGAGCCTTTCTCTCACATTTCTCTGCTTGTGTGTGTTTTTGTTTCACCTTTTGTTGTAATGCTCCGGACGCCTTCCCAACCTCCACAAGTCCGTTGGCCCCAATTTTATGTGTTAAAACTTCTCTTAATTTCTCCTCTAATTCTCTCCTCGCTGCTGTCTTTTTCACAGCTGCTGATTCGTGCTGGGTGTGGTTCCCATTACCTATAATTTTGCTTCGGCCGCTGTGCTTGTGGGGGCAGTTGGTCCAGGTCCGCAGCTTCCTGTATTAACACACTAAGAGATTTATTTAATTTCATTTTCATCACATGTTAAACAGATAAGCAGGCAACACGCCTACCTTGACAGTGTAGACTGCACGCCAGTCTCCCAACACATTCCTCTCTGTACTCCTCCACAATTCTCCACTACACACCTCTTACTATCTCTCTCTTTTTATTTTTATTACACCACAGAGTAATACACCCAATTATGCCCGTCTATCTCTATGTGGCTCCAAATTCCCTCTTTGTTTAATTTCACACTCGTCAGGGGACAGGCACACAACAATTTCAACCACTGAAACGAGGAATTCAACCTTTTTATATTTCACCTATGATAGAACTCAACCTTAGATGTAAAAGCATTCTCTTGTTCTATTCCGGAATAAATGTGAACCCGTGATTACACGGCCGTCCCAGTGTTATTTCCGTAGCTAATGCGGGAGTCCTCAGTTCCCAAGTTGCCACCTTAGCATCCAGACGCCGCTGGTCCTGGCCGCGCGCCCACGACCAGGAGGGTCGCCACACCTTGAACAAAATTTCCACAGGTACACTAGGCGTCAACCTTAGATCTTAAAGCATTCTCTTCGCACTAATGTCCTCCTATTCAAACACATCAATCGTCACTGTCACTGTATTCACACTTCACACTCACAAAAAACACTCAGAGCGCGCCTCACTCACACTCAAAGCGGCACCCGGAGCGCGCGTCACACAAAACAGCACCCAGAGCGCGCTTCGCAGCTCCGCACCCACAGTGAGACACACAGAGAACGCTCCTTATCAGCAGAAATTTGCACAGAAACCTCTGAGCTCAACTGTTAAAACTCTTCTGGAGCACAACAACCAAAGATCAAAATACCCTTTTCTCTGCGCTTATGGCCGCCACAACGGGGAAAAATCGCATCATAAAAGTGATGCCTGCGTCCCCAGAAGTTATTACTGATACCATAAACCAGGTTTTGCTCTATGTACTTCTTGGCAAGTAAAATTTTACTTTGTTTTATGGCCGCAGCCCTTACTCGACAGACACCATAAACCACCGTCAAACCTCTATTCAATGTACTGAAACCAGCACCAACCACTACTGCACTTCACGGCCGCACCACCGGAACACGCCGTATCATAGACCAAAACCTACGGGTGTGTTGCGCTCTCGCGTTCCCAGCGTTCAACTGCACCGTGAGCCAGCATCTGCTTTTCCTTAAATCAATTTCTATTTCATAGCCGGCAAAGAGCCTGGACTTAACCGACACCATAAACAAACTTCAAAACCTCGACTTCAAATGTACTGAACTTATGGCTGCGTCTCCAGAAGAAATTCTAATGTATTATTGCTACAGAAGCCAGTTTTAGACAAAATTAAATGTGGAAGGTAAAGTGGGCTGCAACTAGCTCAACGTAGTATCTTATTAGTTTCTCGGTAGAAGCAGATTACTTAACACACTGGAATTTAGCCTCAACTTTTGTTGTTAGTATCTTGCGCCAAAAACCAGACACCGACAAATTTAATGTGAAAATACGTGTAACTCAGTGAACAGATTAATTTGGAAAGCCCAATATGCACATTTGGTGTAATACAACAGGCTGTGCTTACCTTTTTATTTTTGGACCGGTCCTCTGTTCACCTCGCCTCACGATCTCACCAAAGGCCAAATCTACACTTCCTCAGTACGCCAAAGATCCGGGTCACACGGCACCAAGTTGTTGAAATTTCCCAATTTTTTGAATCTTTGGGCTGAAGGGAGGACAGTACTCGGTGTATAAATGCTCAATCAACAATCATTTATTTCCATATAATTCAACACTTATGAGCATTAGAACCATCATGATGGGGAGAGCTGCCTGCAGAGGGTCACAGCAAGTCTCAAAGTGGTAGCAACTTTCACAGACTTTTATAGCTAGTAACAGCCCCCCTCCTTGTCATAAAAGCCCAAACATTCACATTCTTTCACTCACGGCGCCTAAATTATGACCTCAGCTCTCTGTCTTTCTGTGTGAAGTAGGAAGGGGGTAAGGAATGTGGTTTTATCTCTTTCTCCACAGACATCAAGTCTCCTGCTCACAACCTTCTTCATATGATTTCAGCAGTAAAACATGTCAAGAAACAATGTAATACATTCAACAATGTTGCAAACAAATAGATCGAATGATTTTCACACTCTTTTAACTCAGAAGTATAATGGAAACTAAAACTACATACTGATCACACACTCTATATTAAAGGGTCTAATATGATCTACAGCAATATCATTATTCAACTATTTTGATTACATATAAATGGTAACATATAATAACAGAATAATATCACAATATCAAGACTAAACAATAATGTTACCAAATACCTAAAGACTACCTACAAACTTTCTACTGTCTACAAAGCCAGGCTACACCCATCTTATTCAGCATGACATACACCTGCGTTGTTCGAATCAACCACCCATCAGGGATACCACCTCCAGAGTTCCAGCAAAGCTAATGCCAGCATTGAAACAGGAGGTGGAGAAATGCTTGCAACAGGGATTATAGAGCCATCTAGAGGTGAGTGGTGTAGCCCTGTGGTACTCGTCCCCAAGAAAAATGATGCAAGACAGAGATTTTGTGTTGACTTCTCAAAACTTAATGCTGTCTCTGTTTTTGATGCATATCCTATGCCAAGAGTGGATGAATTGATTGAGCGCTTGGGTAATGCCAAGTACCTCACAACACTCGACCTTTGTAAAGGTTATTGGCAAGTCCCCCTAACAGAGTCCTCAAGGGATTTAACTACATTCAGGGTTCCCAGCGGACTTTATCGTTTCAGAACTATGCCTTTTGGACTACATGGAGCTCCAGCCACGTTCCAGAGGCTGGTGGACTTGGTTCTGAAAGGAGCTGATTGCTATGCAGCAGCGTATATTGACGACATTGTGGTGTTCAGCGAGACGTGGGAGGACCATGTGAAACATCTGGCTGATGTCCTGCAACGCATCAGAACAGCTGGTCTAGTCATCAACCCTGGGAAGTGCCACATTGCACAGACTGAGGTAGAGTACCTGGGATACGTCATTGGGGGTGGGGTCATCCGCCCTCAGGTGAGTAAGGTCGAGAACCTTGCCTCTTGTCCTCCTCCAACTACAAAGAAAAAGTTGAGATCCTTCCTGGGTTTAGCTGGCTGGTATCGTTGTTTCATCCCTAATTTCTCTACCAGATCAGCTATTCTTAGTGATTTAACTCGTAAATCATGCCCCAACAAAATTAAGTGGACTCCAGAGTGTGAGGCTGCATTCATGGATTTGAAAAACTGTTTGTGTAATGAGCCTGTGTTGCAGTGTCCGGACTTTACGTGCCCGTTTATTGTACAGACTGATGCTTCAGGAGTTGGGCTGGGAGCTGTGTTGCTGCAAGGTGATGGAGAGGACCAAAGACCTGTGCAGTACATAAGCCGTAAGCTCTTCCCCAGAGAAATGAGGTATTCCACAGTTGAAAAAGAAGCTTTGGCAATAAAATGGGCTTTGGACACTCTGAGATACTATCTACTAGGAGGTGAATTTGTGCTTGAAACCGATCATCGAGCTTTACAGTGGATGAGCAGAATGAGAGACACCAACGCAAGAATCACGAGGTGGTATCTTTCACTGCAGCCATATTGTTTTAAGATTCGGTATAGAGCAGGGAAAAAGAATGTTGTGGCAGACTTCCTTTCCCGTTCCTATGAAGAGTAACGGACTTAAGGGGGACAAAAGTGACAAAGTGGCTAGGACAGAATTCATTTGCCATTTGTCACTTGCGTATATTGTTATTCTGTGTTCTGTTATTTTACAGTCAGCCATAATGCTTTAATTTAGACATTGCTGGTGTAACTTCTCTTAACACACAATATCCCGGGTTTTGTTTGTGGTAGCAGTAGTTACATTCTTTACATCCATGCATGTGTTTTAAAGCAAACACTACTAACCATCAGATCATCTGAATTCTCTTCTGTTTACAGGCACATGTCTAGTAAATTATGTTTCTTTATGTTGCTTTGGTTATACTTACCATGGTAGCCACGTTGTGCATTCAGGTCCTATATGTGAGACAGGTGTATGGGAAGGGCCGCCCACTACTTCCTGTTTATATAGGGTCATGAGGTCAATGATTGCATCACTGGGTGTAACCAAATGGAGGGTTTTTCATTTTGTATAGTATTGTTTGTTTTCTTTAAAGTAGTCTTTTGAGTTATATTGTATGCAGTGTTTTACTTTACAAACTATTTAGTTGAGTAAATGAGTTTGTCAGTTTCATGCATGACTTTATTCCTGTTCTTTGTTTAGAATTGTATTATTTGGTTTGACCTATTTTGTTCAATGGTAGGGACTAACGAGGTCAGGTGTGGGCAAAGTCTTGTATAAAGCCAGTGGGATTTTTGCATGCCTGATTGATTGTTTTATGGTAAAAGGGAGATGCTAGCAATAAAGTATGCTTAAAAAGAACTTCAATTGTCTGCTAATGCTATTTACTTATCACCTTCCTTGCTGCTTATGTTATGCTACTTCACATTGCATAACAATAAAAAAAATTCAAGCAAAGAAGCCTTTATAGTAGTAATGTAGTAGTAGTAGTAGTAATAACAGCAAAACAATCAGGCGCTCTATTAAAACTTAATGTTCATAGAACCGTAAAAAGAATTTAAGGTTTTTAAACATTATATATGACAGTATAACATTTGTGTGAACAACTGGCTATTAAAAATACCAAAGTGATTTATATCAGAGCCTTTAGAGATAGCAGCAAGTTTCCATACAAAATGCAGGGATCAGACCGTTTTCTCCAGGCACACTGAACCTTGTGCTCTCTGTTTGGTGGGTAAGGCATCTCTGAAAACGTCAGAGGAAATATTTAAGTAGGGTATACAGTAACCCTGGGTTCCTCAGACCCAGGTCTGTGACCAGTAGCGGTTTTAGATATGGGCGACACGGGCGGTTGCCGGGGCGGCATCGTGGTGGGGGGCGGCATCATGGGCATCGGCAAAAAAAAAAAAAAAAAAAAATGCTCGTACTCATGCTGCTCCGACGTCATGCCAGCGCATATTGGGAATGGCATAGACACCGATCGGTTTTCTATCGCCCATTTGCTGGGAGTAAGGGCGCCCTCCGTTTGCGAGGTGCGCCTGCTGCTTGCGGCACAGGGAGGAGAGGGCCGGGCGGCGGGGGATTCACTGACCGGCTGGAGCAGCGTCTACTAACCAACTCACAAAATAAAAACAAACCAACAAACACGAAAACACCAGACATCATGATACAGACTTATAATTTGCACCGATGTTTTTTCGAAATTCTATACATGAAAAGTGAGCACGAGAGCCCTCGGTGCGCCTGCTTGCTGCTGAAGTCAAAGTAAACTTTATTGTCATCTCCGCTACATACAGTCCAGTATATAGAGAGATGAGACGACGAGGCTCCAGTTACAGCAGTGCAAGTAAACGAACAATAAATATAAGAAGAGTAAGTGTCATGGTCCTGGGTCTGAGGACTCAGTGTTTTGTGTTTCCTTATGCTTTTGTTCATTCCGAGTATGTATTCTGTTGTGATTTTGCCATTTGTTAGGTTTCTGTTCTTTGCCTGCCTGCTCCCACTTCTCTGTGTTCCCTCTGTCTGTCCATGGTGTTATTGTGTCTACTTATGAGTCCGCCTGTCAAGTTCAGTGTCCTGTCTGGTTCTCTGTCTGTTAGTTTCCTGTTTTATTGTGAAGGTCTCTGTCTGATGTGAGTGTGTTCAGATTACGTTTCCCCTGTCCCGTCAGCTCTGATTCCTCCCAGCCGTGTTGCCCTCCTGTCTCTCATCCCCTGATTACTGGTGTGTGTATTTAAGCCCTGTGTGTTCTCCTGCCTGTTGCCGGTTCGTCTGTTTTACTCCATGTCAGTCTGTGTTACCCTGTGTTCCACGGTGTCCTGTTCCTCGTCTGCGTCTCTCTGCTTCTCATCCCTTTATCGTATGCTCCCAGGTCTGTTATTTTTAGTTCTCCCAGTTTAGGTGTCTTCAGTTATTTGTCATGCCCCACTGCTTGTTTGCCACTACACCTTTGTAAATAAACCTCACTAGTATTTCATCCACTGCCTGCATCTTGGGTCCTTCTTCCAACTCCACACAGCTCGCCTCGGCAGCCGTGACAGTACGAACCGGCCACAATGGACCCAGCAGCATTCAACCGAGGAGCTCCGGGAGGATATTATTTATTCTGTGGACCGTTTAATTAATTTATGGCTGGGGCATGAGGAGAAGGGATTCCGCCAAGCCATAACTAATCGATTGGAGCGACTGGTTTCCGGTCTCCCCTGGCTGCTCAGCTCACTCCACCCACTTGTTCAGAATTTCTTTCTGAACGAGCTACACCTTCACCCCCCTACCGCTCGTCTGCTCAGCCCATCGGAGGATATGCAGTCCGAACTGCCGGATGTGGAGTTACCCGACCTGTCGGAGCGTTCTCCGAGGAGGAAGCAACGTTCGTGTCGTAGGCGCCTCACCCCTCAGCCGGGTGGTGGGACTTCAGAACCGCCGGCTGTGGTGAGTGAAAAAGACACTCTTTCTGTTTCACCAGACTTTGGGACTTTGGGACTGAGCAGCCGCGGAGCCCACTCCTCCCGCGGCCATTGGCAAGCCTCCGCCGTGGCACGGAAGGTCTCCAAAAAAACCTGTGGGTCGTCCCCGTCCCCCATCCGGGGCACCGCCACCGACAGTGGCGAGGGCTTCGGCGTGGCAGCGGCCCCGACCAGCCGTTCCAGAACTTGCGTCTGTCGGTCCGTCTGCTCCTGCAGCGCGGCCAGGTGGGCACGCTGGTCGGCCGCCTGATCCCGGCTCATCGTCGCCATCTCCGCTAGCATCTGCGCCAAGAATCGCAGAGGCTGGGCGGGTGGCGCGGCCTGTGGGTCGGACATTCCCCCACCGGCACTTTCCTGGGTTTCGGCACCACTTGTGGAATATACTAGGCACAGGTACATGCACACACAGGTCTTTATCGCCAAGTTCCACATTTATTTACACTTTCACACACTGATACTGTCGCACAGACTGACAGCTGTCCATCCCAGCTGATGTGTGTCTCTCTCTCCTGGCCGCTCCTCCCCGTCTCACTATAAACACAGCGGAGGGAGACCATCATCAGTACATAAACAACATCAGCTGTTCTTACCGGCCTCGCAGCGCCGCCCTGTTGAGCCTTCTGCTCCACTCCTCCCCTGCAGCTGCGCCCGGGGCCACGCCTCCGCCACACCCCGCGTATCAGCTTAAAAACGCTACAAAGAACCAAGGATAGAGGATTAGATCTGCCTAATTTTCACCAATACTTCTTAGCCAATAGGCTTCAGTTCATCTCAGAATGGTTAAAACATACCTTCTTAGATGAGCCCTGGCTAGATGTTGAACAGGCACTATGCAAGGATCTAGAGATTTCAGACCTACCATTTATTAGCTCAAACATCAAAAGACATGAATGCTTTAAAAGTATCAACATCAGCTTCTCTCTAACAGCATGGTGGGAGTTTCTAAAAATAACGGAGTCTTCATTAATCCCATGCAAACGTACACCTATCTGGAATAACCCTGACATATTACAAAACAATAATGTGATTAATTTCTCAGAATGGAGTTGTAAAGGAATTAAATACTTAGAACATATATTAGTTGCCGGGGTTGTGGGCGGGTGGGTGCATGGGGGCCCATCCCTGGTGCAGGGTGACGCAGGTGTGTCGAGCCACCTGGGGGGCTCTTCAACTGGTGGGGGAGATTGTCACACCTTGCAGGAGCTTTCCTCTCCTCAGGAACTCTCTGCAGGAGGGGGAGATACAGGAGAGGTGGAGGAAGATCTCAGCCTGGGCGTCTATTGTCTCATGTAGTCTGGAAGATGAGTGGATGGTGGGGTGGGTGCAGTTTTCTCTGTGGTGGGGTTGGGTGGACTGTCCCGGGCTCTGTGGGGCCGGGGGGCGCTGCTGCGCTGGGCCCCGGTCTGGATGGGCCTGGGCCCCCTTTCCCTGGCGGGTCGCGGAGTATGGGAGTGCCTACTGGGGTCAGCGGGGGAGCTGGCCCCAGGGAGGGGTCACCTTCCTTCCCTCCCCATCTCCAGCTGCCTCCCTCTTCCCGCTCCACCACAACCACCCACACATGCAGGGCCTTGGAGTAGGGGTATGTCACCAGGGTGCAGAGGAGGCTACCCCCCCTCTGTCCCCTTCCGGCTGCCTCTGCCTCAATTTTATCCCACAACTTAGACATTCACATTATTCACACTCTCATTACACATATATATAGGATCTTGGGGGTGGGCACGATACACGGAGTCCAAATTACCATCAGGGTGCACACCTCACCCCTGGCGTCGTTGCCCACCTCTCAATTTTAAATACACGTAGACATTGAGGGCTAGCAGGAGGGACTATGCGCTTACCTGCTGCTCTCTGGCAGGTAGCTCCATGCCCTCCTGGGTTTTAATTGCACCTTAGAACACACATGCATCAACACTACAATGAGCGGGTGGAGGGAGGTTTGGAGTCTTCTCTCACCCCCATTCTCTACGGCCTGCTGGAGCGGGGGGGCTAGGAGGAGTTGGCCGTCCGACTGCGGTCTGGAGTGTGGGGCCTCCCTGCTGCTGCGGAGTCGGGGCGGTCTGCCTCTCCCCACCGCAGGGAAAAGGGTAACACCACCTGGGTCTGGGTGCAGTTCCCCCCTCCAGGGGCAAGGGTACCTAGACCCGGTTCGTAGAGTACGCTTGGGGAGTGTGATCGTGTGTACAGTGTAAGTGTAAAGTGTAAAGTGTGCGTGTTAGTCCCCATAGGGAAATAGTTCCTCTGCATTTAACCCATTCACCCAGTGAAGCAGTGGGCAGCCACCAATGCAGTGACCGGGGAGCAGTGTGTAGGGACGGTACCTTGCTCAGGGGTACCTCAGGGTAGCCGTTTAGTGGAGTCGAACCCCCGACCTTCCGATCATGGGGCCACCACTCTACCTACTGAGCTATAACTGCCCCAGCATCTCTTTATGTCTGTCTCCACGTTGGTTGAGTGTGGAGTAAGTGCATATCAGAGCATGAGGGTGGGAATGGATGTTTGTGTCTGTGTGTGCCTGTATGTCTGTGTCTATATGTCAGGTTGGGTATCAGACGCCACCTCTCTGGGGACATCTCAGGACCTTCAAGGTTTGGAGGCCTATCTCCACCCACCACCACTTCCCCTGCCAGTGGCGGACTCTCTCAGACATCGGTGCGTTGGTGGTTCTTTGTGTCTGGGGGTGGGCGTCCGGGTACACACCGGCTCACTCCTTGGCGGCCGCTTATCGGGGCCTGGGGCCTGGGGCTCGCTCGGGCCACTTCGGAGGTGGGGTGCCCCCGGTCTCTCGGCCTGGGGCTCGGTCACTCAGGCACAGCTGGCTGCCGGCGGAGCTCACGGGCGCATCACTGCAACTCCCCCTGGCTTCTGCTCCGCGACTGCTGAGTGAACCCTCATCTGGGACTCTCCTCAGCTCTTACTGGGACTGTGGCGCGGCTGCCCCTCTGTTGGTCTTCCTTGGTCTCTTGTGTTCTGGGGGCCTGTGGATGTCTGGAGTTTTGATCTCCTCCATACCTGCTTCATACCCTGGAGGACGGGGCTGTGGCTCCCCACACTCCCTAGCAGATCGTTACATGGAGAAACCTTTGGAATGCAAGCATGCTTCTCACCCTGGACACAGTCTGTTTGACCTGCTCCCCTCAGGCAGGAGGCTCTGGTCCATTCGCACCAGAACCTCTCGCCATAAGAACAGTTTCTTCCCCTCTGCTGTTGGACACATGAACAATAACCATATGACTGTCCCCGCCACTAACACATGACCCCACGCTGTGTCACTGCATCATTTCATGTTTGGCACTGATCACCACCTGCACTCATGTATATATCTTTCTACGTAGCACTCATAATTCTTATTCTCATGTATATATCTCATGTATATCTCATGCACATATCTTTCTACATAGCACTTTTAATTCTTATTCTTACTTTTATTTTTTTTTCATGTCTATTTAAGTGCTATTTATGACACTATGTTTGCACTGAAGCACCGCAGCAATTTCCTAATGTTGTAAACCTCAACATCTGGCAATAAACCCCATTCTGATTCTGATTCTGATTCTGATGCTGATCCACACAGGTATGCACACAGGTGTACACACGGGTATTCACAGACGCGGACTACACCTTTCTTGGCTGCTGCCTCAAAGCACATTGTGCGCTGTCTATCTTGCGTGCTGCACAATATCGTTTATTATTTAGTATCTACTGCTAGCTAGTTTATTGTGATGGTGCTTTTTTTTTTTTATTATGTTGCTCTTTGTTGTTTGCTTTCTCTTGTGTTTTTTTTTCCCCATACAGGTGACCCAGGTGTTTTTTTTTGTTTGTTTTATTTTCTTTCTTCCCCCCTTCTCACCGTCTCTTCTCCCCTTTGGTTTTCTTTCTCTCCCTCTCTTTCTTTCACTCTTTCTCCCTGTCCTATCCCACAGTCATGTCTGTCCCGTTTGTTGCAACTGAAAATAAAATAAATTCATAATTATAATAAAGGTCAATCAAATGGACCAATATGGCAAGGCTATGATGATACACTTGGTAAAATAAATCCGCTTGGCATCTTTCTTAGCCTTAAGACAACAATTCTGATGGCTAAAGATCCAAACGGGACACAAAAAAATAAAAAATAATATGTGGAGTAGGGAAATTATTTTACTGCTATTGTTAAATAATTGTCATCATTACCATTGCATTAATAATATAATCTGGAGTTTATATTGCATTCAGAGGTTCAAACAGTGTGTCTTTCAGAAAGGCTAAAAGTCACAGGCTGACAGGAAACAGGCTTGGAGAGAGTTTGCAGAAGTGAAAGTTATTTTGAGCAGCAGGCTAAGACGAGGCTTTAACAATGTAACAGATAGCTTTAAGAAGGCCTTAAGATGTTATGCATACAGTTATTATGTTAACCTTGTATTTCAGGTGCAGTTATGACTATTTTATACACAATGCATATCTGTGCTTATTAAAGAGTTGGAGCTCGGTCAATTAATTGGAGGTTGTAAGCTTTGTTCGGCGCGATGTCCGGACAATCTATTGTGCAAGTGACTTGGAGCTATAGAAGGTTAAAACTGCAATACATGCTTACAAAACACTTATATCAGGTCATTTTATATTAAGCTTTTAGTAGAGGTTCTTGATTAAATCATTTATTTAACAGATGATATATCCATAGTTTCAGTTCGATTATTACATATACGAGAGTGGTTCCTGTCTCTCTGTCTGGTTAGAGGTCAGGAGCTAGTCGCGAGGTGAAACAGGGTGCGATTGTGGTTAGCACACAGACACAGACACACATACACTCAGTTAGAGAGAATCATTTAGAGGGGAAAGTTTAATTATGTTTTGCTGATGTTGCAAAAAGCAGTTTGTCGCAGAACTGCTGCTGAGGTGTCAAGATGACAAGCGAGCATCCGGCAGTGACAGGATGCACCTGCTATGAAGATGGAAGACGATGCTCTTTTAAAAACTGTGTTAAAAGTTATTGTGGTGTTGATTTGACGTATGTCTATATCCTGTCTGTGATGCATGAAGGGGCGTCAGTAAATCAAACCCTGATGCTATAAAAATCTGTTTATGCTTTGATTAAGTCGAAGATCACTTGCTGTCTGCGTACAGAGTGTTCTTCCCACACGTGTGTATTCATTAAAATCAATTGTTTGACCAAGACCTCCTGGACCATGATTGTTTGTACTCTCCTTCCTCAATTTTTGAACCTTAACAAATAACATAGATGTAACATATTTACAAGGTATTTTTAAACAAACTGAAGTCTGTGGCAAGATTTGCAGTAATAATGCAGTGTTGTTCAGTGACACATGAGTTAAATCCCTAAATTACTTTTTAATTAATTTCTCCTACACCTCTTTTCTTTCAGGCCCTGAACCGTGTCACAGATACCAGCAAAAGTTGAAATTTAAAGCTCAGAAGATTTCAGAAAGATCATGGAACCAAAGTAAAGCAGTCCTGTTCAACAAGGAGACATCTTTGTCCTCCACTTCACTTGTGTTAGACACACAAGGACAGGCTTCAGCATCCAAAATAAAAAAGTCAAAGATCAAGAAGAGCAGGAAGGTTCACACTAAAAAACTCAAGGCCTACATACCTGAGGACAAACAGGGAGCCTCTCCCAGTGTACTGCTGAAAACATATGAAAGAAAAATCCTTTTGGTAGGAAAACCTGGAACTGGGAAAACAGCTGTGGTCCATCAGATGTTGAAACTGTGGTCAGAGAAAGATAATAGAATAGAATAGAATAGAATAGAATTCAACTTTATTGTCATTGCACATGCACAGGTACAGGGCAACGAAATGCAGTTTGCATCCATCCAGAAGTGCTTTAGTGATATAGATATATTACAATATATATTAGCAATAGTATAGATATGTAAGTATATTACAGAAATGGGTCTATTATGGTATGTTATAATGTACACGGTATGAAGTATGTTGTGAATATTCTATAACTAAGTATGTACAGGCTGTAGTGAGTACAAGCTATGTACAGGCTATGAACAGGATATAAATATGAAAAACTATACAGAATATGAAATAAATAACTTTACAGAAATCTGAGATATACAGCTATACAGAAATGGGAACTATGCAAGTTGTAAACAGTTGTAGGATTAAAGATTATTGAATGTACAGAATGATTATTTACACAGAGCTATACAGTAGTGCAGTTAAGATAAGTATAACAAGGATCTAGATTACATGTTCTACTTTGATATGAGAGAAACACTCAACATCACAGAGGTCCATAAACTGGAGGATCTTCTCATCAGTGTGGTCTGTGAACCAGATGAAGGCAAAGATGAGGTCTTAGTGGACATAAAGGATAATGCTGACAGTGTTACCATCATTTTTGATGGAGTACCAGATGTTCTCTTTACAGCGACCCAGTCAGTAGTGCTGGAGCTCATCCAGAAGACCCTTCTACCTGAAGCAAAGATCATTATCACCTGCAGACCAGAGGTGGAGTCAGAAGACTTCCTGTTGGATTGGGACTGTCTCAGAGTGGAAATGAAAGGCTTCAGTGAGCAGGGCATCAGAGAGTACTTATCCAAGAATCTGAGTGAGGACGACTTCAACAAAGTCTTATAATAATAATAATGGATTGCATTTATATAACGCTTTTCGGGACCCTCAAAGCGCAATACCACTATTCATTCACTCTCACATTCATACACTGGTGAAGGCAAGCTACAGTTGCAGCCACAGCTGCCCTGGGGCAGACTGACAGAAGCGAGGCTGCCATATCGCGCCATCGGCCCCTCTGGCCATTACAGTCTTGTGTAACTTGGAGTTATTCTCTCTTTGCCACGTTCCCATGTACGCCCTCATGGTGGTCGCCTGCTTTAGCTTTGAGGGCTCAGATTTATCTCCACATCCCTGCACAGTTACTGAAATATACCTCAATATCCTCCATTTCTGCAATCAGAGAAATCTTTCCAAGACATCTGAAAATGAAAGCACTAAATAGGATGTAATACTGTCTTTATCTCAGGCAGCTTTTTGTGCAACAGAAGGGAAAAATGTGAGCCTAACATCACTGCCCAAGCTAGACAGCTGTGCTAATTTGGCCATTTTGAGCAAGCTTCTGATTCAAATCAGCCCAACTGTAAGGAAACCCTTGTGTGCCTTTCTCCACTACACGGTTCAGGAGTTTTTTTGCAGCTCTGTGGGTCTTACAGGATCCAGAGAAGACCAGATGTGTTCTACAGCAGTGTCTGGTTCAGGGGAGCAAACACATGAAACATTTGGTCCCTTTCCTGTGTGGACTGTTGAGTGAGAAGAACACTGATTTGTTAGAAAGTCTCCTTCCTTCTCAGCAGCTCAGAGACACGTCTGACTGGTTCTTCAAAGACTTAGTGACCACCTTTGTAGGTTGTAGTGACAGTGAAGACTGTGAAATGGACTTAATGTTCTTATGTCAATGTCTCTATGAGTCTCAGTCACCTGATGTCTGCCTCTGTTCTGGTGATAGATGGCTCAAATCTGGAAATAGCTTTTCTTCAGTACAGGTGGGAAAGAATTGCTCTTGAGGCTCTTCTTCCTGCAGTACAACACGAGCCCACAACTGAAGTGATTGCTCTGGCTTCTCAATCCACTCCCTCAACATGTTGACATGAAACACCTGTTGCTTTTTCCGACGACCTGGCATGTTGAGCTCATAAGTGACGGGACCTGCTTTCCTGTTTATCACAAATGGCCCCTGCCATTTGGCTAAGAGACTGCTTTCAGTGGTTGGCAAAAGGAGCAACACTTTTTGTCCTTCTTTAAAGGCCCTCCTGCGAGCTGTCTTATCATAGTTCTGTTTTTGACGTTGCTGGGCACTTACTAGGTGACAATGAGCCAGTTCCTGAAACTGTTCAAGCTTGTCCCTCATTTTCAACACATAAGAGAGGGAGGAGCACTGTTTTTCAGGGCTAGCTTCCTCCCAAGCCTCCTTAAGTACATCCAGTGGACCTCTGACATTATGGCCATACAAGAGCTGAAATGGAGAAAATCCAGTTGATGCTTGTGGTACCTCTCTATAGGCGAAAAGCAAAAATGGAAGCCATTGGTCTGTCAAGATTTCTTTGGGAATACCCACCCTTGAAAACATCTGTATCAAACAATTAGCTATTTGGCGGGCTTTGACCCTTCTCAATGGGAAAACTTCAGGATACCTTGTTGCATAATCACAAATCACTAGAATGTACCTATGCCCTGAACCACTTCTCTCCAATGGGCCGACAATATCCATGGCAACACGAGAAAAGGGGACGTCTATCACAGGCATAGGAATGAGTGGGGCTCTGTCTCCTTTCCTACTTGGGGCTGTCAACTGACACTGTGGACATGATTTGCAAAACTGGACAGTGTCTGAAAATTGCTGTGGCCAAAAAAAAAACGAGTTACCATTCTGGAAAAGGTTTTAAGTCAAAGTCAAAGTCAAAGTCAGCTTTATTGTCAATTCTGCCACATGTACAGGACATACAGAGAATAGAAACTACGTTACTCTCAATCCCTAGATAAAATAGCAAATGAACATTTAAATATAAGAGTGATTAAAAATGCAAGTAAAATAATTAAAAAGTAAAATTTAAATAAATAAATACAATACAATTTTTACATATAACAAGAAAGCTATACAATATACAATATAATGAGTAAATGACATTGAGTGCAAACCAGGCAGAGTAGTGCAAATGGGCAAATAGTGCAAATGGAGATTTGGTAATGTACGGTAAGAGATAGTGTAACAACAAAGTCTTATGAGGTAGTGGCAGTCCAATGCTCCACAAAGTGACTGGTAACTGGTGCAGGCCAGTGAGTGAGTTAGAGAGAGTGTGTGTGTGTGTGTGTGTGTGTGTGTGTGTGTGTGTGTGTGTGTGACAGAGTTCAGTAGGACCGTCGAGGAGAGAGGGGAGAGGGGGCAGAATCGGGAGGGAGTTAAGCTTCCTGACAGCCTGATGGATGAAGCTGTCCTTCAATCTGCTGGTCCTGGCCTGGAGACTCCGCAGTCTCCTCCCTGACGGCAGCAGCTTGAAGAAGCTTTGCATTGGGTGCGTGGGATCAGCCGCTATGCAAAGGGCTTTTTTAGTGAGACGGGTGCTGTAAATGTCCTGGAGGGAGGGGAGAGAGACACCAATGATCCTCTCTGCAGCTCTCACTATGCGTTGGAGGGTTCTATGACAGGACGCATTGCAGGTTCCAAACCACACAGTGATGCAGCTCGACAGGATGCTCTCGATGGTGCCTCTGTAGAAAGTGTACATGATGGGGGCTGGTGCTCCTGCTCTTCTTAGTTTGCGGAGAAAGAAGAGACGCTGCTGTGATTTCTTGGCCAGTGCTGTGGTGTTGTACGTCCAGGAGAGATCCTCTGTGATGTGCACACCCAAGAACTTGGTGCTGCTCACTCTCTCCACAGAGGAGCACAATGGTCAGAGGAGCATGTTGGGTGTGCATTCTCCTGAAGTCCACAACAATCTCCTTCGTCTTCTCCACATTCAGAGAGAGATTGTTGTCAGCACACCACGTGGCCAGGCGTCTCACCTCACTTCTGTAGTCGGTCTCATCTCTGTTGCTAATGAGACCCACCACCGTTGTGTCGTCCGCAAACTTGATGAAGAGGTTGGAGCTGTATGATGGAGTGCAGTCATGGGTCAGCAGAGTGAAGAGGAGGGGGCTCAGCACACATCCCTGCGGGGCCCCCGTGTTTAAAATGATGGTGCTGGATTTATTACTGCCGACCCGTACTGCTTGAGGTCTTCCGGTGAGGAAATCCAACAGCCAGTTGCACAGTGAGGTGTTGAGCCCCAGCTGGACCAGTTTTTGAGTGAGCTGTTGGGGGATTATAGTGTTGAATGCTGAACTGAAATCTATGAACAGCATTCGAACATATGAGTCTTTTTTGTCCAGGTGTGTGAGTGCCGAGTGGAGTGCAGTGGAGATGGCATCATCGGTTGAGCGGTTGGGCCGATACGCAAACTGGAAGGGATCCAGGGAGGGGGGCAGGACAGTCTTGATGTGTTGCATGACTAGTCGTTCGAAGCACTTCATCAGGATGGGAGTAAGTGCAACAGGACGGTAGTCATTAAAGCAGGAGGGAGATGACTTTTTTGGAACCGGAATGATTGTGGTGGCTTTAAAACATGTGGGGACGACAGCCTGGATGAGTGATATGTTGAAGATGTCTGTGAAGACATCAGTGAGTTCCACTGCACAGTCTCTCAGTACACGACCAGGAATGTTGTCAGGACCCGGAGCTTTACGTGCATTGATCCTGCTGAGGGATCTCCTCACGCTGTCTGGGGACAGAGTCATCACCTGGTCACCAGGAGGGGGTGGGGTCTTCTGTGCAGTGGTGCTGTTTTGGATTTCAAAGCGAGCAAAGAAAGTATTCAGCTCGTTCAGCAGGGGGATAGTGCTATCACAGGTCTGTGGTGGGGGCTTGTAATCTGTGATGGTCTGAATGCCCCGCCACAGGCTCCGTGAGTCTCTGCTGTCTTTGAAGTGATGAGATATTTTCCTGGAGTACTGTCTCTTAGCCTCTCTGATGCCACGGGAAAGGTTGGCCCTAGCTGTCCTCAGGCTTGCCTCGTCTCCATCTCTGAAGGCAACATTCCGAGCTTTCAGCAGCCTGTAGACCTCTCCTGTCATCCATGGTTTTTGATTGGCCCGGACAGTTATGGTTTTTGTGACTGTTACATCCTCAATACACTTGTTGATGTAGGCAGTAACAGTCTCTGCGTACTCCTGGAGGTCAGTGGTGTTGTTATAGGTGGCAGCCTGCTTAAACATGTTCCAGTCTGTGGTGTTGAAGCAGTCCTAAGATGTCCTAAGTGGCCTGCCCAAGGAACTGAATGAGCCAACTGCAAGACTACAGGCCTTAAGCTTTTGGGAACAACCAACTGGTCACCAACTTTGCTACGACGATATAGTCGTTCGTTCTTAACAATGAATACTTCCCGTACTCTGTCTGTAATCTGTGCTGATTCTTGGGTGCTCTTAGCAAACAGGGGTGCTAAAGAGGGGTCCTCCCTTTGGAGTTGGACAATATTGCTCGGGACAACCAGGAGCTCATCAATCTCTGGTTCAGGAAGTGACTCAGCAATTTCTGTCCCCCTCACTTTTTCCTGTCTTCTCTGCATTTTACTTTTCTTTATATGCGGCCTACTTAGTCTGTCAATATCTGGAATTTCACTGTCTGCATAGGGCAACTCACTCAAACCTGGCTCTGACTGAGAAGCTTTATTACCAGACCTAGTGACTACTAGCAGACCTTCACATGCAACATGCAGATTCTTCTCTTCTCTGTACTTCTCTGTCTTTGCTAATAACTCCCCAAGAATTGGCATGTCCCGGCCCAACACAATCTGGTAGGGAAGTTTATCCATTACTCCAACTGTAAGTACGTACTCTGTTTCATTAACTTGAAGGCAAACATTGGCAATAGGATAATCAACATTATCACCATGAACACACCAGACTTTAACTTTACCACAAAATGTGGTGTCGCTAGGGAGACAATCTTGCCTGACAAGTGTGCGGCTACTGCCTGAATCCAAGAGGGCAACACACGGTTTTCCCTCAATGAAAACACAGATGGTGTGCTCCTGATCACTGGAGGGTACTAGAGACTCTGTTTCTTCCTCTAGCAAGTCAAAACACTGTGGTGAAAGATATGTAAGTCTTACTGACTTGCTGACCTGGGCAATCTGCCTTAAAGTGACCTGCTTGACCACAGGCATGACACACCAACGGGCCTCTCTGCTTTACTTCTCTAGCGCGGCTACTGCTAGTGATTGGGGAACTTTGTTTAGGGCTTTTAGCTTTGTACCCATTCCCACCCCCTGACCTACCCACAAAAACATTGGCTGAACTGGGTTTTCCTACCATATACCCTTTTTGTGGGCGTCGGGCTGCAAGAAAAGCCCCTGCCATCTCTGCAGCTTCTTTTGAAGTGGTGGGGTTGCGCTCTTTCACCCAGGTCCTCAGCTCTGGGTTAAGAACTCTGAGAAACTGTTCCATCACTATGACATCTCCTATTTGGTCCTTTGTCTTCTCCTTTGGAAGCATCCACTTTTCATATAGGTCTTTAAGGCGAGTTCGCAGCTCTTTGGGTGTCTCATCGTCCTTCACCGTCATGTTGCGGAATCTGGTTCGGTAAGTCTCAGCACTTATTTCAAATTTTTCAAGAACGGCGGTTTTTACCTTATCATAGTCCATTGTCTCTTCAGTGTCCATAGCAAAATATGCCGCACGTGCTTTACCACTAAGAACTGGAGCCAGATGCAGTGCCCATTCTTCTTGTGGCCACTGACATCCTGTTGCAATCCTCTCAAAAGTGGTTAAATAATGTTCAATATCTTCATCCTCACCATAGGGCTGCATCTTCGGGCCTTTCCAACCGCTTACTCTGCCCAGATTGGATGAATGTGATGGTGCGGAAGATTCAGGGGGATTTCCTCGCTGTTGAACAGGTTGCTGCACCTTTTGCCGCACTGAGGAACTCAGAGGCACTCCGGAATCAGCTACTGCACCTTCCCACAGCATCTGATGCTCCCGGCGCTCTGACTGGACCTCCTGCTGCAGTTGGCTGAACTGGTGTTGCATTCTATGCCACCGTTCATCCTGGCGTTGTCTGTCCTGCTCCCATTTTGCCTCACGGTCAGCATGCTGTTGCATCAGGCCTTTTAATAAAGTTGAGAGCTCTGAGAGACTTTGTGCTTCCGTGCTGTGCTCACCCGTAGCTTCTGGCAGGTTGCCATCATCTTGGGCCTCCTCTGGGGGAAAATCTGTTGGCCCTTGAGGTTTCCTTGACTTGGCTGATTTCTGCATTGCTATAACCTATTGGCCTGAAGCCACTGCTGCCGCCATTTGTGAAGTAGCATAACATAAGCAGCAAGGACGGTGATAAGTAAATAGCATTAGCAGACAATTGAAGTTCTTTTTAAGCATACTTTATTGCTAGCATCTCCCTTTTACCATAAAACAATCAATCAGGCATGCAAAAATCCCACTGGCTTTATACAAGACTTTGCCCACACCTGACCTCGTTAGTCCCTACCATTGAACAAAATAGGTCAAACCAAATAATACAATTCTAAACAAAGAACAGGAATAAAGTCATGCATGAAACTGACAAACTCATTTACTCAACTAAATGGTTTGTAAAGTAAAACACTGCATACAATATAACTCAAAAGACTACTTTAAAGAAAACAAACAATACTATACAAAATGAAAAACCCTCCATTTGGTTACACCCAGTGATGCAATCATTGACCTCATGACCCTATATAAACAGGAAGTAGTGGGCGGCCCTTCCCATACACCTGTCTCACATATAGGACCTGAATGCACAACGTGGCTACCATGGTAAGTATAACCAAAGCAACATAAAGAAACATAATTTACTAGACATGTGCCTGTAAACAGAAGAGAATTCAGATGATCTGATGGTTAGTAGTGTTTGCTTTAAAACACATGCATGGATGTAAAGAATGTAACTACTGCTACCACAAACAAAACCCGGGATATTGTGTGTTAAGAGAAGTTACACCAGCAATGTCTAAATTAAAGCATTATGGCTGACTGTAAAATAACAGAACACAGAATAACAATATACGCAAGTGACAAATGGCAAATGAATTCTGTCCTAGCCACTTTGTCACTTTTGTCCCCCTTAAGTCCGTTACTCTTCATAGGAACGGGAAAGGAAGTCTGCCACAACATTCTTTTTCCCTGCTCTATACCGAATCTTAAAACAATATGGCTGCAGTGAAAGATACCACCTCGTGATTCTTGCGTTGGTGTCTCTCATTCTGCTCATCCACTGTAAAGCTCGATGATCGGTTTCAAGCACAAATTCACCTCCTAGTAGATAGTATCTCAGAGTGTCCAAAGCCCATTTTATTGCCAAAGCTTCTTTTTCAACTGTGGAATACCTCATTTCTCTGGGGAAGAGCTTACGGCTTATGTACTGCACAGGTCTTTGGTCCTCTCCATCACCTTGCAGCAACACAGCTCCCAGCCCAACTCCTGAAGCATCAGTCTGTACAATAAACGGGCACGTAAAGTCCGGACACTGCAACACAGGCTCATTACACAAACAGTTTTTCAAATCCATGAATGCAGCCTCACACTCTGGAGTCCACTTAATTTTGTTGGGGCATGATTTACGAGTTAAATCACTAAGAATAGCTGATCTGGTAGAGAAATTAGGGATGAAACAACGATACCAGCCAGCTAAACCCAGGAAGGATCTCAACTTTTTCTTTGTAGTTGGAGGAGGACAAGAGGCAAGGTTCTCGACCTTACTCACCTGAGGGCGGATGACCCCACCCCCAATGACGTATCCCAGGTACTCTACCTCAGTCTGTGCAATGTGGCACTTCCCAGGGTTGATGACTAGACCAGCTGTTCTGATGCGTTGCAGGACATCAGCCAGATGTTTCACATGGTCCTCCCACGTCTCGCTGAACACCACAATGTCGTCAATATACGCTGTTCTTTTTAAGCATACTTTATTGCTAGCATCTCCCTTTTACCATAAAACAATCAATCAGGCATGCAAAAATCCCACTGGCTTTATACAAGACTTTGCCCACACCTGACCTCGTTAGTCCCTACCATTGAACAAAATAGGTCAAACCAAATAATACAATTCTAAACAAAGAACAGGAATAAAGTCATGCATGAAACTGACAAACTCATTTACTCAACTAAATGGTTTGTAAAGTAAAACACTGCATACAATATAACTCAAAAGACTACTTTAAAGAAAACAAACAATACTATACAAAATGAAAAACCCTCCATTTGGTTACACCCAGTGATGCAATCATTGACCTCATGACCCTATATAAACAGGAAGTAGTGGGCGGCCCTTCCCATACACCTGTCTCACATATAGGACCTGAATGCACAACGTGGCTACCATGGTAAGTATAACCAAAGCAACATAAAGAAACATAATTTACTAGACATGTGCCTGTAAACTAGTGATGGGCAGATGAAGCCTCATGAAGCACTGAAGCTTTTCATCCAATTGGTTCACCCTGTTAAGGTTCAGATTTTGAGGAAGGAGAGTACAAACAACCATGGTCCAGAAGATCTTGGTCAAACAATGATTTTAATGAATACACGCGTGGGAAGACAGGAATTGATCTTCGACTTACTCAAAGCATACACAGATTTTTATAGCATCAGGGTTTGAATTAATGACGCCCCTTCATACGTCACAGACAGGATATATACATACGTCAAATCAGAACCACAATGACTTTTAACACAGTTCGAAAGAAGATCATCTTCTATTTTCATGGCCGGTACTTTCCGTTCTTGTCTTGAAGTGAATTGTTCCTCTTTCTTGCCGAGACAACAAGGAACGGTTCCTCTTTTACCGAGACAATTTTGCAGTTACAACCAGACATGACTAACCTCTCTCCTCTAAATAAATCTAACTAATGTGTGTGTGTGTGTGTGTTGACCTCACATGCTCTCTTCATCTCTCACCTACTAACTGTCTGTGTCTTGTCCTTAAATGCTCTTTCTCAATTCACCTGTTGCACTTCTGACCTTTCACCAGAACAGAGGCTCATCCTTATGTGTAACAACCTAACTGAGACTATGTATATGTCATCTACTAAATAAATGTTTTAATCAAGAGCCTCTACTAAAAGCTTAATATAAAATGACCTGATATAAGTGTTTTGTAAGCATGTATTGCAATTCCTTCTATGTTCTAGTTTTCCCTCAACATGGATCATCTGGACACTCTCACCAGTGAAGCTTAAAACCCTTAAAGAACCTGAACATCAACTCAAATAAGCACAGATATGCAATATGTATGAAATAGTTATAAGTGCATCTGAAATACAAAGTTAACATAACAACTGTGTGCATAAGCATCTTAAGGCCTTCTTAAAGCTATCTGTTACTTTGTTAAAGCAATGATCATACTGCAGATTATATTATGCTGGTAATAATGATTCTTTAACAATAGCAGTAAAATAATTTCCCTGCTCCACAACCCCAACGCGAAGCTTCTTGAAGCTTCATTTGCTCTAGCAGGACACCTACTGGACGTAAAAATATTTGTTGGCATGAATTTGAAGAGTGTGGCCTTTTGCACACAGCCTGTAAATGTCAACAACAAAAGGAGTGTGTAAAACATCTATATTGTAGTGATGGCAGTATACTGTGTATATTTATGCTGGCAGTATGGAAAATGATTATTTGGAAACGCCTAAAATGGAAATGATCATATACTGTGAGGTGAGGTGTGGACAGTGGTTGTGCTTTTGTAACATTGAGGCAAGGACAGTGATTAGTGTTTAGGGGACACATCATTGGTTTTTATTTAAAAACAACAGTTTCTCCACTGTGGCAGGTCGTAGGCGATTTCTTTTTTTTCCCAAACTGTCTCTAACTCTCACTAACCGCAGCTCTCCATCAAACGCCCACATTTTGAATGGGGTCTGAGGGGTTTATATCGCTGTCATAGCTCGCGGCAAAGTTCGAACCGCTTCCTGAACCAGTCACGTGGTACAGCCGGGCAGCGAGGCTTTGGATGTCATCATTTTCAGCTCCTCCCATAAATGAAGCAAGCCTCGATACGCGCTTCGCGGAAACGCCCCCTCCATTACTCGACACACGCTTCGAAGCCTCGATACAGAACGTCACATCACTACTGTAAACAGAAGAGAATTCAGATGATCTGATGGTCTGATGGCTTTAAAACACATGCGTGGATGTAAAGAATGTAACTACTGCTACCACAAACAAAACCCGGGATATTGTGTGTTAAGAGAAGTTACACCAGCAATGTCTAAATTAAAGCATTATGGCTGACTGTAAAATAACAGAACACAGAATAACAATATACAGTGGGGCAAAAAAGTATTTAGTCAGCCACCGATTGTGCAAGTTCCCCCACTTAAAATGATGACAGAGGTCAGTAATTTGCACCAGAGGTACACTTCAACTGTGAGAGACAGAATGTGAAAAAAAAATCCATGAATTCACATGGTAGGATTTGTAAAGAATTTATTCGTAAATTAGGGTGGAAAATAAGTATTTGGTCACCTCAAACAAGGAAAATCTCTGGCTCTCACAGACCTGTAACGTCTTCTGTAAGAAGCTTTTCTGTCCCCCACTCGTTACCTGTATGAATGGCACCTGTTTGAACCCATCATCTGTATAAAAGACACCTGTCCACAGCCTCAAACAGTCAGACTCCAAACTCCGCCATGGCCAAGACCAAAGAGCTTTCAAAGGACACCAGGAAAAGTATTGTAGACCTGCACCAGACTGGGAAGAGTGAATCTATAATAGGCAAGCAGCTTGGTGTGAAAAAATCAACTGTGGGAGCAATCATCAGAAAATGGAAGACATACAAGACCACTGATAATCTCCCACGATCTGGGGCTCCACGCAAGATCTCATCCCGTGGGGTCAAAATGATCATGAGAACGGTGAGCAAAGATCCCAGAACCACACGGGGGGACCTGGTGAATGACCTGCAGAGAGCTGGGACCAAAGTAACAAAGGTCACCATCAGTAACACACTACAACGGCAGGGAATCAAATCCCGCAGTGCCAGACGTGTTCCGCTGCTGAAGCCAGTGCATGTCCAGGCCCGTCTGAAGTTTGCCAGAGAGCACATGGATGATACAGCAGAGGATTGGGAGAATGTCATGTGGTCAGATGAAACCAAAGTAGAACTTTTTGGTATAAACTCAACTCGTCGTGTTTGGAGGACGAAGAATACTGAGTTGCATCCCAAGAACACCATACCTACTGTGAAGCATGGGGGTGGAAACATCATGCTATGGGGCTGTTTTTCTGCCAAGGGGACAGGACGACTGATCCGTGTTAAGGACAGAATGAATGGGGCCATGTATCGTGAGATTTTGAGCCAAAACCTCCTTCCATCAGTGAGAACTTTGGAGATGAAACGAGGCTGGGTCTTCCAACATGACAATGATCCAAAACACACCGCCCGGGCAACAAAGGAGTGGCTCCGTAAGAAGCATTTGAAAGTCCTGGAGTGGCCTAGCCAGTCTCCAGACCTCAACCCCATAGAAAATCTGTGGCGGGAGTTGAAAGTCCGTGTTGCTCGGCGACAGCCCCAAAACATCACTGCTCTCGAGAAGATCTGCATGGAGGAATGGGCCAAAATACCAGCTACTGTGTGTGCAAACCTGGTAAAGACCTATAGTAAACGTTTGACCTCTGTTATTGCCAACAAAGGTTATGTTACAAAGTATTGAGTTGTATTTTTGTTATTGACCAAATACTTATTTTCCACCCTGATTTACCAATAAATTCTTTACAAATCCTACCATGTGAATTCATGGATTTTTTTTTTCATATTCTGTCTCTCACAGTTGAAGTGTACCTCTGGTGCAAATTACTGACCTCTGTCATCATTTTAAGTGGGGGAACTTGCATAATCGGTGGCTGACTAAATACTTTTTTGCCCCACTGTACGCAAGTGACAAATGGCAAATGAATTCTGTCCTAGCCACGTTGTCACATGCAATATTTAACATTTTATATTTTAATCAAGGGACAACTGAAGAAACGCCAGCTCTCATTGAGCGGCAGGCGGCAGATGAGCCTCTTTACTGGAAGGAGAAATTCCCGAAGACTGGATGGGATTAAGTACTGATTTTGCTAATTTTTGCTTGTATTGCACCTTGTGGGGTTTTTTTTCTATTTGCTGCGAGATCGATCAACTTTAGACCAGACAACAAACGACGGAGGCTCCGGAAAAGTGCAATCAAATGATGAGTTTTATTATCACAGGAGAACAACCAACCGTCAGCATATGGAATGGGTTGCTCTGGCAAGAATACACTGGGTTCTGGTTTTATAGGATAAAATATCACACCTACGTCAATACAGTTCAAAAACACATGGTGACAGACGGGCAAAAGTTCAACTCGTGCAGACAAAAGTACATCACATATACTTTTAATAACTTTAAACTGACATATAACTTCTCTTTTCTACATTACTTGCCTTTTAAGGTAATAACTTCAGGTCTTAGCATTTCTGAGAGCTAATAATGGACCCTCGTCATTAATCACTAAGTAGAGTACCTTTGCAGCCAGTCTCAAACTGAAGCAGAAGACGCTTAGGCCTTCACTCAGACCTGCTACTAGATTAATATGTGTATTGTAAGCGTGCATGCAATTAACCTGCTATGTTCTCATCTCCCCTCAGCATGTATCATCTGGACACTCTCACCAGTGAAGCTTAAAACCTTCTAGAATGGAACATCAACTCTAACCAAGCACATTTATGCATTGTGTATAAAATGAACTCAACCTGTAAAAATAGAAAGGTCAATGTGATGACAGACATATTCAATGCAATATAAACCCTGTAAGAAATATTACTGATAAATGATACTGTGAAACATGTTATTAATACATTCTTCATAAGGCAAATTATATGGTAGCAATAAAAGAATCTCTGAATCCCAACATATTTTTTTACATATTCTCAAAATAGAGGCACAAAAACAATGCCTTAATATTCACTGTGAAAGTTTGAGTGGAAAAAGACAGAAAAACAACATGTAGATCCTGGAATAATGGGAGCTTCCATCTTTAAAGGGCTGAAGAGGAAGAAGTTTACAAGGAATCATTTAGAAGAGTTTCAAACATCAACTGATTGAATCCATGAATCTGAAAACGTGTTTGTGAGTGAAAGAGACAGACATGTACAGACTGAACTATCTGTTCAACAGTCAGAGTGTTTCTCTAACAGTAGGACACCCTTTTCACTCAACTCAGCACAGGGACACTGAGGAGCCAGGAGACAAATAATTAAACCCAAATCCAGGATAAAGAGTTTCAGCGAATGTGGTGTTGAAGGTGTGGAGGTGGATCACAGTGTCAGAGGAGACCCTGTAGAAGGACAGAGTGCCAGCAGGACAGTCCACATACACTGCTACTCTGTTAGAGACAGAGGAGGAGGAGGAAATGGATGTCTGTCTGTTATTGTGCCAGACAATGTAACCCTGAAGATCACAGCAGCTCAGACTCCAGGACTGATCATTCGATCCAAACAAGCAGTCTTCAGTGCGTCCTTTCCTTCTGATTTTTCTGTAACTCACAGATATACGAATCCTTCCTCTCCACTCAACCTCCCAGTAACAGCGACCAGTCAGACCATTTCTACACAGCAGCTGTGACCACCAGTCGAATCTGTCTGGATGATCAGGATATGACTGAACTTCCTCCACATGTGTCACCTTCCTGTTGTTGTCAGACAGTTTCAGGGTTGTGTGGACTGTGTTTGTGTCGATTGTGAGTTGACAGGAATCTGATGGAGAGAACAAACACAATCCAGCTGCAGTTATTGATCCATCATCTGTTCATTGATTGACACTTTGATGATGACTGAATGTAGTGTAAAGCGCTTTGGGGTCCTTAGGGACTGAGTAAAGCGCTATACAAATGCAGGCCATTTACCATTTACCATGACTCCTGACATCAGAGATGTGAATGAGTGATGTGACAGTTTGAAGATGGTTGAATGTGTGCTGCTTTGTTTTCATGAATCCCATTAAAAACACACTTACACTTCCTCAGACCTGGTCTCAACCATCGGACTCCAGCAGGCTCCACCCTGAAAGGAGAAGGGGGGTCAGAGCAGCACAGTCTCTTTCAGCATGCACACACACTCATTTTCACAAATACACGTCAATCCATATGTGCATCAAACTGCTAATGAAACGTTTCTTTGGAATGGCTTTTGAAGACTTTTGAACTTTGAAAGAGTTATATCACAATAACAACTACAGGCACAAAATTTCCCTAACCTTAACATGGACCACAGTTTACCAGAGGCATGGTGGGAGATTACATTTAGCCACTCCAAACATGCCACACAGCCCACACCTATGTGATTTGTGGTCCCCAGCATCTGAAGTGTCCATGACAAAATATTTCACGTGTTGAGGAAGCCAACGCTGTCATCAAGTCAGCTTTTAGGGTTCCTCTGTGTTTTCTGAAGTTGGGATTTGAGGCTCAAGTGAAGGACGCACAGCCATTAGTACTCCCATCAGTTTGGGAGAGAGGGCTTTCTTCCTCCCTCATATATAAATTTGCACCTGCTGCCCAGGTGCAAGAACTCACCCCTGCAGTGAGTATCATAAGCTGCCGGGAACCTACCTCAAGGAGAGTCTGTCTGGTCAGCTTGTGTACCTCCTGTAACCATTCTCAGAGATTGTGGAGGTATTGCAATCCAGGTTCACTTCACAACTCTGGTTCAGGGGAAGGCCCAAATGCCAAGTCCACTGGAGTATGAAGCTTATGTCCAAAGGTTAGGGCTGCATGAGTACACTTAGTGGACTCTTGGACTGCCTTGCGACAGACCATTAATGGAAAGTGTCACGGTCTGCAGAGACAGGCCGTGTGGTGGTGTGTGTAATGGACCCAGGTGCGTACACAAGTGAGTAGACGGGAGTGAACTTAACAGAAAGCGAGCCTTTATTATGGCTGAAGACAAGATGTACAAACAAAGAAGGGATAGCGTGACTAGACTATAACTAAACTGGGAAAACTAATGCTGTGACAAACTAAGAAAACTCAGAGACTATGATGATCACTGCAAAGACTGACCGTGAAAACATGGAGGGTGAGAACACAGACGACGCGACATAGACTGTATGAAACACAGAGACTAAATACACATGAGGGATGATCAGGGGAAGTGGCCACACATGGGAGCACAGCTGACACACATGAACCTAACGACAGGACAGGAGAAGTGAAACTGAATACACTGACAGTGAATACAGACTTTCAAAGTAAAACAGGAAACATGGAGATTAGGCATGACACATGAACCGGGGAGACTTAGTACAGGGGGAGATGACATAAACAACAAAGGAACAAAACTAAACTGCAATCTAGAAATTAACTAGGTGAACTAAGCTAGGTGCAAATGAATACAGAAGATACATGGAACTCAAATACTGGGTCGCTTGACCCAGGACCATGACAGGAAAGATGTAGTGCCAGTCCCAGTCGCGCTGCTTGCGGAAGGTCGGGATGGAAAGCTGGGTGGCAAGGGTGCAGTTAGAGCACTCTGACGGTGCAGTGGTGTAGCCCATGTGTTCTTGATACTCAGACGCCAGCAAACTTCCTTGAACACTAGTGGTTTCCTGGGTTCGTGGTAGGGAAAAGGCCAAGGATGTCTACCCCAAGCTGTTCCATGAAAGCCCCCACCTGATACTGTTGAAAGGGGCTTTTGGGCAGTGCAAGCATCACACCGATGAACATAGAGCTCTACGTCCAGGTGACAACCTGGCCAGTAGAACGGGGACTGATGTCAAAAAGGTGAAAATTTCAGATCAAACATCCATAACTCTATGGACGCTATTGGTGCAATCGAAAAATTCCAAAAGTTCCTGAAAGGAGCAACTCTGTGCTTCTTCCATTATATTAGGGTCATTATGGTAATCCCAAGCAAAGCATAGAAAACAGCACAGCAAACAACAATGCAGGCCTTTTAAAAGTAGAATGGGAGGGAGAGCCTTCAGTTTTCTGTGGAACCAGCTTCCAGTTTTGATTCAGGAGACAGACACTATCTCTACATTCAAGATTAGGCTTCAAACTTTCCTTTTTGCTAAAGCATATAGTTAGGGCTGGATCAGGTGACCCTGAATCCTCCCTTAGTTATGCTGCAATAGATGTAGGCTGCCAGGGGATTCCCATGATGCATTGAGTTTTTCCTTTCCAGTCACCTTTCTCACTTACTATGTGTTATTAAACCTCTCTACATTGAATCATATCTGTTATTAATCTCTGTCTCTCTTCCACACCATGTCTTTCATCCTATTTTCCTTCTCTCACCCCAACCAGTCGCAGCAGATGGCCCCGCCCCTCCCTGAGCCTGGTTCTGCCGGAGGTTTCTTCCTGTTAAAAGGGAGTTTTTCCTTCTGTTACGGATTCAAATATTGGGGATGGATACAAGAGGAAAAACCAAAATACCAACACTGGTCTGGCCGGGTTGAGTCAAACGATGATTTTAATGATCACACGCGTGGGGGATGGACACCGTACGCAGACAGCATCAGATCTCAAAATGGTGGAGCATTGATCAAACTCTTATAGCCTCTGGTGCCTCCACCTTATCATAAAAAGCCTAAACATTCACATCCTTTCTCTCACACAGCGCCTAAGCTACGACCTTGGCTCCCTGTTTATCTGCTCCTGCTGAGATGGGGCAGAAAACTCCAGCATGTTCTCTTCTAATCAGACAAATAAGGCGATGACTTTCTGCGAACAGTATTTCTTATAACTCAGCAGTATAATGCATCATAAAACAATATCATTCATTCACAATAAATCAGCAGTCTAATGTAATGCAAATCAGTTTAACAAATGCAATAGTTATCACCTTCTTCTAATTCAGGAGAATAATGCAAACTAAAACTACATAATAATTCACAATCTTTAATTAGGGGTCTAACATGGCATAAAATAATATTATAATCCCACACTTCCCACTGTCGCCAAAGTGCTTGCTCATAGGGAGTCATATGATTGTTGGGTTTTTCTCTGCATCTTTTATTATAGATATACTGTACAATTTAAAGCAACTTGAGCCAACTTTTGTTGTGATTTAGCGCTATATAAATAAAATTGAATTGATTTGAATTAATGCAGGCTCTCTCTCTTTTTTCTCCTGTGCTTTGCAAGCTCTCAGCCTTATTGCATACTCTGTGCTCTGTGCAGGATATCAGCAGCCTCAAGCCTTGATACAGGCTCTCTCTGTCTCTGTGCTCCAGACCACATGGTCCCAGAAATTAGACAGCATATCAGCTTCTTAGACCCTTATGTAAAATCAAGCCTTAGAAATCTCGGTGTCATATTTGACAGCTCGATGTTGCTCGAGCAGCATTCTAAGCAGCTGGTCTGAAACTGTTTTTATCATTTACGGAATATTTCTAAACTCAGACTAATGGTATCAAAGCTTGAACTTGAGATGATTATTCATGCTTTTATTTCTTCTCGTTTAGACTATTGTAATGGCCTTTTTACTTGTTTTAACAAATAAGCCTTAAATTGTCTTCAGACTGTGCAGAATGCTGCAGCACGTCTCTTAACAGGCACCAAGAGAAGATTGCATATCACTCCAGTCTTGGCCTCCCTTCACTGGTTGCCTGTAAATTTTAGGTTTCATTTTGAAATTTTAGTTCTAACCTTTAGGGCCCTACATGGTCAAGCTCCTCAATATTTATCTGACCTGCTGAAACCACATTCATTTTCTCGGGCTTTAAGGTCATTAGATCAGAGACTGCTGGTGGTACCGCGCACTCGTTTTAAAACTCGTGGTGATCGGGCCTTTCAGACTGTGGCACCACGGTTGTGGGATTCTCTCCCACTGTCTCTTCGCTGCACGGACTCCATTGATTCTTTTAAGAAACAGCTGAAGACATTTTTATTTAGAAAAGCATTTGATTAATTTCTTCTTATGCTGCTTTTATAGTTTCATTGTTTTACATTGTTTTATTTACTGTTATATTGTTTTTATATTCCCATTTCCTGTGTTGTAAAGCACTTTGTGATTTTTATCTGTGAAAAGCGCTATATAAATAAATTTTACTTATTTACTTACTCTCTGAGTTCATTCTCTGAGTTCCTAAATGACCTCTGAGTGAATTCATTTAGGAAGATCTGTATTCACTCATCTGTCTGCTTTCCCAAATATTTGTCTCCTATTTTATTTTTACATCGCTTCTACTTTGACACTCTGTTAAACTCAATGCTGACATGATTGCTGTACTCCAATCATCTTTCTGACCACCATCAATGATTAAACACTATGAGAGTCTAAACACCAAGTAGCATAATTTAATTCTGTGCACCAATAAATAATGTTATTTCCGTGTAAAAAATTGCCATTTATTAAACTCCTTCCCTGTGTATGATCATCAAGCTCTACTACACATACCACTGTGGGTGCTACTCTGTGTTGTCAGACCTCCCGCATATGCAGAGAGAGGAGGGGGAAAAAGATTGGAGACCTAGTGTGCCGTGTCTGCTTAGCAGATGAGCAATTGTTGGGAAATCTCATTGTTTCCTTGAGTTATCCACTGAGGATATGTTATGGCTTCCTCATTAGATGCTTTCGCCATCTATCAAGTATTTCTTGGCAGTGGATCTGATGCCACCCCACTGGTGCCTGAAAACTGACATGTGCAGAGTATATTATCTACAAGTCCTGTATAACATGCCATTGTAACGGTGACAATGAAGGACCAGAAACAGGGGTGTTTGTAGTTTTTCATGTCTTTATTGTCTGGGTTTCCACTGTGCAGCTTTCCAGCTGCCCCACTTCTGTAGCACACACAACAAAAACTTCTGTTCAGGTCCCAGCAACATCTTTTACAGGGGAGAAATGATTAGATGATGAGGTCAGGTGTGTGAGTCAGCCTCATCTGAAGCCACACCCTGAACCCACTGTTACATCCTTCCCCTGCAGCTGAAATAGAAACCACACCCTGCCACAGTAACCTTTGGCAAAGCCTTTCTTAAAGGGGACTGGAGGGTGTGTTCCCCTTTAAGACCCTCCGGTCTGCCAGTCCAGGGGTACTGCCCCTGATCTCCACGCAACATTGTAGAGGTGTGGCAACCAAGACAGCCCTACAACATCCAGAGCCTTCATGAACTCGGGGTGGACCTCGTCCACCCCAGGGGCTCTGCCTCCAAGGAGTTGTTTAACTGCCTCAGTGACTTCGCTTTCAGAGATTGGCGGGTCATCCCCTTCGTCCCCAGGCTGCTTCCACCACGGAAGACATGCCAGTGGGATTGAGGAGGTTCTTGAAGTATTCCTTCCACCGCCTGACAATTTTCTCAGTCAAAGTCAGCAGCACTCCACCCGCGCTATACACAGTGCAGGTAGAACACCGCTTTCCCCTCCTGAGTCGCCTGATGGTTTGCCAGAATCTCTTCGAGGCAGTCCAAAAGTCTTTTTCCATGGCCTCTCCGAACTCCTCCCATACCCGAGTTTTTGTTTCTGCCACAGCCCGTGCCGCATTCCACTTGGCCTGTCTGTACCTATCAGCTGCCTCCGGAGTCCCACAGGCTAACCAAGACCGGTAGGACTCCTTCAGCTTGGTGGCTCCCCTCATCTCTGGTGGCCACTATTTGGTTTGGATTACCACCACGACAGGCACCAACTACCTCAGCAGCTCAGTGCAGCGGCTTCGGCAATGGAGGTGCTGAACATGGTCCATTCAGATTAAATGTCCCCAGTCTCCCTCAGAATGCTGTTGAAGCTCTGCCGGAGATGTGAGTTGAAGATCTCGCAGACTGGGGCCTCTGCAAGGCATTCCGCTGTAACAAAGTTTAAGAATATAATCCACCCACTGTTATCATCTTCAATGCCCTGTACCAACACAGAGCAGAGCAGCTATCTGAACGCTACCCCAACAGAGGTCGATTATCTTGTTAATAATTTCACCTCCTCACTACGTACGACTCTGGATACTGTAGCTCCTGTGAAAACTAAGGTCTCTAATCAGAAGTACCTGACTCCGTGGTATAATTCTGAAACACGTACCCTAAAGCAGATGACTCGTAATCTGGAGAGGAAATGGCGTGTCACAAATTTAGAGGATCATCATTTTGCCTGGAGAAATAGTTTGCTGCTTTATAAGAAAGCCCTCCGCAAAGCCAGAACATCTTACTATTCATCACTGATTGAAGAAAATAAGAACAACCCCAGGTTTCTCTTCAGCACTTTAGCCAGGCTGACAAAAAGTCAGAGCTCTTTTGAGCCAACCATCCCTTTAACGTTAACTAGTAATGACTTCATGAACTTCTTCACAAATAAAATTTTTATCATTAGAGAAAAAATTACCAATAATCATCCCACAGATGTAATATTATCTACAGCTACTCTTAGTACCATTGATGTTAAGTTAGACTATTTTTCTCTAATTGATCTTTCTGAGTTAACTTCAATAATTACTTCCTCCAAACCATCAACGTGTCTTTTAGACCCCATTCCTACAAAACTGCTCAAAGAAGTCCTGCCATTAATTAATTCTTCGATCTTAAATATGATCAACCTATCTCTAATGATCGGCTATGTACCACAGGCCTTCAAGCTGGCTGTAGTTAAACCTTTACTCAAAAAGCATCTCTAGACCCAGCAGTCTTAGCTAATTATAGGCCAATCTCCAACCTTCCTTTCATATCAAACATCCTTGAAAGAGTAGTTGTCAAACAGCTAACAGATCATCTGCAGAGGAATGGTTTATTTGAAGAGTTTCAGTCAGGTTTCAGAGCTCAGCACAGCACAGAAACAGCTTTAGTGAAGGTTACAAATGATCTTCTTATGGCCTCTGACAGTGGACTCATCTCTGTGCTTGTCCTGTCATGGTCCTGGGCCATGTGGGCCCAGTATTCTTAGTTCCGTGTATTTTTGTATTTCGTTCCTTAATTAGGCCATGTTTTCTGAGTTGCCCTGTTGTGTTGTTCCCTAAGTGTTTTTCCTCCATGGCTTTTACCCCCTGTGTGCCCCTCTGTGTATCTGTGAGCCCTCGTCTCTCCTTATGTTTTATTCCATGTTTCCCCTGCCCATTATGTCTAAGTTCTCCCCGTGCTCTCTCTCCCCCCTGTGTGCCCTCTGTGTATTTATGAGCCCTCGTCTCCCTTTGTGGTTGTTTCATGTTTCCCCAGCCCGTTATGTCTGTGTTTTCCCCGTGCTCTCTCTCCTCCTGTCTGAACCTCTGTGCACTTCCTGTTTACTTTGTGACTCTCACACCTGTACATGTCATGTTCAGTTCACCCCGCCCTGTCTCGTTATGATTATCAGTGTCACCTGTGTTCCCCGTGTGTGCCCACTTTCCTCATTTACCCTCTGTGTATTTCTGTCTGCGTCTCCCTCTGTTCGGCGTCGCGTTCTCCCTCATGCTGTGTGTGGTTCTCCCCGTGTCTTCTGGTATATGTTACAATTAGCTTTTCCCAGTTTAGTTTTGTATTGTTTTGGTATCACTGCTTTCGTTTGTCACCTGTCAGCAATAAAGCTGCATTTTGAGTTTATCCCCTGAGTCTGTGAGTTTGCATTTTGGGTCCTCATCCTGCCTGCCACACATCGACCATGACATGTCCTGCTAGACCTTAGTGCAGCATTCGATACTGTTGACCATAATATCCTATTAGAGCGATTAGAACATGCTGTAGGTATTACAGGTACTGCACTGCAGTGGTTTGTATCATATCTATCTAATAGACTCCAATTTGTGCATGTAAATGGAGAGTCCTCTTCACACACTGAGGTTAATTATGGAGTTCCACAGGGTTCAGTGCTAGGACCAATTCTGTTTACATTATACATGCTTCCCTTAGGCAGTATCATTAGAAGACATAGCATACATTTTCACTGCTATGTAGATGACACCCAGCTGTATCTGTCCATGAAGCCAGATAACACACACCAATGAGTTAAACTGCAGGAATGTCTTAAAGACATAAAGACCTGGATGGCCGCTAACTTTCTGCTTCTTAATTCTGATAAAACTGAGGTTATTGTACTCGGCCCTGAAAAGCTTAGAAATATGGTATCTAACCAGATTCTTACTCTGGATGGCATTACCTTGGCCTCCAGTAACGCTGTGAGGAACCTTGGAGTCATTTTTGACCAGGATATGTCCTTCAACGCACATATTAAACAAATATGTAAGACTGCGTTCTTCCATTTGCGCAACATCTCTAAAATTAGAAATATCCTGTTTCAGAGTGACGCTGAAAAACTAGTTCATGCATTTATTACTTCCAGGCTGGACGACTGTAATTCATTATTATCAGGATGTCCAAAAAACTCACTGAAAAGCCTTCAGCTGATCCAAAATGCTGCAGCTAGAGTGCTGACAGGGACTAGAAAGAGAGAGCATATTTCTCCTGTTTTGGCTTCCCTTCATTGGCTTCCTGTTAAATCCAGAATTGAATTCAAAATCCTGCTCCTCACATACAAGGTCTTAAATAATCAGGCCCCATCTTATCTTAATGACCTTGTAGTACCATATCACCCTATTAGAGCACTTCGCTCTCGCTCTGCAGGCCTACTTGTTGTTCCTAGAGTATTTAAAAGTAGAATGGGAGGCAGAGCCTTCAGTTTTCAGGCCCCTCTTCTGTGGAACCAGCTTCCAGTTTGGATTCAGGAGACAGACACTATCTCTACTTTCAAGATTAGGCTTCAAACTTTCCTTTTTGCTAAAGCATATAGTTAGGGCTGGACCAGGTGACCCTGAATCTTCCCTTAGTTATGCTGCAATAGATGTAGGCTGCCGGGGGATTCCCATGATGCATTGAGTTTTTCCTTTCCAGTCACCTTTCTCACTCACTATGTATTAATAGACCTCTCTGCATTGAATCATATCTGTTATTAACCTCTGTCTCTCTTCCACAGCATGTCTTTTATCCTGTCTTCCTTCTCTCACCCCAACCGGTGGCAGCAGATGGCCGCCCCTCCCTGAGCCTGGTTCTGCCGGAGGTTTCTTCCTGTTAAAAGGGAGTTTTTCCTTCCCACTGTTGCCAAAGTGCTTGCTCATAGGGGGTCATACGATTGTTGGGTTTTTCTCTTTATCTATGAAGCGCCTTGAGGTAACTTTTGTTGTGATTTGGCGCTATATAAATAAAATTGAATTGAATTGAATTGAATTCCCAGCACACCCTCACTGTACGTTTGGGCGCACCAGGTCTGTCCAGGGTCCCCCCCGCCACCTGATCCAACTCACCACCAGGAGGTGTTCAGTTGACAGCTCAGCCCCTCTTCTTACCCGAGTGTCCAAAACATATGGCCTCAGGTCTGGTGATACGATTACAAAGTCGATCATCAACCTGTGGCCTAGAGTGTCCTGGTGCCATGTACACTTATGGACACTCTTATGTTCGAACATGGTGTTCCTTATGGCCAAACTGTAGTTTGCACAGAAGTCCAATTACAAAACACAGCACGGGTTCAGATCCGGAAGGCCGTTCCTCCCAGTCACGCCCTTCCAGGTCTCGCTGTCATTGCCTATGTGAGCATTGAAGTCTCCCAGTAGGACAACAGAGTGCCCAGGAGGAGCATCCTCCAGTACCCCACCCAGGGACTCCAAGAAGGCTGGGTACTCTGAACCGCCACTCGGCGCAAAAGCACAGATGATGGTCAGGACCCTTTTCCTGACCCGAAGGCAAAGGGAACAAACCATCTCTTTCCTATGGGAGAAACCCCAACATACCAGCAGCAAGCCGAGGGGATACCAAGATACCCACCCCAGCCCACCGCCTGTCACGAGGAGCAACTCCAGATTGCGACAGAGTCCAGCCACTCTCCAAGAGGCTGGTTTCAGAGCCCAAGCCATGCGTTGAGGTGAGCCCGACTCTATCTAGCCGGTACCTCTCAACCTCATGCACTAACTCAGGCTCCTTCCCCACCAGAGAGGTGACATTCCAAGTCCCAATTGCCAGTCTCGGTAGTCGGGGATTGGTCTGCCAGGACGTCTGCTCCTGGCTGCCGCCCGGCTCACATTGCACCTGACCCCTACGGTGCCTCCTGCGGGTGGTGGGCCTGCAGGAAGATGGGCCCATGTCCCTTTTTCGGGCTGTGACCGGCCGGACCCCACTGACCCCATGGACACGCCACCAGACGCTCACCCTCGGGCACCCTCCCCGGGCCAGGCTCTAGGACAGGGACCCAGTAACGCTATCCCAGGCAGGGTGAACTGTCCCTTGATGGTCTTGTCATAGGATTGTTCTTCAGGAAGCACACAGCCCCACTCCCCCCCATCATCCTGACCGACACCCCCATCACCTCTGTGGACTCATTCCGCTTCCTGGGTACCACCATCACCCAGGACCTGAAGTGGGAGCCCACCATCACCTCCGTCATCAAGAAAGCCCAGCAGAGGATGTACTTCCTGAGGCAGCTTAAGAAATTCAACCTGCCAACACGGACGATGATGCAGTTCTACACTGCAATCATCGAGTCCATCCTCACCTCCTCCATCACCGTGTGGTACGCTGGAGCCACTATCAGGGACAAACAGAGACTGCAGCGTGTTGTGCGCTCTGCTGAGAAGGTGATTGGCTGCAGACTCCCATCTCTGCAGGACCTGTACACCTCCAGGACATTGCGGCGTGCAGCCCGGATCTCAGCTGACCCTTCTCACCCTGGACACAGTCTGTTTGACCTGCTCCCCTCAGGCAGGAGGCTCCGGTCCATTCGCACCAGAACCTCTCGCCATAAGAACAGTTTCTTCCCCTCTGCTGTTGGACACATGAACAATAACCATATGACTGTTCCCACCACTAACACATGACCCTACGCTGTGTCACTGCATCATTTCATGTTTGGCACTGATCACCACCTGCACTCATGTATATATCTTTCTACGTAGCACTCTTAATTCTTATTCTCATGTATATATCTCATGTATATCTCATGCACATATCTTTCTACATAGCACTTTTAATTCTTATTCTTACTTTTATTTTTTTTTTTCATGTCTATTTAAGTGCTATTTATGACACTATGTTTGCACTGAAGCACCGCAGCAATTTCCTAATGTTGTAAACCTGCTCAACATTTGGCAATAAACCCCATTCTGATTCTGATTCTGATTCTGATTCTGAATCGCTCTTTGTCTGATCCCTCACCCAGGACCAATTTGCCATGGGAGACCCTACCAGGGGGCAAAAGCCCCCAGACAACATAGCCCCTGGGATCCCTAGGGCACTCAAACCCCTCCACCACAATAAGTTTGCGATTTGCTGAGGAGTCTTCAGTTTCCCACTTTGAGAAATCTGTTGTTACTTTTGATCAGGTTCAGCTTTGATATGCACCTTCTGTCTTCTATAAACTCTTTTTTTTTTATCTGCAAAGCACTGCCTGTCTTAAATATTTTATTTCTCATAATGAAATTAAATTTATTATAAATGCTTTTATTTCACCTCAGTTATTGTAAATCATTATTCCTCTGCTTTTATTTTATCCCTGCCATTATTCCCTTTCTCTAGCTACTTGCCATATTGTATTGTAGAAGAGAAGTGGAGCAATCAGTCCTTCCTCTAACTGCTACATCATGATCTAACACAACTGGCGCTTCCCAAGGGAAGTCATTTTTATGCATTTATGAGCTTCTTTGAATTCACAGATTGGAACCTAAACATTAGAACTATGCTCCTCTCCAGTGTTTTTCTGATTTTACATTTCAATGCGATTCCTCTTTGCTCTCATTTGCATCTACCTTTATCATTTCAATTATTTCCGCTGTGGATTTGAGCAAAATTCTTTAACCAGCATTTCTTAATTTTCCTAATCCATACTTCCTATTGCTCCTTGACTTACTAATACCAACATGTTCTCAAAACGTAACATATTATGCGATAACATATATGTGACAAATTGTCAGTATGTTACGCTGTCGGCCACCCAAAACATCTCTGTGTTACGTGTTCAGAAACAGGAGGAAACATGAGAACCATTTGGACTGAATCTATGCATGTATATTTATTTATTTATTTGTGGATCGCTTTGGAAAACATTTTCTAACACGATTAAGGTTGTGGTTAATGTTAGGGATAAGGTTATGGTTGGGGTTAGGATTTTCTATACAGGCGCTGTGGAAAGCATCCTCACACAGAACATCACATCAGGGTCATAACAACCATCTGCCTCCCTTCATTGGCAGTGAGGCGGTGGAGAGGGTGAGCAGTTTTAAATTCTTGGGGGTAACTGTGACCGAGGACCTGTCCTGGGGCAACCATATCACCTCAGTTGCACGGAAGGCCCAACAGCGCCTCTACTACCTGAGGAGACTGCGGAGCGCACACATTCCCAGATCTCTGATGTTGAACTTCTACAACTGTGCCATCAGCAGCGTTCTGACGTATGGATTTCTAGTGTGGTTCCCCAGCTGCACCAAGGCCGATCAGCAAGCACTCCAGCGGGTGGTGAAAGAAGCTGGCAGAATTATTGGAACAAGTCTGCCAGAGATCAGTAATATCTTCCCCACTCGCTGTCTGAGGAGGGTGCACAGTATCCTGCGGGACCAACATCACCCTGCGCGCCACCTTTTCCATCTGCTGCCCTCAGGGAGAAGGTACAGGTCTATACAGGCCAGAACATCCAGACTGGCCAACAGCCTGTATCCACAGGCTGTGAGGCTCCTGAACTCTCTGCCCCCCTCTCACAGACAATAACCATATCCAACTTCTTAATAGCAATGAACTGGTCTGCATTGGTGCATCATATCTTTATTCTCTTCCCCCTCCTGCCCCCCCCCCCCCCCCTCTTTCTTAAATAGATAACTATCATATCTGATATCATATCTCACAGTACAATAATATTGAATGGGTTGCATTGTTGTATTTTGTCATGTTTCTCAGGTCTTTGTCTGAATTTCTACGAACATTATTGCTAAGGATTGTCTTATTGCATTGGAGTCACACTGGGTTAAATATGTACACTTGGGTTTTAAGGGGTATTTATTATTTTTTTCTTTTTTTGGGTTGTATGGAAGCCCCAAACGCAATTTCATTGTTCTTGACAATGACAATAAATAAATACTACTACTACTACTACTACATCCTGGTTTGGGAACAGCTGTGTTAAGGACCAAAAACCTCTTCAGAGAGTGATCCATACAGCAGAACGCTGCTGCAGGGTTGCTCTCCCCCCGCTTCAGGATACCTACACCAGGAGATGCCGGACTAGAGCAGCGCAGGTACTGAAGAACCCATCCTGGCAACAAACTGTTCCAACTTCTGCAATCTGGTAGAAGGTTCCCCATTATCCGGGCAAGGACAGAGAGACTCAAGAGGATCTTCTATCCCCAAGCCATCCGGGACCTAAACCATAGGATTAGGGATGGAATACATGGCTGGAATGTGTGTTTTACCACCAGAAGTGTCATTCTATTTAATTCCATCCACAATTCGCAGCTTATCATAAGGATGCAGAAGGTTATCTTTTGCGTTCCCATGGGATGCTTCGGGACCTGACAGATCAGTATGTTACGCATCGGGAATGAGAACGGTCTCCTAATACTGGATACTGGTGTTGTTTCCTGTCTCCATTCATGTTCTTAACTGTACATCACACATTCTGAAGTGGGGTAGTTCTTCTTAACCCTCTGGGGTTCAGGGTATAATTGGCCATTTTTGACTGCTTTTGATTTTTACCTCTATATTGACCTCTATATTTCACCTTTAAAATATGTTTTTCTGCCTTGTTTGGTATCATTATTTTCAGCACAACCTCAAATATCTGAAATACTCTGCTCTTGCTCTTGACGAAGGCGGTCGCACTTTTCTCCTCTCCTCCTCTCCCTCAGCTTCCCTGCTTAGCCTCTAATGTCCTTGTCTAGTCTCGTGTTTTTTTTTAATTACTTTTCCCTGGAACACTCTCTCACAGTCTGTTCTCTAAAACCTAAAAGAGGAATTATGGATTGGATCAAATCAAATCAAATCAAATCACTTTTATTGTCACATCGCATGTGCAGGCACACTGGCACAGCACATGCGAGTGAAATTCTTGTGTGCGAGCCCCACAAGCAACAGACAAACACAACAACACAAACGAGCAAAATACAAGAATGGCTACATCTGAAACTAATAAATATATGTACAATATATAATAGTGTATGCATTTCTGGATGTGTATACTAAATATTATCCTACGTGTGTGTGTGTGTGTGTGTATACACAATTTTACAAATTAAATAGTAAAAAAATAATAATAATAATAATAAATAAAATATATAAAAATATACAGAGTTGGATATGTGCAAAACAAGTGGCATTTATATACAGTGTGTGGAGTGCATAGTGTTGCAGTTCCCGTAGTGAAGCTGAGGTGTCTATGAAGTGTTCAGCAGTCTGATGGCCTGATGGAAAAAGCTGTCTCTCAGTCTGCTGGTACGGGACCGGATGCTGCAGAACCTCCTTCCTGATGGAAGCAGTCTGAACAGTTTATGGCTGGGGTGACTGGAGTCCTTGATGATCCTCCCCGCTTTCCTCAGGCACCGCTTCCTGTAGATGTCTTGGAGGGAGGGAAGCTCACCTCCAATTATCCGTTCAGAGCACCGCACTACTCGCTGGAGAGCTTTGCAGTTGTAGGCGGTGCTGTTGCCATACCAGGTGGTGATGCATCCAGTGAGGATGCTCTCAATGGCACAGTGATAGAAGGTCCTGAGGATGCGGGGGCTCATGCCGAAACTTTTCAGTCTCCTGAGAAAGAAGAGGCGCTGCTGCGCCTTCTTCACTGTTTTGTTTGTGTGTACTGACCACGTAAGATCCTCAGCCAGATGTACTCCAAGGAACCGGAAGCTGCTCACTCTCTCCACAGCAGCTCCGTTGATGGTGATGGGGGTGTGTACTTCTCTGCACCTCCGGAAGTCCACTATCAACTCCTTTGTCTTTGCAACGTTGAGGGTGAGATGGTTGTCTTGACACCAGTGGGTCAGGGCGCTGACCTCCTCCCTGTAAGCCGTCTCATCACCGTTGGTGATAAGACCCACCACTGTAGTGTCGTCCGCAAACTTCACAATGATGTTGGAGTTGTTAGTGGCTGTGCAGTCGTAGGCGTAGAGTGAGTACAGGAGAGGGCTCAGTACACACCCCTGTGGAGCACCAGTGTTCAGTGTGATGGGGGATGAGGTGATGCTGCCCAGTCTGACCACTTGGCGTCTGTCAGACAGGAAGCTAAGGATCCAGCTGCAGAGGGAGCTGCTCAGTCCTAGATCCTGCAGTTTCCTGTCCAGCTTCGAGGGAACAATGGTATTGAATGCTGAGCTGTAATCTACAAACAGCATTCTCACATACTTGTCTCTCTTCTCCAGGTGTGACAGGGCAGTATGTAGTGTCAGGGCTATGGCATCATCAGTGGACCTGTTGTGGCGGTATGCGAACTGTAGAGGGTCCAGTGAGTCGGGTAGTGCAGAGCGGATGAAGTCCCTGACCAGCTTCTCGAAGCATTTGCTCACGATGGGGGTCAGGGCTACAGGTCGCCAGTCGTTCAATGAGGAGATGGTGGAGGATTTGGGTACAGGGACGATGGTGGCCATTTTGAAGCAGGCTGGGACTACAGACAGAGAGAGGGAAAGGTTGAAGATGTGCGTGAACACTCCAGCCAGCTGAGCCGCGCATGACTTGAGGACGCGGCCGGGAATCCCGTCCGGACCAGTAGCTTTGCGCGCGTTCACCTTCCTGAAGCACTTCCGCGCATCCTCCTCAGACACAGTGTGCGCACTGACGTCATCCGCGGTGCGCACACTGTCCGGTCTCATGGTGTTCGCTGTGTCGAATCTAGCGTAGAATACGTTTAGATCCTCACACAGAGAGGCCGTGGTCTGCGGTGTGCTGGTTTTCCCTCTAAAGTCTGTGATCGTGTTTAGTCCCTGCCACATACTCCGAGGGTTGTCAAACTGTTGCTCCACCCTGTCCCTGTACTCACGTTTGGCTGCTTTGATCATCTTCCGGAGTTGGTAATGTGCGTGTTTGTAGTCCGATGTGTTCGCGGAGGCAAAGGCGGTGTTCCGTGCCGCCAGTGCCGCGCGAACATCTCCGTTAATCCAGGGTTTTTGATTTGGGAAGGATTTAACTGTTCTGGATGGGACGACATCTTCCACGCATTTCCTGATAAATCCACAGACTGAGTCTGTGTATTCATCAATGTCTTTTGCGGCTACGTGAAACATTTCCCAGTCCACGTGATCAAAACAGTCCCGCAGCGCAGACTCCGATTGGTCCGTCCAACAGTGCACCGCCCTCCGGGTTGGAGCTTCCTGTTTCAGCTTCTGCCTGGTCTCTACATGCAATTGACACCCCTTTCTCAACGAGAAGTTTGGGCTTGGGTGAGCCTGAGTGCTGAAGATATCTACCTATTCGGAACCATGGTAACAGGGTTCTGGCTGATCGGAGCTGGCTTGGCCCTGACTTATCGAAGAATTAAGAAAGCGGAGCCGGCTGTTCAAACCTCCACAAGGCTGCCCGCTGGGATTGAAACGATGGGAAGAGGCGTGAGTTTCTCAAATTGGGCTCATTGAGTGCAGCACGGATAAGATCTTGGAGAGGCTACGGCTACTGTGAATATTCAGAATAAGATCTCTGAATGCATACTGGATTACATCTTGGAAGGGCTAGCTCGGAATAACATCTCTGAGCGCAAATCGGATACCATCTCGGGGAGGCACACTGTCGTGACACTGTCGTGACTTCTCAGAATCGGCTCTTTACTTCTCAGGTCTTTTATCAGTTCCCAGAGTCAGAACCAGACACGGAGAAGCTGCATTCAGCTTTTATGCTCCTTATATCTGGAACAAACTCCCAGAAAACCTCAGATCAGCTGAAACACTCAGTTTATTTAAATCCAGGTTGAAGACTCACCTATTCTCAGCTGCATTTGAATAAAGCACCAAATCCACACTTTTAAGCTTAAATTTCAAAACTTACATTAACTACTGATTTTATCTACTGTTCTGATTTTATCTGTTTTGATTTTATATACTGTTTTGTTTGTTTGTTTGTTTGTTTGTTAATTAGTTAGTTTGTTTATTTGCTTGTTTTAATCAATTTTAAATCATGCTTTTTATTTGTTTTTGTTTCTGTCTCTGTAAAGCACTTTGACTGTTCTGATTTTATCTGTTTTGATTTTATATACTGTTTTGTTTGTTTGTTGTAGAGCTCTGGGTAGCTCCCCAGCTGGGTCTAGACTGGGTCTAGAGAGTATTTTAAATTCAGGGAATTTAAAATATGGTAAAATGGCCTGCATTTGTATAGCGCTTTTCTAGTCCATAGGACCCCAAAGCGCTTTACACTACATTCAGTCATTCACCCATTCACACACAGGCGATGGCAAGCTACATTGTAGCCACAGCTGCCCTGGGGCGCACTGACAGAGGCGAGGCTGCCGGACACTGGCGCCACCGGGTCCTCTGACCACCACCAGTAGGCAAACATGGGGTTAGTATCTTGCCCAAGGATATTTGGCATGCAGCCAGGAGGCAGCCTGGGATCGAACCCATTAGTGGCTGACCTGCTCTGCCACCTGAGCTACAGCCAAAATAGAAAGTAGCTCGTCCGCAGAAGGACTGGTAGCTCCCCTTTTGTGGGTTTAGAGCTCTGGGTAGCTCCCCAGCTGGGTCTAGACTGGGTCTAGAGAGTATTTAAAATTCAGGGAATTTAAAATAGAAAATAGCTCGTCCACAGAGGGACTGGTAGCTCCCCTTACGGTAAGGGTTCGGATTGCGCGAACAGGTGTGAATAACACAACCTAGACTGGGTCTAGAGAGTATTTTAAATTCAGGGAATTTAAAATGGAAAGTAGCTCGTCTGCAGAGGGACTGGTAGCTCCCCTTACGGTAAGGGTTCGGATTGCGCGAACAGGTGTGAATAACACAACCTAGACTGGGTCTAGAGAGTATTTTAAATTCAGGGAATTTAAAATGGAAAGTAGCTCGTCTGCAGAGGGACTGGTAGCTCCCCTTACGATAAGGGTTCGGATCGCGCGAACAGGTGTGAATAACACAACCTGTGCCAGAAACACGACGCTGATGAGCCTCAACTGTCGCCCCAACAACAGTATGCGACACAGGAGCATGCAAAACAGTTTTGAGGCAGCCACCTAAGAACTTCTGGTGGCAGTTTGTTTGTTAATTAGTTAGTTTGTTTGCTTGCTTGTTTTAATCAATTTTAAATCATGCCTTTTATCTGTTTTTCTTTCTAATGTCTCTGTAAAGCACTTTGAATCACCTTGTTGTTGAATTGTGCTATACAAATAAATTTGCCTTGCCTTGCCTTGCCCTTGCCTTTAAACACAAGAATGACAACATAACAGAACGCAAGTATGGCAAAGCTCGCAGCTCTACAACGGGAGATTGAGAGACCAGTGTTGGACTGTAGAACTGCTTTGAAATTCATATGAGCTGTTCGCACTAAAGTAAAAAGCACCATCACTTCATGCGGATACCCTCTCGGCGCCAGCTGCGGTTACAAGGCTGGAGCCGAACAAAAACACCCTGATAACGACTGTGTTTAGTCTGTTCCTTCTGTGGAGATCAGGGAAATTATTTTACTGCTATTGTCCAGATTAATAATATAATCTACAGTACTGATATTGCATTCAGATGTTTAAACAGTGTGTGTCTTTCAGAAAGACTAAAGCCACAGGCTGACAGGAAATTGCAGGTTTGCAGAGTGTGCCTTTTGCAGAACTGAAACTGAAAGCAGAGTCTAAGTGCAGGTTATTCTGAGGATTACATGTAAGGATGAGCCTCTGTTCTGGCGAAATGTCAGAAGTGCAATGGGTGAGATGAGAGAGCATTTGAGGACGACATATACACACACACACACACACACACACACACACTCAGTTAGAGAGAATCACTTATAGGTGAGAGGTTAGTTATGTTTGCTCGCAACTGCGAAAGAGGAACAATTTCTTGTTGTCTCTGCAAAAAGAGGAACAGTTTCTTGCAGGATGTGTGTCTGGTGTTCTAGACGAGAAGTGGAAGTCCAAAGGCTGACAGGAAATACCTGCCATGAAGATAGAGACAATGTTCCTTTTCAAACTGTGTTAAAAGTCATTGTGGTTTTGAATTGACGTATGCATATATTGTATCTGATGACGCATGAGGGGGCATCATTAAATTCAAGCCCTGATGGTATAAAATATCTGTTTATGCTTTTTTTTTTTTTTTTTTTTTTTGGAAGTGATCTGTTTATGCTTTAATTAAGTCGGAGATCAGCCCTGTCTGCGAACGGAGCTGGTCTTCCTATGCGTGTATTTCATTAAAATCAATTGTTTGACCAAGCTCTTCTAGACCATGGTTGTTTGTACTCTCCTTCCTCAATATTTGAACCTTAACACTTCCCATCCCATGCAAGGCCACCTGGGTTGGCTGGAAGACTGTTTACTTAGCCTAGCAGGGCGAAGGACATTGTCTCAGCTGAACTCTGGACATGCACACACATACATATACACTGATATGCACACACTCATCCCCCCTCCCTTTCCAAATGCCTTCAATGCTTATTCCCTCCTGTGAACACGCCGGGTCTGAGCCCCCGCTGGAATGGTAGCGCTGGGCAGGATGGCTGCTGTGTTTGCTTCGGATTACTCCTCACCCCCCACCCAACCCTGTGGCTTGTCACGTGTTCCATAATGTTGTGCTGTGGACATTTATGTGCTTTTTTTTGTGCAGAGGAGTTTTTTTTGTTTCCTGTTCTCATGCTGTCCTCCCAGGAGCCCAGCATGAGTAGAGGTCTCTTTTTTTCCTCTTGTACTTTCCCATTGTACTGTATATTTCAGTGTTTTTTTTTTCTGTAACGCTACCGATCGCCGACCTGTATCCCCATGTGATGTCTGTGTTAGATCGGTGGGGGGGGGGGGGGGGGGGTCCTTTTTCACTGCAGGGCAACCTGCACGTGGCGAATAAAGCCTTGATTGATTGATTGATTGATTGAATTTGAGTTATTTTTTCATTTTGGTATACTATATTAGCCCAGTTGATCTAAATTCAGACAAAAAATTCAAAATCTGTGTAGAAAAAAGTTATATTTTTTACTGTAAAACCGACAAACATGTTTAACGAACCATTTTCATAACCTGAAGTGCAAATTGAAATTGTACATTTCTAAAAAATTATGCACATGTTTAGCAAACAGCAAAGTTATATGGTACCATTTACCTAAAAATGCAGCCAAGGCTTCAGGCGTTTTTTATATAACCATTTAAATCTATTTACAGAACAATCAGGTGTGCTACATCAAATAAGAAGGCACACAAATTATTTGTGCAAGTCCAAAAAATGTAGTTTGTGTTCAGTATAAGACAGAGGAGAACAGCACAGGCCTAAACCCTGCAGGTCTGACAGCAGGGGGTGCATCAGTCCAGTTTTCCATAAGGGAACAGCGTTTACACTGGAATCTGCCTTTGACGGCTTTTTTAGAGCAAACAAGAAATTTAGCAGTCTAACTGACACACAATACAAAACAATAACTACACAACACACTAACTACAGCCTCCAAACATGCTAAACGTCACTAATGTCTCACATATGAAAACTCGCTCTCTTTCTTTCTTTCGCTCGCCCGCTTTCCGTTGCGGGTGTCACTCCTAAAAACTTCTCCTTCTCCCTAAACAACCAAATGTCGCATGTTGCCTTATCATTTTTTTGATTGGCTGACATGGTAAACTCTAACACCAATAGGCAAAGGGTGTTTTTTCTTTTTCTTTTTTCACTCACAAGCGGAGAGTGTTTGCTAGCGCTGTCTCTAGAAAACGCTGTTTTTACCATTCTTCCCGCTGTAAACACCGCTGTTTTGTTCAGAAAAAAACATTGCGTGTATTTTTTATCATAACTCTGGTTTTACGTGGCCCATCGACACAATTCAAAAACTGGTATATAGTTTGAAGTCCGCACTTTCGACCCAAGTTGAAATTGAGACACTGACGCACTGCATCTTGTAGCTGTGTCGTCTTAAATTGGTCATGTGATTTTGACGCGCCTGCGCATCCGGCGACCCCAGAGGGTTAAGTACTGCAGTATTCCTGCCAGTAAGTCATTTTAGTTTTCTTTTAAGCTGCCTGAATGCAGTTTCCGTCCTTACTTCTGTGTTACATTCCTGATCCCATCATGGCACCATCATCCTCTGTACACTTCCTCTACTCACTGAGACAACTTCTTCTGCTGCATTTCAACTTCCTCTCATTCTTCATTTCCTCTGGATATCATCTATGTCTTCCTGTGTCCTAATATCATCTAACCCTTGTTTAACTTCAGACTTAAATGTAGTCCACTAATACTCGCCAAACTTCCACCTTCCCTTTCCCCTCAACATTTCTTTATCAGCTCAGTCCTGTTTTACAAGAAATGAGATTGTGGTCTCTTCCCATTGTTGTTTCCTGGAAACTTCCCAGCTGTAAATTCCTGCTATGTTTCTTGATACCGATGTTAAATCCAGCACAAACTCTTTCCATGAGTCTGTAAATGTACTCATTGCATTGTTTTCAGTTTCATTACTTGTGTACTGGCTTTTCAAAGCATATTGTGATCTTTACATGTCACATCTCCATGAATCAAACAGGAACGGAGTGAAAGATACAGGAAATGTTTCCAGCTCTTCCTCCTCTAGCGGTCATTCTCTCCATACCTGAGAGTGTCCAGTCTCCATCCTGGATCTTTCAGTCCAGCCGACAGCAGCTTCATTCCTGAGTGCCCAGGATGATTGTAGCTCAGGTCCAGCTCTCTCAGATGGGAGGGGTTTGAGCTCAGAGCTGAGGCCAGAGAAGTACAGCCTCCCTCTGTGATCAGACAGCCTGACAGACTGCAGACACACAAAATTCTGTGAATAATGATATTCTATTTGTCAGATACAATAAAATCTTTCCATTTCCACCCATTCAATTTCATTTAGCTTCATTTATGAATGACAAATGTCTAGTGTCAGGTAACACCTTACAATATTAGAGAGAAAGCCCCAACTATCCATTCCATTATAATTCCGTTCAATTCAATTTCAGTTATACAGATCAGAATCACAACAGTCCCCTCAAGGCTTTTTATATTGTAAGGTAGACCCTGCAAATAAAAAAACAACAACAATCATAAGACCCCAAACCATGAGCAACCACTTGGAGACAGTAGGAAGGAAAAACTCCCTTCTAACAGGAAGAAATCTCCAGCAGAATCAGGATCAGGGAATGCCAGACATCAGCCGCGACCGTTTGGGGTGAGAGAAGGAAAACAGGATAAAGACATGTTGTGGAAGAGAGCCAGAGATTAATAACAAGTATGATTCAATGCAGAGAGGTCTAAGTTTAAGAATATAATCAACCCACTGTTATCACTGTAGCCAGGCTGACAAAAGGTCAGAGCACTGTTGAGCCAACCATCCCTTTAATGTTAACTAGTAATGACTAGTAATGGCTCATGTGATTAGGTAGAGGATCATCAGGGGGTCCTTTTGTCCCTCTTTGGGGGGGATACTCCCACGGGGTTTAAATCTGGGACTCCCCACCATTTTACCCTAGAACTGAAGAAGTTTCTCGGATGAGAGCTGAAACATCTTCAAGCAGCCTAAAGAAGTCCAGACGTTTTTCTTTCCAAGCTCCTTAGACTATGATGACCTGGATGACTGAAAACCTTCATAGACACAGTAATGAGTTCTTGAACTTCTTCGCAAATAAAATTTTAATCGTTAGAGAAAAAATTACCCATAACCATCTCACAGATGTAATATTACCTACAGCTCCCTTTAGTACCATTGTTATTCATTTAGACTCTTTTATTCAATTGATCTTTCTGAGTTAACTTCAATAATTACTTCCTCCAAACCTTCAACATGTCCTTTAGACCCTATTACCACACAAACTGCTCAAAGAAGTCCTGTCATTAATTAATGCTTCAATATTACTGTATAATTGTATTCTGTTGTACATATTGTATATATTTAGAGTATTTAAAAGTAGAATGGGAGGCAGAGCCTTCAGTTTTCAGGCCCCTCTTCTGTGGAACCAGCTTCCAGTTTGGATTGGAAGACAGACACTATCTCTACTTTTCTCTACTTTTAAGATTAGGCTTAAAACTTTCCGTTTTGCTAAAGCATATAGTTAGGGCTGGACCAGGTGACCCTGAATCCTCCCTTAGTTATGCTGCAATAGACATAGGCTGCCGGGGGATTCCCATGATGCATTGAGTTTTTCCTTTCCAGTCACCTTTCTCACTCACTATGTATTAACAGACCTCTCTGCATTGAATCATATCTGTTATTAACCTCTGTCTCTCTTCCACAGCATGTCTTTTATCCTGTCTTCCTTCTCTCTCCCCAACCGTTCGCAGCAGATGGCCGCCCCTCCCTGAGCCTGGTTCTGCCGGAGGTTTCTTCCTGTTAAAAGGGAGTTTTTCCTTCACACTGTCGCCAAAGTGCTTGCACATAGGGGGTCATATGATTGTTAGGTTTCTCTCTGTATCTATGACGCGCCTTGAGGCGACTTTTGTTGTGATTTGGCGCTATATAAATAAAATTGAATTGAATTGAATTAACTGTTTATGCAATAATGTACTTCAAATATTAAATGATAACCTGTGGGAAAGTCTGAATTCTGACCTCAGAGTTTCCAGTGTACAATGTAGACTCTTCACTCCAAAAGACAGAAGCTTCATTCCTGAATCACGCAGGTCATTGTTACTCAGGTCTAGTTCTCTCAGACTAGAGAACTGGGAGCAGAAAACTGAGGACAGGGCTTCACAGCTTCTCTTTGACAGTTTACACCAGTTCAACCTAAAGAAGCAATGATAAATGTGAGCATCTTAAATCCTTAATCTAGAGAAGACAAAAAAAATAAAAATGAATACCATTCAATGCGAAAAATCATTATAGTAAAAACTTTAACTATTTCAATTATCTACCATTATAGTTAACTATATTTAGGGTAGCACGGTGGCACGGTGATTAGCACTGTTGCCGCACAGTAAGAAGGTCCTGAGTTCAATTCCACCAGGCCGGGGTCTTTCTGTGTGGAGTTTGCGTTTTCTCCACATTCTTGCCTGGGTTTTCTCCGGGTACTACGGCTTCCTCCCACCATCCAAAGATATGCAGCTTGTGGGGATAGGTTAATTGGATAATCCAAATTGCCACTAGGTGTGGCAATTTGGAATGTGCGAATGTGCGAGTGAATATGAGTGCGAATGGTTGTCTGTCCCTGTGTGTTGGCCCTGCGACAGACTGGCAACCTGTCCAGGGTGTACCCCACCTCTCGCCCTATGACAGTTGGGATAGGCTCCAGCACCCCCTGCGACCCTGAAAAGGATAAGCGGAAGCAAATGGATATAGTTAACTCTTTCTTTTGCCATTAAAGTTTTTTTATTGATTTTGCAACATATACTTAAACCTGTATAAAAGGGGGGAAAAAACAAAAACAAGCAAACAAACAAACAAACAAAAAAGAAACGCGCACAAGGAAAAAAAAATGCTGGTGTGCACCCCTGCGCTTACAAGTATAAAAGAAAGAAAGGAGTAAGTAACAATGGGTTCCAACAGAAGAAACGCAGAATTAGGCAAATAAAATTGACGGTTAAGTAACATTTGGACCGATGGTCACAGTTAATAGTCCTTCAAATTACGATAATATGGTCATGATTTCCTGTTTGCTTCAAATAGCTCCAAAAGTAGTCCCAAAGTTCATCTTTGACTTCTGTATCATTTTTAAGTTTATTCAGCATGGACTCATAGGAAGCAGTCTCTGCCATTGCTCTGATCCAGTCTTTCAGTTCAGGACGTGCTGCAGTCTTCCAGTGCCTAAGGGTAATCCTCGATACAGTTACCAGTCCAACCATAACAACCGTAAAAATATTATTATGAATTCTTGGAATATGAGAACGGTTTCCTAAAAAGCACAATTCAGGAGTTAAGGGCACTTCTAATCCTGAGCAACCTTTTAAGAGTGTGACGACTTCCTTCCAAAAAGGAGCTATAAGGGAACATTCCCAAAAACAATGTAGGAAAGTCCCGGCCTCAATTTTACATTTCCAACAGAGATAGTCAGGCATAAGCTTCATACGATGTAATCTTGTTGGAGTATGATAATATCTATGCAGAATTTTATATTGTATGCATTTGCTCCTCACCTCCTTAACATAAAAGGCCCATCCATTTTTCATTTGGAATTGATGCATTTAAATCTTTCTGCCGCAAAGTTTTAATATTCGAACATTCCCCACTTCTACTATTGTTTACCAACCTATAAAAGCATGATGCTGTGTGGTGCTCCTGAGGCATATTTATAAAATTTAGAACAAGATTTTCATGTCCCCTTCTGAACTTCGACGTCACACAATGTCTAATTTGCAAATATCTCCAGAAATTTTCCTTCCCTTCCAATTTTTATGTTTGAACAAGGTTTCTAGAGGACATAATTTCCCATCTTTAAATAAGTCGCTAATAACATTTATGCCATGAGACTGCCACAGTTTCCAAAACACAATTTTTTTCCCTATACGAATAGTTGGATTGTTCCAAAGAGATGAGTAAAACTGCACATGAGGTGATATTTTAAGAATTCTATGTATATTGAGCCAAACCTGGCTAGAATGAAACAAAACTGGGTTCGTTGAAGTGCAGCTTTGAGACAACATACATTTTGGATCAAAAGGAGTATAAATCTCAGACTCTATACTTAGCCATTCTTGTCCGGCTTGATTTTTTCCCCAGTAATTAACCAATTTTGCCATCTCGAATGAGACTGAATATAATCTTGGATCGGGTAAACTTAAACCACCCTTCTCTCTAGGAGCATATAATTTACTTAGCTTGATTCTTGCCCTTTTCCCATCCCACAGAAACTGCTTATTAAGTCTTCATACTGTTTAAAGAAGCCAGGCGGTATCGCAATTGGTAACATCATTACTACATAGTTAAATTGGGGAGCTATGATCATTTTTACAATATTTATTTTGCCCCACAATGAGATTTTTAATTTGCCCCATTTTTCTCTATTTGTTTTTATTTTTAGAAGGACTGGGTCAAAATTAAGTTCGGGTAGGTCCTCCATATCTTGGCTTAGCCTAAAAAAATTCAATTTCAAAAATTCAATTTTAAATAGGTACCTAGAGGGATGAAGTATCTTGGGCTTAGGCTTAGGCTAGTTAACTCTTTAAATGTGGTCAATAACACATTCATATTTATGTATCTAAATGGAAAGTAGTAAATTGGGGTAGATTAGTTGAGTATCGAGTGGCGTAGGCATACATTGCTATTGGCCATCTAATTAATTCTCTTGCTAATAAACCATAATCACATTTTTTTTAAAGATATAGTAAATTAAGGAGGACTATATTTTCTCATTACCAGCTCTAAAGTTATATACTGGACCTTCACTGTATAAAACAATCCCTTGATGCACCTAAATTTTTAACTCATTCTCATATAAAGCCAACCTACATAAAGTCTCCATTTTTCTAATAGGCCACTTTCAGGAAACCCGCCTAAGAACAGTAATAAATAAAATCGTTTCTCGTTGCTGAAAAGAAATAGAAACTCCTCATCTAAATGGATAGCACAAACCTCTGCAGCAACAAAGATTGTAGGAGAATGTATGTTACATTTTTGGCTCATTACCTCCTTACTGTGAAGCATCACAGTGGGTTTAGTTTTTCAAACTATAATTAAAAAAAACATACACTTGAACTTACTGTTACAAGCTAATGTAATGAATAACATGCAGATCTGGCCCACACAATGTGCTTACACATGGCCCACACTCCGTAAAGAATGATGGCCCTTTGGTTTGCCAGAGGTGGCCCACACATGAGCCCATGGTGTACCAAAGTGTATACTCACAAACCTGTCAAACCTGCATTTGAAATGTTGGCTAGCATAGCAGTATAGTATTGCAACATGGCATTTGGGTCTTCTAACTAAAATAGGAAAATGGGAGCATAAATAGTGCCATCATTGTCAGACCTGGCCCACAACTGGTTGACACCAGTCAGTCAGATCCAGGCCAGTCAGATCTGCCTGGACGCTGGTCTCATTTATACTGCCGCTGTTGGTAAAACCTCTCTGCTACTCACCACTTTCACCTGCCTGCCACCCTGTGCTTCTACTTGGAATTTTGGACTCACCCAGACCTCTGTCGCCTTTCCCTCCAGCTTCTCTCTACCTGCAACCAATGCCTTTGACCTGCTACAGTTTCCCCCATCAAGTTCCCATACCCAGCCATCATAGTGTCCCCTCATAGTTCATGTTATTTGCCACTTCCTTCTTCCTAGATCATGTTCATAGTTCTTGCTTTATTTACAGCCTTTCATAGTTTATGCTCTTAGCTCCAGCTCAGTTCTTGGCCTTAACACTGTTTACTTTGTGCACTGTTAAATAAAGTTCTTTGTTTAAAAAAAAATACTAAATACTGTTACAGTTACAGTTTAAAAAGGTGGTATTCAGAATACAGTTACTTTGTTGGAATAAAGGGATTGAACGGTGGTCTTTTCCTGTTTCATATGTTAGGCTATGCCCTCTCTATTTTTGGTAATTCCATGCCGGTGGAAACCCAAACAAAACACGCATTAAGAGGCTCTAATACCTGTGTCTCAATCTTGCAGCCCATACTTGCAGCCCACATAATGACGTGACAAAACGACCGTGGGCGACCGTGGCTCAGGGGGTTGGGAATCGCATCTGTAACCAGAAGGTTGCCGGTTCGATCCCTGGGCTCTCTGTCCTGGTCGTTGTGTCCCTGGGAAAGACACTTTACCCTACTTGCCTACTGGTGTTGGCCAGAGGGGCCAATGGCGCGATATGGCAGCCTCGCTTCTGTCAGTCTGCCCCAGGGCAGCTGTGGCTACAACCGTAGCTGCCTCCACAAGTGTATGAATGTGAGAGTGAATGAATAGTGGTATTGTAAAGCGCTTTGGGAGCAGACTTTCAACACCTCTCTCTGTCTCTCACTAGCAAAGTTGACGCAGACAACAAAGTAATGCTAGTTTTCGGCTACGAGCCTGATACAGAACCTGACGTATTAGCCAGAGGTCCCTTTACTACGGTTTGGAGCCACGGACCTGTTTTATATAGCGGAATAGTTTTCTATACAAGATTGCTGCAAAAAGTGTAGCCTTACCTGTCCACCCTACTGTTACTCATTTATATTAAGATTTAAAGATCTAGTTGGAATTGGTATGGCGAGTAACCTTCAGTAATAGTAATAAGTCACACAGCAATAGTACATTCATGTAGTTGCAAAAGGCATGATAATATATTATGTAATCCAAAGTATTCAGAAAACGTTACTCTCATTGAGTAACGTAACGGAATACGTTACAAAATACATTTTGGGGCATGTATTCTGTAATCTGTAGTGGAATACATTTTGGAATACATACTGGTTATATGATTTTGACATACTGCCATACATCGATGCCAGAAGGTTAAATGTGAGTCCTGAAAAAAAACTAAGGGTCCAATTTTTATCACGTAGTTTATGTTGAATGTTATAAGATTGTGTTTAACAATAACTAAGGGTTCAGTACTGATGTCTTAGAGAGTAAAACTTCATTTTGCAAACTGCAGGAATTTATTTTATTTTACATCATTTAAAGTATTACAAAGGAAAACAAATATGTTCCAGCTACATTAATAAAATCATATGACAATATTTTATGCATATGAATATGTTGACCTGTGTTAAAAGCTTTATTGCTGTTTTAAAAAAAGGATAATTATATATTTACTTACAGAGCTTTGTTGGAGGCTTTGACCACTGGCAGCAGCCTCAGAAGAGCCTCCTCTGAAGCAGAGTATTTCTTCAGGTCAAACACATTCAGATCTTTTTCTGATGACAGTAAGATGAAGACCAGAGCTGACCACTGAGCAGGGGACAGTTTATCTGTGGAGAGACTTCCTGATCTCAAGGACTGTTGGATCTCCTCCACTAGAGAACGATCATTCAGCTCATTCAGACAGTGGAGCAGATTGATGCTTTTCTCTGCAGAGAGATTCTTGCTGAGTTTCTTCTTAATGTACTGGACTGTTTCTTGACTGGTCTGTGAGCTACTTCCTGTCTGTGTCAGCAGACCTCGTAAGAGAGTCTGATTGGTCTGCAGTGAAAGACCCAGGAGGAAGCGAAGGAACAAGTCCAGGTGTCCATTTGGACTCTGTAAGGCCTTGTTCACAGCACTCTGGTAGAAGAGTTTCTCTGCAGATTCTCTTGTGTCAGAGTTCTGGGAGGTTGCCTGTTGTTCTTCCAGCAGATTGAGTCCAGAGTTGATGAAGGTCAGATGGACATGAAGAGCAGACAGAAACTCCTGAACACTCAGATGGATGAAGCAGAACACCTTGTCCTGGTACAGTCCTCTCTCCTCTTTAAAGATCTGTGTGAACACTCCTGAGTACACTGAGGCTGCTCTGATATCGATGCCACACTCTGTCAGGTCTGATTCATAGAAGATCAGGTTTCCTTTCTGCAGCTGATCAAAAGCCAATTTTCCCAGAGACTCCATCATCTTCCTGCTCTCTGGACTCCAGTGTGGATCTGTCTCAGCTTTTCCATCATACTTGACCTTCTTCACTTTGGCCTGAACCACCAAGAAGTGGATGTACATCTCAGTCAGGGTCTTGGGCAGCTGTCCTCCCTCTCTGGTTTTCAGCACATCCTCCAGAACTGTAGCAGTGATCCAGCAGAAGACTGGGATGTGACACATGATGTGGAGGCTTCGAGCTTTCTTGATGTGGGAGATGATCCTGCTGGACTGCTTTTTATCTCTGAATCTCTTCCTGAAGTACTCCTCCTTCTGGGGGTCAGTGAACCCTCTGACCTCTGTCACCATGTCAATACAGTCAGGAGGGATCTGATTGGCTGCTGCAGGTCGTGTGGTTATCCAAAGCCGAGCGGAGGGAAGCAGTTTCCCCCTGATGAGGTTTATCAGCAGCACATCCACTGAGGTGGACTTTCTAGGGTCAGTTAGGATTGTAGTTTTGTGGAAGTCCAGAGGAAGTCGACACTCATCCAGACCATCAAAGATGAACACAACCTGGAAGTCTTCAAAGTTGCAGATTCCTCCTTCTTTGGTTTCAGTAAAGAAGTGATGAACAAGTTCCACCAAGCTGAACTTTTCCTCTTTCAGCACATTCAGCTCTCTGAAAGTGAATGGAAATATGAACTCAATGTCCTGGTTGGCTTTGTCTTCAGCCCAGTCCAGGCTGTATTTCTGTGTTAAGACTGTTTTCCCAATGCCAGCCACTCCCTTTGTCAGCACTGTTCTGATTGGTTCATCTCTTCCAGGTGAGTCTTTAAAGATGTCTTCTTGTCTGATTGTTGTTTCTGGTCTGTCTGGTTTCCTGGATGCTGCTTCAATCTGTCTGACCTCATGTTCATCATTGACCTCTGCAGTCCCTCCCTCTGTGATGTAGAGCTCTGTGTAGATCTGATTCAGAAGGGTTGGGTTTCCTGCTTTAGCGATCCCCTCAAACACACACTGGAACTTCTTCTTCAGGGTGGATTTAAGGTCTTGCTGACAAACAGTAGTACAGAGTTCTGAATCAAAAGAAGAACAATGCAATATGTAAGTTACGGATCTGTAAAATGCACATGACAATTTTAATCAAATACATCATTTTGAGGTTTGGTGCATCTCTTATAATATTAGTAAGTGTTGCCTTTATCACTAGCAGCTTAAATATTTAGATAAATCCTCTTACTGTTCTGCAGACGGTCAGCCAGCTCCTCCTGCTTCATTCTTCTCAAAAAGTTTAGTGTGATCTTCACAAATGCCTCTCTGCTGCTCCTCCTCTGCTCTCTATTCTCTCCCTCCAACACCTCCTCATACATCCTCTGACTCTCTAAGCATTCTGGGTAATCTGGACTCAGAACCTTCTGGATCCTCTTCAGCTCGTTCTTCACAAAAGTGAGGATGTTGTCCTCAAGCAGCTAGAACAGAATACTTTACGAATGACCCAATCAGACTGAAATCATGGAGCCAAACATCAGATATATATGGGAAACACTGACAATCCACTGGTCTACAAAGAGTAGCTTGGAGATGGCTGTGAACAGAATAGATGTAACAGTAGTTGTTGTATATGTACAGACCATAAATATGGAGTCCAGGTGTGTTTGATGCTGCTGGGCAGACTGACCAATAGGAACCTCTGAGCTCTCCTGGTCCACTCTGTGGAGGAATCCTGAAGAATTAGCTCAAGCACAGGATAAATATCAAGAAAAAGGCATTTTGACAAACAAACTGACTCAGATAACTCCCTGTAGTGTTAGGGTTGAAAATTATGATTTTATTTAAACACAATACAAATGTGCTCATAATCGAGTTGGCGCTCTGTGTTTGAGGATTAAAAGCTTTGTCCAACGCTACTGTCTGGATTTGAAATATTGGGAGATAACGTAGAGTGCAGAGGGTTTTGCAACATGCTTACACATACACTGACAATGGTTAAAATAGTCTCTGGGTCAGAGAGTCCAAACAAGATGTCATCGAACCAGACCTCAGGATCAACAGTGGAATAATATTAGATAACCAAGGCTTCGCTTCGCAGGGTGTGTTTTTGTGTCTGTCTTTTTGATTCCAGAAAATAGAAGCAGATAGGAGGCTAAGGAGCTTGGAAAGAAAAGCATCTGAACTTCTTTAAGTTGCTTGAAGACATTTCACCTCTTATCCTAGAAGCTTCTTCAGTTCTAGGGTCACATGGTGGAGAGTCCCAGATTTAAGCTCTGTGGGAGTAACCCCCCCAAGAGGGACAATGGACCCCCTGTTGATCCTCTACCTAATCACACCAGCCAAGGTGTGAAAATGGGTGTAGGTCACAATCAGCCAGGGTCTCGGGTGAGCTCATTGTGAAACCTAGCTCTACCCTAACCCTAACCCTAACAACTATAAATAACTGACAACACAAAACACTGGGTCACCGACCCAGGACCCTGACACTGACATCAGTAAGAAGAGTACCTTGGTCACTGTTCATAACACCATTGAAATTAAACCTGTTATGACTGGAGAATTTTCACAATTTGAAACTTGTCAACCACACATAGATTGATGTTATCTACTCTCATTTTTTGCACTATGTGAACAACCTCATATATCAGCAATCCTATTAGATGAATTCAAATAAACTTATTCCAAAACAAGGTAATATTTGTTTGTCTGGTGCACTTTTACATTGCGACGCGTCTGTCGACATTGCGTCCATCAACTTTGCTAGCTTTGCTTTGGCTTTCGCTAGCTTTATCCTTTTCTAGATTATCCCAAAATGCCCTTGGTCTACGTGTGTACAATCGCCAGCTACTTTTAGAAATTAAAGCATCGTATGATCTGGCTCTTAAACAAACGGCGACAGGAGATGATTATGGGCCTCCTCCACGACTTTTTGAGCCCCGTATTCCGGCCTTCTATACCGACACTCCTACACCACTTCCTGGAAGAAGGGCCCGAGGAAACAAGGAAAGTGGGCTGGTACACTCATCAAAGTCAAGGCTTTTCTCTGTGCTTCCCGTGGAACTATGGGACCAGGAGAGTAAATCACTAGATGGATCCTGCCTGTTGTCCCTGGAGCTTTTTATTTCCCTAAGTGGCCTCGGACCCCTGGATGCGGTGTGGACCACAAAAATCTTCGCAAGCTTGACAGAGCCAGAGCATCAGATGCTAGGATCTACGTCCTTCCAATGGCTCTACTAAATGTAAGATCGTTAGCAAACAATTCGTTTATATTAAACGACTTCCTAAAGTCACAACAGCTGTACTTTCTGTTTCTGAGAGAAACATGGCGTCAACCGGGTGAGTCTGTAGCTTTTTCGGAACTGGTTCCTCCTAATTACTCATTCTTCAGCCTCCCTCGGTCCTCTGGTGGGGGGGAGGCTTAGCCACCATGTTCAACACTCGATTTCATTGCCATCAAACATTACAGCAGTATTCATTTTCTAGTTTTGAACTCCAGCTATTTGAGTTACACCTGAACTCTACTGCGCCTTTGTTGTGTGCCCTCATATACCGTCCTCCCAAGTTTAATAAGGATTTTATCAAAAGGTTTTCAGATTTAATGGCTGGAATTGTTCTTAAATTAGACCGTTTTTTAATCCTTGGTTATTTTAACATCCATGTCTGCTGTTACTCTAAACTTCTGGTCAAGGTCTTTTTAAATATTATTGACTCTTTTAACTTAACCCAATGGGTTACTGGTCCCACACATGAAAAATGTCACACACTGGACTTGGTGCTCTCCTACGGGCTGCATGTGTGCGTTACGTGTCATTTTCTTTTGTTTAGGTTTGCTATGTGTTTGGGATTTGTTTTATGCCTGCCTGTGTTCCCTCTGTCTGTCCATGGTGTCACTGTCATTGCTTGTGAGTCTGTCTGTTAAGTTCAGTGTCTTGCCTGGTTCCCTGTGTCTGTAAGTTTCCTGTTTTATTCTGACGGTCTTTGTCTCATGTGAGCGTGTTCAGAATATGTTTCCCCTGTCTCGTCAGCACTGATTTCTCCCAGGTGTGTTCCCCTCCTGTCTGTCATCCCTTGATTACTGCTGTGTGTATTTAAGCCCTATGTGTTCTCCTGCTTGTTACTGGTTTGTCTGTGTTAGTTCCCTCTGTCATCCTGAGTGGTTTCCCTGCATCTGTTTGCGTCTCTCTGTCCTTCACCCTGTTTGGTTATCATTTCAGGTTTGTTCTTTAGTTTTCCCAGTTTAGGTTTCCTCAGTTGCCTCTCATGCTCCCTCTTCCTGTTCGTGTCATTCTGCCACTTTGAAAATCAACTTTCACTCATATCTTCCATCCTCTCCTTGCGTTTTGGGTCCTTTAATAATTCCACATGGCTCATCCCACGAGCCGTGACACTTGACTGTGGTAGTTCGTAACCTAAGATCATCACACTGCCCCTCTGATTGTCTCTCCCCAAGCTTGCTTAAAAACACTTTTAATACTGTTGGGCCTTTTATCCTGAGATTAATTAATACGTCCCTTGATACAGGCTGTGTCCCATCATGCCTTAAACAAGCTATAGTTCAGCCTCTTCTTAAAAAACATAACCTGGACCCAACTGTTGTGTCTAATTACAGCCAAAAGTGGTGTACAGTCCGGACAGTGTGCGCACCGCGGATGACGTCAGTGCGCACACTGTGTCTGAGGAGGATGTGCGGAAGTGCTTCAGGAAGGTGAACACGCGCAAAGCTACTGGTCCGGACGGGATTCCCGGCCGCGTCCTCAAGTCATGCGCGGCTCAGCTGGCTGGAGTGTTCACACACATCTTCAACCTTTCCCTCTCTCTGTCTGTAGTCCCAGCCTGCTTCAAAATGGCCACCATCGTCCCTGTACCCAAATCCTCCACCATCTCCTCATTGAACGACTGGCGACCTGTAGCCCTGACCCCCATCGTGAGCAAATGCTTCGAGAAGCTGGTCAGGGACTTCATCCGCTCTGCACTACCCGACTCACTGGACCCTCTACAGTTCGCATACCGCCACAACAGGTCCACTGATGATGCCATAGCCCTGACACTACATACTGCCCTGTCACACCTGGAGAAGAGAGACAAGTATGTGAGAATGCTGTTTGTAGATTACAGCTCAGCATTCAATACCATTGTTCCCTCGAAGCTGGACAGGAAACTGCAGGATCTAGGACTGAGCAGCTCCCTCTGCAGCTGGATCCTTAGCTTCCTGTCTGACAGACGCCAAGTGGTCAGACTGGGCAGCATCACCTCATCCCCCGTCACACTGAACACTGGTGCTCCACAGGGGTGTGTACTGAGCCCTCTCCTGTACTCACTCTACACCTACGACTGCACAGCCACTGACAACTCCAACATCATTGTGAAGTTTGCGGACGACACTACAGTGGTGGGTCTTATCACCAACGGTGATGAGACTGCTTACAGGGAGGAGGTCAGCGCCCTGACCCACTGGTGTCAAGACAACCATCTCACCCTCAACGTCGCAAAGACAAAGGAGTTGATAGTGGACTTCCGGAGGTGCAGAGAAGTACACACCCCCATCACCATCAACGGCGCTGCTGTGGAGAGAGTGAGCAGCTTCCGGTTCCTTGGAGTACATCTGGCTGAGGATCTTACGTGGTCAGTACACACAAACAAAACAGTGAAGAAGGCGCAGCAGTGCCTCTTCTTTCTCAGGAGACTGAAAAGATTCGGCATGAGCCCCCGCATCCTCAGGACCTTCTATCACTGTGCCATTGAGAGCATCCTCACTGGATGCATCACCACCTGGTATGGCAACAGCACCGCCTACAACTGCAAAGCTCTCCAGCGAGTAGTGCGGTGCTCTGAACGGATAATTGGAGGTGAGCTTCCCTCCCTCCAAGACATCTACAGGAAGCGCTGCCTGAGGAAAGCGGGGAGGATCATCAAGGACTCCAGTCACCCCAGCCATAAACTGTTCAGACTGCTTCCATCAGGAAGGAGGTTCTGCAGCATCCGGTCCCGTACCAGCAGACTGAGAGACAGCTTCTTCCATCAGGCCATCAGACTGCTGAACACTTCATAGACACCTCAGCTTCACTACTGGAACTTCAACATTATGCACTACACACTGTACAGTAATGCCGCTTGTTTTGCACCTATTCAACTCTGTATATTTTATATTTTATTTCATTATTTTTTTTTTTTACTATTTAATTTGTAAAAATGTGTATATATACACACACACACACACACACACACACACACACACACACACACACACGTACGTAGGAAATCATTTAGTATACACATCCAGAAATGCATACACTATTATATACTGTACATATATTTATTAGTTTCAGGTTGGCCATTCTTGTATTTTGCTCGTTTGTGTTGTTGTGTTTTGCACATCTCTGTTGCTTGTGGGGCTCGCACACAAGAATTTCACTCGCATGTGCTGTGCCAGTGTGCCTGCACATGTGATGTGACAATAAAAGTGATTTGATTTGATTTGATTTGATTACTTACAGTTGCAGGCCCACCTTGATTTTAACAAGATCTCTGAAACATTTCAATCTAGTTTTAAATCACTACATAGTGAGAGAGGAGGCACTTTTAAGAATTTTTAATAATAATTTTTAATAATATATATATATATATATATATATATATATATATATATATATATATATATATATAGTTTTTAATAATTTTGATATTCTTTAACCCTGGACTCTGGCAGCCCTGCTGCTCTTTTATTGTTAGACCTGTCAGCAGCTTTTGACACAGTCGACCATGACATCTTGTTATCACGGCTAGAATTTCATGCTGGCCTAAAAGGACTGCCCTCCCGTGGTTTCGGTCCTACTTGTCAGAAAGGTCTTTTTACGTCAATATGGGCCCCCATAGTTTGTGTACAAACAGACTGGCATTGTGCCATCACGCACCAGGGTGAGTTATAACAATGACAAACCCTGGTTTACCCCTAAACTCAAAAAGCTGTGGCTGGAAAAGAGTAAGGCGTTCAGAAGCGGAGACAGGGACTGCTACAGAGAGGCCAAGTACAAGTTCACTAAGGAAGTGGACATTGCCAAACATCAGCACTCTGAGAAGATGCAGCAGCAGATATCAGAGAATGACTCGGCCTCTGTGTGGAAAGGTTTTAGGAATATTACAAACTACAAGCCTAAAACCCCCCACTCCACTGACGACTTGCTCTTGGCCAACACCCTTAACGACTTCTACTGCCGTTTTGACGAGCCATCAGGCAGCCTTCACACCTCCAACGACCCCAACAATAGAGGCACTTTGGACACTCATTCCCCCACCTCTCCCCCCTCCATAGAGCCATCACCACCTTCAAACTGTTCACCTACAACACCCCCCTCCTCACCCCACACAAAAGAGGATTTCACACCACCTCCTCCGACCACAACTCTTCATATTCATGAAGCAGATGTGAGGAAGCAGTTTAAGAATCTGAATGCTCGGAAAGCTCCCGGCCCAGACGGTGTGTCTCCTGCCACCCTCAGACACTGTGCAAACGAGCTGGCCCCAGTGTTTTCTGGCATCTTCAACTCCTCACTGCAGGCATGTCATGTGCCTGCCTGCTTCAAGTCCTCTACCATAATCCCTGTCCCCAAGAAACCTAGGATCACTGGACTAAATGACTACAGACCCGTGGCTCTGACATCTGTGGTCATGAAGTCATTTGAGCGCCTAGTTCTCTCCCATCTCAAGACCCTCACGGCCCCCCTCCTGGACCCCCTGCAGTTTGCATATAGAGCCAACAGGTCTGTAGACGACGCCATCAACATGGCCCTACACTTCATCCTGCAGCATCTGGACTCCCCAGGAACCTACGCCAGGATCCTGTTTGTGGACTTCAGCTCTGCCTTCAACACCATCCTTCCAGACCATCTCCGAGACAAGCTTTCCCAGATGAATGTGCCTGATCCCATCTGCCGGTGGATCACTGACTTCCTGACGGACAGGAAGCAGCACGTGAGGCTGGGGAAGAATGTCTCGGACTCCCGGACCATCAGCACCGGCTCCCCTCAGGGCTGTGTTCTTTCTCCTCTGCTCTTCTCCCTGTACACCAACTGCTGCACCTCCACCCACCAGTCTGTCAAGCTAATCAAGTTTGCAGATGACACCACCGTTATTGGACTCATCTCGGACGGGGACGAGTCTGCCTACAGGAGAGAGGTTGAACGTCTGGTGTCCTGGTGCAGCCACAACAACCTGGTGCTGAATGCCCAGAAGACAGTGGAGATTATTGTGGACTTCAGGAAGCACACAGCCCCAGACACCCCCATCACCTCTGTGGACTCATTCCGCTTCCTGGGTACCACCATCACCCAGGACCTGAAGTGGGAGCCCACCATCACCTCCGTCATCAAGAAAGCCCAGCAGAGGATGTACTTCCTGAGGCAGCTGAAGAAATTCAACCTGCCAACACGGACGATGATGCAATTCTACACTGCAATCATCGAGTCCATCCTCACCTCCTCCATCACCGTGTGGTACGCTGGAGCCACTGTCAGGGACAAACAGAGACTGCAGCGTGTTGTGCGCTCTGCTGAGAAGGTGATTGGCTGCAGACTCCCATCTCTGCAGGACCTGTACACCTCCAGGACACTGCGGCGTGCAGCCCGGATCTCAGCTGACCCTTCCCACCCTGGACACAGTCTGTTTGACCTGCTCCCCTCAGGCAGGAGGCTCCGGTCCATTCGCACCAGAACCTCTCGCCACAAGAACAGTTTCTTCCCCTCTGCTGTTGGACACATGAACAATAACCACATGACTGTCCCCGCCACTCACACATGACCCTACGCTGTGTCACTGCATCATTTCATGTCTGGCACTGATCACCACCTGCACTCATGTATATATCCTTCTACGTAGCACTCTTAATTCTTATTCTCATGTATATATCTAATGTATATCTCATGCACATATCTTTCTTTCTACATAGCACTTTAATTCTTATTGTTTGCACTGAAGCACCGCAGCAAATTCCTAATGTTGTAAACCTCAACATCTGGCAATAAACCCATTCTGATTCTGATTCTGATTCTGATTCAATGACAGCTTTTACAAAAGGGCAATTGATTATGGAAATGTTTCGTCACTCATCCAAGTGACATCTTCAGTCTCAGCTGACTGCAAGTTTCCCCAAACTAATAAACAGTATATTTCCATAACGACTGAAACTAGCACCACTGAATGAAAAATGTCTGCGTCAGCTGTAGGTCAATCCTCACATCACATCTGAGAAATAACAATCTCTGGAAATGACAAGAACATTCTCCAATCATTTTATTAACTTTCCCTGTGTTACGAACAAACATCAGAATTTTCATATCTGTATTATAATATAATATAATATAATATAATATAATATAATAAAATATTTTGTATTATAATATTTGTAGTCTGGCACACAGAAAGTGTGTTTAAGTTTGATTTTTTTTTTGTCAGTATAAATTGATGTTACTAATAGATTGTTGTGTGAAAAAATAATACTCAATGTTTAATCTTTTTCCCTTGTTGGTAGTGGCTCCTAAGAGACCAGTTAATTTGAACAGTAAATCTTGAAGATTGGCAGTGTACAGTCGTGGCCAAAGGTTTTGAGAATGACACAAATATTAGATTTCACAAAGTTTGCTGCTAAACTGCTTTTAGATCTTTGTTTCAGTTGTTTCTGTGATGTACTGAAATATAATTACAAGCACTTCATACATTTCAAAGGCTTTTATCGACAATTACATAACATTTATGCAAAGAGTCAGTATTTGCAGTGTTGGCCCTTCTTTTTCAGGACCTCTACAGTTCGACTGGGCATGCTCTCAAATCAACTTCTGGGCCAAATCCTGACTGATAGCAACCCATTCTTTCATAATCACTTCTTGGAGTTTGTCAGAATTAGTGGGTTTTTGTTTGTCCATCCGCCTCTTGAGGATTGACCACAAGTTCTCAATGGGATTAAGATCTGGGGAGTTTCCAGGCCATGGACCCAAAATGTCAACATTTTGGTCCCCAAGCCACTTAGTTATCACTTTTGCCTTATAGCACGGTGCTCCATCGTGCTAGAAAATGCATTGTTCTTCACCAAACTGTTGTTGGATTGTTGGAAGAAGTTGCTGTTGGAGGGTGTTTTGGTACCATTCTTTATTCATGGGTGTGTTTTTGGGCAAAATTGCGAGTGAGCCCATCCCCTTGGATGAGAAGAAGCCCCACACATGAATGGTCTCAGGATGCTTTACTGTTGGCATGACACAGGAATGATGGTAGCGCTCACCTTTTCTTCTCCGGACAAGCCTTTTTCCAGATGCCCCAAACAATCGGAAAGAGGCTTCATCTACTGTATGAATATGACTTTGCCCCAGTCCTCAGCAGTCCATTCACCAGACTTTCTGCAGAAGATCAATCTGTCCCTGATGGGGTTTTTTTGGAGAGAAGTGGCTTCTTTGCTGCCCTTCTTGACACCAGGCCATCTTCCAAAAGTCACCATGCACCATGGTTAACAATGGAAGGAAAATAATTTCAAACATCACCCTCCTTTTAACATGTCAGATCTGCCATTCTAACCCAGTCAGCCTGACATAATGATCTCCAGCCTTGTCAACATTCTCACCTTAGTTAAGAAGACGATTACTGAAATGATCTCAGCAGGTTCTTGAATGACAGCAATGAAATGCAGTGGAAAGGTTTTTTTTGGGATTAAGTTCATTTTCATGGCAAAGAAGGACTGTGCAATTCATCTGATCACTCTTCATAACATTCTGGAGTGCAAGAATGTTAAGCAGCAACTTCTCCAATTACCAATATTTATGTGATTCTCAGAACTTTTTGCCACAACTGTATAACATAGAAACAGTACGTCAACTGCTACAGCATACTGATTTGCATTTTGCATTTTGCATTTTCTTCTAATGCATATATGCATTAGAAGAAAATGCATATATGTGAGGGTTTTTTTGGTATCTTCAGACTGTACATTAACTTCACTTGTTTACTGAGACTGACAGGTCGTCAGACAGCCCCACCTGTAAAATGATGCACTACCTGCTATTGATTACTTCCTGTTTGCTGAAGTGGATTTTCAGTTGTTTAGAAACCAAAGGCTTGTTTTTAAGAGACAGTTTAAATGGGATTGACCGAATGATGTGTTTGCACTGCAGTTTATATCCAACAGCATCAAGCAGTTAAATCAAAGAGTTCATGTTACTAACAGCTCACCTCTCTGCAGCAGATGTCTGCTGGTCATTAAAATGAATGAGGCGATCATTAGACCAGTCACTCTTTAAGGACACAGAGCTGGGTGTAGGTCCAGGTTTAAGTCTCCGAAGTCTCCTAAAAAAAAAAAAAAAAAAAAAAAAAAAAAAGCCCCCTTCAATAAATACCTCTTATGAATCTTTAATGAAAATGTGAACTGCATAAACTGATAAAATTTTAAATAATTGAATATTGACATGAACCTACGTTTTACCAGATGACTTTTTCTCCCCTAAATTACTAAACAAATCCTTCATCTGTTGGTTCTTAGATGACACAGAGCTGGGTGGAGGTCCAGGTTGGTTCCTGTGAATAATGATGGAGCAGTGATGTGAGTGCTGAGCTGTGACATGGAGAAGAGTCATGGACAGTTAGAGATGGTCATCTCACCTCTGAGCTTTGGTCTGGCTCTCATGTTCCCCACACAGAGTGGTTTTAGAGGGAGGGACTCCCTCCTCTCTGTCCTCACACTGATCCATGCTGCTCAATTCACATCAGCTCACACACACTTTCTACCTTCACCTGCAGAGGAAACACAAATCATTCATGTGCACATCAACTGAAATCCTCCTTTCCATCATGTGTGCTGTCCAAATATCAGCTGCTTCTTTCCTGCTTCATCTCAGTGTCAGCTGGATGCAGTCAGACACCAGTGTCAGGCAGACGAAGCTGCCATCAGCTGCTCTACTATCAGTCCACTAGATGGAGCCGTGAAGCACACACGATGCATTCACTTACATACAACAACAGTCAGCACTGATAGAATTATGTTTATGATTATGGAATATTTATTTCAATACTGTTCATTATCAACTTCTCAGATCATTCCAGAGTAAATTAATGAACACATTACTGTTTACTTTAGTTTTTCCTAATTTCTCATTAATGCTCATTTTTGCATTAACAGGACTTTTATTCTTCTGTTATAGTTGCTAAAGTAACACACACACACACACACACACACACACACGTACGCTGCGTCCTCTGTGGACTCTCAGTGAACTCACAAAGTACGAATTATAAGTACACAAACACGAACCTAGCTCAGAATGGTGGACTAACTACAGTGGGACTTCAGCAAATCCCTCAAAGCCTCCATAAATCTATCTACAGGATCATTGCAGACTGACAGCAGTGGTCAGAGGGAACCAGCAGTGGGTGCTCACTGAGTCCTGTTAAATATTCTCCATGAATCCTGGAGAATATTTAACCAACAAACATGAACTCTGATCCTTCATAAAACAACTTCAGAGTCAAACTGGAGACCAGACTCTGAAGCAGGTCCTCATATCAGGACTCCAGTTTGATAGTTTGACTGTGAGCCTGTTCAGAGTCCACATGAACATTGAGAAACATCACAGTACAGTCACACTTCTTCTGTTAAAGAGGATCAAACAGTGGCAGATGTGTGAAGAACATTTCATGATGTTGGTACCGACCTGCAGCACAGTCTGATGAAGACGCCCACACAGACTGTTAGTCTGATGTGACGTGAGGAGAACAAACCTGCACACTCTGTTTGAAAGGCTCTGAGCTGGATGTTGAAGATGCATGTTTGTTGTTGCTTTAGAGTCTTTATCCAACACCAGACGTCAGAGATGAAACCAGTCTTCGTGTGTTCTCCACAGAAACACTAACAAACAAAGAGCAGCTGCTCTGTGATGAAGAGGAAACCTCAGAGACTGGAATGAAAGTTGCACTTACTCAGCTACTTCCCATGAACGTCTTCACTCTGCAGCTCTCTGTTGTCTGGACCAGGTCTGTGTAGAAACAGAGAAAATCCTCTGCTTCTTCTCTGTATCAGTCCTCTGTGTCTGCAGGCTGCGTCACATTAAACACTTCGCACCATAAAAGATTCTTAAGTGTTGACAGGGCAAAGATCAGCTACCGTACACTAATATTAAGTCAGTTTGATTAATAATTAACCTGCAGCAGGTTTCTGCTCCGACTCTGAGACCTTGAAGAAACCTGGGAACAAATAATGTGATGTGCGTGTGTCTTCATGTTGTATATTTTATTATATACTGTATCTCTGTATACACTGGACATATACTATGTCATTATAATCACATATACTCACATATATACTATGTAATCATTTATACTTGTATACACTACATATACCTACACTAGAATCACTGGAATATATTGGAATCACTTTGTTAAGCATTTAACCATATTCAAATCACAAAACCCACATAGGCCAAGTATTATCAACAACTATTTTTAAAAAGTCTGTGCCTCCTTGTTCTATAAGCACCAAACAAAGGGTTAACTAAACTTGGTACTACTGAGGATGCACCTGAGACCCTCTCTCTGCCTGTCTTCCCTGCTCAAACTAGTGAAAAATCCTTCTTTAACAAATATTGTAGCCTATCTTTGGCAAACCCGACAAAGTTGTCAAGAGGATTAAATGTTTTTACTATGCTGCTGGCGTTGCACCTGTTGTTTTGACAACCTTTGAACTGTCCATAAAAATGGACCCAATTAAAAATGATGGATCACAAGGGAATTGTCTTGGAAGTTTAATTAACAAAGTCCGCAGACTCAGTCAGCTGTAATTAATACCTTTTAATATTATGCGCATAAGAGAGATGGCATCCAGTGGGGCCGCTGTCATGCAGTCTCTAAAGAAAAAGACATAGCCCTTCTTTAAGTGCAGGGTTAGGTAAGGGGAATGAAACTCCTCCCTGCACGAGGAGGGCAGGAGTGGTGCACGGGCCATACCGTGACCCTTCCCGCGGCCCACCACGTTATCGCCACCCCGTCTTCTGTGTCCGTCACTCTCCAGGTCCAAATTCAGGTAAGTACCTTCCTTAATTAGGCTTCTTCTTAGGTTTTAAATTAGTTTTTAGGCCGTTAAGAAACATGAAAATGAATAAAATTTAAATAAACCTCCCCCAAAAATAACAAACTAAAATAACAAACTAAAACAACAAACAAAACATTTTTAGTGATGCATGGCTTGCGCTAGCTTTCGGCAGTGTTGTGCCTTCTTCAGGCTGTGCTCATGCATCAGTGGCCAAATTCAAATAAAGGAGACTTCTCTCTGCCCCTCCTTTTATAGGCTTTTTTGACTCCTCCCTACGGTGCTTTATGTTTTTCCTTTTTTGGTTTTCTTTTTAGTTTTCTTACTCTACTTTCTTTGGCTTAATCCTATCCTTTTCCTTTCCTTTCTCCTTTCCTACCCTTGCTTTGCCTTCTGTTTCCTTTTACTCCTAATTCCTGCTTCCTTTCCTTTGGTTTACATACCCTCCTTTCCTAATTTCATACATGGCCGTCATTTTTGTTTATTTCTTTGTGTCTTGGCCTTAATTTTACTTGGGGTTCTATTCATTGAGGTTAAGGGAAATTAAAGTTGGGAGCACGGCCCCCTTCGGGGACTGTGCTCCAATGCACAGACCATACCTGCTCCCATCTCAGGCGTCCAGGACCCCCCCAGTGGAGTTCCAAATGGAATGTAATAGATGCAGTTAGAGAGGTGGGGGGAGGAGGGGTGTGGAGGTTAGGTTTAGGGTCCACTCAAGGGGTGGGGGATGACCAACTCTCGTGTCCAATCAGAGTGGCAGGTGGTTAGGTTTAGGGCAGGAGGCCAAATTATTATAGGGGTCAGGGTTAGGGTTAGGGGGTTAGGGGAACATAAGATGGGGGCTCGGTCGCCGCAGGCGATCGAGCACCAATGCACTGGCCATCCCTGCTCCCGGCTCAAGGAACCATGTCTCCAATATGGTGTCCTAAAAAGGATTGTGTTGGCATCCTGGGCATGAGACCTCCATTGTGATGAACCCGAGATGAGGGGGGGGGGGGGGGGTGGGAGGAGAAAGGGGTAAGAAAGAGAAAGAGTGTGAGAGGGAGAGAGAGAGAGAGAGAGAGGGAGGGAGGGTGGAGTTTGGAGTTGAGGGTTATCCCAATATAGGGTTAAATGTGGTTAGGGGAGATCAAAGTTGGGGGCACGGTCCCCGAAGGGGGCCGTGCTCCAATGCACAGACCATACCTGCTCCCATCTCAGGCGCCCAGGACCCCCCCAGTGGAATTCCAAATGGAATGTAATAGATGCAGTTAGAGAGGTGGGGGGAGGAGGGGTGTGGAGGTTAGGCTTAGGGTCCACTCAAGGGGTGGGGGATGACCAACTCTCGTGTCCAATCAGAGTGGCAAGTGGTTAGGTTTAGGGCAGGAGGTCAAATTATTATAGAGGTCACTGAGGTTAGGGTCAGGGTCAGTTTCAGGGCCAGGATGTTCCCCTGTGAGACATGAAAGAAGCCGAGGTCCCAAGTACAGTGACAAAATATCCATAAAGTCACACATAACAAAAATGAAATATTAACTATATACATGGTGTTGGATTAATACCTCCTAAAACCCTTTTCATTGAGGCCATGTGGATAAACTGTATTCAGTTTAGCAATCCACATCCTCTCAGCTCTCCATCTCTGTTGTGTTGCCCACCTCGGATTGATCTGAATGACTGTCGCTGTGACAGAATCCCAGCCATGCAATAAAAAATGTTTGACCAGGTGGGTGTGAATGTTCTTTTTTCGTGTGATATTGTACCTGTGTTGAGTGAATCTGGTGAGCAGTGTGTTACCTGTTTCTCCCACATACTGGATCCCACATCTCCTACACGTAATCAAATATACACAATTTTTTGACCTCGGGGTCCCTTTGCACAAAGACAGAAAAACCTGGCCATTGGAGTGGCTGCGGACCAATCTGTGATGTTGGAAAAATTGTCCTTGATGTCTCTGTCTAGGCACAGAGAGAGGTGTGATTTGGGCTCTAATGAGGAGATCACCCAGATTTTTATGCCTCCTGAAGGCAGCAATCACTCTGTGAGTATGGAGTGTCTGGACATCCCGAGACAGGTTCTGAAAATTGTTCTTAATAGCCCTGACCAATTTGCAGGTGCAAGGGGCATAAGTGATGACCACTGGAAGTAAAGGGGAAACATCAATTGGCTTTGTCAGCAGAAATGATTTGAAGCACCTCCTTAGGAAAGACCACTGGTACCCTCTAGTGGAGAGAGCAGAGAATAGGATTTTGACAGCAGTTCCAAAATCAGATTTTTGTGTGCAGATTCTGTGGAATCTAAGCAGTTGGGATTTGACAATTCCTGCAAATGTGTGCTTGGGATGAAAGCTTGTTTTAAATAATAGGGCGTGAGTGTCTGTGGGTTTAAAGAATACCTTTATGTCCAATTTGTGGTCATTTATGAAGTTTGTGCCCTTAAAGGTGGTCGTGTCAAGGAAATCAATAGAGGTCTTACTGATGGTTGATTTAAGCTTAATAGAAGCATTGTGGTCATTTAAAATTTTAAGAAACATCTCAAAGTCCTGCTCAGAATGTTGCCAGACACCCCATATGTCGTCCAGAAAGCGATAATAATGCAGTGGTTTCTTTGTGCATTTATTTAGTGCAGCAGTTTCCCACTCTGCCATGAAGATGTTTGCATATGCTGGGGCAAACTTTTTCCCCATAGCTGTCCCCTTGATTTGTAAATAGAAGTCACCATTGAATTCAAAATCGTTCCTTGTGAGGTTTATTTCTAAAAGTTGTAATAATTCTTTTTCTGGCCTTTTCTTATCCGGGTATCTTTGAAAGACTCTCTTAATGGAGTCAATGCCTTCACCAATGTCAATGTTTGTGTAAAGGCTGTCAATGTCTATGGAAAACAGAAAAGCATCAATGGGGACTTCTATTTGCTTCACTTTATCCACAAAATCATATGTATCTTTGATATAGCTTGCATGTTTTGTGGATAAAGGAGTCAGGAAATAATCCAGGTATTCAGCTGTATAATACGTCTCACTATCACAGTCTGAAACGATTGGTCGTCCTGGGGGCACCTGAAAGGGGACACTCCATTTCGCCGGATCCTTGTGGATCTTAGGCAGCATGTAAAAAAGTCTTCCTCTTGGCTCAGCGGAGCCCAGTAAATAGTTCTTTTGTTTTAGGTTTATAAATTTCTTTTGGTTCAAATTATTAATAATCTTTTCCACTAGTGGTACTGTTTCGTGGTAAATGGGTTTTTTTAGTTTCAAATAATATTTTTTGTCATTCAATTGTCTGTAGCCTTCCTCCAAATACTGTTCTCTATCCAAAATTACGACTGCGCTTCCTTTGTCTGCTGGTTTAATGATGATTTGTTTGTTTCCTTTCAATTCTGTTAGGGCCTTTATCTCTTCTACTGTCAAATTGGACTTAAGTCGTCCTACATTAAAGTGGTTTTGAAAATATTCATTATCTGTTTTGATCAAATTAAGAATTTGGGATGGAAGCTGAGCGTTGGGTGGTGACCAGTATGATTTTGGAGTGAAGGGCTGAGATCGAGACTCATTTTTATCTCCATAAAAGGCAGCCAATTTGATCCTCCTATGGTACTGCTGAATGTCATATTTACACTGCAATTTTAGATTTTTGTTATAGCCTTTTGTGGGGATAAAAGTCAGGCCTCTATTCAGTAGGGTCCGCTGAGCAATGGAAGGACGGAATTTTTTGGACAAGTTCATAACACCATTTACAACATGTAAATCACTTGACCCCTCCCGTCTCAGGCTTGTGGGGATTCCCCATTTACATACTTCTCCCAGTGCTGAAGCATTGCCTCTGCAGTTTCAAGCGACCAGTGAACATCATCATCTTCTGTGGAGAAGCTGTCTGGGGCGAGGGCCGGAATGTGCTCTTTTAAACCTGTAATAAAGGTGTTCATATGCAGCAAAGTGTCCTGTTCGATCTGAGGGAGAGCAGAGGAAAAGTTAACCTCAGGCACATAAATGTCTGCCTCAGGGAATTTCTCCCGGGCTGTCTTTAGGACTCTCTTTAGTTCTAGAACAGGCACATTTTTGTCTCTCTGGGACCTGTTGTTAATGCCAAAAGACAGAATCAGATGTGTCACCGTAGTGTCAATAGTGGCCTTCTGTAGGATGAACTCTGCATGCCACCATTTGGCACCCGGGAAACTGTCAATCTGAAGGCTGTCGGTTGCAAAGGGAGGCAATTTGCTAACATTGGAATCGCCGACGATGAGCCAGGGGTCCCCGACGTGTAGATGCCAGTCTGTCAGTTTCCTGTATGTGTTGGGATGTCTGGTCGGGGTCCTCACCTGCTGTCCCGGTAAGGTTGGTGAAGAAGGAAGAGATGGTGGAGGAGATGGTGATCCTTCTGCTGGCTGAATCTGGAGCCGAGTTTGCACACAGGAGCTGAGTCTGTCTAAACCGCTGCGAGGTGGGGCCTGGTGAGAAGTTGTTTGTGGTTTAAACCCTTTCACAGGGCCAATGCGTCTTGCCTTAATAGGGGTGGATTCCCCCTGTGTGAGGTCCAGTACCTCAGTGTGTGACACCTGATCAGGTTGTGGTGTTTGGGTGGAGGGGGAAAGTGGTCGTTCCTGGCATGTTGTCTCTTGAAGCGAGGCAAAGAGCCTGCCCACTCTCTGGTCTTTCGGAGTCTCCAGATTTGGCTCCGTTGGTTGTAAAGGCTCCAGAGGAGGGGAAGGTGTCGGTTCCCTCTCTGGCTGCTGCTCCGTCTCACCGAAAGGCGACCAGTCCCCCGCGACCTGGTCCGTCATCGTTGCCGTTGTTGTTTTGGAAGTTCTGCATGGTGCGGGCGGGGCGTGCACCTGTGCAGAAACAGTCACCATCCGACCAGCGCCGGTCTGTATCGGGGCGGTTTGTGTGATAATAGCATCAGGCTGCGTTACCTCGCTAAGGAGTTCAATGGTGTCCTGCTGCAGTCTCATCACACAACCTCTTGTCCCCCGTGTAGTTGTCGTGGTGGTGTCCTCCTCCTCTGTAGCAGTGGTAGGTCCCAGGTCACTCCACTTGGCTACGATCTCAGCTCTGGCCTGTTCCAGAGAGTCTGGTAGGAGGCGGCGGCCCAGGTTCCTCCTAGCCCAGGAGGCGGCTATTTGGAATGGGCCCTCCCAATCCTGTTTGGAAAACTCAGAGAGACATTTGATCTCCTCCTCCACACTCTGAGTGTAATGTTGCCGGAGAATCATCATGGTCGTGCTGGCCCAATTTTTTGCGTTCTCCTCAATCCTGGTCTGTGTTTTTTTCGTGGGGACTGCTGGCTTAATGACAGTCTTTAAATTGTGTGTTATTTTATTAAGCGAAGGAGGATAATTGTCATTAGTCACATTCTTTAAGTGATGTACAGCTTTAATCAGTCTGTGAATGACACGGACTTTCGCAGAAAAGTCTGGATCCTCCGACGGTATTTTGTGAACAGGAGGACCAGCTCGTTCAATTCGAGTGTTTCTCACATACCGGTTGTCCTGAGCTGGTCTCCGTTCAAAGCGTCGGTCCCGTCCGGTCCGATTCCCTGGTCCGGTTGCAAAGCGACGTGTCGTCTGCTGTCGTCCCCTCTGACGTCGCTGTGGCGCGTGGAAGAAATCTGGATCATCACTGCGGTGATCCTCTCTCACGGCCGCTGCATGAATCCTCCGAGTCTCTCGAGATGGGTAACTGGTGTGTCGGGGTGGTCTGCGTGCGTTCTCCATGGCTGTCCAGCCGCGCTCTCCTCCCCGACCCCTCTGTTCGGCTGCATAACGGTCCGTCGCGGGCCGTTCTCTCTCCCATCTCCGTTGTGGTGCGTGGAAGAAGTGTCGCTCACCGCTGCGATGTTCTCCCCTTACGACCGCCGCGTAGGTTCTCCGAGCCTCCCGAGATGGATAACTGCTGTGTCGGGGCGGTCTGCGTGTGTCCTCCACGGCTGTCCAGCCGCGCTCTCCTCTCCGGCTCCACCGTTCGGCTGCATAGCGGTCTGTCGCGGGCCGTGCTTCCTCCCATCTCCGCTGTGGTGCGTGGAGGAAGTGTCGCTCACCGCTGCGGCGTTCTCCTCTCACGGCGGCCGCGTAGGTCATCCGACCTGTACGAGATGGATAACTGCTGCGGCGGGGGGACCTGTGTACGTACCCCTCAGCTGCCCAGCCGCGATCTCTTCTCCGGTCTCTGCGCCGCCGAACAACGGTCCACTGGTCATCCGTTGTGAATGAGGGCATGGTTGTATCGCCGCTGATGGCTTTAGCTACAACCTCTCTTCTCCACCGGTCGTGTAGGTAATGCTAGGCGATGCTGCGCCCACGGATGACTCGTGCTACCGACTTTATGATAAATGAGCGTTTATTTATTGCTCAAATTCAATAAAGCAAACTGTAGAAAATATATACAAAAAATATATACAAAAATCATATAATACAAGCCAAGGTCGCGACGTTTCGGTTTGTGATAAACCTTCTTCAGGCTGGCTTGCTCAGAAACAGAGAACAGTGTAAAAACACATGGATATAGTCTATTTCGCAGGTGTATATACTGCGCAAGTCCATTTTTAAATCTTGCGGGTCTCAACAGCCAATGAGAGGAGGTCATGCTCCGTACGTCAGAGGTCCCTTTGAAAAAGTCCGAGTTGATTGGTTCTTCGTCCGTGTGTTGCGTTCAGGGACATTTGTGAAGTGCAATGATTAGTCAATCGAGATATATACAGTTTTCAAAACAAGTTACTCTACATGTGAGAGTTAGAGGGATACCATCCCAAACATTATAGTGTTGATGATATGAACAGGTCCAAATATATACATACAAAATGACCTTAACTTATGAACAGAAACATATAACGTTTTCATAATAAATCCACCTCCATATGAGGGTCAAAGAAAAAATACCATAAATGGAATCAACAGAGCATCACAGTGAGGGGCCCCAGAATAACCCAAGCGGGTAGTCAGGCGGCACAGGCCGGTTAGGGGAGATCAAAGTTGGGGGCACGGTCCCCGAAGGGGGCCGTGCTCCAATGCACAGACCATACCTGCTCCCATCTCAGGCGCCCAGGACCCCCCCAGTGGAATTCCAAATGGAATGTAATAGATGCAGTTAGAGAGGTGGGGGGAGGAGGGGTGTGGAGGTTAGGCTTAGGGTCCACTCAAGGGGTGGGGGATGACCAACTCTCGTGTCCAATCAGAGTGGCAAGTGGTTAGGTTTAGGGCAGGAGGTCAAATTATTATAGAGGTCACTGAGGTTAGGGTCAGGGTCAGTTTCAGGGCCAGGATGTTCCCCTGTGAGACATGAAAGAAGCCGAGGTCCCAAGTACAGTGACAAAATATCCATAAAGTCACACATAACAAAAATGAAATATTAACTATATACATGGTGTTGGATTAATACCTCCTAAAACCCTTTTCATTGAGGCCATGTGGATAAACTGTATTCAGTTTAGCAATCCACATCCTCTCAGCTCTCCATCTCTGTTGTGTTGCCCACCTCGGATTGATCTGAATGACTGTCGCTGTGACAGAATCCCAGCCATGCAATAAAAAATGTTTGACCAGGTGGGTGTGAATGTTCTTTTTTCGTGTGATATTGTACCTGTGTTGAGTGAATCTGGTGAGCAGTGTGTTACCTGTTTCTCCCACATACTGGATCCCACATCTCCTACACGTAATCAAATATACACAATTTTTTGACCTCGGGGTCCCTTTGCACAAAGACAGAAAAACCTGGCCATTGGAGTGGCTGCGGACCAATCTGTGATGTTGGAAAAATTGTCCTTGATGTCTCTGTCTAGGCACAGAGAGAGGTGTGATTTGGGCTCTAATGAGGAGATCACCCAGATTTTTATGCCTCCTGAAGGCAGCAATCACTCTGTGAGTATGGAGTGTCTGGACATCCCGAGACAGGTTCTGAAAATTGTTCTTAATAGCCCTGACCAATTTGCAGGTGCAAGGGGCATAAGTGATGACCACTGGAAGTAAAGGGGAAACATCAATTGGCTTTGTCAGCAGAAATGATTTGAAGCACCTCCTTAGGAAAGACCACTGGTACCCTCTAGTGGAGAGAGCAGAGAATAGGATTTTGACAGCAGTTCCAAAATCAGATTTTTGTGTGCAGATTCTGTGGAATCTAAGCAGTTGGGATTTGACAATTCCTGCAAATGTGTGCTTGGGATGAAAGCTTGTTTTAAATAATAGGGCGTGAGTGTCTGTGGGTTTAAAGAATACCTTTATGTCCAATTTGTGGTCATTTATGAAGTTTGTGCCCTTAAAGGTGGTCGTGTCAAGGAAATCAATAGAGGTCTTACTGATGGTTGATTTAAGCTTAATAGAAGCATTGTGGTCATTTAAAATTTTAAGAAACATCTCAAAGTCCTGCTCAGAATGTTGCCAGACACCCCATATGTCGTCCAGAAAGCGATAATAATGCAGTGGTTTCTTTGTGCATTTATTTAGTGCAGCAGTTTCCCACTCTGCCATGAAGATGTTTGCATATGCTGGGGCAAACTTTTTCCCCATAGCTGTCCCCTTGATTTGTAAATAGAAGTCACCATTGAATTCAAAATCGTTCCTTGTGAGGTTTATTTCTAAAAGTTGTAATAATTCTTTTTCTGGCCTTTTCTTATCCGGGTATCTTTGAAAGACTCTCTTAATGGAGTCAATGCCTTCACCAATGTCAATGTTTGTGTAAAGGCTGTCAATGTCTATGGAAAACAGAAAAGCATCAATGGGGACTTCTATTTGCTTCACTTTATCCACAAAATCATATGTATCTTTGATATAGCTTGCATGTTTTGTGGATAAAGGAGTCAGGAAATAATCCAGGTATTCAGCTGTATAATACGTCTCACTATCACAGTCTGAAACGATTGGTCGTCCTGGGGGCACCTGAAAGGGGACACTCCATTTCGCCGGATCCTTGTGGATCTTAGGCAGCATGTAAAAAAGCCTTCCTCTTGGCTCAGCGGAGCCCAGTAAATAGTTCTTTTGTTTTAGGTTTATAAATTTCTTTTGGTTCAAATTATTAATAATCTTTTCCACTAGTGGTACTGTTTCGTGGTAAATGGGTTTTTTTAGTTTCAAATAATATTTTTTGTCATTCAATTGTCTGTAGCCTTCCTCCAAATACTGTTCTCTATCCAAAATTACGACTGCGCTTCCTTTGTCTGCTGGTTTAATGATGATTTGTTTGTTTCCTTTCAATTCTGTTAGGGCCTTTATCTCTTCTACTGTCAAATTGGACTTAAGTCGTCCTACATTAAAGTGGTTTTGAAAATATTCATTATCTGTTTTGATCAAATTAAGAATTTGGGATGGAAGCTGAGCGTTGGGTGGTGACCAGTATGATTTTGGAGTGAAGGGCTGAGATCGAGACTCATTTTTATCTCCATAAAAGGCAGCCAATTTGATCCTCCTATGGTACTGCTGAATGTCATATTTACACTGCAATTTTAGATTTTTGTTATAGCCTTTTGTGGGGATAAAAGTCAGGCCTCTATTCAGTAGGGTCCGCTGAGCAATGGAAGGACGGAATTTTTTGGACAAGTTCATAACACCATTTACAACATGTAAATCACTTGACCCCTCCCGTCTCAGGCTTGTGGGGATTCCCCATTTACATACTTCTCCCAGTGCTGAAGCATTGCCTCTGCAGTTTCAAGCGACCAGTGAACATCATCATCTTCTGTGGAGAAGCTGTCTGGGGCGAGGGCCGGAATGTGCTCTTTTAAACCTGTAATAAAGGTGTTCATATGCAGCAAAGTGTCCTGTTCGATCTGAGGGAGAGCAGAGGAAAAGTTAACCTCAGGCACATAAATGTCTGCCTCAGGGAATTTCTCCCGGGCTGTCTTTAGGACTCTCTTTAGTTCTAGAACAGGCACATTTTTGTCTCTCTGGGACCTGTTGTTAATGCCAAAAGACAGAATCAGATGTGTCACCGTAGTGTCAATAGTGGCCTTCTGTAGGATGAACTCTGCATGCCACCATTTGGCACCCGGGAAACTGTCAATCTGAAGGCTGTCGGTTGCAAAGGGAGGCAATTTGCTAACATTGGAATCGCCGACGATGAGCCAGGGGTCCCCGACGTGTAGATGCCAGTCTGTCAGTTTCCTGTATGTGTTGGGATGTCTGGTCGGGGTCCTCACCTGCTGTCCCGGTAAGGTTGGTGAAGAAGGAAGAGATGGTGGAGGAGATGGTGATCCTTCTGCTGGCTGAATCTGGAGCCGAGTTTGCACACAGGAGCTGAGTCTGTCTAAACCGCTGCGAGGTGGGGCCTGGTGAGAAGTTGTTTGTGGTTTAAACCCTTTCACAGGGCCAATGCGTCTTGCCTTAATAGGGGTGGATTCCCCCTGTGTGAGGTCCAGTACCTCAGTGTGTGACACCTGATCAGGTTGTGGTGTTTGGGTGGAGGGGGAAAGTGGTCGTTCCTGGCATGTTGTCTCTTGAAGCGAGGCAAAGAGCCTGCCCACTCTCTGGTCTTTCGGAGTCTCCAGATTTGGCTCCGTTGGTTGTAAAGGCTCCAGAGGAGGGGAAGGTGTCGGTTCCCTCTCTGGCTGCTGCTCCGTCTCACCGAAAGGCGACCAGTCCCCCGCGACCTGGTCCGTCATCGTTGCCGTTGTTGTTTTGGAAGTTCTGCATGGTGCGGGCGGGGCGTGCACCTGTGCAGAAACAGTCACCATCCGACCAGCGCCGGTCTGTATCGGGGCGGTTTGTGTGATAATAGCATCAGGCTGCGTTACCTCGCTAAGGAGTTCAATGGTGTCCTGCTGCAGTCTCATCACACAACCTCTTGTCCCCCGTGTAGTTGTCGTGGTGGTGTCCTCCTCCTCTGTAGCAGTGGTAGGTCCCAGGTCACTCCACTTGGCTACGATCTCAGCTCTGGCCTGTTCCAGAGAGTCTGGTAGGAGGCGGCGGCCCAGGTTCCTCCTAGCCCAGGAGGCGGCTATTTGGAATGGGCCCTCCCAATCCTGTTTGGAAAACTCAGAGAGACATTTGATCTCCTCCTCCACACTCTGAGTGTAATGTTGCCGGAGAATCATCATGGTCGTGCTGGCCCAATTTTTTGCGTTCTCCTCAATCCTGGTCTGTGTTTTTTTCGTGGGGACTGCTGGCTTAATGACAGTCTTTAAATTGTGTGTTATTTTATTAAGCGAAGGAGGATAATTGTCATTAGTCACATTCTTTAAGTGATGTACAGCTTTAATCAGTCTGTGAATGACACGGACTTTCGCAGAAAAGTCTGGATCCTCCGACGGTATTTTGTGAACAGGAGGACCAGCTCGTTCAATTCGAGTGTTTCTCACATACCGGTTGTCCTGAGCTGGTCTCCGTTCAAAGCGTCGGTCCCGTCCGGTCCGATTCCCTGGTCCGGTTGCAAAGCGACGTGTCGTCTGCTGTCGTCCCCTCTGACGTCGCTGTGGCGCGTGGAAGAAATCTGGATCATCACTGCGGTGATCCTCTCTCACGGCCGCTGCATGAATCCTCCGAGTCTCTCGAGATGGGTAACTGGTGTGTCGGGGTGGTCTGCGTGCGTTCTCCATGGCTGTCCAGCCGCGCTCTCCTCCCCGACCCCTCTGTTCGGCTGCATAACGGTCCGTCGCGGGCCGTTCTCTCTCCCATCTCCGTTGTGGTGCGTGGAAGAAGTGTCGCTCACCGCTGCGATGTTCTCCCCTTACGACCGCCGCGTAGGTTCTCCGAGCCTCCCGAGATGGATAACTGCTGTGTCGGGGCGGTCTGCGTGTGTCCTCCACGGCTGTCCAGCCGCGCTCTCCTCTCCGGCTCCACCGTTCGGCTGCATAGCGGTCTGTCGCGGGCCGTGCTTCCTCCCATCTCCGCTGTGGTGCGTGGAGGAAGTGTCGCTCACCGCTGCGGCGTTCTCCTCTCACGGCGGCCGCGTAGGTCATCCGACCTGTACGAGATGGATAACTGCTGCGGCGGGGGGACCTGTGTACGTACCCCTCAGCTGCCCAGCCGCGATCTCTTCTCCGGTCTCTGCGCCGCCGAACAACGGTCCACTGGTCATCCGTTGTGAATGAGGGCATGGTTGTATCGCCGCTGATGGCTTTAGCTACAACCTCTCTTCTCCACCGGTCGTGTAGGTAATGCTAGGCGATGCTGCGCCCACGGATGACTCGTGCTACCGACTTTATGATAAATGAGCGTTTATTTATTGCTCAAATTCAATAAAGCAAACTGTAGAAAATATATACAAAAAATATATACAAAAATCATATAATACAAGCCAAGGTCGCGACGTTTCGGTTTGTGATAAACCTTCTTCAGGCTGGCTTGCTCAGAAACAGAGAACAGTGTAAAAACACATGGATATAGTCTATTTCGCAGGTGTATATACTGCGCAAGTCCATTTTTAAATCTTGCGGGTCTCAACAGCCAATGAGAGGAGGTCATGCTCCGTACGTCAGAGGTCCCTTTGAAAAAGTCCGAGTTGATTGGTTCTTCGTCCGTGTGTTGCGTTCAGGGACATTTGTGAAGTGCAATGATTAGTCAATCGAGATATATACAGTTTTCAAAACAAGTTACTCTACATGTGAGAGTTAGAGGGATACCATCCCAAACATTATAGTGTTGATGATATGAACAGGTCCAAATATATACATACAAAATGACCTTAACTTATGAACAGAAACATATAACGTTTTCATAATAAATCCACCTCCATATGAGGGTCAAAGAAAAAATACCATAAATGGAATCAACAGAGCATCACAGTGAGGGGCCCCAGAATAACCCAAGCGGGTAGTCAGGCGGCACAGGCCGGTTAGGGGAGATCAAAGTTGGGGGCACGGTCCCCGAAGGGGGCCGTGCTCCAATGCACAGACCATACCTGCTCCCATCTCAGGCGCCCAGGACCCCCCCAGTGGAATTCCAAATGGAATGTAATAGATGCAGTTAGAGAGGTGGGGGGAGGAGGGGTGTGGAGGTTAGGCTTAGGGTCCACTCAAGGGGTGGGGGATGACCAACTCTCGTGTCCAATCAGAGTGGCAAGTGGTTAGGTTTAGGGCAGGAGGTCAAATTATTATAGAGGTCACTGAGGTTAGGGTCAGGGTCAGTTTCAGGGCCAGGATGTTCCCCTGTGAGACATGAAAGAAGCCGAGGTCCCAAGTACAGTGACAAAATATCCATAAAGGGTTAGGGGGTTAGGGGTTAGGGGTTAGGGTTAGGGGGTTAGGGGGTTAGGTAAGGGGAATGAAACTCCTCCCTGCACGAGGAGGGCAGGAGTGGTGCACGGGCCATACCGTGACCCTTCCCGCGGCCCACCACGTTATCGCCACCCCGTCTTCCGTGTCCGTCACTCTCCAGGTCCAAATTCAGGTAAGTACCTTCCTAATTTAGGCTTCCAGGTAAGTACCGTATATTTATATTATTGTTGTTTTAAAGCCAATTGTATTAATTTTGCTTTTCTTACAGGTTTTCAATTGTTTTTACCTTGCTTTTAGTTTTCAATCAACTGGTTTTTAATTGTGCTTTTAATAAAATTTATGTTTTTCCAATGAATTTCAGTCTCCGTGTTGTTTTTCATGAATTCCAATTTTTAGGTTTCAAATTAGTTTTTTAGGCCATAAGTAAACATGAAAATGAATAAAATTTAAATAAACCTCCCCCAAAAATAACAAACTAAAATAACAAACTAAAATAACAAACAAAACATTTTTATTTGTGATGCATGGCTTGCGCTAGCTTTCGGCAATGTTGTGCCTTCTTCAGGCTGTGCTCATGCATCCGTGGCCAAATTCAAATAAAGGAGACTTCTCTCTGCCCCTCCTTTTATAGGCTTTTTTGACTCCTCCCTACGGTGCTTTGTGTTTTTCCTTTTTTGGTTTTCTGTTTAGTTTTCTTACTCTACTTTCTTTGGCTTAACCCTATCCTTTTCCTTTCCTTTCTCCTTTCCTACCCTTGCTTTGCCTTCTGTTTCCTTTTACTCCTAATTCCTGCTTCCTTTCCTTTGGTTTACATACCCTCCTTTCCTAATTTCCTACATGGCCGTTATTTTTGTTTATTTCTTTGTCTCTTGGCCTTCATTTTGAATTTTACTTGGGGTTCTGTTCCTTGAGGTTAAGGTTAGGGCTGCACCATGGATGGGGCTAGGATTAGGGCCAGGATTGTGGCTGGTTAGGGTTAGGATAGGATCCTGGGGTGGGGATAGTGTAATTAGGGCCGAATTGGCATAGGGGTTAAATTTTGGGTCCAGATTTGGGGTCAGAGGTAATAGAGGGTGGGGGGCAACCAAGCAGGGTCCGTAGGTGGCTTCGGCAGTAGGCCTCGGTCAATCTGGAAAACCAGCGGGTACATGGCAGGCACTGGCCGGTTAGGTAAGGGGAATGAAACTCCTCCCTGCACGAGGAGGGCAGGAGTGGTGCACGGGCCATACCGTGACCCTTCCCGCGGCCCACCACGTTATCGCCACCCCGTCTTCCGTGTCCGTCACTCTCCAGGTCCAAATTCAGGTAAGTACCTTCCTAATTTAGGCTTCCAGGTAAGTACCGTATATTTATATTATTGTTGTTTTAAAGCCAATTGTATTAATTTTGCTTTTCTTACAGGTTTTCAATTGTTTTTACCTTGCTTTTAGTTTTCAATCAACTGGTTTTTAATTGTGCTTTTAATAAAATTTATGTTTTTCCAATGAATTTCAGTCTCCGTGTTGTTTTTCATGAATTCCAATTTTTAGGTTTCAAATTAGTTTTTTAGGCCATAAGTAAACATGAAAATGAATAAAATTTAAATAAACCTCCCCCAAAAATAACAAACTAAAATAACAAACTAAAATAACAAACAAAACATTTTTATTTGTGATGCATGGCTTGCGCTAGCTTTCGGCAATGTTGTGCCTTCTTCAGGCTGTGCTCATGCATCCGTGGCCAAATTCAAATAAAGGAGACTTCTCTCTGCCCCTCCTTTTATAGGCTTTTTTGACTCCTCCCTACGGTGCTTTGTGTTTTTCCTTTTTTGGTTTTCTGTTTAGTTTTCTTACTCTACTTTCTTTGGCTTAACCCTATCCTTTTCCTTTCCTTTCTCCTTTCCTACCCTTGCTTTGCCTTCTGTTTCCTTTTACTCCTAATTCCTGCTTCCTTTCCTTTGGTTTACATACCCTCCTTTCCTAATTTCCTACATGGCCGTTATTTTTGTTTATTTCTTTGTCTCTTGGCCTTCATTTTGAATTTTACTTGGGGTTCTGTTCCTTGAGGTTAAGGTTAGGGCTGCACCATGGATGGGGCTAGGATTAGGGCCAGGATTGTGGCTGGTTAGGGTTAGGATAGGATCCTGGGGTGGGGATAGTGTAATTAGGGCCGAATTGGCATAGGGGTTAAATTTTGGGTCCAGATTTGGGGTCAGAGGTAATAGAGGGTGGGGGGCAACCAAGCAGGGTCCGTAGGTGGCTTCGGCAGTAGGCCTCGGTCAATCTGGAAAACCAGCGGGTACATGGCAGGCACTGGCCGGTTAGGTAAGGGGAATGAAACTCCTCCCTGCACGAGGAGGGCAGGAGTGGTGCACGGGCCATACCGTGACCCTTCCCGCGGCCCACCACGTTATCGCCACCCCGTCTTCCGTGTCCGTCACTCTCCAGGTCCAAATTCAGGTAAGTACCTTCCTAATTTAGGCTTCCAGGTAAGTACCGTATATTTATATTATTGTTGTTTTAAAGCCAATTGTATTAATTTTGCTTTTCTTACAGGTTTTCAATTGTTTTTACCTTGCTTTTAGTTTTCAATCAACTGGTTTTTAATTGTGCTTTTAATAAAATTTATGTTTTTCCAATGAATTTCAGTCTCCGTGTTGTTTTTCATGAATTCCAATTTTTAGGTTTCAAATTAGTTTTTTAGGCCATAAGTAAACATGAAAATGAATAAAATTTAAATAAACCTCCCCCAAAAATAACAAACTAAAATAACAAACTAAAATAACAAACAAAACATTTTTATTTGTGATGCATGGCTTGCGCTAGCTTTCGGCAATGTTGTGCCTTCTTCAGGCTGTGCTCATGCATCCGTGGCCAAATTCAAATAAAGGAGACTTCTCTCTGCCCCTCCTTTTATAGGCTTTTTTGACTCCTCCCTACGGTGCTTTGTGTTTTTCCTTTTTTGGTTTTCTGTTTAGTTTTCTTACTCTACTTTCTTTGGCTTAACCCTATCCTTTTCCTTTCCTTTCTCCTTTCCTACCCTTGCTTTGCCTTCTGTTTCCTTTTACTCCTAATTCCTGCTTCCTTTCCTTTGGTTTACATACCCTCCTTTCCTAATTTCCTACATGGCCGTTATTTTTGTTTATTTCTTTGTCTCTTGGCCTTCATTTTGAATTTTACTTGGGGTTCTGTTCCTTGAGGTTAAGGTTAGGGCTGCACCATGGATGGGGCTAGGATTAGGGCCAGGATTGTGGCTGGTTAGGGTTAGGATAGGATCCTGGGGTGGGGATAGTGTAATTAGGGCCGAATTGGCATAGGGGTTAAATTTTGGGTCCAGATTTGGGGTCAGAGGTAATAGAGGGTGGGGGGCAACCAAGCAGGGTCCGTAGGTGGCTTCGGCAGTAGGCCTCGGTCAATCTGGAAAACCAGCGGGTACATGGCAGGCACTGGCCGGTTAGGTAAGGGGAATGAAACTCCTCCCTGCACGAGGAGGGCAGGAGTGGTGCACGGGCCATACCGTGACCCTTCCCGCGGCCCACCACGTTATCGCCACCCCGTCTTCCGTGTCCGTCACTCTCCAGGTCCAAATTCAGGTAAGTACCTTCCTAATTTAGGCTTCCAGGTAAGTACCGTATATTTATATTATTGTTGTTTTAAAGCCAATTGTATTAATTTTGCTTTTCTTACAGGTTTTCAATTGTTTTTACCTTGCTTTTAGTTTTCAATCAACTGGTTTTTAATTGTGCTTTTAATAAAATTTATGTTTTTCCAATGAATTTCAGTCTCCGTGTTGTTTTTCATGAATTCCAATTTTTAGGTTTCAAATTAGTTTTTTAGGCCATAAGTAAACATGAAAATGAATAAAATTTAAATAAACCTCCCCCAAAAATAACAAACTAAAATAACAAACTAAAATAACAAACAAAACATTTTTATTTGTGATGCATGGCTTGCGCTAGCTTTCGGCAATGTTGTGCCTTCTTCAGGCTGTGCTCATGCATCCGTGGCCAAATTCAAATAAAGGAGACTTCTCTCTGCCCCTCCTTTTATAGGCTTTTTTGACTCCTCCCTACGGTGCTTTGTGTTTTTCCTTTTTTGGTTTTCTGTTTAGTTTTCTTACTCTACTTTCTTTGGCTTAACCCTATCCTTTTCCTTTCCTTTCTCCTTTCCTACCCTTGCTTTGCCTTCTGTTTCCTTTTACTCCTAATTCCTGCTTCCTTTCCTTTGGTTTACATACCCTCCTTTCCTAATTTCCTACATGGCCGTTATTTTTGTTTATTTCTTTGTCTCTTGGCCTTCATTTTGAATTTTACTTGGGGTTCTGTTCCTTGAGGTTAAGGTTAGGGCTGCACCATGGATGGGGCTAGGATTAGGGCCAGGATTGTGGCTGGTTAGGGTTAGGATAGGATCCTGGGGTGGGGATAGTGTAATTAGGGCCGAATTGGCATAGGGGTTAAATTTTGGGTCCAGATTTGGGGTCAGAGGTAATAGAGGGTGGGGGGCAACCAAGCAGGGTCCGTAGGTGGCTTCGGCAGTAGGCCTCGGTCAATCTGGAAAACCAGCGGGTACATGGCAGGCACTGGCCGGTTAGGTAAGGGGAATGAAACTCCTCCCTGCACGAGGAGGGCAGGAGTGGTGCACGGGCCATACCGTGACCCTTCCCGCGGCCCACCACGTTATCGCCACCCCGTCTTCCGTGTCCGTCACTCTCCAGGTCCAAATTCAGGTAAGTACCTTCCTAATTTAGGCTTCCAGGTAAGTACCGTATATTTATATTATTGTTGTTTTAAAGCCAATTGTATTAATTTTGCTTTTCTTACAGGTTTTCAATTGTTTTTACCTTGCTTTTAGTTTTCAATCAACTGGTTTTTAATTGTGCTTTTAATAAAATTTATGTTTTTCCAATGAATTTCAGTCTCCGTGTTGTTTTTCATGAATTCCAATTTTTAGGTTTCAAATTAGTTTTTTAGGCCATAAGTAAACATGAAAATGAATAAAATTTAAATAAACCTCCCCCAAAAATAACAAACTAAAATAACAAACTAAAATAACAAACAAAACATTTTTATTTGTGATGCATGGCTTGCGCTAGCTTTCGGCAATGTTGTGCCTTCTTCAGGCTGTGCTCATGCATCCGTGGCCAAATTCAAATAAAGGAGACTTCTCTCTGCCCCTCCTTTTATAGGCTTTTTTGACTCCTCCCTACGGTGCTTTGTGTTTTTCCTTTTTTGGTTTTCTGTTTAGTTTTCTTACTCTACTTTCTTTGGCTTAACCCTATCCTTTTCCTTTCCTTTCTCCTTTCCTACCCTTGCTTTGCCTTCTGTTTCCTTTTACTCCTAATTCCTGCTTCCTTTCCTTTGGTTTACATACCCTCCTTTCCTAATTTCCTACATGGCCGTTATTTTTGTTTATTTCTTTGTCTCTTGGCCTTCATTTTGAATTTTACTTGGGGTTCTGTTCCTTGAGGTTAAGGTTAGGGCTGCACCATGGATGGGGCTAGGATTAGGGCCAGGATTGTGGCTGGTTAGGGTTAGGATAGGATCCTGGGGTGGGGATAGTGTAATTAGGGCCGAATTGGCATAGGGGTTAAATTTTGGGTCCAGATTTGGGGTCAGAGGTAATAGAGGGTGGGGGGCAACCAAGCAGGGTCCGTAGGTGGCTTCGGCAGTAGGCCTCGGTCAATCTGGAAAACCAGCGGGTACATGGCAGGCACTGGCCGGTTAGGTAAGGGGAATGAAACTCCTCCCTGCACGAGGAGGGCAGGAGTGGTGCACGGGCCATACCGTGACCCTTCCCGCGGCCCACCACGTTATCGCCACCCCGTCTTCCGTGTCCGTCACTCTCCAGGTCCAAATTCAGGTAAGTACCTTCCTAATTTAGGCTTCCAGGTAAGTACCGTATATTTATATTATTGTTGTTTTAAAGCCAATTGTATTAATTTTGCTTTTCTTACAGGTTTTCAATTGTTTTTACCTTGCTTTTAGTTTTCAATCAACTGGTTTTTAATTGTGCTTTTAATAAAATTTATGTTTTTCCAATGAATTTCAGTCTCCGTGTTGTTTTTCATGAATTCCAATTTTTAGGTTTCAAATTAGTTTTTTAGGCCATAAGTAAACATGAAAATGAATAAAATTTAAATAAACCTCCCCCAAAAATAACAAACTAAAATAACAAACTAAAATAACAAACAAAACATTTTTATTTGTGATGCATGGCTTGCGCTAGCTTTCGGCAATGTTGTGCCTTCTTCAGGCTGTGCTCATGCATCCGTGGCCAAATTCAAATAAAGGAGACTTCTCTCTGCCCCTCCTTTTATAGGCTTTTTTGACTCCTCCCTACGGTGCTTTGTGTTTTTCCTTTTTTGGTTTTCTGTTTAGTTTTCTTACTCTACTTTCTTTGGCTTAACCCTATCCTTTTCCTTTCCTTTCTCCTTTCCTACCCTTGCTTTGCCTTCTGTTTCCTTTTACTCCTAATTCCTGCTTCCTTTCCTTTGGTTTACATACCCTCCTTTCCTAATTTCCTACATGGCCGTTATTTTTGTTTATTTCTTTGTCTCTTGGCCTTCATTTTGAATTTTACTTGGGGTTCTGTTCCTTGAGGTTAAGGTTAGGGCTGCACCATGGATGGGGCTAGGATTAGGGCCAGGATTGTGGCTGGTTAGGGTTAGGATAGGATCCTGGGGTGGGGATAGTGTAATTAGGGCCGAATTGGCATAGGGGTTAAATTTTGGGTCCAGATTTGGGGTCAGAGGTAATAGAGGGTGGGGGGCAACCAAGCAGGGTCCGTAGGTGGCTTCGGCAGTAGGCCTCGGTCAATCTGGAAAACCAGCGGGTACATGGCAGGCACTGGCCGGTTAGGTAAGGGGAATGAAACTCCTCCCTGCACGAGGAGGGCAGGAGTGGTGCACGGGCCATACCGTGACCCTTCCCGCGGCCCACCACGTTATCGCCACCCCGTCTTCCGTGTCCGTCACTCTCCAGGTCCAAATTCAGGTAAGTACCTTCCTAATTTAGGCTTCCAGGTAAGTACCGTATATTTATATTATTGTTGTTTTAAAGCCAATTGTATTAATTTTGCTTTTCTTACAGGTTTTCAATTGTTTTTACCTTGCTTTTAGTTTTCAATCAACTGGTTTTTAATTGTGCTTTTAATAAAATTTATGTTTTTCCAATGAATTTCAGTCTCCGTGTTGTTTTTCATGAATTCCAATTTTTAGGTTTCAAATTAGTTTTTTAGGCCATAAGTAAACATGAAAATGAATAAAATTTAAATAAACCTCCCCCAAAAATAACAAACTAAAATAACAAACTAAAATAACAAACAAAACATTTTTATTTGTGATGCATGGCTTGCGCTAGCTTTCGGCAATGTTGTGCCTTCTTCAGGCTGTGCTCATGCATCCGTGGCCAAATTCAAATAAAGGAGACTTCTCTCTGCCCCTCCTTTTATAGGCTTTTTTGACTCCTCCCTACGGTGCTTTGTGTTTTTCCTTTTTTGGTTTTCTGTTTAGTTTTCTTACTCTACTTTCTTTGGCTTAACCCTATCCTTTTCCTTTCCTTTCTCCTTTCCTACCCTTGCTTTGCCTTCTGTTTCCTTTTACTCCTAATTCCTGCTTCCTTTCCTTTGGTTTACATACCCTCCTTTCCTAATTTCCTACATGGCCGTTATTTTTGTTTATTTCTTTGTCTCTTGGCCTTCATTTTGAATTTTACTTGGGGTTCTGTTCCTTGAGGTTAAGGTTAGGGCTGCACCATGGATGGGGCTAGGATTAGGGCCAGGATTGTGGCTGGTTAGGGTTAGGATAGGATCCTGGGGTGGGGATAGTGTAATTAGGGCCGAATTGGCATAGGGGTTAAATTTTGGGTCCAGATTTGGGGTCAGAGGTAATAGAGGGTGGGGGGCAACCAAGCAGGGTCCGTAGGTGGCTTCGGCAGTAGGCCTCGGTCAATCTGGAAAACCAGCGGGTACATGGCAGGCACTGGCCGGTTAGGTAAGGGGAATGAAACTCCTCCCTGCACGAGGAGGGCAGGAGTGGTGCACGGGCCATACCGTGACCCTTCCCGCGGCCCACCACGTTATCGCCACCCCGTCTTCCGTGTCCGTCACTCTCCAGGTCCAAATTCAGGTAAGTACCTTCCTAATTTAGGCTTCCAGGTAAGTACCGTATATTTATATTATTGTTGTTTTAAAGCCAATTGTATTAATTTTGCTTTTCTTACAGGTTTTCAATTGTTTTTACCTTGCTTTTAGTTTTCAATCAACTGGTTTTTAATTGTGCTTTTAATAAAATTTATGTTTTTCCAATGAATTTCAGTCTCCGTGTTGTTTTTCATGAATTCCAATTTTTAGGTTTCAAATTAGTTTTTTAGGCCATAAGTAAACATGAAAATGAATAAAATTTAAATAAACCTCCCCCAAAAATAACAAACTAAAATAACAAACTAAAATAACAAACAAAACATTTTTATTTGTGATGCATGGCTTGCGCTAGCTTTCGGCAATGTTGTGCCTTCTTCAGGCTGTGCTCATGCATCCGTGGCCAAATTCAAATAAAGGAGACTTCTCTCTGCCCCTCCTTTTATAGGCTTTTTTGACTCCTCCCTACGGTGCTTTGTGTTTTTCCTTTTTTGGTTTTCTGTTTAGTTTTCTTACTCTACTTTCTTTGGCTTAACCCTATCCTTTTCCTTTCCTTTCTCCTTTCCTACCCTTGCTTTGCCTTCTGTTTCCTTTTACTCCTAATTCCTGCTTCCTTTCCTTTGGTTTACATACCCTCCTTTCCTAATTTCCTACATGGCCGTTATTTTTGTTTATTTCTTTGTCTCTTGGCCTTCATTTTGAATTTTACTTGGGGTTCTGTTCCTTGAGGTTAAGGTTAGGGCTGCACCATGGATGGGGCTAGGATTAGGGCCAGGATTGTGGCTGGTTAGGGTTAGGATAGGATCCTGGGGTGGGGATAGTGTAATTAGGGCCGAATTGGCATAGGGGTTAAATTTTGGGTCCAGATTTGGGGTCAGAGGTAATAGAGGGTGGGGGGCAACCAAGCAGGGTCCGTAGGTGGCTTCGGCAGTAGGCCTCGGTCAATCTGGAAAACCAGCGGGTACATGGCAGGCACTGGCCGGTTAGGTAAGGGGAATGAAACTCCTCCCTGCACGAGGAGGGCAGGAGTGGTGCACGGGCCATACCGTGACCCTTCCCGCGGCCCACCACGTTATCGCCACCCCGTCTTCCGTGTCCGTCACTCTCCAGGTCCAAATTCAGGTAAGTACCTTCCTAATTTAGGCTTCCAGGTAAGTACCGTATATTTATATTATTGTTGTTTTAAAGCCAATTGTATTAATTTTGCTTTTCTTACAGGTTTTCAATTGTTTTTACCTTGCTTTTAGTTTTCAATCAACTGGTTTTTAATTGTGCTTTTAATAAAATTTATGTTTTTCCAATGAATTTCAGTCTCCGTGTTGTTTTTCATGAATTCCAATTTTTAGGTTTCAAATTAGTTTTTTAGGCCATAAGTAAACATGAAAATGAATAAAATTTAAATAAACCTCCCCCAAAAATAACAAACTAAAATAACAAACTAAAATAACAAACAAAACATTTTTATTTGTGATGCATGGCTTGCGCTAGCTTTCGGCAATGTTGTGCCTTCTTCAGGCTGTGCTCATGCATCCGTGGCCAAATTCAAATAAAGGAGACTTCTCTCTGCCCCTCCTTTTATAGGCTTTTTTGACTCCTCCCTACGGTGCTTTGTGTTTTTCCTTTTTTGGTTTTCTGTTTAGTTTTCTTACTCTACTTTCTTTGGCTTAACCCTATCCTTTTCCTTTCCTTTCTCCTTTCCTACCCTTGCTTTGCCTTCTGTTTCCTTTTACTCCTAATTCCTGCTTCCTTTCCTTTGGTTTACATACCCTCCTTTCCTAATTTCCTACATGGCCGTTATTTTTGTTTATTTCTTTGTCTCTTGGCCTTCATTTTGAATTTTACTTGGGGTTCTGTTCCTTGAGGTTAAGGTTAGGGCTGCACCATGGATGGGGCTAGGATTAGGGCCAGGATTGTGGCTGGTTAGGGTTAGGATAGGATCCTGGGGTGGGGATAGTGTAATTAGGGCCGAATTGGCATAGGGGTTAAATTTTGGGTCCAGATTTGGGGTCAGAGGTAATAGAGGGTGGGGGGCAACCAAGCAGGGTCCGTAGGTGGCTTCGGCAGTAGGCCTCGGTCAATCTGGAAAACCAGCGGGTACATGGCAGGCACTGGCCGGTTAGGTAAGGGGAATGAAACTCCTCCCTGCACGAGGAGGGCAGGAGTGGTGCACGGGCCATACCGTGACCCTTCCCGCGGCCCACCACGTTATCGCCACCCCGTCTTCCGTGTCCGTCACTCTCCAGGTCCAAATTCAGGTAAGTACCTTCCTAATTTAGGCTTCCAGGTAAGTACCGTATATTTATATTATTGTTGTTTTAAAGCCAATTGTATTAATTTTGCTTTTCTTACAGGTTTTCAATTGTTTTTACCTTGCTTTTAGTTTTCAATCAACTGGTTTTTAATTGTGCTTTTAATAAAATTTATGTTTTTCCAATGAATTTCAGTCTCCGTGTTGTTTTTCATGAATTCCAATTTTTAGGTTTCAAATTAGTTTTTTAGGCCATAAGTAAACATGAAAATGAATAAAATTTAAATAAACCTCCCCCAAAAATAACAAACTAAAATAACAAACTAAAATAACAAACAAAACATTTTTATTTGTGATGCATGGCTTGCGCTAGCTTTCGGCAATGTTGTGCCTTCTTCAGGCTGTGCTCATGCATCCGTGGCCAAATTCAAATAAAGGAGACTTCTCTCTGCCCCTCCTTTTATAGGCTTTTTTGACTCCTCCCTACGGTGCTTTGTGTTTTTCCTTTTTTGGTTTTCTGTTTAGTTTTCTTACTCTACTTTCTTTGGCTTAACCCTATCCTTTTCCTTTCCTTTCTCCTTTCCTACCCTTGCTTTGCCTTCTGTTTCCTTTTACTCCTAATTCCTGCTTCCTTTCCTTTGGTTTACATACCCTCCTTTCCTAATTTCCTACATGGCCGTTATTTTTGTTTATTTCTTTGTCTCTTGGCCTTCATTTTGAATTTTACTTGGGGTTCTGTTCCTTGAGGTTAAGGTTAGGGCTGCACCATGGATGGGGCTAGGATTAGGGCCAGGATTGTGGCTGGTTAGGGTTAGGATAGGATCCTGGGGTGGGGATAGTGTAATTAGGGCCGAATTGGCATAGGGGTTAAATTTTGGGTCCAGATTTGGGGTCAGAGGTAATAGAGGGTGGGGGGCAACCAAGCAGGGTCCGTAGGTGGCTTCGGCAGTAGGCCTCGGTCAATCTGGAAAACCAGCGGGTACATGGCAGGCACTGGCCGGTTAGGTAAGGGGAATGAAACTCCTCCCTGCACGAGGAGGGCAGGAGTGGTGCACGGGCCATACCGTGACCCTTCCCGCGGCCCACCACGTTAGGGTTAGGGTTAGGGTTAGGGGAAATTGAAACTCCTCCCTCGTTTAAGAGGGCAGGAGTATGTGCACGCTCCGCACCATGACCCTTCCCGAGACCCGTTACGTTATCGCCACCCCATCTACCGTATCCGGCAATCCCCAGATCCGAATCGAGGTAAGTACCGTCCTTTTCTTTTTCAGGTTCAGGTAAGTACCAAATTGTGTTTAATTTTGCCGAATTTGTGTTTTATTTGTCCTGTTTTTTAGGTTTTTAACTGTTTTTTAATAAAATTTGTCCTTGCTCAATGAATTTAGTCTCTGTGTCGTTTTTATTTCCAATTCTTAGGCTTTTAAACTGTTTTTATCCATAAATTATCCAATTTTTAGGTTATAGATTTATGATAGTCCATATACTAGGTTTTTAATTTTTTAGGCCAGTAAATCAATACATAAATGAAAAAACATCAAAAGAAATCCCCCCCGAAAATAACAAACTAAAATAACAAACTAAAATAACAAACAAAAACACGTTTTAGTGCTGACGCATGGCTGTAGCTACGTTTCGGCTGGATTGTGCCTTCTTCAGGCTGTGCACATGCGTCGCTGGCCAAATCAAAATGAAGAGACTCTTCTCTGCCCCTCCTTTTATATGTGCTGTGGCTCCTCCCTCCAGCAGCCGCTGAAAGTACCGGATGTACGTCACTTTGCTTTTTTTTCTGTTTTTGTGTTTTTCTCTTTTTCTTTTTCTGATTTTTCCTTTTTCTTTTTTCTTGCTGCTTGCTTTTACTTAATCCTTTGCTTCCCTTCTTTCCTTCTCTCCTTTCCTACCTTTTCTTTGCCTTCTTCCCTTTGTCTCCTAATCCCTGAATCCCTTCCTTTTGCCTTAAAGTCCCTCCTTACTCTTCTCCCCTCCATTGACTTTCCCTTGACAGTCCCTGTTTTCTGGCCTATATTTGTCTTTGCTTTGGCTTTATTTCTGTGACTCTGTGGCCCATCTATAATTTTCCCTCTCTTGGGGTATTATCATCCGCAACTGGGGATGTTTTCTAATTTTCCCTCTCTTGGGTTTCTATTTTCCCTCTCTTGGGGTATCATCATCCGCAACTGGGGATGGAATTGGGGTACCTGCACAAAGGGGTCAGCATTGGGGTTGGGGTTAAGGTCAGGGCTTAGGCTGGGGATGGGACTAAAGATAGGGCATTAGTCATGGGGCTTGGTTAAGGTTAGGGTAAGGATGTGGGATGGGGATAGACTAGGCCAACTCGGCATTGGGGATCAAATTTGGGGTCCAAATTAGGGGTCAGAGGAATTCAATTAGGCATCCTGAGCGAGATGCAGAATAGAGGTAAGGGGTAACCGGATAAGGAATGGAAATGGCTTCGGCAACGGGCCCCAGTCAATCTGGGAAACCCAGCGGGTCCATGGCAGGACCTGGCGGGTAAGGTTAGGGGAAATTGAAACTCCTCCCTCGTTTAAGAGGGCAGGAGTATGTGCACGCTCCGCACCATGACCCTTCCCGAGACCCGTTACGTTATCGCCACCCCATCTACCGTATCCGGCAATCCCCAGATCCGAATCGAGGTAAGTACCGTCCTTTTCTTTTTCAGGTTCAGGTAAGTACCAAATTGTGTTTAATTTTGCCGAATTTGTGTTTTATTTGTCCTGTTTTTTAGGTTTTTAACTGTTTTTTAATAAAATTTGTCCTTGCTCAATGAATTTAGTCTCTGTGTCGTTTTTATTTCCAATTCTTAGGCTTTTAAACTGTTTTTATCCATAAATTATCCAATTTTTAGGTTATAGATTTATGATAGTCCATATACTAGGTTTTTAATTTTTTAGGCCAGTAAATCAATACATAAATGAAAAAACATCAAAAGAAATCCCCCCCGAAAATAACAAACTAAAATAACAAACTAAAATAACAAACAAAAACACGTTTTAGTGCTGACGCATGGCTGTAGCTACGTTTCGGCTGGATTGTGCCTTCTTCAGGCTGTGCACATGCGTCGCTGGCCAAATCAAAATGAAGAGACTCTTCTCTGCCCCTCCTTTTATATGTGCTGTGGCTCCTCCCTCCAGCAGCCGCTGAAAGTACCGGATGTACGTCACTTTGCTTTTTTTTCTGTTTTTGTGTTTTTCTCTTTTTCTTTTTCTGATTTTTCCTTTTTCTTTTTTCTTGCTGCTTGCTTTTACTTAATCCTTTGCTTCCCTTCTTTCCTTCTCTCCTTTCCTACCTTTTCTTTGCCTTCTTCCCTTTGTCTCCTAATCCCTGAATCCCTTCCTTTTGCCTTAAAGTCCCTCCTTACTCTTCTCCCCTCCATTGACTTTCCCTTGACAGTCCCTGTTTTCTGGCCTATATTTGTCTTTGCTTTGGCTTTATTTCTGTGACTCTGTGGCCCATCTATAATTTTCCCTCTCTTGGGGTATTATCATCCGCAACTGGGGATGTTTTCTAATTTTCCCTCTCTTGGGTTTCTATTTTCCCTCTCTTGGGGTATCATCATCCGCAACTGGGGATGGAATTGGGGTACCTGCACAAAGGGGTCAGCATTGGGGTTGGGGTTAAGGTCAGGGCTTAGGCTGGGGATGGGACTAAAGATAGGGCATTAGTCATGGGGCTTGGTTAAGGTTAGGGTAAGGATGTGGGATGGGGATAGACTAGGCCAACTCGGCATTGGGGATCAAATTTGGGGTCCAAATTAGGGGTCAGAGGAATTCAATTAGGCATCCTGAGCGAGATGCAGAATAGAGGTAAGGGGTAACCGGATAAGGAATGGAAATGGCTTCGGCAACGGGCCCCAGTCAATCTGGGAAACCCAGCGGGTCCATGGCAGGACCTGGCGGGTAAGGTTAGGGGAAATTGAAACTCCTCCCTCGTTTAAGAGGGCAGGAGTATGTGCACGCTCCGCACCATGACCCTTCCCGAGACCCGTTACGTTATCGCCACCCCATCTACCGTATCCGGCAATCCCCAGATCCGAATCGAGGTAAGTACCGTCCTTTTCTTTTTCAGGTTCAGGTAAGTACCAAATTGTGTTTAATTTTGCCGAATTTGTGTTTTATTTGTCCTGTTTTTTAGGTTTTTAACTGTTTTTTAATAAAATTTGTCCTTGCTCAATGAATTTAGTCTCTGTGTCGTTTTTATTTCCAATTCTTAGGCTTTTAAACTGTTTTTATCCATAAATTATCCAATTTTTAGGTTATAGATTTATGATAGTCCATATACTAGGTTTTTAATTTTTTAGGCCAGTAAATCAATACATAAATGAAAAAACATCAAAAGAAATCCCCCCCGAAAATAACAAACTAAAATAACAAACTAAAATAACAAACAAAAACACGTTTTAGTGCTGACGCATGGCTGTAGCTACGTTTCGGCTGGATTGTGCCTTCTTCAGGCTGTGCACATGCGTCGCTGGCCAAATCAAAATGAAGAGACTCTTCTCTGCCCCTCCTTTTATATGTGCTGTGGCTCCTCCCTCCAGCAGCCGCTGAAAGTACCGGATGTACGTCACTTTGCTTTTTTTTCTGTTTTTGTGTTTTTCTCTTTTTCTTTTTCTGATTTTTCCTTTTTCTTTTTTCTTGCTGCTTGCTTTTACTTAATCCTTTGCTTCCCTTCTTTCCTTCTCTCCTTTCCTACCTTTTCTTTGCCTTCTTCCCTTTGTCTCCTAATCCCTGAATCCCTTCCTTTTGCCTTAAAGTCCCTCCTTACTCTTCTCCCCTCCATTGACTTTCCCTTGACAGTCCCTGTTTTCTGGCCTATATTTGTCTTTGCTTTGGCTTTATTTCTGTGACTCTGTGGCCCATCTATAATTTTCCCTCTCTTGGGGTATTATCATCCGCAACTGGGGATGTTTTCTAATTTTCCCTCTCTTGGGTTTCTATTTTCCCTCTCTTGGGGTATCATCATCCGCAACTGGGGATGGAATTGGGGTACCTGCACAAAGGGGTCAGCATTGGGGTTGGGGTTAAGGTCAGGGCTTAGGCTGGGGATGGGACTAAAGATAGGGCATTAGTCATGGGGCTTGGTTAAGGTTAGGGTAAGGATGTGGGATGGGGATAGACTAGGCCAACTCGGCATTGGGGATCAAATTTGGGGTCCAAATTAGGGGTCAGAGGAATTCAATTAGGCATCCTGAGCGAGATGCAGAATAGAGGTAAGGGGTAACCGGATAAGGAATGGAAATGGCTTCGGCAACGGGCCCCAGTCAATCTGGGAAACCCAGCGGGTCCATGGCAGGACCTGGCGGGTAAGGTTAGGGGAAATTGAAACTCCTCCCTCGTTTAAGAGGGCAGGAGTATGTGCACGCTCCGCACCATGACCCTTCCCGAGACCCGTTACGTTATCGCCACCCCATCTACCGTATCCGGCAATCCCCAGATCCGAATCGAGGTAAGTACCGTCCTTTTCTTTTTCAGGTTCAGGTAAGTACCAAATTGTGTTTAATTTTGCCGAATTTGTGTTTTATTTGTCCTGTTTTTTAGGTTTTTAACTGTTTTTTAATAAAATTTGTCCTTGCTCAATGAATTTAGTCTCTGTGTCGTTTTTATTTCCAATTCTTAGGCTTTTAAACTGTTTTTATCCATAAATTATCCAATTTTTAGGTTATAGATTTATGATAGTCCATATACTAGGTTTTTAATTTTTTAGGCCAGTAAATCAATACATAAATGAAAAAACATCAAAAGAAATCCCCCCCGAAAATAACAAACTAAAATAACAAACTAAAATAACAAACAAAAACACGTTTTAGTGCTGACGCATGGCTGTAGCTACGTTTCGGCTGGATTGTGCCTTCTTCAGGCTGTGCACATGCGTCGCTGGCCAAATCAAAATGAAGAGACTCTTCTCTGCCCCTCCTTTTATATGTGCTGTGGCTCCTCCCTCCAGCAGCCGCTGAAAGTACCGGATGTACGTCACTTTGCTTTTTTTTCTGTTTTTGTGTTTTTCTCTTTTTCTTTTTCTGATTTTTCCTTTTTCTTTTTTCTTGCTGCTTGCTTTTACTTAATCCTTTGCTTCCCTTCTTTCCTTCTCTCCTTTCCTACCTTTTCTTTGCCTTCTTCCCTTTGTCTCCTAATCCCTGAATCCCTTCCTTTTGCCTTAAAGTCCCTCCTTACTCTTCTCCCCTCCATTGACTTTCCCTTGACAGTCCCTGTTTTCTGGCCTATATTTGTCTTTGCTTTGGCTTTATTTCTGTGACTCTGTGGCCCATCTATAATTTTCCCTCTCTTGGGGTATTATCATCCGCAACTGGGGATGTTTTCTAATTTTCCCTCTCTTGGGTTTCTATTTTCCCTCTCTTGGGGTATCATCATCCGCAACTGGGGATGGAATTGGGGTACCTGCACAAAGGGGTCAGCATTGGGGTTGGGGTTAAGGTCAGGGCTTAGGCTGGGGATGGGACTAAAGATAGGGCATTAGTCATGGGGCTTGGTTAAGGTTAGGGTAAGGATGTGGGATGGGGATAGACTAGGCCAACTCGGCATTGGGGATCAAATTTGGGGTCCAAATTAGGGGTCAGAGGAATTCAATTAGGCATCCTGAGCGAGATGCAGAATAGAGGTAAGGGGTAACCGGATAAGGAATGGAAATGGCTTCGGCAACGGGCCCCAGTCAATCTGGGAAACCCAGCGGGTCCATGGCAGGACCTGGCGGGTAAGGTTAGGGGAAATTGAAACTCCTCCCTCGTTTAAGAGGGCAGGAGTATGTGCACGCTCCGCACCATGACCCTTCCCGAGACCCGTTACGTTATCGCCACCCCATCTACCGTATCCGGCAATCCCCAGATCCGAATCGAGGTAAGTACCGTCCTTTTCTTTTTCAGGTTCAGGTAAGTACCAAATTGTGTTTAATTTTGCCGAATTTGTGTTTTATTTGTCCTGTTTTTTAGGTTTTTAACTGTTTTTTAATAAAATTTGTCCTTGCTCAATGAATTTAGTCTCTGTGTCGTTTTTATTTCCAATTCTTAGGCTTTTAAACTGTTTTTATCCATAAATTATCCAATTTTTAGGTTATAGATTTATGATAGTCCATATACTAGGTTTTTAATTTTTTAGGCCAGTAAATCAATACATAAATGAAAAAACATCAAAAGAAATCCCCCCCGAAAATAACAAACTAAAATAGGGTTAGGGTTAGGTTAGGGGAAATTGAAACTCCTCCCTGCACGAGGAGGGCAGGAGTTGGTGCACGCTCCGCACCATGACCCTTCCCGAGACCCGTTACGTTGTCGCCACCCCATCTACCGTATCCGGCAGTCCCCAGGTCCGAATTGAGGTAAGTACCGTCCTTTTCTTTTTTAGGTTCAGGTAAGTACCAAATTATATTTAATTTTTCCGAATTTGTGTTTTATTTGTCCTGTTCTTTAGGTTTTTTAACTGTTTTTTAATAAAATTTGTCTGTGCTCAATGAATTTAGTCTCTGTGTCGTTTTTGTTTCCAATTTTTAGGCTTTTAAACTGTTTTTATCCATAAATTATCCAATTTTTAGGTTGTAGATTTATGATAGTCAATTTTTTAGGTTTTGAATCTTTTAGGCCAGTAAATCAATATGTAAATGAAAAAACATCAAAAGAAATCCCCCCCAAAAATAACAAACTAAAATAACAAACTAAAACAACAAACAAAACCACTTTTTAGTGCTGACGCATGGCTGTAGCTACGTTTCGGCTGGATTGTGCCTTCTTCAGGCTGTGCACATGCGTCGCTGGCCAAATCAAAATGAAGAGACTCTTCTCTGCCCCTCCTTTTATATGTGCTGTGGCTCCTCCCTCCAGCAGCCGCTGAAAGTACCGGATGTACGTGACTTTGCTTTTTTTCTTTTTTTTGTGTTTTTCTCTTTTTCTTTTTCCTTGCTGCTTACTTTTACTTAATCCTTTGCTTCCCTTCTTTCCTTCTCTCCTTTCCTACCTTTTCTTTGCCTTCTTCCTTTTGTCTCCTAATCCCTGCATCCCTTCCTTTTGCCTTAAAGTCCCTCCTTACTCTTCTCCCCTCCATTGACTTTCCTTTGACAGTCCCTGTTTTCTGGCCTCTATTTGTATTTACTTTGGCTTTATTTCTTTGTCTTTGTGGCCCATCTATAATTTTCCCTCTCTTGGGTTTCTATTTTCCCTCTCTTGGGGTATCATCATCCGCAACTGGGGATGGAATTGGGGTACCTGCACAAAGGGGTCAGCATTGGGGTTGGGGTTAAGGTCAGGGCTTAGGCTGGGGATGGGACTAGAGATAGGGCATTAGTCATGTGGCTAGGGTTAAGGTTAGGATAAGAATGTGGGATGGGGATAGATCAGGCCGAATTGGCATTGGGATTGGGAATCAAATTTGGGGTCCAAATTAGGGGTCAGAGGAATTCAATTAGGCACCCTGAGCGAGATGCAAAATAGAGGTGAGGGGTAACCAGATAAGGAATGGAAATGGCTTCGGCAACGGGCCCCAGTCAATCTGGGAAACCCAGCGGGTCCATGGTAGGACCTGGCGGGTAAGGTTAGGGGAAATTGAAACTCCTCCCTGCACGAGGAGGGCAGGAGTTGGTGCACGCTCCGCACCATGACCCTTCCCGAGACCCGTTACGTTGTCGCCACCCCATCTACCGTATCCGGCAGTCCCCAGGTCCGAATTGAGGTAAGTACCGTCCTTTTCTTTTTTAGGTTCAGGTAAGTACCAAATTATATTTAATTTTTCCGAATTTGTGTTTTATTTGTCCTGTTCTTTAGGTTTTTTAACTGTTTTTTAATAAAATTTGTCTGTGCTCAATGAATTTAGTCTCTGTGTCGTTTTTGTTTCCAATTTTTAGGCTTTTAAACTGTTTTTATCCATAAATTATCCAATTTTTAGGTTGTAGATTTATGATAGTCAATTTTTTAGGTTTTGAATCTTTTAGGCCAGTAAATCAATATGTAAATGAAAAAACATCAAAAGAAATCCCCCCCAAAAATAACAAACTAAAATAACAAACTAAAACAACAAACAAAACCACTTTTTAGTGCTGACGCATGGCTGTAGCTACGTTTCGGCTGGATTGTGCCTTCTTCAGGCTGTGCACATGCGTCGCTGGCCAAATCAAAATGAAGAGACTCTTCTCTGCCCCTCCTTTTATATGTGCTGTGGCTCCTCCCTCCAGCAGCCGCTGAAAGTACCGGATGTACGTGACTTTGCTTTTTTTCTTTTTTTTGTGTTTTTCTCTTTTTCTTTTTCCTTGCTGCTTACTTTTACTTAATCCTTTGCTTCCCTTCTTTCCTTCTCTCCTTTCCTACCTTTTCTTTGCCTTCTTCCTTTTGTCTCCTAATCCCTGCATCCCTTCCTTTTGCCTTAAAGTCCCTCCTTACTCTTCTCCCCTCCATTGACTTTCCTTTGACAGTCCCTGTTTTCTGGCCTCTATTTGTATTTACTTTGGCTTTATTTCTTTGTCTTTGTGGCCCATCTATAATTTTCCCTCTCTTGGGTTTCTATTTTCCCTCTCTTGGGGTATCATCATCCGCAACTGGGGATGGAATTGGGGTACCTGCACAAAGGGGTCAGCATTGGGGTTGGGGTTAAGGTCAGGGCTTAGGCTGGGGATGGGACTAGAGATAGGGCATTAGTCATGTGGCTAGGGTTAAGGTTAGGATAAGAATGTGGGATGGGGATAGATCAGGCCGAATTGGCATTGGGATTGGGAATCAAATTTGGGGTCCAAATTAGGGGTCAGAGGAATTCAATTAGGCACCCTGAGCGAGATGCAAAATAGAGGTGAGGGGTAACCAGATAAGGAATGGAAATGGCTTCGGCAACGGGCCCCAGTCAATCTGGGAAACCCAGCGGGTCCATGGTAGGACCTGGCGGGTAAGGTTAGGGGAAATTGAAACTCCTCCCTGCACGAGGAGGGCAGGAGTTGGTGCACGCTCCGCACCATGACCCTTCCCGAGACCCGTTACGTTGTCGCCACCCCATCTACCGTATCCGGCAGTCCCCAGGTCCGAATTGAGGTAAGTACCGTCCTTTTCTTTTTTAGGTTCAGGTAAGTACCAAATTATATTTAATTTTTCCGAATTTGTGTTTTATTTGTCCTGTTCTTTAGGTTTTTTAACTGTTTTTTAATAAAATTTGTCTGTGCTCAATGAATTTAGTCTCTGTGTCGTTTTTGTTTCCAATTTTTAGGCTTTTAAACTGTTTTTATCCATAAATTATCCAATTTTTAGGTTGTAGATTTATGATAGTCAATTTTTTAGGTTTTGAATCTTTTAGGCCAGTAAATCAATATGTAAATGAAAAAACATCAAAAGAAATCCCCCCCAAAAATAACAAACTAAAATAACAAACTAAAACAACAAACAAAACCACTTTTTAGTGCTGACGCATGGCTGTAGCTACGTTTCGGCTGGATTGTGCCTTCTTCAGGCTGTGCACATGCGTCGCTGGCCAAATCAAAATGAAGAGACTCTTCTCTGCCCCTCCTTTTATATGTGCTGTGGCTCCTCCCTCCAGCAGCCGCTGAAAGTACCGGATGTACGTGACTTTGCTTTTTTTCTTTTTTTTGTGTTTTTCTCTTTTTCTTTTTCCTTGCTGCTTACTTTTACTTAATCCTTTGCTTCCCTTCTTTCCTTCTCTCCTTTCCTACCTTTTCTTTGCCTTCTTCCTTTTGTCTCCTAATCCCTGCATCCCTTCCTTTTGCCTTAAAGTCCCTCCTTACTCTTCTCCCCTCCATTGACTTTCCTTTGACAGTCCCTGTTTTCTGGCCTCTATTTGTATTTACTTTGGCTTTATTTCTTTGTCTTTGTGGCCCATCTATAATTTTCCCTCTCTTGGGTTTCTATTTTCCCTCTCTTGGGGTATCATCATCCGCAACTGGGGATGGAATTGGGGTACCTGCACAAAGGGGTCAGCATTGGGGTTGGGGTTAAGGTCAGGGCTTAGGCTGGGGATGGGACTAGAGATAGGGCATTAGTCATGTGGCTAGGGTTAAGGTTAGGATAAGAATGTGGGATGGGGATAGATCAGGCCGAATTGGCATTGGGATTGGGAATCAAATTTGGGGTCCAAATTAGGGGTCAGAGGAATTCAATTAGGCACCCTGAGCGAGATGCAAAATAGAGGTGAGGGGTAACCAGATAAGGAATGGAAATGGCTTCGGCAACGGGCCCCAGTCAATCTGGGAAACCCAGCGGGTCCATGGTAGGACCTGGCGGGTAAGGTTAGGGGAAATTGAAACTCCTCCCTGCACGAGGAGGGCAGGAGTTGGTGCACGCTCCGCACCATGACCCTTCCCGAGACCCGTTACGTTGTCGCCACCCCATCTACCGTATCCGGCAGTCCCCAGGTCCGAATTGAGGTAAGTACCGTCCTTTTCTTTTTTAGGTTCAGGTAAGTACCAAATTATATTTAATTTTTCCGAATTTGTGTTTTATTTGTCCTGTTCTTTAGGTTTTTTAACTGTTTTTTAATAAAATTTGTCTGTGCTCAATGAATTTAGTCTCTGTGTCGTTTTTGTTTCCAATTTTTAGGCTTTTAAACTGTTTTTATCCATAAATTATCCAATTTTTAGGTTGTAGATTTATGATAGTCAATTTTTTAGGTTTTGAATCTTTTAGGCCAGTAAATCAATATGTAAATGAAAAAACATCAAAAGAAATCCCCCCCAAAAATAACAAACTAAAATAACAAACTAAAACAACAAACAAAACCACTTTTTAGTGCTGACGCATGGCTGTAGCTACGTTTCGGCTGGATTGTGCCTTCTTCAGGCTGTGCACATGCGTCGCTGGCCAAATCAAAATGAAGAGACTCTTCTCTGCCCCTCCTTTTATATGTGCTGTGGCTCCTCCCTCCAGCAGCCGCTGAAAGTACCGGATGTACGTGACTTTGCTTTTTTTCTTTTTTTTGTGTTTTTCTCTTTTTCTTTTTCCTTGCTGCTTACTTTTACTTAATCCTTTGCTTCCCTTCTTTCCTTCTCTCCTTTCCTACCTTTTCTTTGCCTTCTTCCTTTTGTCTCCTAATCCCTGCATCCCTTCCTTTTGCCTTAAAGTCCCTCCTTACTCTTCTCCCCTCCATTGACTTTCCTTTGACAGTCCCTGTTTTCTGGCCTCTATTTGTATTTACTTTGGCTTTATTTCTTTGTCTTTGTGGCCCATCTATAATTTTCCCTCTCTTGGGTTTCTATTTTCCCTCTCTTGGGGTATCATCATCCGCAACTGGGGATGGAATTGGGGTACCTGCACAAAGGGGTCAGCATTGGGGTTGGGGTTAAGGTCAGGGCTTAGGCTGGGGATGGGACTAGAGATAGGGCATTAGTCATGTGGCTAGGGTTAAGGTTAGGATAAGAATGTGGGATGGGGATAGATCAGGCCGAATTGGCATTGGGATTGGGAATCAAATTTGGGGTCCAAATTAGGGGTCAGAGGAATTCAATTAGGCACCCTGAGCGAGATGCAAAATAGAGGTGAGGGGTAACCAGATAAGGAATGGAAATGGCTTCGGCAACGGGCCCCAGTCAATCTGGGAAACCCAGCGGGTCCATGGTAGGACCTGGCGGGTAAGGTTAGGGGAAATTGAAACTCCTCCCTGCACGAGGAGGGCAGGAGTTGGTGCACGCTCCGCACCATGACCCTTCCCGAGACCCGTTACGTTGTCGCCACCCCATCTACCGTATCCGGCAGTCCCCAGGTCCGAATTGAGGTAAGTACCGTCCTTTTCTTTTTTAGGTTCAGGTAAGTACCAAATTATATTTAATTTTTCCGAATTTGTGTTTTATTTGTCCTGTTCTTTAGGTTTTTTAACTGTTTTTTAATAAAATTTGTCTGTGCTCAATGAATTTAGTCTCTGTGTCGTTTTTGTTTCCAATTTTTAGGCTTTTAAACTGTTTTTATCCATAAATTATCCAATTTTTAGGTTGTAGATTTATGATAGTCAATTTTTTAGGTTTTGAATCTTTTAGGCCAGTAAATCAATATGTAAATGAAAAAACATCAAAAGAAATCCCCCCCAAAAATAACAAACTAAAATAACAAACTAAAACAACAAACAAAACCACTTTTTAGTGCTGACGCATGGCTGTAGCTACGTTTCGGCTGGATTGTGCCTTCTTCAGGCTGTGCACATGCGTCGCTGGCCAAATCAAAATGAAGAGACTCTTCTCTGCCCCTCCTTTTATATGTGCTGTGGCTCCTCCCTCCAGCAGCCGCTGAAAGTACCGGATGTACGTGACTTTGCTTTTTTTCTTTTTTTTGTGTTTTTCTCTTTTTCTTTTTCCTTGCTGCTTACTTTTACTTAATCCTTTGCTTCCCTTCTTTCCTTCTCTCCTTTCCTACCTTTTCTTTGCCTTCTTCCTTTTGTCTCCTAATCCCTGCATCCCTTCCTTTTGCCTTAAAGTCCCTCCTTACTCTTCTCCCCTCCATTGACTTTCCTTTGACAGTCCCTGTTTTCTGGCCTCTATTTGTATTTACTTTGGCTTTATTTCTTTGTCTTTGTGGCCCATCTATAATTTTCCCTCTCTTGGGTTTCTATTTTCCCTCTCTTGGGGTATCATCATCCGCAACTGGGGATGGAATTGGGGTACCTGCACAAAGGGGTCAGCATTGGGGTTGGGGTTAAGGTCAGGGCTTAGGCTGGGGATGGGACTAGAGATAGGGCATTAGTCATGTGGCTAGGGTTAAGGTTAGGATAAGAATGTGGGATGGGGATAGATCAGGCCGAATTGGCATTGGGATTGGGAATCAAATTTGGGGTCCAAATTAGGGGTCAGAGGAATTCAATTAGGCACCCTGAGCGAGATGCAAAATAGAGGTGAGGGGTAACCAGATAAGGAATGGAAATGGCTTCGGCAACGGGCCCCAGTCAATCTGGGAAACCCAGCGGGTCCATGGTAGGACCTGGCGGGTAAGGTTAGGGGAAATTGAAACTCCTCCCTGCACGAGGAGGGCAGGAGTTGGTGCACGCTCCGCACCATGACCCTTCCCGAGACCCGTTACGTTGTCGCCACCCCATCTACCGTATCCGGCAGTCCCCAGGTCCGAATTGAGGTAAGTACCGTCCTTTTCTTTTTTAGGTTCAGGTAAGTACCAAATTATATTTAATTTTTCCGAATTTGTGTTTTATTTGTCCTGTTCTTTAGGTTTTTTAACTGTTTTTTAATAAAATTTGTCTGTGCTCAATGAATTTAGTCTCTGTGTCGTTTTTGTTTCCAATTTTTAGGCTTTTAAACTGTTTTTATCCATAAATTATCCAATTTTTAGGTTGTAGATTTATGATAGTCAATTTTTTAGGTTTTGAATCTTTTAGGCCAGTAAATCAATATGTAAATGAAAAAACATCAAAAGAAATCCCCCCCAAAAATAACAAACTAAAATAACAAACTAAAACAACAAACAAAACCACTTTTTAGTGCTGACGCATGGCTGTAGCTACGTTTCGGCTGGATTGTGCCTTCTTCAGGCTGTGCACATGCGTCGCTGGCCAAATCAAAATGAAGAGACTCTTCTCTGCCCCTCCTTTTATATGTGCTGTGGCTCCTCCCTCCAGCAGCCGCTGAAAGTACCGGATGTACGTGACTTTGCTTTTTTTCTTTTTTTTGTGTTTTTCTCTTTTTCTTTTTCCTTGCTGCTTACTTTTACTTAATCCTTTGCTTCCCTTCTTTCCTTCTCTCCTTTCCTACCTTTTCTTTGCCTTCTTCCTTTTGTCTCCTAATCCCTGCATCCCTTCCTTTTGCCTTAAAGTCCCTCCTTACTCTTCTCCCCTCCATTGACTTTCCTTTGACAGTCCCTGTTTTCTGGCCTCTATTTGTATTTACTTTGGCTTTATTTCTTTGTCTTTGTGGCCCATCTATAATTTTCCCTCTCTTGGGTTTCTATTTTCCCTCTCTTGGGGTATCATCATCCGCAACTGGGGATGGAATTGGGGTACCTGCACAAAGGGGTCAGCATTGGGGTTGGGGTTAAGGTCAGGGCTTAGGCTGGGGATGGGACTAGAGATAGGGCATTAGTCATGTGGCTAGGGTTAAGGTTAGGATAAGAATGTGGGATGGGGATAGATCAGGCCGAATTGGCATTGGGATTGGGAATCAAATTTGGGGTCCAAATTAGGGGTCAGAGGAATTCAATTAGGCACCCTGAGCGAGATGCAAAATAGAGGTGAGGGGTAACCAGATAAGGAATGGAAATGGCTTCGGCAACGGGCCCCAGTCAATCTGGGAAACCCAGCGGGTCCATGGTAGGACCTGGCGGGTAAGGTTAGGGGAAATTGAAACTCCTCCCTGCACGAGGAGGGCAGGAGTTGGTGCACGCTCCGCACCATGACCCTTCCCGAGACCCGTTACGTTGTCGCCACCCCATCTACCGTATCCGGCAGTCCCCAGGTCCGAATTGAGGTAAGTACCGTCCTTTTCTTTTTTAGGTTCAGGTAAGTACCAAATTATATTTAATTTTTCCGAATTTGTGTTTTATTTGTCCTGTTCTTTAGGTTTTTTAACTGTTTTTTAATAAAATTTGTCTGTGCTCAATGAATTTAGTCTCTGTGTCGTTTTTGTTTCCAATTTTTAGGCTTTTAAACTGTTTTTATCCATAAATTATCCAATTTTTAGGTTGTAGATTTATGATAGTCAATTTTTTAGGTTTTGAATCTTTTAGGCCAGTAAATCAATATGTAAATGAAAAAACATCAAAAGAAATCCCCCCCAAAAATAACAAACTAAAATAACAAACTAAAACAACAAACAAAACCACTTTTTAGTGCTGACGCATGGCTGTAGCTACGTTTCGGCTGGATTGTGCCTTCTTCAGGCTGTGCACATGCGTCGCTGGCCAAATCAAAATGAAGAGACTCTTCTCTGCCCCTCCTTTTATATGTGCTGTGGCTCCTCCCTCCAGCAGCCGCTGAAAGTACCGGATGTACGTGACTTTGCTTTTTTTCTTTTTTTTGTGTTTTTCTCTTTTTCTTTTTCCTTGCTGCTTACTTTTACTTAATCCTTTGCTTCCCTTCTTTCCTTCTCTCCTTTCCTACCTTTTCTTTGCCTTCTTCCTTTTGTCTCCTAATCCCTGCATCCCTTCCTTTTGCCTTAAAGTCCCTCCTTACTCTTCTCCCCTCCATTGACTTTCCTTTGACAGTCCCTGTTTTCTGGCCTCTATTTGTATTTACTTTGGCTTTATTTCTTTGTCTTTGTGGCCCATCTATAATTTTCCCTCTCTTGGGTTTCTATTTTCCCTCTCTTGGGGTATCATCATCCGCAACTGGGGATGGAATTGGGGTACCTGCACAAAGGGGTCAGCATTGGGGTTGGGGTTAAGGTCAGGGCTTAGGCTGGGGATGGGACTAGAGATAGGGCATTAGTCATGTGGCTAGGGTTAAGGTTAGGATAAGAATGTGGGATGGGGATAGATCAGGCCGAATTGGCATTGGGATTGGGAATCAAATTTGGGGTCCAAATTAGGGGTCAGAGGAATTCAATTAGGCACCCTGAGCGAGATGCAAAATAGAGGTGAGGGGTAACCAGATAAGGAATGGAAATGGCTTCGGCAACGGGCCCCAGTCAATCTGGGAAACCCAGCGGGTCCATGGTAGGACCTGGCGGGTAAGGTTAGGGGAAATTGAAACTCCTCCCTGCACGAGGAGGGCAGGAGTTGGTGCACGCTCCGCACCATGACCCTTCCCGAGACCCGTTACGTTGTCGCCACCCCATCTACCGTATCCGGCAGTCCCCAGGTCCGAATTGAGGTAAGTACCGTCCTTTTCTTTTTTAGGTTCAGGTAAGTACCAAATTATATTTAATTTTTCCGAATTTGTGTTTTATTTGTCCTGTTCTTTAGGTTTTTTAACTGTTTTTTAATAAAATTTGTCTGTGCTCAATGAATTTAGTCTCTGTGTCGTTTTTGTTTCCAATTTTTAGGCTTTTAAACTGTTTTTATCCATAAATTATCCAATTTTTAGGTTGTAGATTTATGATAGTCAATTTTTTAGGTTTTGAATCTTTTAGGCCAGTAAATCAATATGTAAATGAAAAAACATCAAAAGAAATCCCCCCCAAAAATAACAAACTAAAATAACAAACTAAAACAACAAACAAAACCACTTTTTAGTGCTGACGCATGGCTGTAGCTACGTTTCGGCTGGATTGTGCCTTCTTCAGGCTGTGCACATGCGTCGCTGGCCAAATCAAAATGAAGAGACTCTTCTCTGCCCCTCCTTTTATATGTGCTGTGGCTCCTCCCTCCAGCAGCCGCTGAAAGTACCGGATGTACGTGACTTTGCTTTTTTTCTTTTTTTTGTGTTTTTCTCTTTTTCTTTTTCCTTGCTGCTTACTTTTACTTAATCCTTTGCTTCCCTTCTTTCCTTCTCTCCTTTCCTACCTTTTCTTTGCCTTCTTCCTTTTGTCTCCTAATCCCTGCATCCCTTCCTTTTGCCTTAAAGTCCCTCCTTACTCTTCTCCCCTCCATTGACTTTCCTTTGACAGTCCCTGTTTTCTGGCCTCTATTTGTATTTACTTTGGCTTTATTTCTTTGTCTTTGTGGCCCATCTATAATTTTCCCTCTCTTGGGTTTCTATTTTCCCTCTCTTGGGGTATCATCATCCGCAACTGGGGATGGAATTGGGGTACCTGCACAAAGGGGTCAGCATTGGGGTTGGGGTTAAGGTCAGGGCTTAGGCTGGGGATGGGACTAGAGATAGGGCATTAGTCATGTGGCTAGGGTTAAGGTTAGGATAAGAATGTGGGATGGGGATAGATCAGGCCGAATTGGCATTGGGATTGGGAATCAAATTTGGGGTCCAAATTAGGGGTCAGAGGAATTCAATTAGGCACCCTGAGCGAGATGCAAAATAGAGGTGAGGGGTAACCAGATAAGGAATGGAAATGGCTTCGGCAACGGGCCCCAGTCAATCTGGGAAACCCAGCGGGTCCATGGTAGGACCTGGCGGGTAAGGTTAGGGGAAATTGAAACTCCTCCCTGCACGAGGAGGGCAGGAGTTGGTGCACGCTCCGCACCATGACCCTTCCCGAGACCCGTTACGTTGTCGCCACCCCATCTACCGTATCCGGCAGTCCCCAGGTCCGAATTGAGGTAAGTACCGTCCTTTTCTTTTTTAGGTTCAGGTAAGTACCAAATTATATTTAATTTTTCCGAATTTGTGTTTTATTTGTCCTGTTCTTTAGGTTTTTTAACTGTTTTTTAATAAAATTTGTCTGTGCTCAATGAATTTAGTCTCTGTGTCGTTTTTGTTTCCAATTTTTAGGCTTTTAAACTGTTTTTATCCATAAATTATCCAATTTTTAGGTTGTAGATTTATGATAGTCAATTTTTTAGGTTTTGAATCTTTTAGGCCAGTAAATCAATATGTAAATGAAAAAACATCAAAAGAAATCCCCCCCAAAAATAACAAACTAAAATAACAAACTAAAACAACAAACAAAACCACTTTTTAGTGCTGACGCATGGCTGTAGCTACGTTTCGGCTGGATTGTGCCTTCTTCAGGCTGTGCACATGCGTCGCTGGCCAAATCAAAATGAAGAGACTCTTCTCTGCCCCTCCTTTTATATGTGCTGTGGCTCCTCCCTCCAGCAGCCGCTGAAAGTACCGGATGTACGTGACTTTGCTTTTTTTCTTTTTTTTGTGTTTTTCTCTTTTTCTTTTTCCTTGCTGCTTACTTTTACTTAATCCTTTGCTTCCCTTCTTTCCTTCTCTCCTTTCCTACCTTTTCTTTGCCTTCTTCCTTTTGTCTCCTAATCCCTGCATCCCTTCCTTTTGCCTTAAAGTCCCTCCTTACTCTTCTCCCCTCCATTGACTTTCCTTTGACAGTCCCTGTTTTCTGGCCTCTATTTGTATTTACTTTGGCTTTATTTCTTTGTCTTTGTGGCCCATCTATAATTTTCCCTCTCTTGGGTTTCTATTTTCCCTCTCTTGGGGTATCATCATCCGCAACTGGGGATGGAATTGGGGTACCTGCACAAAGGGGTCAGCATTGGGGTTGGGGTTAAGGTCAGGGCTTAGGCTGGGGATGGGACTAGAGATAGGGCATTAGTCATGTGGCTAGGGTTAAGGTTAGGATAAGAATGTGGGATGGGGATAGATCAGGCCGAATTGGCATTGGGATTGGGAATCAAATTTGGGGTCCAAATTAGGGGTCAGAGGAATTCAATTAGGCACCCTGAGCGAGATGCAAAATAGAGGTGAGGGGTAACCAGATAAGGAATGGAAATGGCTTCGGCAACGGGCCCCAGTCAATCTGGGAAACCCAGCGGGTCCATGGTAGGACCTGGCGGGTAAGGTTAGGGGAAATTGAAACTCCTCCCTGCACGAGGAGGGCAGGAGTTGGTGCACGCTCCGCACCATGACCCTTCCCGAGACCCGTTACGTTGTCGCCACCCCATCTACCGTATCCGGCAGTCCCCAGGTCCGAATTGAGGTAAGTACCGTCCTTTTCTTTTTTAGGTTCAGGTAAGTACCAAATTATATTTAATTTTTCCGAATTTGTGTTTTATTTGTCCTGTTCTTTAGGTTTTTTAACTGTTTTTTAATAAAATTTGTCTGTGCTCAATGAATTTAGTCTCTGTGTCGTTTTTGTTTCCAATTTTTAGGCTTTTAAACTGTTTTTATCCATAAATTATCCAATTTTTAGGTTGTAGATTTATGATAGTCAATTTTTTAGGTTTTGAATCTTTTAGGCCAGTAAATCAATATGTAAATGAAAAAACATCAAAAGAAATCCCCCCCAAAAATAACAAACTAAAATAACAAACTAAAACAACAAACAAAACCACTTTTTAGTGCTGACGCATGGCTGTAGCTACGTTTCGGCTGGATTGTGCCTTCTTCAGGCTGTGCACATGCGTCGCTGGCCAAATCAAAATGAAGAGACTCTTCTCTGCCCCTCCTTTTATATGTGCTGTGGCTCCTCCCTCCAGCAGCCGCTGAAAGTACCGGATGTACGTGACTTTGCTTTTTTTCTTTTTTTTGTGTTTTTCTCTTTTTCTTTTTCCTTGCTGCTTACTTTTACTTAATCCTTTGCTTCCCTTCTTTCCTTCTCTCCTTTCCTACCTTTTCTTTGCCTTCTTCCTTTTGTCTCCTAATCCCTGCATCCCTTCCTTTTGCCTTAAAGTCCCTCCTTACTCTTCTCCCCTCCATTGACTTTCCTTTGACAGTCCCTGTTTTCTGGCCTCTATTTGTATTTACTTTGGCTTTATTTCTTTGTCTTTGTGGCCCATCTATAATTTTCCCTCTCTTGGGTTTCTATTTTCCCTCTCTTGGGGTATCATCATCCGCAACTGGGGATGGAATTGGGGTACCTGCACAAAGGGGTCAGCATTGGGGTTGGGGTTAAGGTCAGGGCTTAGGCTGGGGATGGGACTAGAGATAGGGCATTAGTCATGTGGCTAGGGTTAAGGTTAGGATAAGAATGTGGGATGGGGATAGATCAGGCCGAATTGGCATTGGGATTGGGAATCAAATTTGGGGTCCAAATTAGGGGTCAGAGGAATTCAATTAGGCACCCTGAGCGAGATGCAAAATAGAGGTGAGGGGTAACCAGATAAGGAATGGAAATGGCTTCGGCAACGGGCCCCAGTCAATCTGGGAAACCCAGCGGGTCCATGGTAGGACCTGGCGGGTAAGGTTAGGGGAAATTGAAACTCCTCCCTGCACGAGGAGGGCAGGAGTTGGTGCACGCTCCGCACCATGACCCTTCCCGAGACCCGTTACGTTGTCGCCACCCCATCTACCGTATCCGGCAGTCCCCAGGTCCGAATTGAGGTAAGTACCGTCCTTTTCTTTTTTAGGTTCAGGTAAGTACCAAATTATATTTAATTTTTCCGAATTTGTGTTTTATTTGTCCTGTTCTTTAGGTTTTTTAACTGTTTTTTAATAAAATTTGTCTGTGCTCAATGAATTTAGTCTCTGTGTCGTTTTTGTTTCCAATTTTTAGGCTTTTAAACTGTTTTTATCCATAAATTATCCAATTTTTAGGTTGTAGATTTATGATAGTCAATTTTTTAGGTTTTGAATCTTTTAGGCCAGTAAATCAATATGTAAATGAAAAAACATCAAAAGAAATCCCCCCCAAAAATAACAAACTAAAATAACAAACTAAAACAACAAACAAAACCACTTTTTAGTGCTGACGCATGGCTGTAGCTACGTTTCGGCTGGATTGTGCCTTCTTCAGGCTGTGCACATGCGTCGCTGGCCAAATCAAAATGAAGAGACTCTTCTCTGCCCCTCCTTTTATATGTGCTGTGGCTCCTCCCTCCAGCAGCCGCTGAAAGTACCGGATGTACGTGACTTTGCTTTTTTTCTTTTTTTTGTGTTTTTCTCTTTTTCTTTTTCCTTGCTGCTTACTTTTACTTAATCCTTTGCTTCCCTTCTTTCCTTCTCTCCTTTCCTACCTTTTCTTTGCCTTCTTCCTTTTGTCTCCTAATCCCTGCATCCCTTCCTTTTGCCTTAAAGTCCCTCCTTACTCTTCTCCCCTCCATTGACTTTCCTTTGACAGTCCCTGTTTTCTGGCCTCTATTTGTATTTACTTTGGCTTTATTTCTTTGTCTTTGTGGCCCATCTATAATTTTCCCTCTCTTGGGTTTCTATTTTCCCTCTCTTGGGGTATCATCATCCGCAACTGGGGATGGAATTGGGGTACCTGCACAAAGGGGTCAGCATTGGGGTTGGGGTTAAGGTCAGGGCTTAGGCTGGGGATGGGACTAGAGATAGGGCATTAGTCATGTGGCTAGGGTTAAGGTTAGGATAAGAATGTGGGATGGGGATAGATCAGGCCGAATTGGCATTGGGATTGGGAATCAAATTTGGGGTCCAAATTAGGGGTCAGAGGAATTCAATTAGGCACCCTGAGCGAGATGCAAAATAGAGGTGAGGGGTAACCAGATAAGGAATGGAAATGGCTTCGGCAACGGGCCCCAGTCAATCTGGGAAACCCAGCGGGTCCATGGTAGGACCTGGCGGGTAAGGTTAGGGGAAATTGAAACTCCTCCCTGCACGAGGAGGGCAGGAGTTGGTGCACGCTCCGCACCATGACCCTTCCCGAGACCCGTTACGTTGTCGCCACCCCATCTACCGTATCCGGCAGTCCCCAGGTCCGAATTGAGGTAAGTACCGTCCTTTTCTTTTTTAGGTTCAGGTAAGTACCAAATTATATTTAATTTTTCCGAATTTGTGTTTTATTTGTCCTGTTCTTTAGGTTTTTTAACTGTTTTTTAATAAAATTTGTCTGTGCTCAATGAATTTAGTCTCTGTGTCGTTTTTGTTTCCAATTTTTAGGCTTTTAAACTGTTTTTATCCATAAATTATCCAATTTTTAGGTTGTAGATTTATGATAGTCAATTTTTTAGGTTTTGAATCTTTTAGGCCAGTAAATCAATATGTAAATGAAAAAACATCAAAAGAAATCCCCCCCAAAAATAACAAACTAAAATAACAAACTAAAACAACAAACAAAACCACTTTTTAGTGCTGACGCATGGCTGTAGCTACGTTTCGGCTGGATTGTGCCTTCTTCAGGCTGTGCACATGCGTCGCTGGCCAAATCAAAATGAAGAGACTCTTCTCTGCCCCTCCTTTTATATGTGCTGTGGCTCCTCCCTCCAGCAGCCGCTGAAAGTACCGGATGTACGTGACTTTGCTTTTTTTCTTTTTTTTGTGTTTTTCTCTTTTTCTTTTTCCTTGCTGCTTACTTTTACTTAATCCTTTGCTTCCCTTCTTTCCTTCTCTCCTTTCCTACCTTTTCTTTGCCTTCTTCCTTTTGTCTCCTAATCCCTGCATCCCTTCCTTTTGCCTTAAAGTCCCTCCTTACTCTTCTCCCCTCCATTGACTTTCCTTTGACAGTCCCTGTTTTCTGGCCTCTATTTGTATTTACTTTGGCTTTATTTCTTTGTCTTTGTGGCCCATCTATAATTTTCCCTCTCTTGGGTTTCTATTTTCCCTCTCTTGGGGTATCATCATCCGCAACTGGGGATGGAATTGGGGTACCTGCACAAAGGGGTCAGCATTGGGGTTGGGGTTAAGGTCAGGGCTTAGGCTGGGGATGGGACTAGAGATAGGGCATTAGTCATGTGGCTAGGGTTAAGGTTAGGATAAGAATGTGGGATGGGGATAGATCAGGCCGAATTGGCATTGGGATTGGGAATCAAATTTGGGGTCCAAATTAGGGGTCAGAGGAATTCAATTAGGCACCCTGAGCGAGATGCAAAATAGAGGTGAGGGGTAACCAGATAAGGAATGGAAATGGCTTCGGCAACGGGCCCCAGTCAATCTGGGAAACCCAGCGGGTCCATGGTAGGACCTGGCGGGTAAGGTTAGGGGAAATTGAAACTCCTCCCTGCACGAGGAGGGCAGGAGTTGGTGCACGCTCCGCACCATGACCCTTCCCGAGACCCGTTACGTTGTCGCCACCCCATCTACCGTATCCGGCAGTCCCCAGGTCCGAATTGAGGTAAGTACCGTCCTTTTCTTTTTTAGGTTCAGGTAAGTACCAAATTATATTTAATTTTTCCGAATTTGTGTTTTATTTGTCCTGTTCTTTAGGTTTTTTAACTGTTTTTTAATAAAATTTGTCTGTGCTCAATGAATTTAGTCTCTGTGTCGTTTTTGTTTCCAATTTTTAGGCTTTTAAACTGTTTTTATCCATAAATTATCCAATTTTTAGGTTGTAGATTTATGATAGTCAATTTTTTAGGTTTTGAATCTTTTAGGCCAGTAAATCAATATGTAAATGAAAAAACATCAAAAGAAATCCCCCCCAAAAATAACAAACTAAAATAACAAACTAAAACAACAAACAAAACCACTTTTTAGTGCTGACGCATGGCTGTAGCTACGTTTCGGCTGGATTGTGCCTTCTTCAGGCTGTGCACATGCGTCGCTGGCCAAATCAAAATGAAGAGACTCTTCTCTGCCCCTCCTTTTATATGTGCTGTGGCTCCTCCCTCCAGCAGCCGCTGAAAGTACCGGATGTACGTGACTTTGCTTTTTTTCTTTTTTTTGTGTTTTTCTCTTTTTCTTTTTCCTTGCTGCTTACTTTTACTTAATCCTTTGCTTCCCTTCTTTCCTTCTCTCCTTTCCTACCTTTTCTTTGCCTTCTTCCTTTTGTCTCCTAATCCCTGCATCCCTTCCTTTTGCCTTAAAGTCCCTCCTTACTCTTCTCCCCTCCATTGACTTTCCTTTGACAGTCCCTGTTTTCTGGCCTCTATTTGTATTTACTTTGGCTTTATTTCTTTGTCTTTGTGGCCCATCTATAATTTTCCCTCTCTTGGGTTTCTATTTTCCCTCTCTTGGGGTATCATCATCCGCAACTGGGGATGGAATTGGGGTACCTGCACAAAGGGGTCAGCATTGGGGTTGGGGTTAAGGTCAGGGCTTAGGCTGGGGATGGGACTAGAGATAGGGCATTAGTCATGTGGCTAGGGTTAAGGTTAGGATAAGAATGTGGGATGGGGATAGATCAGGCCGAATTGGCATTGGGATTGGGAATCAAATTTGGGGTCCAAATTAGGGGTCAGAGGAATTCAATTAGGCACCCTGAGCGAGATGCAAAATAGAGGTGAGGGGTAACCAGATAAGGAATGGAAATGGCTTCGGCAACGGGCCCCAGTCAATCTGGGAAACCCAGCGGGTCCATGGTAGGACCTGGCGGGTAAGGTTAGGGGAAATTGAAACTCCTCCCTGCACGAGGAGGGCAGGAGTTGGTGCACGCTCCGCACCATGACCCTTCCCGAGACCCGTTACGTTGTCGCCACCCCATCTACCGTATCCGGCAGTCCCCAGGTCCGAATTGAGGTAAGTACCGTCCTTTTCTTTTTTAGGTTCAGGTAAGTACCAAATTATATTTAATTTTTCCGAATTTGTGTTTTATTTGTCCTGTTCTTTAGGTTTTTTAACTGTTTTTTAATAAAATTTGTCTGTGCTCAATGAATTTAGTCTCTGTGTCGTTTTTGTTTCCAATTTTTAGGCTTTTAAACTGTTTTTATCCATAAATTATCCAATTTTTAGGTTGTAGATTTATGATAGTCAATTTTTTAGGTTTTGAATCTTTTAGGCCAGTAAATCAATATGTAAATGAAAAAACATCAAAAGAAATCCCCCCCAAAAATAACAAACTAAAATAACAAACTAAAACAACAAACAAAACCACTTTTTAGTGCTGACGCATGGCTGTAGCTACGTTTCGGCTGGATTGTGCCTTCTTCAGGCTGTGCACATGCGTCGCTGGCCAAATCAAAATGAAGAGACTCTTCTCTGCCCCTCCTTTTATATGTGCTGTGGCTCCTCCCTCCAGCAGCCGCTGAAAGTACCGGATGTACGTGACTTTGCTTTTTTTCTTTTTTTTGTGTTTTTCTCTTTTTCTTTTTCCTTGCTGCTTACTTTTACTTAATCCTTTGCTTCCCTTCTTTCCTTCTCTCCTTTCCTACCTTTTCTTTGCCTTCTTCCTTTTGTCTCCTAATCCCTGCATCCCTTCCTTTTGCCTTAAAGTCCCTCCTTACTCTTCTCCCCTCCATTGACTTTCCTTTGACAGTCCCTGTTTTCTGGCCTCTATTTGTATTTACTTTGGCTTTATTTCTTTGTCTTTGTGGCCCATCTATAATTTTCCCTCTCTTGGGTTTCTATTTTCCCTCTCTTGGGGTATCATCATCCGCAACTGGGGATGGAATTGGGGTACCTGCACAAAGGGGTCAGCATTGGGGTTGGGGTTAAGGTCAGGGCTTAGGCTGGGGATGGGACTAGAGATAGGGCATTAGTCATGTGGCTAGGGTTAAGGTTAGGATAAGAATGTGGGATGGGGATAGATCAGGCCGAATTGGCATTGGGATTGGGAATCAAATTTGGGGTCCAAATTAGGGGTCAGAGGAATTCAATTAGGCACCCTGAGCGAGATGCAAAATAGAGGTGAGGGGTAACCAGATAAGGAATGGAAATGGCTTCGGCAACGGGCCCCAGTCAATCTGGGAAACCCAGCGGGTCCATGGTAGGACCTGGCGGGTAAGGTTAGGGGAAATTGAAACTCCTCCCTGCACGAGGAGGGCAGGAGTTGGTGCACGCTCCGCACCATGACCCTTCCCGAGACCCGTTACGTTGTCGCCACCCCATCTACCGTATCCGGCAGTCCCCAGGTCCGAATTGAGGTAAGTACCGTCCTTTTCTTTTTTAGGTTCAGGTAAGTACCAAATTATATTTAATTTTTCCGAATTTGTGTTTTATTTGTCCTGTTCTTTAGGTTTTTTAACTGTTTTTTAATAAAATTTGTCTGTGCTCAATGAATTTAGTCTCTGTGTCGTTTTTGTTTCCAATTTTTAGGCTTTTAAACTGTTTTTATCCATAAATTATCCAATTTTTAGGTTGTAGATTTATGATAGTCAATTTTTTAGGTTTTGAATCTTTTAGGCCAGTAAATCAATATGTAAATGAAAAAACATCAAAAGAAATCCCCCCCAAAAATAACAAACTAAAATAACAAACTAAAACAACAAACAAAACCACTTTTTAGTGCTGACGCATGGCTGTAGCTACGTTTCGGCTGGATTGTGCCTTCTTCAGGCTGTGCACATGCGTCGCTGGCCAAATCAAAATGAAGAGACTCTTCTCTGCCCCTCCTTTTATATGTGCTGTGGCTCCTCCCTCCAGCAGCCGCTGAAAGTACCGGATGTACGTGACTTTGCTTTTTTTCTTTTTTTTGTGTTTTTCTCTTTTTCTTTTTCCTTGCTGCTTACTTTTACTTAATCCTTTGCTTCCCTTCTTTCCTTCTCTCCTTTCCTACCTTTTCTTTGCCTTCTTCCTTTTGTCTCCTAATCCCTGCATCCCTTCCTTTTGCCTTAAAGTCCCTCCTTACTCTTCTCCCCTCCATTGACTTTCCTTTGACAGTCCCTGTTTTCTGGCCTCTATTTGTATTTACTTTGGCTTTATTTCTTTGTCTTTGTGGCCCATCTATAATTTTCCCTCTCTTGGGTTTCTATTTTCCCTCTCTTGGGGTATCATCATCCGCAACTGGGGATGGAATTGGGGTACCTGCACAAAGGGGTCAGCATTGGGGTTGGGGTTAAGGTCAGGGCTTAGGCTGGGGATGGGACTAGAGATAGGGCATTAGTCATGTGGCTAGGGTTAAGGTTAGGATAAGAATGTGGGATGGGGATAGATCAGGCCGAATTGGCATTGGGATTGGGAATCAAATTTGGGGTCCAAATTAGGGGTCAGAGGAATTCAATTAGGCACCCTGAGCGAGATGCAAAATAGAGGTGAGGGGTAACCAGATAAGGAATGGAAATGGCTTCGGCAACGGGCCCCAGTCAATCTGGGAAACCCAGCGGGTCCATGGTAGGACCTGGCGGGTAAGGTTAGGGGAAATTGAAACTCCTCCCTGCACGAGGAGGGCAGGAGTTGGTGCACGCTCCGCACCATGACCCTTCCCGAGACCCGTTACGTTGTCGCCACCCCATCTACCGTATCCGGCAGTCCCCAGGTCCGAATTGAGGTAAGTACCGTCCTTTTCTTTTTTAGGTTCAGGTAAGTACCAAATTATATTTAATTTTTCCGAATTTGTGTTTTATTTGTCCTGTTCTTTAGGTTTTTTAACTGTTTTTTAATAAAATT